>NW_028225180.1:45926201-46526201 GCF_052327205.1 Somniosus microcephalus | reverse complement strand
AGAGTCGGGTCACCACCACTAATGTCAGATTCGGGTCACCACCACTAATGTTAGAGCCGGGTCACCACCACTAATGTCAGAGTCGGGTCACCACCACTAATGTCAGAGTCGGGTCACCACCACTAATTTTAGAGCCGGGTCACCACCACTAATGTTAAAGTCGGGTCACCACCAGTAATGTTAAAATCGGGTCACCACCACTAATGTCAGAGTCGGGTCACCTCCACTAATGTTAGATTCGGTTCACCACCACTAATGTTAGAGTCGGGTCACCACCACTAATGTTAGAGTCGGGTCCCCACCACTAATGTTAGAGTCGGGTCACCACCACTAATGTCAGAGTCGAGTCACCACCACTATTGTTAGAGAAGCGTCATCACCACTAATGTTAGAGTCGGGTCACCACCACTAATGTTAGTGTCGGGTGACCACCACTAATGTCAGAGACGGGTCACCACCACTAATGTCAGAGTCGGGTCACCACCACTAATGTTTGAGATGGGTCACCTCCACTAATGTTAGAGTCGGGTCACCACCACTAATGTTAGAGTTGTGACACCGCTACTAATGGTAGAGTCGGGCAAACAGCACAAATGTTAGAGTCGGGTCACCACCACTAATGATAGAGTCGGGTCAACACCACTAATGTAAGAGTCGGGTCACCACCGCTAATGTTAGAGTCGCGTCACCACCACGAATGTCAGAGTCGGGTCACCACAACGAATGTTAGAGTCGCGTCACCACCACTAATGTTAGATTCGAGTCACTACCACTAATTTTAGAGTCGGCTCACCACCACTAATGTCAGAGTCGGGTCACAACCACTAATGTCAGAGTCGGGTCAGCACCACTAATGTTTGAGTCGGCTCACCACCACTCATGTTAGATTCGGGTCACCACCACTAATGTTAGAGTCGGGTCACCACCACTAATGTTAGAGTCGGGTCACCACCACTAATGTCAGCGTCGGGTAACCACCACTAATGTCAGAGTCGTGTCACCACCACTAATGTCAGAGTCGGTCCACCACCACTAATGTTAGAGTCGAGTCACCTCCACTAATGTTAGAGTCGGGTCACCACCATTAATGTTAGTGTCGGGTCACCACCACTAATGTTAAAGTCGGGTCACCACCACTAATGTTAGAGTCGGGTCACCATCACTAATGTCTGAATCGGGTCACCACAACTAATGTTAGTGTCGGGTCACCACCACTAATGTCAGAGTCGGGTCACCACCACTAATGTCAGAGTCGGGTCACCTCCACTAATGCTAGAGTCGGGTCACTACCACTAATGTTAGAGACGGGTCACCACCACTAATCAGAGTCGGGTCCCCACCACTAATGTCAGAGTCAGGTCACCACCACTAATGTTAGAGTCGGGTCACCACCACTAATGTTAGATTCGGGTCACCACCACTAATGTTAGAGTCACGGCACCAGCACTAATGTTAGAGTCTGGTCACCACCACTAATGTTAGAGTCGGGTTGCCACCACTAATGTCAGAGTCGGGTCACCACCACTAATGTCAGAGTCCGGTCACCACCACTAATGTCAGAGTCGGGTCACCACCACTAATGTCAGAGTCGGGTCAGCACCACTAATGTTTGAGTCGGCTCAACACCATTAATGTTAGATTCGGGTCACCATCTCTAATGTTAGAGTCGGGTCACCACCACTAATGTTTGAGTCGGGTCCCCACCACTAATGTTAGTGTCGGGTTACCACCACTAATGTTAGAGTCGGGTCACCTCCACTAATGTCAGCGTCGGGTCACCACCACTAATGTCAGAGTCGTGTCACCACCACTAATGTCAGAGTCGGTTCACCACCACTAATGTTAGAGTCGAGTCACCTCCACTAATGTTAGAGTCGGGTCACCACCATTAATGTTAGAGTCGGGTCACAACCACTAATGTTAAAGTCGGGTCAACACCACTAATGTTAGAGTCGGGTCACCATCACTAATGTCAGAGTCGGGTCACCACCACTCATGTTACAGTCGGGTCACCACCACTAATGCGAGAGTCGGGTCACTACCACTAATGTTAGAGACGGGTCCCCACCACTAATCAGAGTCGGGTCACCACCACTAATGTCAGAGTCAGGTCACCACCACTAATGTTAGAGTCGGGTCACCACCACTAATGTTAGAGTCGGGTCACCACCACTAATGTTAGAGTCACGGCACCAGCACTAATGTTAGAGTCGGGTCACCACCACTAATGTTAGAGTCGAGTTGCCACCACTAATGTCAGAGTCGGGTCACCACCACTAATGTTTGAGTCGGGTCACCACCACTAATGTCAGAGCCGGGTCACCACCACTAATGTTAGTGTCGGTTCACCACCACTAATGTTGGAATCGAGTCACCACCACCAATGTTCGAGTTGGGTCACCACCACTAATGTCAGAGTCGAGTCACCACCACTAATGATATAGAAGGGTCAACAACACTAATGTTAAATTCGGGTCACCACCACTAGTGTCAGAGTCGGGTCACCACCACTAATGTGAGAGTCGGGTCACCTCCACTAATGGTAGATTCGGTTCACCACCACTAATGTTAGAGTCGGGTCACCCCCACTAATGTCAGAGTCAGGTCACCACCACTAATGTTAGAGTCGGGTCACCAACACTAATTTTAGAGTCGGGTCACCACCACTAATGTCAGAGTCGGATAACCACCACTAATGTTAGAGAAGGGTCACCACCACTAATGTTACAGTCGGGTCACCACCACTAATGTTACAGTCGGGTCACCACCACTAATGTGAGAGTCGGGTCACCATCACAAATGTTAGAGTCGTGTCACCACCACTAATGTCAGATTCGGGTCACCACCACTAATGTTAGTGTCGGGTCACTACCACTAATGTCAGAGTCGGGTCACCACCACTAATGTCAGAGTCGGGTCACCACCACTAATGTCAGAGTCAGGTCACCACCACTAATGTTAGAGTCGTTTCACCACCACTAATGTTAGAGTTGGGTCTCCAGCACGAATGTTAGAGTCGGGTCACCACCTCTGATGTTAGAGTCGGGTTACCACCACTAATGTCAGAGTCGGGTCACCATCACTAATGTTAGAGTCGGGTCACCACCACTAATGTCAGCGTCGGGTCACCACCACTAATGTTAGTGTCGGGTCGCCACCACTAATGTTATATTCGGGTCACCACCACTAATGTTAGAGTCGGGTCACCACCACTAATGTCAGAGTCGGGTTAGCACCACTAATGTTAGAGTCGGGTCACCACCACTAATGTCAGAGTCGAGTCACCACCACTAATGTCAGAGTCGGGTCACCACCACTAATGTCAGAGTTGGGTCACCACCACTAATGTTAGATGTTAGAGTCGGGTCACCACCACTAATGTTAGAGTTGGGTCACCAACACTAATGTCAGAGTCGGGTCACCACCACTAATTTAGAGTCGGGTCACCACCACTCATGTCAGAGTGGAGTCCCCACCACTAATGTTAGTGTCGGGTCACCAACACTAATGTTAGAGTCGGGTCACCACCACTAATGTTAGGGTCGGGTCACCATCACTAATGTCAGAGTCGAGTCACCACCTCTAATGTCAGAGTCGGGTCACCACCACTAATGTTAGAGAAGGTCACCACCACTAATGTTAGAGTCGGGTCACCACCACTAATGTCAGAGTCGGGTCACCACCACTAATGTCAGAGTCGGGTCACCACCACTAATTTTAGAGCTGGGTCACCACCACTAATGTTAAAGTCGGGTCACCACCAGTAATTTCAGAATCGGGTCACCACCACTAATGTCAGAGTCGGGTCACCTCCACTAATGTTAGATTCGGTTCACCACCACTAATGTTAGCGTCGGGTCACCACCACTAATGTTAGAGTCGGGTCCCCACCACTAATGTTAGAGTCGGGTCACCACCACTAATGTCAGAGTCGAGTCACCACCACTATTGTTGGAGTCGTTTCACCACCACTAATGTTAGAGTTGGGTCTCCAGCACGAATGTTAGAGTCGGGTCACCACCTCTAATGTTAGAGTCGGGTTACCACCACTAATGTCAGAGTCGACTCACCACCACTAATGTTAGAGTCGGGTCACCACCACTAATGTCAGCGTCGGGTCACCACCACTAATGTTAGTGTCGGGTCGCCACCACTAATGTTATATTCGGGTCACCAGCACTAATGTTAGAGTCGGGTCACCACCACTAATGTCAGAGTCGGGCTAGCACCACTAATGTTAGAGTCGGGTCACCACCACTAATGTCAGAGTCGTGTCACCACCACTAATGTCAGAGTTGGGTCACCACCACTAATGTTAGAGTCGGGTCACCACCACTAATGTTAGAGTCGGGTCACCAACACTAATGTCAGAGTCGGGTCACCACCACTAATGTTAGAGTCGGGTGACCACCACTAATGTCAGAGTCGAGTCCCCACCACTAATGTTAGAGTCGGGTCACCACCACTAATGTTAGAGTCGGGTCACCATCACTAATGTCAGAGTCGAGTCACCACCACTAATGTCAGAGTCGGGTCCCCACCACTAATGTTAGAGAAGGTCACCACCACTAATGTTAGAGTCGGGTCACCACCACTAATGTTAGAGAAGGTCACCACCACTAATGTTAGAGTCGGGTCACCACCACTAATGTCAGATTCGGGTCACCACCACTAATGTTAGAGCTGGGTCACCACCACTTATGTCAGAGTCGGGTCACCACCACTAATGTCAGAGTCGGGTCACCACCACTAATCTTAGAGCCGGGTCACCACCACTAATGTTAAAGTCGGGTCACCACCAGTAATGTCAGAATCGGGTCACCATCACTAATGTCAGAGTCGTGTCACCACCACTAATGTTAGAGTCGGGTCACCACCACTAATGTTAGCGTCGGGTCCCCACCACTAATGTTAGAGTCGGGTCACCACCACTAATGTCAGAGTCGAGTCACCACCACGATTGTTAGAGAAGGGTCACCACCACTAATGTTAGAGTCGGGTCACCACCACTAATGTTAGTGTCGGGTGACCACCACTAATGTCAGAGTCGGGTCACCACCACTAATGTTAGAGTTGTGACACCGCTACTAATGGTAGAGTCGGATCAACAGCACAAATGTTAGAGTCGGGTCACCACCACTAATGTTAGAGTCGGGTCAACACCACAAATGTAAGAGTCGGGCCACCACCACTAATGTTAGAGTCGGGTCACCACCACGAATGTCAGAGTCAGGTCACCACCACGAATGTTAGAGTCGCGTCACCACCACTAATGTTAGATTCGAGTCACTACCACTAATTTTAGAGTCGGCTCACCACCACTAATGTCAGAGTCGGGTCACCACCACTAATGTTAGAGTCGGGTCACCACCACTAATGTTAGAGTCGGGTCACCACCACTAATGTTGGAGTTGGTTCACCACCACTAATGTCAGAGTCCGGTCACCACCACGAATGTCAGATTCGGGTCACCACCACTAATGTTAGAGAATAGTCAACACTACTAATGATAGAGTCGGGACACCACCACTAATGTCAGAGTCGGGTCACCACCACTAATGTCAGAGTCGGGTCACCTCCATTAATGCTAGAGTCGGGTCACTACCACTAATGTTAGAAACGGGTCACCACCACTAATCAGAGTCGGGTCCCCACCACTAATGTCAGAGTCAGGTCACCACCACTAATGTTAGAGTCGGGTCACCACCACTAATGTTAGAGTCGGGTCACCTCCACTAATGGTAGATTCGGGTTGCCACCACTAATGTCAGAGTCGGGTCACCACCACTAATGTCAGAGTCGGGTCACCACCACTAATGTTAGTGTCGGTTCACCACCACTAATGTTAGAATCGAGTCACCACCGCTAATGTTAGAGTCGCGACACCACCACCAATGTCAGATTCGAGTCACCACCACTAATGATATAGAAGGGTCAACACCACTAATGTTAAATTCGGGTCACCACCACTAATGTCAGAGTCGGGTCACCACCACTAATGTCAGAGTCGGGTCTCCTCCACTAATGGTAGATTCGGCTCACCACCACTAATGTTAGAGAAGGGTCACCACCACTAATGTTACAGTCGGGTCACCACCACTAATGTGAGAGTCGGGTCACCATCACAAATGTTAGAGACGGGTCACCACCACTAATATCAGATTCGGGTCACCACCACTAATGTTAGTGTCGGGTCACCACCACTAATTTTAGAGTCAGGTCAACACAACTAATGTTAGAGTCGGGTCAACACCACTAATGTTAGAGTCGGGTCACCACCACTAATGTCAGAGTCCAGTCACCACCACTAATGTTAGAGTCGGGTCACCGCTACTAATGGTAGAGTCGGGTCCACAGCACAAATGTTAGGGTCATGTCACCACCACTAATGCTAGAGTCAGGTCACCACCACTAATGTTAGTGTCGGGTCACCACCAGTAATGTTAGAGTCGGGTCACCACCACTAATGTCAGAGTCGGGTCACCACCACTAATGTTAGAGTCGGGTCACCACCACTAATGTTAGAGTCGGGTCACTGCCACTAATTTTAGAGTCGGGTCACCACCACTAATGTCAGAGTCGGGTCACCACCACTAATGTTAGAGTCGGGTCACCACCACTAATGTCAGAGTCGGGTCACCACCACTAATGTCAGAGTCGGGTCACCACCACTATTGTTTGAGTCGGGTCACCACCACTAATGTTAGAGTCGGGTCACCACCACTAATGTTGGAGTCGGGTCACCACCACTAATGTTAGAGTCGGGTCACCACCACTAATGTCAGAGTCGGGTCACCACCACTAATGTCAGAGTCGGGTCACCACCACTAATGTTAGAGTCGGGTCACCTCCACTAATGGTAGATTCGGGTTGCCACCACTAATGTCAGAGTCGGGTCACCACCAGTAATGTTAGAGTCGGGTCACCACCACTAATGTCAGAGTCGGGTCACCACCACTAATGTCTGAGTCGGGTCAGCACCACTAATGTTAGTGTCGGTTCACCACCACTAATGTTAGAATCGAGTCACCACCGCTAATTTTAGAGTCGCGACACCACCACCAATGTCAGAGTCGAGTCACCACCACTAATGATATAGAAGGGTCAACACCACTAATGTTAAATTCGGGTCACCACCACTAATGTCAGAGTCGGGTCACCACCACTAATGTCAGAGTCGGGTCACCTCCACTAATGGTAGATTCGGCTCACCACCACTAATGTTAGAGAAGGGTCACCACCACTAATGTTACAGTCGGGTCACCACCACTAATGTGAGAGTCGGGTCACCATCACAAATGTTAGAGACGGGTCACCACCACTAATATCAGATTCGGGTCACCACCACTAATGTTAGTGTCGGGTCACCACCACTAATTTTAGAGTCAGGTCAACACCACTAATGTTAGAGTCGGGTCAACACCACTAATGTTAGAGTCGGGTCACCACCACTAATGTCAGAGTCCAATCACCACCACTAATGTTAGAGTCGGTTCACCGCTACTAATGGTAGAGTCTGGTCAACAGCACAAATGTTAGGGTCGTGTCACCACCACTAATGCTAGAGTCAGGTCACCACCACTAATGTTAGTGTCGGGTCACCACCAGTAATGTTAGAGTCGGGTCACCACCACTAATGTCAGAGTCGGGTCACCACCACTAATGTTAGAGTCGGGTCACCACCACTAATGTTAGAGTCGGGTCACTACCACTAATTTTAGAGTCGGGTCACAACCACTAATGTCAGAGTCGGGTCACCACCACTAATGTTAGAGTCGGGTCACCACCACTAATGTTAGAGTCGGGTCACCACCACTAATGTTGGAGTCGGGTCACCACCACTAATGTCAGAGTCGGGTCACCACCACTAATGTCGGAGTCGGGTCACCACCACTATTGTTTGAGTCGGGTCACCACCACTAATGTTAGAGTCGGGTCACCACCACTAATGTTAGAGTCGTGTCACCACCACTTATGTTAGAGTCGGGTCACCACCACTAATGTTAGAGTCGGGTCACCACCACTAATGTTAGAGTCGGGTTACCACCACTAATGTTAGAGTCGGGTCACCACCACTAATGTTAGAGTCGTGTCACCACCACTTATGTTACAGTCGGGTCACCACCACTAATGTTAGAGTCGGGTCACCACCACTAATGTTAGAGTCGGGTTACCACCACTAATGTTAGAGTCGGGTCACCTCCACTAATGTCAGAGTCGGGTCACCACCACTAATGTCAGAATCGGGTCACCACCATTAATGTTAGAGTCGGGTCACCACCACTAATGTTAAAGTCGGGTCAACACCACTAATGTTAGAGTCGGGGCACCATCACTAATGTCAGAGTCGGGTCACAACAACTAATGTTAGTGTCGGGTCACCACCACTAATGTCAGAGTCGGGTCACCACCACTAATGTCAGAGTCGGGTCACCTCCACTAATGATAGATTCGGGTCAGCACCACTCATGTTACAGTCGGGTCACCACCACTAATGTTAGAGTCGGGTCACTACCACTAATGTTAGAGGCGGGTCACCACCACTAATGTCAGAGTCAGGTCACCACCACTAATGTAAGAGTCGGGTCACCACCACTAATGTTAGATTCGGGTCACCACCACTAATGTTAGAGTCACGGCACCAGCACTAATGTTAGAGTCGGGTCACCACCACTAATGTTAGAGTTGGGTTACCACCACTAATGTCAGAGTCGGGTCACCACCACTAATGTTAGAGTCGGGTCACCACCACTAATGTCAGAGTCGGGTCACCACCACTAATGTTAGTGTCGGGTCACCACCACTAATCTCAGAATCGGGTCACCACCACTAATGTTATAGAAGGGTCAACACCACTAATGTTAAATTCGGGTCACCACCACTAATGTCAGAGTCGGGTCACCACCACTAATGTCAGAGTCGGGTCACCTCCACTAATGGTAGATTCGGTTCACCACCACTAATGCTAGAGTCGGGTCACCACCACTAATGTTAGAGTCGGGTCACCAACACTAATGTTAGAGTCGGGTCACCCCCACTAATGTCTGAGTCAGGTCACCACCACTAATGTTAGAGTCGGGTCACCACCACTAATTTTAGAGTCGGGTCACCACCACTAATGTCAGAGTCGGCTCACCACCACTAATGTTAAAGAAGGGTCACCAACACTAATGTCAGAGTCGAGTCACCACCACTAATGTTAGAGTCGGGTCACCACCACTAATGTCAGAGTCGGGTCACCACCACTAATGTCAGTGTCGGGTCACCACCACTAATGTTAGAGAAGGGTCACCACCACTAATGTTAGAGTCGGGTCACCGCGACTAATGGTAGAGTCGGGTCAACAGCACAAATGTTAGGGTCGTGTCACCACCACTAATGCTAGAGTCAGGTTACCACCACTAATGTTAGTGTCGGGTCACCACCACTCATGTTAGAGTCGGGTCACCACCACTAATGTCAGAGTCGGGTCACCACCACTAATGCTAGAGTCAAGTCACCACCACTAATGTTAGAGTCGGGTCACCACCACTAATGTTAGAGTCGGGTCACCACCACTAATGTTAGAGAATGGTCACCACCACTAATGTTAGAGTCGGGTCACCGCTACTAATGGTAGAGTCGGGTCAACAGCACAAATGTTAGAGTTGTGTCACCACCACTAATGCTAGAGTCAGGTCACCACCACTAATGTTAGTGTCGGGTCACCACCACTAATGTTAGTGTCGGGTCACCACCACTAATGTCAGAGTCGGGTCACCACCACTAATGTCAGAGTCGGGTCACCTCCACTAATGATAGGGTCGGGTCGCCACCACTAATGTTACAGTCGGGTCACCACCACTAATGTTAGAGTCGGGTCACTACCACTAATGTTAGAGATGGGTCACCACCACTAATCAGAGGCGGGTCACCACCACTAATGTCAGAGTCAGGTCACCACCACTAATGTTAGAGTCGGGTCACCACCACTAATGTTAGAGTCGGGTCACCACCACTAATGTTAGAGTCACGGCACCAGCACTAATGTTAGAGTCGGGTCACCACCACTAATGTTAGAGTTGGGTTACAACCACTAATGTCAGAGTCGGGTCACCACCACTAATGTTAGAGTCGGGTCACCACCACTAATGTCAGAGTCGGGTCACCACCACTAATGTTAGTGTCGGGTCACCACCTCTAATGTTAGAATCGGGTCACCACCACTAATGTTAGAGTCGGGTCACCACCACTAATGTCAGAGTCGAGTCACAACCACTAATGTTATTGAAGGGTCAACACCACTAATGTTAAATTCGGGTCACCACCACTAATGTCAGAGTCGGGTCACCACCACTAATGTCAGAGTCGGGTCACCTCCACTAATGGTAGATTCGGTTCACCACCACTAATGATAGAGTCGGGTCACCACCACTAATGTGAGAGTAGGGTCACCACCACTAATGTTAGAGTCGGGTCACCCCCACTAATGTCAGAGTCAGGTTACCGCCACTAATGTTAGAGTCGGGTCACCACCACTAATGTTAGAGTCGGGTCACCACCACTAATGTCAGAGTCGGCTCACCACCACTAATGTTAGAGAAGGGTCACCACCACTAATGTTAGAGTCGGGTCACCACCACTAATGTTAGAGTCGAGTCACCACCAGTAATGCCAGAGTCGGGTCACCATCACAAATGTTAGAGTCGGGTCACCACCACTAATGTCAGATTCGGGTCACCAGCACTAATGTTAGTGTCGGATCACCACCACTAATGTTAGAGTCGGGTTAACACCACTGATGTCAGAGTCGAGTCACCACCACTAATGTTCGAGTCGGGTCAGCACCACTAATGTCAGAGTCTGGTCACCACCACTAATGTCAGAGTCGGGTCACCACCACTAATGTTAGAGAATGGTCACCACCACTAATGTTAGAGTCGGGTAACCGCGACTAATGGTAGAGTCGGGTCAACAGCACAAATGTTAGAGTCGTGTCACCACCACTAATGCTAGAGTCAGGTCACCACCACTAATGTTAGTGTCGGGTCACCATCACTAATGTTAGAGTCGGGTCACCACCACTAATGTCAGAGTCGGGTCACCACCACTAATGTTAGATTTGGGTCACCACCACTAATGTTAGAGTCGGGTCACTGCCATTAATTTTAGAGTCGGGTCACCACCACTAATGTCAGAGTCGGGTCATCACCACTAATGTAAGATTCGGGTCACCACCACTAATGTTAGTGTCGGGTCACCACCACTAATGTTGGAGTCGGGTCACCACCATAATGTCAGAGTCGGGTCGCCACCACTAATGTCAGAGTCGGGTCACCACCACTATTGTTTGAGTCGGGTCACCACCACTAATGTTAGAGTCGGGTCACCACCACTAATGTTAGAGTCGTGTCACCACCACTAATGTTAGAGTCGTGTCACCACCACTTATGTTAGAGTCGGGTCACCACCACTAATGTTAGAGTAGGGTTACCACCACTAATGTTCGAGTCGGGTTACCACCACTAATGTTAGAGTCGGGTCACCTCCACTAATGTCAGAGTCGGGTCACCACCACTAATGTCAGAGTCGTGTCACCACCACTAATGTCCGAGTCGGTTCACCACCACTAATGTTAGAATCGGGTCACCTCCACTAATGTTCGAGTCGGGTCACCACCATTAATGTTAGAGTCGGGTCACCACTACTAATGTTAAAGTCGGGTCACCACCACTAATGTTAGAGTCGGGTCACCATCACTAATGTCAGAGTCGGGTCACAACAACTAATGTTAGTGTCGGGTCCCCACCACTAATGTCAGAGTCGGGTCACCTCCACTAATGATAGAGTCGGGTCACCACCACTAATGTTGCAGTCGGGTCACCACCACTAATGTTAGAGTCGGGTCACTAACACTAATGTTAGAGGCGGGTCACCACCACTAATGTCAGAGTCAGGTCACCACCACTAATGTTAGAGTCGGGTCACCACCACGAATGTTAGAGTCGGGTCACCCCCACTAATGTCAGAGTCAGGTCACCACCACTAATGTTAGAGTCGGGTCACCACCACTAATTTTAGAGTCGGGTCACCACCACTAATGTCAGAGTCGGCTCACCACCACTAATGTTAGAGAAGGGTCACCAACACTAATGTCAGAGTCGAGTCACCACCACTAATGTTAGAGTCGGGTCACCACCACTAATGTCAGTGTCGGGTCACCACCACTAATGTCAGTGTCGGGTCACCACCACTAATGTTAGAGAAGGGTCACCACCACTAATGTTAGAGTCGGGTCACCGCTACTAATGGTAGAGTCGGGTCAACAGCACAAATGTTAGGGTCGTGTCACCACCACTAATGCTAGAGTCAGGTCACCACCACTAATGTTAGTGTCGGGTCACCAACACTAATGTTAGAGTCGGGTCACCACCACTAATGATAGAGTCGGGTCACCACCACTAATGTTAGAGTCGGGTCACTACCACTAATTTTAGAGTCGGGTCACCACCACTAATGTCAGACTCGGGTCACCACCACTAATGTTAGAGTCGGGTCACCACCACTAATGTTGGAGTCGGGTCACCACCACTAATGTTGGAGTCGGGTCACCACCACTAATGTCAGAGTCGGGTCACCACCACTAATGTCAGAGTCGGGTCACAACCACTATTGTTTGAGTCGGGTCACCACCACTAATGTTAGAGTCGGGTCACCACCACTAATGTTAGAGTCGTGTCACCACCACTTACGTTAGAGTCGGGTCACCACCACTAATGTTAGAGTAGGGTTACCACCACTAATGTTAGAGTCGGGTTACCACCACTAATGTTAGAGTCGGGTCACCTCCACTAATGTCAGAGTCGGGTCACCACCACTAATGTCAGAGTCGTGTCACCACCACTAATGTCCGAGTCGGTTCACCACCACTAAAGTTAGAGTCGGGTCACCACCATTAATGTTAGAGTCGGGTCACAACCACTAATTTTAAAGTCGGGTCACCACCACTAATGATAGAGTCGGATCACCATCACTAATGTCAGATTGGGGTCACAACAACTAATGTTAGTGTCGGGTCACCACCACTAATGTCAGAGTCGGGTCACCACCACCAATGTCAGAGTCGGGTCACCTCCACTAATGATAGGGTCGGGTCACCACCACTAATGTTACAGTCGGGTCACCACCACTAATGTTAGAGTCGGGTCACTATCACTAATGTTAGAGACGGGTCACCACCACTAATCAGAGGCGGGTCACCACCACTAATGTCAGAGTCAGGTCACCACCACTAATGTTAGAGTCGGGTCACCACCACTAATGTTAGATTCGGGTCACCACCACTAATGTTAGAGTCACGGCACCAGCACTAATATTAGAGTCGGGTCACCACCACTAATGTTAGAGTCGGGTCACCACCACTAATGTCAGAGTCGGGTCACCACCACTAATGTTAGCGTCGGGTCACCACCACTAATGTTAGAATCGGGTCACCACCACTAATGTTAGAGTCGGGTCACCACCACTAATGTCAGAGTCGAGTCACAACCACAAATGTTATAGAAGGGTCAACACCACTAATGTTAAATTCGGTTCACCACCACTAATGTCAGAGTCGGGTCACCACCACTAATGTGAGAGTCGGGTCACCACCACTAATGTCAGAGTCGAATCACCACCACTAATGTCAGAGTCGGGTCACCACCACTAATGTTAGAGTCGGGTCACCACCACTAATGTTAGAGTCGGGTCACCACCACTAATGTCAGAGTCGAGTCCCCACCACTAATGTTAGTGTCGGGTCACCACCACTAATGTTAGAGTCGGGTCACCACCACTAATGTCAGAGTCAGGTCACCATCACTAATGTTCGAGTCGGGTCACCACCACTAATGTCAGAGTCGGGTCACCACCACTAATGTCAGAGTCGGTTCACCACCACTAATGTTAGAGAAGGTGACCACCACTAATGTTAGAGTCGGGTCACCACCACTGATGTCAGATTCGGGTCCCCACCACTAATGTTAGAGCCGGGTCACCACCACTAATGTTAGAGTCGGGTCACCACCACTCATGTCAGAGTCGGGTCACCACCACTAATTTTAGAGCCGGGTCACCACCACTAATGTTAAAGTCGGGTCACCACCAGTAATGTCAGAATTGGGTCACCACCATTAATGTCAGAGTCGGGTCACCTCCACTCATGTTAGATTCGGTTCACCACCACTAATGTTAGAGTCGGGTCACCACCACTAATGTTAGAATCGGGTCACCACCACTAATGTTAGAGTCGGGTCACCACCACTAATGTCAGAGTCGAGTCACCACCACTATTGTTAGAGAAGGGTCACCACCACTAATGTTAGTGTCGGGTGACCACCACTAATGTCAGAGTCGGGTCACCACCACTAATGTCAGAGTCGGGTCACCACCACTAATGTTAGAGATGGGTCACCACCACTAATGTTAGAGTCGGGTCACCACCACTAATGTTAGAGTTGGGACACCGCTACTAATGGTAGCGTCGGGTCAACAGCACAAATGTTAGAGTCGGGTCACCACCACTAATGTTAGAGTCGGGTCAACACCACTAATGTAAGAGTCGGGTCACCACCACTAATGTTAGAGTCGGGTCACCACCACTAATGTCAGATTCGGGTCGCCACCACAAATGTTAGAGTCGGGTCACCACCACTAATGTTAGATTCGGGTCACTACCACTAATTTTAGAGTCGGCTCACCACCACTAATGTCAGAGTCGGGTCACCACCACTAATATTAGAGTCGGGTCACCACCACTAATGTTAGAGTCGGGTCACCACTACTAATGATGGAGTCGGGTCACCATCACTAATGTCAGAGTCGGGTCACCACCACTAATGTTAGAGTCGGGTCACTACCACTAATGTCAGAGTCGGGTCACCACCACTAATGTTACAGTCGGGTTACCACCACTAATGTTACAGTCGGGTCACCACCACTAATGTTAGAGTCGGGTCACCACTACTAATGATGGAGTCGGGTCACCCCCACTAATGTCAGTGTCAGGCCACCGCCACTAATGTTAGAGTCGGGTCACCACCACTAATTTTAGAGTCGGGTCACCACCACTAATGTCAGAGTCGGCTCGCCACCACTAATGTTAGAGTCGGGTCACCACCACTAATGTCAGATTCGGGTCACCACCACTAATGTTAGTGTCGGGTCACCACCACTAAAGTTAGAGTCGGGTCACCACCACTAATGTTAGAGTCGGGTCACCACCACTAATGTCAGATTCGGGTCACCACCACTAATGTTAGTGTCGGGTCACCACCACTAATGTTAGAGTCGGGTCAACACCACTAATGTTAGAGTCGGGTCAACACCACTAATGTTCGAGTCGGGTCACCAGCACTAATGTCAGAGTCGAGTCACCACCACTAATGTTCGAGTCGGGTCACCACCACTAATGTCAGAGTCGGGTCACCACCATTAATGTCAGAGTCGGGTCACCACCACTAATGGTAGAGAATGGTCACCACCACTAATGTTAGAGTCGGGTCACCGCTACTAATGTTAGAGTCGGGTCAACAGCACAAATGTTAGAGTCGTGTCACCACCACTAATGCTAGAGTCAGGTCACCACTACTAATGTTAGTGTCGGGTCACCACCACTAATGTTAGAGTCGGGTCACCACCACTAATGTCAGAGTCGGGTCACCACCACTAATGTTAGAGTTGGTTCACCACCACTAATGTTAGAGTCGGGTCACTACCACTAATTTTAGAGTCGGGTCACCACCACTAATGTCAGAGTCGGGACATCACCACTAATATAAGAGTCGGGTCACCACCACTAATGTTAGTGTCGGGTCACCTCCACTAATGTCAGAGTCGGGTCACCACCACTAATGTCAGAGTCGGGTCACCACCACTAATGTCAGAGTCGGTTCACCACCACTAATGTTAGAGTCGTGTCACCTCCACTAATCTTAGAGTCGTGTCACCACCATTAATGTTAGAGTCGGGTCACCACCACTAATGTTAGAGTCGTGTCACCACCACTAATGTTAGAGTCGGGTCACCATCACTAATGTCAGAGTCGGGTCACCACCACTAATGTTAGAGTCGGGTCACTACCACTAATGTCAGAGTCGGGTCACCACCACTAATGTCAGAGTCGGGTCACCTCCACTAATGTTACAGTCGGGTCACCACCACTAATGTTACAGTCGGGTCACCACCACTTATGTTAGAGTCGGGTAACCACCACTAATGTTAGAGTCGGGTCACCACCACTCATCAGAGTCGGGTCACCACCACTAATGTCAGATTCAGGTCACCACCACTAATGTTAGAGTTGGATCTCCAGCACTAATGTTAGAGTCGGGTCACCACCACTAATGTTAGAGTCGGGTTACCACCACTAATGTCAGCGTCGGGTCACCACCACTAATGTTAGTGTCGGGTAGCCACCTCTAATGTTATATTCGGGTCACCACCACTAATGTTAGAGTCGGGTCACCACCACTAATGTCAGAGTCGGATCACCACCACTAATGTCAGAGTCGGGTCACCACCACTAATGTTAGAGTCGGGTCACCACCACTAATGTTAGAGTCGGGTCACCACCACTAATGTCAGAGTCGAGTCCCCACCACTAATGTTAGTGTCGGGTCACCACCACTAATGTTAGAGTCGGGTCACCACCACTAATGTCAGAGTCAGGTCACCATCACTAATGTTCGAGTCGGGTCACCACCACTAATGTCAGAGTCGGGTCACCACCACTAATGTCAGAGTCGGTTCACCACCACTAATGTTAGAGAAGGTGACCACCACTAATGTTAGAGTCGGGTCACCACCACTGATGTCAGATTCGGGTCCCCACCACTAATGTTAGAGCCGGGTCACCACCACTAATGTTAGAGTCGGGTCACCACCACTCATGTCAGAGTCGGGTCACCACCACTAATTTTAGAGCCGGGTCACCACCACTAATGTTAAAGTCGGGTCACCACCAGTAATGTCAGAATTGGGTCACCACCATTAATGTCAGAGTCGGGTCACCTCCACTCATGTTAGATTCGGTTCACCACCACTAATGTTAGAGTCGGGTCACCACCACTAATGTTAGAATCGGGTCACCACCACTAATGTTAGAGTCGGGTCACCACCACTAATGTCAGAGTCGAGTCACCACCACTATTGTTAGAGAAGGGTCACCACCACTAATGTTAGTGTCGGGTGACCACCACTAATGTCAGAGTCGGGTCACCACCACTAATGTCAGAGTCGGGTCACCACCACTAATGTTAGAGATGGGTCACCACCACTAATGTTAGAGTCGGGTCACCACCACTAATGTTACAGTTGGGACACCGCTACTAATGGTAGCGTCGGGTCAACAGCACAAATGTTAGAGTCGGGTCACCACCACTAATGTTAGAGTCGGGTCAACACCACTAATGTAAGAGTCGGGTCACCACCACTAATGTTAGAGTCGGGTCACCACCACTAATGTCAGATTCGGGTCGCCACCACAAATGTTAGAGTCGGGTCACCACCACTAATGTTAGATTCGGGTCACTACCACTAATTTTAGAGTCGGCTCACCACCACTAATGTCAGAGTCGGGTCACCACCACTAATATTAGAGTCGGGTCACCACCACTAATGTTAGAGTCGGGTCACCACTACTAATGATGGAGTCGGGTCACCATCACTAATGTCAGAGTCGGGTCACCACCACTAATGTTAGAGTCGGGTCACTACCACTAATGTCAGAGTCGGGTCACCACCACTAATGTTACAGTCGGGTTACCACCACTAATGTTACAGTCGGGTCACCACCACTTATGTTAGAGTCGGGTCACCACCACTAATGTTAGATTCGGGTCACCACCACTAATCAGAGTCGGGTCACCACCACTAATGTCAGAGTCAGGTCACCACCACTAATGTTAGAGTCGGGTCACCACCACTAATGTTAGAGTTGGGTCTCCAGCACTAATGTTAGAGTCGGTTTACCACCACTAATGTCAGAGTCGGGTCACCACCACTAATGTTAGAGTCGGGTCACCACCACTAATGTCAGCGTCGGGTCACCACCACTAATGTTAGTGTCGGGTAGCCACCACTAATGTTATATTCGGGTCACCAGCACTAATGTTAGAGTCGGGTCACCACCACTAATGTCAGAGTCGGGTCACCTCCACTAATGGTAGATTCGGTTCACAACCACTAATGTTAGAGTCGGGTCACCACCACTAATGTGACAGTCGGGTCACCACCACTAATGTTAGAGTCGGGTCACCCCCACTAATGTCAGTGTCAGGCCACCGCCACTAATGTTAGAGTCGGGTCACCACCACTAATTTTAGAGTCGCGTCACCACCACTAATGTCAGAGTCGGCTCACCACCACTAATGTTAGAGAAGGGTCACCACCACTAATGTTAGAGTCGGGTCACCACCACTAATGTTAGAGTCGGGTCACCACCAGTAATGTCAGAGTCGGGTCACCATCACAAATGTTATCGTCGGGTCACCACCACTAATGTCAGATTCGGGTCACCACCACTAATGTTAGTGTCGGGTCACCACCACTAATGTCAGAGTCGGTTCACCTCCACTAATGTTACAGTCGGGTCACCACCACTAATGTTACAGTCGGGTCACCACCACTTATGTTAGAGTCGGGTAACCACCACTAATGTTAGAGTCGGGTCACCACCACTCATCAGAGTCGGGTCACCACCACTAATGTCAGAGTCAGGTCACCACCACTAATGTTAGAGTTGGATCTCCAGCACTAATGTTAGAGTCGGGTCACCACCACTAATGTTAGAGTCGGGTTACCACCACTAATGTCAGCGTCGGGTCACCACCACTAATGTTAGTGTCGGGTAGCCACCTCTAATGTTATATTCGGGTCACCACCACTAATGTTAGAGTCGGGTCATCACCACTAATGTCAGAGTCGGATCACCACCACTAATGTCAGAGTCGGGTCACCACCACTAATGTTAGAGTCGGGTCACCACCACTAATGTTAGAGTCGGGTCACCACCACTAATGTCAGAGTCGAGTCCCCACCACTAATGTTAGTGTCGGGTCACCACCACTAATGTTAGAGTCGGGTCACCACCACTAATGTCAGAGTCAGGTCACCATCACTAATGTTCGAGTCGGGTCACCACCACTAATGTCAGAGTCGGGTCACCACCACTAATGTCATAGTCGGTTCACCACCACTAATGTTAGAGAAGGTGACCACCACTAATGTTAGAGTCGGGTCACCACCACTGATGTCAGATTCGGGTCCCCACCACTAATGTTAGAGCCGGGTCACCACCACTAATGTTAGAGTCGGGTCACCACCACTCATGTCAGAGTCGGGTCACCACCACTAATTTTAGAGTCGCGTCACCACCACTAATGTTAAAGTCGGGTCACCACCAGTAATGTCAGAATTGGGTCACCATCATTAATGTCAGAGTCGGGTCACCTCCACTCATGTTAGATTCGGTTCACCACCACTAATGTTAGAGTCGGGTCACCACCACTAATGTTAGAGTCGGGTCACCACCACTAATGTTAGAGTCGGGTCACCACCACTAATGTCAGAGTCGAGTCACCACCACTATTGTTAGAGAAGGGTCACCACCACTAATGTTAGTGTCGGGTGACCACCACTAATGTCAGAGTCGGGTCACCACCACTAATGTCAGAGTCGGGTCACCACCACTAATGTTAGAGATGGGTCACCACCAGTAATGTCAGAATTGGGTCACCATCATTAATGTCAGAGTCGGGTCACCTCCACTCATGTTAGATTCGGTTCACCACCACTAATGTTAGAGTCGGGTCACCACCACTAATGTTAGAGTCGGGTCACCACCACTAATGTTAGAGTCGGGTCACCACCACTAATGTCAGAGTCGAGTCACCACCACTATTGTTAGAGAAGGGTCACCACCACTAATGTTAGTGTCGGGTGACCACCACTAATGTCAGAGTCGGGTCACCACCACTAATGTCAGAGTCGGGTCACCACCACTAATGTTAGAGATGGGTCACCACCACTAATGTTAGAGTCGGGTCACCACCACTAATGTTAGAGTTGGGACACCGCTACTAATGGTAGCGTCGGGTCAACAGCACAAATGTTAGAGTCGGGTCACCACCACTAATGTTAGAGTCGGGTCAACACCACTAATGTAAGAGTTGGGTCACCACCACTAATGTTAGAGTCGGGTCACCACCACTAATGTCAGATTCGGGTCACCACCACAAATGTTAGAGTCGGGTCACCACCACTAATGTTAGATTCGGGTCACTACCACTAATTTTAGAGTCGGCTCACCACCACTAATGTCAGAGTCGGGTCACCACCACTAATATTAGAGTCGGGTCACCACCACTAATGTTAGAGTCGGGTCACCACTACTAATGATGGAGTCGGGTCACCATCACTAATGTCAGAGTCGGGTCACCACCACTAATGTTAGAGTCGGGTCACTACCACTAATGTCAGAGTCGGGTCACCACCACTAATGTTACAGTCGGGTTACCACCACTAATGTTACAGTCGGGTCACCACCACTTATGTTAGAGTCGGGTCACCACCACTAATGTTAGATTCGGGTCACCACCACTAATCAGAGTCGGGTCACCACCACTAATGTCAGAGTCAGGTCACCACCACTAATGTTAGAGTCGGGTCACCACCACTAATGTTAGAGTTGGGTCTCCAGCACTAATGTTAGAGTCGGTTTACCACCACTAATGTCAGAGTCGGGTCACCACCACTAATGTTAGAGTCGGGTCACCACCACTAATGTCAGCGTCGGGTCACCACCACTAATGTTAGTGTCGGGTAGCCACCACTAATGTTATATTCGGGTCACCAGCACTAATGTTAGAGTCGGGTCACCACCACTAATGTCAGAGTCGGGTCACCTCCACTAATGGTAGATTCGGTTCACAACCACTAATGTTAGAGTCGGGTCACCACCACTAATGTGACAGTCGGGTCACCACCACTAATGTTAGAGTCGGGTCACCCCCACTAATGTCAGTGTCAGGCCACCGCCACTAATGTTATAGTCGGGTCACCACCACTAATTTTAGAGTCGGGTCACCACCACTAATGTCAGAGTCGGCTCACCACCACTAATGTTAGAGAAGGGTCACCACCACTAATGTTAGAGTCGGGTCACCACCACTAATGTTAGAGTCGGGTCACCACCAGTAATGTCAGAGTCGGGTCACCATCACAAATGTTATCGTCGGGTCACCACCACTAATGTCAGATTCGGGTCACCACCACTAATGTTAGTGTCGGGTCACCACCACTAATGTCAGAGTCGGGTCACCTCCACTAATGTTACAGTCGGGTCACCACCACTAATGTTACAGTCGGGTCACCACCACTTATGTTAGAGTCGGGTAACCACCACTAATGTTAGAGTCGGGTCACCACCACTCATCAGAGTCGGGTCACCACCACTAATGTCAGAGTCAGGTCACCACCACTAATGTTAGAGTTGGATCTCCAGCACTAATGTTAGAGTCGGGTCACCACCACTAATGTTAGAGTCGGGTTACCACCACTAATGTCAGCGTCGGGTCACCACCACTAATGTTAGTGTCGGGTAGCCACCTCTAATGTTATATTCGGGTCACCACCACTAATGTTAGAGTCGGGTCATCACCACTAATGTCAGAGTCGGATCACCACCACTAATGTCAGAGTCGGGTCACCACCACTAATGTTAGAGTCGGGTCACCACCACTAATGTTAGAGTCGGGTCACCACCACTAATGTCAGAGTCGAGTCCCCACCACTAATGTTAGTGTCGGGTCACCACCACTAATGTTAGAGTCGGGTCACCACCACTAATGTCAGAGTCAGGTCACCATCACTAATGTTCGAGTCGGGTCACCACCACTAATGTCAGAGTCGGGTCACCACCACTAATGTCATAGTCGGTTCACCACCACTAATGTTAGAGAAGGTGACCACCACTAATGTTAGAGTCGGGTCACCACCACTGATGTCAGATTCGGGTCCCCACCACTAATGTTAGAGCCGGGTCACCACCACTAATGTTAGAGTCGGGTCACCACCACTCATGTCAGAGTCGGGTCACCACCACTAATTTTAGAGTCGCGTCACCACCACTAATGTTAAAGTCGGGTCACCACCAGTAATGTCAGAATTGGGTCACCATCATTAATGTCAGAGTCGGGTCACCTCCACTCATGTTAGATTCGGTTCACCACCACTAATGTTAGAGTCGGGTCACCACCACTAATGTTAGAGTCGGGTCACCACCACTAATGTTAGAGTCGGGTCACCACCACTAATGTCAGAGTCGAGTCACCACCACTATTGTTAGAGAAGGGTCACCACCACTAATGTTAGTGTCGGGTGACCACCACTAATGTCAGAGTCGGGTCACCACCACTAATGTCAGAGTCGGGTCACCACCACTAATGTTAGAGATGGGTCACCACCAGTAATGTCAGAATTGGGTCACCATCATTAATGTCAGAGTCGGGTCACCTCCACTCATGTTAGATTCGGTTCACCACCACTAATGTTAGAGTCGGGTCACCACCACTAATGTTAGAGTCGGGTCACCACCACTAATGTTAGAGTCGGGTCACCACCACTAATGTCAGAGTCGAGTCACCACCACTATTGTTAGAGAAGGGTCACCACCACTAATGTTAGTGTCGGGTGACCACCACTAATGTCAGAGTCGGGTCACCACCACTAATGTCAGAGTCGGGTCACCACCACTAATGTTAGAGATGGGTCACCACCACTAATGTTAGAGTCGGGTCACCACCACTAATGTTAGAGTTGGGACACCGCTACTAATGGTAGCGTCGGGTCAACAGCACAAATGTTAGAGTCGGGTCACCACCACTAATGTTAGAGTCGGGTCAACACCACTAATGTAAGAGTTGGGTCACCACCACTAATGTTAGAGTCGGGTCACCACCACTAATGTCAGATTCGGGTCACCACCACAAATGTTAGAGTCGGGTCACCACCACTAATGTTAGATTCGGGTCACTACCACTAATTTTAGAGTCGGCTCACCACCACTAATGTCAGAGTCGGGTCACCACCACTAATATTAGAGTCGGGTCACCACCACTAATGTTAGAGTCGGGTCACCACTACTAATGATGGAGTCGGGTCACCATCACTAATGTCAGAGTCGGGTCACCACCACTAATGTTAGAGTCGGGTCACTACCACTAATGTCAGAGTCGGGTCACCACCACTAATGTTACAGTCGGGTTACCACCACTAATGTTACAGTCGGGTCACCACCACTTATGTTAGAGTCGGGTCACCACCACTAATGTTAGATTCGGGTCACCACCACTAATCAGAGTCGGGTCACCACCACTAATGTCAGAGTCAGGTCACCACCACTAATGTTAGAGTCGGGTCACCACCACGAATGTTAGAGTTGGGTCTCCAGCACTAATGTTAGAGTCGGTTTACCACCACTAATGTCAGAGTCGGGTCACCACCACTAATGTTAGAGTCGGGTCACCACCACTAATGTCAGCGTCGGGTCACCACCACTAATGTTAGTGTCGGGTAGCCACCACTAATGTTATATTCGGGTCACCAGCACTAATGTTAGAGTCGGGTCACCACCACTAATGTCAGAGTCGGGTCACCTCCACTAATGGTAGATTCGGTTCACAACCACTAATGTTAGAGTCGGGTCACCACCACTAATGTGACAGTCGGGTCACCACCACTAATGTTAGAGTCGGGTCACCCCCACTAATGTCAGTGTCAGGCCACCGCCACTAATGTTATAGTCGGGTCACCACCACTAATTTTAGAGTCGGGTCACCACCACTAATGTCAGAGTCGGCTCACCACCACTAATGTTGGAGAAGGGTCACCACCACTAATGTTAGAGTCGGGTCACCACCACTAATGTCAGAGTCGGGTCACCACTAATGTCAGAGTCGGGTCACCTCCACTTATGATAGATTCGGTTCACCACCACTAATGTTTGAGTCGTGTCACCACCACTAATGTTAGAGTCGGGTCACCACCACTAATGTCAGAGTCCGGTCACCACCACTAATGTTAGAGTCGGGTCACTACCACAAATGTTAGAGTCGGGTCACCACCACTAATGTCAGAGTCGAGTCACAACCACTAATGTTAGAGAAGGGTCACCACCACTAATGTTAGAGTCGGGTCACCACCACTAATGTTAGTGTCTGGTCACCACCACTAATGTCAGAGTCGGGTCACCACCACTAATGTCAGAGTCGGGTCACCACCACTAATGTTAGAGAAGGGTCACCACCACTAATGTTAGAGTCGGGTCACCACCACTAATGTTAGAGTCGGGACACCGCTACTAATGGTAGAGTCGGGTCAACAGCACAAATGTTAGAGTCGGGTCACCACCACTAATGTTAGAGTCGGGTCACCACCACTAATGTCAGAGTCGGGTCACCACTAATGTCAGAGTCGGGTCACCTCCACTTATGATAGATTCGGTTCACCACCACTAATGTTAGAGTCGTGTCACCACCACTAATGTTAGAGTCGGGTCACCACCACTAATGTCAGAGTCGGGTCACCACCACTAATGTTACAGTCGGGTTACCACCACTAATGTTACAGTCGGGTCACCACCACTTATGTTAGAGTCGGGTCACCACCACTAATGTTAGATTCGGGTCACCACCACTAATCAGAGTCGGGTCACCACCACTAATGTCAGAGTCAGGTCACCACCACTAATGTTAGAGTCGGGTCACCACCACTAATGTTAGAGTTGGGTCTCCAGCACTAATGTTAGAGTCGGTTTACCACCACTAATGTCAGAGTCGGGTCACCACCACTAATGTTAGAGTCGGGTCACCACCACTAATGTCAGCGTCGGGTCACCACCACTAATGTTAGTGTCGGGTAGCCACCACTAATGTTATATTCGGGTCACCAGCACTAATGTTAGAGTCGGGTCACCACCACTAATGTCAGAGTCGGGTCACCTCCACTAATGGTAGATTCGGTTCACAACCACTAATGTTAGAGTCGGGTCACCACCACTAATGTGACAGTCGGGTCACCACCACTAATGTTAGAGTCGGGTCACCCCCACTAATGTCAGTGTCAGGCCACCGCCACTAATGTTATAGTCGGGTCACCACCACTAATTTTAGAGTCGGGTCACCACCACTAATGTCAGAGTCGGCTCACCACCACTAATGTTAGAGAAGGGTCACCACCACTAATGTTAGAGTCGGGTCACCACCACTAATGTTAGAGTCGGGTCACCACCAGTAATGTCAGAGTCGGGTCACCATCACAAATGTTATCGTCGGGTCACCACCACTAATGTCAGATTCGGGTCACCACCACTAATGTTAGTGTCGGGTCACCACCACTAATGTCAGAGTCGGGTCACCTCCACTAATGTTACAGTCGGGTCACCACCACTAATGTTACAGTCGGGTCACCACCACTTATGTTAGAGTCGGGTAACCACCACTAATGTTAGAGTCGGGTCACCACCACTCATCAGAGTCGGGTCACCACCACTAATGTCAGAGTCAGGTCACCACCACTAATGTTAGAGTTGGATCTCCAGCACTAATGTTAGAGTCGGGTCACCACCACTAATGTTAGAGTCGGGTTACCACCACTAATGTCAGCGTCGGGTCACCACCACTAATGTTAGTGTCGGGTAGCCACCTCTAATGTTATATTCGGGTCACCACCACTAATGTTAGAGTCGGGTCATCACCACTAATGTCAGAGTCGGATCACCACCACTAATGTCAGAGTCGGGTCACCACCACTAATGTTAGAGTCGGGTCACCACCACTAATGTTAGAGTCGGGTCACCACCACTAATGTCAGAGTCGAGTCCCCACCACTAATGTTAGTGTCGGGTCACCACCACTAATGTTAGAGTCGGGTCACCACCACTAATGTCAGAGTCAGGTCACCATCACTAATGTTCGAGTCGGGTCACCACCACTAATGTCAGAGTCGGGTCACCACCACTAATGTCATAGTCGGTTCACCACCACTAATGTTAGAGAAGGTGACCACCACTAATGTTAGAGTCGGGTCACCACCACTGATGTCAGATTCGGGTCCCCACCACTAATGTTAGAGCCGGGTCACCACCACTAATGTTAGAGTCGGGTCACCACCACTCATGTCAGAGTCGGGTCACCACCACTAATTTTAGAGTCGCGTCACCACCACTAATGTTAAAGTCGGGTCACCACCAGTAATGTCAGAATTGGGTCACCATCATTAATGTCAGAGTCGGGTCACCTCCACTCATGTTAGATTCGGTTCACCACCACTAATGTTAGAGTCGGGTCACCACCACTAATGTTAGAGTCGGGTCACCACCACTAATGTTAGAGTCGGGTCACCACCACTAATGTCAGAGTCGAGTCACCACCACTATTGTTAGAGAAGGGTCACCACCACTAATGTTAGTGTCGGGTGACCACCACTAATGTCAGAGTCGGGTCACCACCACTAATGTCAGAGTCGGGTCACCACCACTAATGTTAGAGATGGGTCACCACCAGTAATGTCAGAATTGGGTCACCATCATTAATGTCAGAGTCGGGTCACCTCCACTCATGTTAGATTCGGTTCACCACCACTAATGTTAGAGTCGGGTCACCACCACTAATGTTAGAGTCGGGTCACCACCACTAATGTTAGAGTCGGGTCACCACCACTAATGTCAGAGTCGAGTCACCACCACTATTGTTAGAGAAGGGTCACCACCACTAATGTTAGTGTCGGGTGACCACCACTAATGTCAGAGTCGGGTCACCACCACTAATGTCAGAGTCGGGTCACCACCACTAATGTTAGAGATGGGTCACCACCACTAATGTTAGAGTCGGGTCACCACCACTAATGTTAGAGTTGGGACACCGCTACTAATGGTAGCGTCGGGTCAACAGCACAAATGTTAGAGTCGGGTCACCACCACTAATGTTAGAGTCGGGTCAACACCACTAATGTAAGAGTTGGGTCACCACCACTAATGTTAGAGTCGGGTCACCACCACTAATGTCAGATTCGGGTCACCACCACAAATGTTAGAGTCGGGTCACCACCACTAATGTTAGATTCGGGTCACTACCACTAATTTTAGAGTCGGCTCACCACCACTAATGTCAGAGTCGGGTCACCACCACTAATATTAGAGTCGGGTCACCACCACTAATGTTAGAGTCGGGTCACCACTACTAATGATGGAGTCGGGTCACCATCACTAATGTCAGAGTCGGGTCACCACCACTAATGTTAGAGTCGGGTCACTACCACTAATGTCAGAGTCGGGTCACCACCACTAATGTTACAGTCGGGTTACCACCACTAATGTTACAGTCGGGTCACCACCACTTATGTTAGAGTCGGGTCACCACCACTAATGTTAGATTCGGGTCACCACCACTAATCAGAGTCGGGTCACCACCACTAATGTCAGAGTCAGGTCACCACCACTAATGTTAGAGTCGGGTCACCACCACTAATGTTAGAGTTGGGTCTCCAGCACTAATGTTAGAGTCGGTTTACCACCACTAATGTCAGAGTCGGGTCACCACCACTAATGTTAGAGTCGGGTCACCACCACTAATGTCAGCGTCGGGTCACCACCACTAATGTTAGTGTCGGGTAGCCACCACTAATGTTATATTCGGGTCACCAGCACTAATGTTAGAGTCGGGTCACCACCACTAATGTCAGAGTCGGGTCACCTCCACTAATGGTAGATTCGGTTCACAACCACTAATGTTAGAGTCGGGTCACCACCACTAATGTGACAGTCGGGTCACCACCACTAATGTTAGAGTCGGGTCACCCCCACTAATGTCAGTGTCAGGCCACCGCCACTAATGTTATAGTCGGGTCACCACCACTAATTTTAGAGTCGGGTCACCACCACTAATGTCAGAGTCGGCTCACCACCACTAATGTTAGAGAAGGGTCACCACCACTAATGTTAGAGTCGGGTCACCACCACTAATGTCAGAGTCGGGTCACCACTAATGTCAGAGTCGGGTCACCTCCACTTATGATAGATTCGGTTCACCACCACTAATGTTTGAGTCGTGTCACCACCACTAATGTTAGAGTCGGGTCACCACCACTAATGTCAGAGTCCGGTCACCACCACTAATGTTAGAGTCGGGTCACTACCACAAATGTTAGAGTCGGGTCACCACCACTAATGTCAGAGTCGAGTCACAACCACTAATGTTAGAGAAGGGTCACCACCACTAATGTTAGAGTCGGGTCACCACCACTAATGTTAGTGTCGGGTCACCACCACTAATGTCAGAGTCGGGTCACCACCACTAATGTCAGAGTCGGGTCACCACCACTAATGTTAGAGAAGGGTCACCACCACTAATGTTAGAGTCGGGTCACCACCACTAATGTTAGAGTCGGGACACCGCTACTAATGGTAGAGTCGGGTCAACAGCACAAATGTTAGAGTCGGGTCACCACCACTAATGTTAGAGTCGGGTCACCACCACTAATGTCAGAGTCGGGTCACCACTAATGTCAGAGTCGGGTCACCTCCACTTATGATAGATTCGGTTCACCACCACTAATGTTAGAGTCGTGTCACCACCACTAATGTTAGAGTCGGGTCACCACCACTAATGTCAGAGTCCGGTCACCACCACTAATGTTAGAGTCGGGTCACTACCACAAATGTTAGAGTCGGGTCACCACCACTAATGTCAGAGTCGAGTCACACCCACTAATGTTAGAGAAGGGTCACCACCACTAATGTTTGAGTCGGGTCACCACCACTAATGTTAGTGTCGGGTCACCACCACTAATGTCAGAGTCGGGTCACCACCACTAATGTCAGAGTCGGGTCACCACCACTAATGTTAGAGAAGGGTCACCACCACTAATGTTAGAGTCGGGTCACCACCACTAATGTTAGAGTCGGGACACCGCTACTAATGGTAGAGTCGGGTCAACAGCACAAATGTTAGAGTCGGGTCACCACCACTAATGTTAGAGTCGGGTCAACATCACTAATGTCAGAGTCCGGTCACCACCACGAATGTTAGAGTCGGGTCGCCACCACTTATGTCAGAGTCGTGTCACCACCACGAATGTTAGATTCGGGTCACCACAACAAACGTTAGATTCGGGTCACTACCACTAATTTTAGAGTCGGCTCACCACCACTAATGTCAGAACCGGGTCACCACCACTAATGTCAGAGTCCAGTCACCACCAATAATGTCAGAGTCGGGTCAGCACCACTAATGTTAGAGAATAGTCAACACTACTAATGTTAGAGTCGGGACACCACCACTAATGTCAGATTCGGGTCACCACCACTAATGTCAGAGTCGGGTCACCACCACTAATGCCAGAGTCGGGTCACCACCACTAATGCTAGAGTCGGGTCACCTCCACTAATGTTAAAGTCGGGTCACCACCAGTAATGTCAGAATCGGGTCACCACCATTAATGTCAGAGTCGGGTCACCTCCACTCATGTTAGATTCGGTTCACCACCACTAATGTTAGAGTCGGGTCACCACCACTAATGTTAGAGTCGGGTCACCACCACTAATTTTAGAGTCGGGTCACCACCACTAATGTCAGAGTCGAGTCACCACCACTATTGTTAGAGAAGGGTCACCACCACTAATGTTAGAGTCGGGTCACCACCACTAATGTTAGTGTCGGGTGACCACCACTAATGTCAGAGTCGGGTCACCACCACTAATGTCACAGTCGGGTCACCACCACTAATGTTAGAGATGGGTCACCACCACTAATGTTAGAGTCGGGTCACCACCACTAATGTTAGAGTTGGGACACCGCTACTAATGGTAGCGTCGGGTCAACAGCACAAATGTTAGAGTCGGGTCACCGCCACGAATGTTAGAGTCGTGTCAACACCACGAATGTAAGAGTCGGGTCACCACCACTAATGTTAGAGTCGGGTCATCACCACTAATGTCAGATTCGGGTCACCACCACAAATGTTAGAGTCGGGTCACCACCACTAATGTTAGATTCGGGTCACTACCACAATTTTTAGAGTCGGCTCACCACCACTAATGTCAGAGTCGGGTTACCACCACTAATATTAGAGTCGGGTCACCACCACTAATGTTAGAGTCGGGTCACCACTACTAATGATGGAGTCGGGTCAGCATCACTAATGTCAGAGTCGGGTCACCTCCACTAATGTTGGAGTCGGGTCACTACCACTAATGTCAGAGTCGGGTCACCACCACTAATGTCAGAGTCGGGTCACCTCCACTAATGTTACAGTCGGGTTACCACCACTAATGTTACAGTCGGGTCACCACCACTTATGTTAGAGTCGGGTCACCACCACTAATGTTAGAGTCGGGTCACCACCACTAATCAGAGTCGGGTCACCACCACTAATGTCAGAGTCAGGTCACCACCACTAATGTTAGAGTCGGGTCACCACCACTAATGTTAGAGTTGGGTCTCCAGCACTAATGTTAGAGTCGGGTCACCACCACTAATGTTAGAGTCAGGTTACCACCACTAATGTCAGAGTCGGGTCACCACCACTAATGTTAGAGTCGGGTCACCACCACTAATGTCAGCGTCGGGTCACCACCACTAATGTTAGTGTCGGGTAGCCACCACTAATGTTATATTCGGGTCACCAGCACTAATGTTAGAGTCTGGTCACCACCACTAATGCCAGAGTCGGGTCACCACCACTAATGTCAGAGTCGGGTCACCACCACTAATGTCAGAGTCGGGTCACCTCCACTAATGGTAGATTCGGTTCACCACCACTAATGTTAGAGTCGGGTCACCACCACTAATGTGACAGTCGGGTCACCACCACTAATGTTAGAGTCGGGTCACCCCCACTAATGTCAGTGTCAGTCCACCGCCACTAATGTTAGAGTCGGGTCACCACCACTAATTTTAGAGTCGGGTCACCACCACTAATGTCAGAGTCGGCTCACCACCACTATTGTTAGTGAAGGGTCACCACCACTAATGTTAGAGTCGGGTCACCACCAGTAATGTTAGAGTCGGGTCACCACCAGTAATGTCAGAGTCGGGTCACCATCACAAATGTTAGAGTCGGGTCACCACCACTAATGTCAGATTCGGGTCACCACCACTAATGTTAGTGTCGGGTCACCACCACTAATGTTAGAGTCGGGTCAACACCACTAATGTTAGAGTCGTGTCAACACCACCAATGTTAGAGTCGGGTCACCACCACTAATGTCAGAGTCGAGTCACCACCACTAATGTTCGAGTCGGGTCACCACCACTAATGTCAGAGTCGGGTCACCACCACAAATGTCAGAGTCGGGTCACCACCACTAATGTTACAGAATGGTCACCACCACTAATGTTAGAGTCGGGTCACCGCTACTAATGGTAGAGTCGGGTCAACAGCACAAATGTAAGAGTCGTGTCAACACCACTAATGCTAGAGTCAGGTCACCACCACTAATGTTAGTGTCGGGTCACCACCACTAATGTTAGAGTCGGGTCACCACCACTAATGTCAGAGTCGGGTCACCACCACTAATGTTAGAGTTGGTTCACCACCACTAATGTGAGAGTCGGGTCACTACCACTAATTTTAGAGTCGGGTCACCACCACTAATGTCAGAGTCGGGTCATCACCACTAATGTAAGAGTCGGGACACCACCACTAATGTTAGTGTCGGGTCACCTCCACTTATGTCAGAGTCGGGTCACCACCACTCATGTCAGAGTCGGGTCACCACCACTAATGTCAGAGGCGGTTCACCACCACTAATGTTAGAGTCGTGTCACCTCCACTAATCTTAGAGTCGTGTCACCACCATTAATGTTAGAGTCGGGTCACCACCACTAATGTTAGAGTCGTGTCACCACCACTAATGTTAGAGTCGGGTCACCATCACTAATGTCAGAGTCGGGTCACCACCACTAATGTTAGAGTCGGGTCACTACCACTAATGTCAGAGTCGGGTCACCACCACTAATGTCAGAGTCGGGTCACCTCCACTAATGTTACAGTCGGGTCACCACCACTAATGTTACAGTCGGGTCACCACCACTTATGTTAGAGTCGGGTCACCACCACTAATGTTAGAGTCGGGTCACCACCACTAATCAGAGTCGGGTCACCACCACTAATGTCAGAGTCAGGTCACCACCACTAATGTTAGAGTCGGGTCACCACCACTAATGTTAGAGTTGGGTCTCCAGCACTAATGTTAGAGTCGGGTCACCACCACTAATGTTAGAGTCGGGTTACCACCACTAATGTCAGCGTCGGGTCACCACCACTAATGTTAGTGTCGGGTAGCCACCTCTAATGTTATAGTCGGTTCACCACCACTAATGTTAGAGTCGGGTCACCACCACTAATGTCAGAGTCGGTTCACCACCACTCATGTCAGAGTCGGGTCACCACCACTAATGTTAGAGTCTGCTCACCACCACTAATGTTAGAGTCGGGTCACCACCACTAATGTCAGAGTCGAGTCCCCACCACTAATGTTAGTGTCGGGTCACCACCACTAATGTTAGAGTCGGGTCACCACCACTAATGTCAGAGTCATGTCACCATCACTAATGTTAGAGTCGGGTCACCACCACTAATGTCAGAGTCGGGTCACCACCACTAATGTCAGAGTCGGGTCACCAGCACTAATGTTAGAGAAGGTGACCACCACTAATGTTAGAGTCGGGTCACCACCACTGATGTCAGATTCGGGTCACCACCACTAATGTTAGAGCCGGGTCACCACCACTAATGTTAGAGTCGGGTCACCACCACTCATGTCAGAGTCGGGTCACCACCACTAATTTTAGAGCCGGGTCACCACCACTACTGTTAAAGTCGGGTCACCACCAGTAATGTCAGAATCGGGTCACCACCATTAATGTCAGAGTCGGGTCACCTCCACTCATGTTAGATTCGGTTCACCACCACTAATGTTAGAGTCGGGTCACCACCACTAATGTTAGAGTCGGGTCACCACCACTAATGTTAGAGTCGGGTCACCACCACTAATGTCAGAGTCGAGTCACCACCACTATTGTTAGAGAAGGGTCACCACCACTAATGTTAGAGTCGGGTCACCACCACTAATGTTAGTGTCGGGTGACCACCACTAATGTCAGAGTCGGGTCACCACCACTAATGTCAGAGTCGGGTCACCACCACTAATGTTAGAGATGGGTCACCACCACTAATGTTAGAGTTGGGACACCGCTACTAATGGTAGCGCCGGGTCACCACCACTAATGTTAGAGTCCGATCACCACCACGAATGTTAGAGTCGGGTCGCCACCACTAATGTCAGAGTCGTGTCACCACCACGAATATTAGATTCGGGTCACCACCACAAACGTTAGATTCGGGTCACTACCACTAATTTTAGAGTCGGCTCACCACCACTAATGTCAGAATCGGGTCACCACCACTAATGTCAGAGTCCAGTCACCACCAATAATGTCAGAGTCGGGTCACCACCACTAATGTTAGAGAATAGTCAACACTACTAATGTTAGAGTCGGGACACCACCACTAATGTCAGATTCGGGTCACCACCACTAATGTCAGAGTCGGGTCACCACCACTAATGCCAGAGTCGGGTCACCACCACTAATGCTAGAGTCGGGTCACCTCCACTAATGTTAAAGTCGGGTCACCACCAGTAATGTCAGAATCGGGTCACCACCATTAATGTCAGAGTCGGGTCACCTCCACTCATGTTAGATTCGGTTCACCACCACTAATGTTAGAGTCGGGTCACCACCACTAATGTTAGAGTCGGGTCACCACCACGAATGTTAGAGTCGGGTCACCACCACTAATGTCAGAGTCGAGTCACCTCCACTATTGTTAGAGAAGGGTCACCACCACTAATGTTAGAGTCGGGTCACCACCACTAATGTTAGTGTCGGGTGACCACGACGAATGTCAGAGTCGGGTCACCACCACTAATGTCACAGTCGGGTCACCACCACTAATGTTAGAGATGGGTCACCACCACTAATGTTCGAGTCGGTCACCACCACTAATGTTAGAGTTGGGACACCGCTACTAATGGTAGCGTCGGGTCAACAGCACAAATGTCAGAGTCGGGTCACCAACACTAATGTTAGCGTCGGGTCAACACCACTAATGTAAGAGTCGGGTCACCACCACTAATGTTAGAGTCGGGTCACCACCAGTAATGTCACATTCGGGTCACCACCAGAAATGTTAGAGTCGGGTCACCACCACTAATGTTAGATTCGGGTCACTACCACTATTTTTAGAGTCGGCTCACCACCACTAATGTCAGAGTCGGGTCACCACCACTAATATTAGAGTCGGGTCACCACCACTAATGTTAGAGTCGGGTCACCACCACTAATGTCAGAGTCGGGTCACCTCCACTAATGTTACAGTCGGGTCACCACCACTTATGTTAGAGTCGGGTCACCAGCACGAATGTTAGAGTCGGGTCACCACCACTAATCAGAGTCGGGTCACCACCACTAATGTCAGAGTCAGGTCCCACCACTAATGTTAGAGTCGGGTCACCACCACTAATGTTAGAGTTGGGTCTCCAGCACTAATGTTAGAGTCGGGTCACCACCACTAATGTTAGAGTCGGGTTACCACCACTAATGTCAGAGTCGGGTCACCACCACTAATGTTAGAGTCGGGTTACCACCACTAATGTCAGAGTCGGGTCACCACCACTAATGTTAGAGTCGGGTCACCACCACTAATGTCAGCGTCGGGTCACCACCACTAATGTTAGTGTCGGGTAGCCACCACTAATGTTATATTCGGGTCACCAGCACTAATGTTAGAGTCGGGTCACCACCACTAATGCCAGAGTCGGGTCACCACCACTAATGTCAGAGTCGGGTCACCACCACTAATGTCAGAGTCGGGTCACCACCACTAATGTGACAGTCGGGTCACCACCACTAATGTTAGAGTCGGGTCACCCCCACTAATGTCAGTGTCAGGCCACCGCCACTAATGTTAGAGTCGGGTCACCACCACTAATTTTAGAGTCGGGTCACCACCACTAATGTCAGAGTCGGCTCACCACCACTAATGTTAGTGAAGGGTCACCACCACTAATGTTAGAGTCGGGTCACCACCACTAATGTTAGAGTTGGGTCACCACCAGTAATGTCAGAGTCGGGTCACCATCACAAATGTTAGAGTCGGGTCACCACCACTAATGTTAGTGTCGGGTCACCACCACTAATGTTAGAGTCGGGTCAACACCACTAATGTTAGAGTCGTGTCAACACCACCAATGTTAGAGTCGGGTCACCACCACTAATGTCAGAGTCGAGTCACCACCACTAATGTTAGAGTCGGGTCACCCCCACTAATGTCAGTGTCAGGCCACCGCCACTAATGTTAGAGTCGGGTCACCACCACTAATTTTAGAGTCGGGTCACCACCACTAATGTCAGAGTCGGCTCACCACCACTAATGTTAGTGAAGGGTCACCACCACTAATGTTAGAGTCGGGTCACCACCACTAATGTTAGAGTCGGGTCACCACCAGTAATGTCAGAGTCGGGTCACCATCACAAATGTTAGAGTCGGGTCACCACCACTAATGTTAGTGTCGGGTCACCACCACTAATGTTAGAGTCGGGTCAACACCACTAATGTTAGAGTCGTGTCAACACCACCAATGTTAGAGTCGGGTCACCACCACTAATGTCAGAGTCGAGTCACCACCACTAATGTTCGAGTCGGGTCACCACCACTAATGTCAGAGTCGGGTCACCACCACTAATGTCAGAGTCGGGTCACCACCACTAATGTTAGAGAATGGTCACCACCACTAATGTTAGAGTCGGGTCACCGCTACTAATGGTAGAGTCGGGTCACCACCACTAATGTCAGAGTCGGGTCACCACCACTAATGTTTGAGTCGGGTCACCACCACTAATGTTAGTGTCGGGTCACCACCACTAATGTCAGAGTCGGGTCACCACCACTAATGTCAGAGTCGGGTCACCACCACTAATGTTAGAGAAGGGTCACCACCACTAATGTTAGAGTCGGGTCACCACCACTAATGTTATAGTCGGGACACCGCTACTAATGGTAGAGTCGGGTCAACAGCACAAATGTTAGAGTCGGGTCACCACCACTAATGTTAGAGTCGGGTCAACATCACTAATGTCAGAGTCCGGTCACCACCACGAATGTTAGAGTCGGGTCGCCACCACTTATGTCAGAGTCGTGTCACCACCACGAATGTTAGATTCGGGTCACCACAACAAACGTTAGATTCGGGTCACTACCACTAATTTTAGAGTCGGCTCACCACCACTAATGTCAGAACCGGGTCACCACCACTAATGTCAGAGTCCAGTCACCACCAATAATGTCAGAGTCGGGTCAGCACCACTAATGTTAGAGAATAGTCAACACTACTAATGTTAGAGTCGGGACACCACCACTAATGTCAGATTCGGGTCACCACCACTAATGTCAGAGTCGGGTCACCACCACTAATGCCAGAGTCGGGTCACCACCACTAATGCTAGAGTCGGGTCACCTCCACTAATGTTAAAGTCGGGTCACCACCAGTAATGTCAGAATCGGGTCACCACCATTAATGTCAGAGTCGGGTCACCTCCACTCATGTTAGATTCGGTTCACCACCACTAATGTTAGAGTCGGGTCACCACCACTAATGTTAGAGTCGGGTCACCACCACTAATTTTAGAGTCGGGTCACCACCACTAATGTCAGAGTCGAGTCACCACCACTATTGTTAGAGAAGGGTCACCACCACTAATGTTAGAGTCGGGTCACCACCACTAATGTTAGTGTCGGGTGACCACCACTAATGTCAGAGTCGGGTCACCACCACTAATGTCACAGTCGGGTCACCACCACTAATGTTAGAGATGGGTCACCACCACTAATGTTAGAGTCGGGTCACCACCACTAATGTTAGAGTTGGGACACCGCTACTAATGGTAGCGTCGGGTCAACAGCACAAATGTTAGAGTCGGGTCACCGCCACGAATGTTAGAGTCGTGTCAACACCACGAATGTAAGAGTCGGGTCACCACCACTAATGTTAGAGTCGGGTCATCACCACTAATGTCAGATTCGGGTCACCACCACAAATGTTAGAGTCGGGTCACCACCACTAATGTTAGATTCGGGTCACTACCACAATTTTTAGAGTCGGCTCACCACCACTAATGTCAGAGTCGGGTTACCACCACTAATATTAGAGTCGGGTCACCACCACTAATGTTAGAGTCGGGTCACCACTACTAATGATGGAGTCGGGTCAGCATCACTAATGTCAGAGTCGGGTCACCTCCACTAATGTTGGAGTCGGGTCACTACCACTAATGTCAGAGTCGGGTCACCACCACTAATGTCAGAGTCGGGTCACCTCCACTAATGTTACAGTCGGGTTACCACCACTAATGTTACAGTCGGGTCACCACCACTTATGTTAGAGTCGGGTCACCACCACTAATGTTAGAGTCGGGTCACCACCACTAATCAGAGTCGGGTCACCACCACTAATGTCAGAGTCAGGTCACCACCACTAATGTTAGAGTCGGGTCACCACCACTAATGTTAGAGTTGGGTCTCCAGCACTAATGTTAGAGTCGGGTCACCACCACTAATGTTAGAGTCAGGTTACCACCACTAATGTCAGAGTCGGGTCACCACCACTAATGTTAGAGTCGGGTCACCACCACTAATGTCAGCGTCGGGTCACCACCACTAATGTTAGTGTCGGGTAGCCACCACTAATGTTATATTCGGGTCACCAGCACTAATGTTAGAGTCTGGTCACCACCACTAATGCCAGAGTCGGGTCACCACCACTAATGTCAGAGTCGGGTCACCACCACTAATGTCAGAGTCGGGTCACCTCCACTAATGGTAGATTCGGTTCACCACCACTAATGTTAGAGTCGGGTCACCACCACTAATGTGACAGTCGGGTCACCACCACTAATGTTAGAGTCGGGTCACCCCCACTAATGTCAGTGTCAGTCCACCGCCACTAATGTTAGAGTCGGGTCACCACCACTAATTTTAGAGTCGGGTCACCACCACTAATGTCAGAGTCGGCTCACCACCACTATTGTTAGTGAAGGGTCACCACCACTAATGTTAGAGTCGGGTCACCACCAGTAATGTTAGAGTCGGGTCACCACCAGTAATGTCAGAGTCGGGTCACCATCACAAATGTTAGAGTCGGGTCACCACCACTAATGTCAGATTCGGGTCACCACCACTAATGTTAGTGTCGGGTCACCACCACTAATGTTAGAGTCGGGTCAACACCACTAATGTTAGAGTCGTGTCAACACCACCAATGTTAGAGTCGGGTCACCACCACTAATGTCAGAGTCGAGTCACCACCACTAATGTTCGAGTCGGGTCACCACCACTAATGTCAGAGTCGGGTCACCACCACAAATGTCAGAGTCGGGTCACCACCACTAATGTTACAGAATGGTCACCACCACTAATGTTAGAGTCGGGTCACCGCTACTAATGGTAGAGTCGGGTCAACAGCACAAATGTAAGAGTCGTGTCAACACCACTAATGCTAGAGTCAGGTCACCACCACTAATGTTAGTGTCGGGTCACCACCACTAATGTTAGAGTCGGGTCACCACCACTAATGTCAGAGTCGGGTCACCACCACTAATGTTAGAGTTGGTTCACCACCACTAATGTGAGAGTCGGGTCACTACCACTAATTTTAGAGTCGGGTCACCACCACTAATGTCAGAGTCGGGTCATCACCACTAATGTAAGAGTCGGGACACCACCACTAATGTTAGTGTCGGGTCACCTCCACTTATGTCAGAGTCGGGTCACCACCACTCATGTCAGAGTCGGGTCACCACCACTAATGTCAGAGGCGGTTCACCACCACTAATGTTAGAGTCGTGTCACCTCCACTAATCTTAGAGTCGTGTCACCACCATTAATGTTAGAGTCGGGTCACCACCACTAATGTTAGAGTCGTGTCACCACCACTAATGTTAGAGTCGGGTCACCATCACTAATGTCAGAGTCGGGTCACCACCACTAATGTTAGAGTCGGGTCACTACCACTAATGTCAGAGTCGGGTCACCACCACTAATGTCAGAGTCGGGTCACCTCCACTAATGTTACAGTCGGGTCACCACCACTAATGTTACAGTCGGGTCACCACCACTTATGTTAGAGTCGGGTCACCACCACTAATGTTAGAGTCGGGTCACCACCACTAATCAGAGTCGGGTCACCACCACTAATGTCAGAGTCAGGTCACCACCACTAATGTTAGAGTCGGGTCACCACCACTAATGTTAGAGTTGGGTCTCCAGCACTAATGTTAGAGTCGGGTCACCACCACTAATGTTAGAGTCGGGTTACCACCACTAATGTCAGCGTCGGGTCACCACCACTAATGTTAGTGTCGGGTAGCCACCTCTAATGTTATAGTCGGTTCACCACCACTAATGTTAGAGTCGGGTCACCACCACTAATGTCAGAGTCGGTTCACCACCACTCATGTCAGAGTCGGGTCACCACCACTAATGTTAGAGTCTGCTCACCACCACTAATGTTAGAGTCGGGTCACCACCACTAATGTCAGAGTCGAGTCCCCACCACTAATGTTAGTGTCGGGTCACCACCACTAATGTTAGAGTCGGGTCACCACCACTAATGTCAGAGTCATGTCACCATCACTAATGTTAGAGTCGGGTCACCACCACTAATGTCAGAGTCGGGTCACCACCACTAATGTCAGAGTCGGGTCACCAGCACTAATGTTAGAGAAGGTGACCACCACTAATGTTAGAGTCGGGTCACCACCACTGATGTCAGATTCGGGTCACCACCACTAATGTTAGAGCCGGGTCACCACCACTAATGTTAGAGTCGGGTCACCACCACTCATGTCAGAGTCGGGTCACCACCACTAATTTTAGAGCCGGGTCACCACCACTACTGTTAAAGTCGGGTCACCACCAGTAATGTCAGAATCGGGTCACCACCATTAATGTCAGAGTCGGGTCACCTCCACTCATGTTAGATTCGGTTCACCACCACTAATGTTAGAGTCGGGTCACCACCACTAATGTTAGAGTCGGGTCACCACCACTAATGTTAGAGTCGGGTCACCACCACTAATGTCAGAGTCGAGTCACCACCACTATTGTTAGAGAAGGGTCACCACCACTAATGTTAGAGTCGGGTCACCACCACTAATGTTAGTGTCGGGTGACCACCACTAATGTCAGAGTCGGGTCACCACCACTAATGTCAGAGTCGGGTCACCACCACTAATGTTAGAGATGGGTCACCACCACTAATGTTAGAGTTGGGACACCGCTACTAATGGTAGCGCCGGGTCACCACCACTAATGTTAGAGTCCGATCACCACCACGAATGTTAGAGTCGGGTCGCCACCACTAATGTCAGAGTCGTGTCACCACCACGAATATTAGATTCGGGTCACCACCACAAACGTTAGATTCGGGTCACTACCACTAATTTTAGAGTCGGCTCACCACCACTAATGTCAGAATCGGGTCACCACCACTAATGTCAGAGTCCAGTCACCACCAATAATGTCAGAGTCGGGTCACCACCACTAATGTTAGAGAATAGTCAACACTACTAATGTTAGAGTCGGGACACCACCACTAATGTCAGATTCGGGTCACCACCACTAATGTCAGAGTCGGGTCACCACCACTAATGCCAGAGTCGGGTCACCACCACTAATGCTAGAGTCGGGTCACCTCCACTAATGTTAAAGTCGGGTCACCACCAGTAATGTCAGAATCGGGTCACCACCATTAATGTCAGAGTCGGGTCACCTCCACTCATGTTAGATTCGGTTCACCACCACTAATGTTAGAGTCGGGTCACCACCACTAATGTTAGAGTCGGGTCACCACCACGAATGTTAGAGTCGGGTCACCACCACTAATGTCAGAGTCGAGTCACCTCCACTATTGTTAGAGAAGGGTCACCACCACTAATGTTAGAGTCGGGTCACCACCACTAATGTTAGTGTCGGGTGACCACGACGAATGTCAGAGTCGGGTCACCACCACTAATGTCACAGTCGGGTCACCACCACTAATGTTAGAGATGGGTCACCACCACTAATGTTCGAGTCGGTCACCACCACTAATGTTAGAGTTGGGACACCGCTACTAATGGTAGCGTCGGGTCAACAGCACAAATGTCAGAGTCGGGTCACCAACACTAATGTTAGCGTCGGGTCAACACCACTAATGTAAGAGTCGGGTCACCACCACTAATGTTAGAGTCGGGTCACCACCAGTAATGTCACATTCGGGTCACCACCAGAAATGTTAGAGTCGGGTCACCACCACTAATGTTAGATTCGGGTCACTACCACTATTTTTAGAGTCGGCTCACCACCACTAATGTCAGAGTCGGGTCACCACCACTAATATTAGAGTCGGGTCACCACCACTAATGTTAGAGTCGGGTCACCACCACTAATGTCAGAGTCGGGTCACCTCCACTAATGTTACAGTCGGGTCACCACCACTTATGTTAGAGTCGGGTCACCAGCACGAATGTTAGAGTCGGGTCACCACCACTAATCAGAGTCGGGTCACCACCACTAATGTCAGAGTCAGGTCCCACCACTAATGTTAGAGTCGGGTCACCACCACTAATGTTAGAGTTGGGTCTCCAGCACTAATGTTAGAGTCGGGTCACCACCACTAATGTTAGAGTCGGGTTACCACCACTAATGTCAGAGTCGGGTCACCACCACTAATGTTAGAGTCGGGTTACCACCACTAATGTCAGAGTCGGGTCACCACCACTAATGTTAGAGTCGGGTCACCACCACTAATGTCAGCGTCGGGTCACCACCACTAATGTTAGTGTCGGGTAGCCACCACTAATGTTATATTCGGGTCACCAGCACTAATGTTAGAGTCGGGTCACCACCACTAATGCCAGAGTCGGGTCACCACCACTAATGTCAGAGTCGGGTCACCACCACTAATGTCAGAGTCGGGTCACCACCACTAATGTGACAGTCGGGTCACCACCACTAATGTTAGAGTCGGGTCACCCCCACTAATGTCAGTGTCAGGCCACCGCCACTAATGTTAGAGTCGGGTCACCACCACTAATTTTAGAGTCGGGTCACCACCACTAATGTCAGAGTCGGCTCACCACCACTAATGTTAGTGAAGGGTCACCACCACTAATGTTAGAGTCGGGTCACCACCACTAATGTTAGAGTTGGGTCACCACCAGTAATGTCAGAGTCGGGTCACCATCACAAATGTTAGAGTCGGGTCACCACCACTAATGTTAGTGTCGGGTCACCACCACTAATGTTAGAGTCGGGTCAACACCACTAATGTTAGAGTCGTGTCAACACCACCAATGTTAGAGTCGGGTCACCACCACTAATGTCAGAGTCGAGTCACCACCACTAATGTTAGAGTCGGGTCACCCCCACTAATGTCAGTGTCAGGCCACCGCCACTAATGTTAGAGTCGGGTCACCACCACTAATTTTAGAGTCGGGTCACCACCACTAATGTCAGAGTCGGCTCACCACCACTAATGTTAGTGAAGGGTCACCACCACTAATGTTAGAGTCGGGTCACCACCACTAATGTTAGAGTCGGGTCACCACCAGTAATGTCAGAGTCGGGTCACCATCACAAATGTTAGAGTCGGGTCACCACCACTAATGTTAGTGTCGGGTCACCACCACTAATGTTAGAGTCGGGTCAACACCACTAATGTTAGAGTCGTGTCAACACCACCAATGTTAGAGTCGGGTCACCACCACTAATGTCAGAGTCGAGTCACCACCACTAATGTTCGAGTCGGGTCACCACCACTAATGTCAGAGTCGGGTCACCACCACTAATGTCAGAGTCGGGTCACCACCACTAATGTTAGAGAATGGTCACCACCACTAATGTTAGAGTCGGGTCACCGCTACTAATGGTAGAGTCGGGTCAACAGCACAAATGTAAGAGTCGTGTCACCACCACTAATGCTAGAGTCAGGTCACCACCACTAATGTTAGTGTCGGGTCACCACCACTAATGTTAGAGTCGTGTCATCACCACTAATGTAAGAGTCGGGACACCACCACTAATGTTAGTGTCGGGTCACCTCCACTAATGTCAGTGTCGGGTCACCACCACTAATGTCAGAGTCGGGTCACCACCACTAATGTCAGAGTCGGTTCACCACCACTAATGTTAGAGTCGTGTCACCTCCACTAATCTTAGAGTCGTGTCACCACCATTAATGTTAGAGTCGGGTCACCACCACTAATGTTAGAGTCGTGTCACCACCACTAATGTTAGAGTCGGGTCACCATCACTAATGTCAGAGTCGGGTCACCACCACTAATATTAGAGTCGGGTCACTACCACTAATGTCAGAGTCGGGTCACCACCACTAATGTCAGAGTCGGGTCACCTCCACTAATGTTACAGTCGGGTCACCACCACGAATGTTACAGTCGGGTCACCACCACCTATGTTAGAGTCGGGTCACCACCACTAATGTTAGAGTCGGTTCACCACCACTAATCAGAGTCGGGTCACCACCACTAATGTCAGAGTCAGGTCACCACCACTAATGTTAGAGTCGGGTCACCACCACTAATGTTAGAGTTGGGTCTCCAGCACTAATGTAAGAGTCGGGTCACCACCACTAATGTTAGAGTCGGGTTACCACCACTAATGTCAGCGTCGGGTCACCACCACTAATGTTAGTGTCGGGTAGCCACCTCTAATGTTATATTCGGGTCACCACCACTAATGTTAGAGTCGGGTCACCACCACTAATGTCAGAGTCGGGTCACCACCACTAATGTCAGAGTCGGGTCACCACCACTAATGTTAGTGTCGGGTCACCACCACTAATGTTAGAGTCGGGTCACCACCACTAATGTCAGAGTCGAGTCCCCACCACTAATGTTAGTGTCGGGTCACCACCACTAATGTCAGTGTCAGGCCACCGCCACTAATGTTAGAGTCGGGTCACCACCACTAATTTTAGAGTCGGGTCACCACCACTAATGTCAGAGTCGGCTCACCACCACTAATGTTAGTGAAGGGTCACCACCACTAATGTTAGAGTCGGGTCACCACCACTAATGTTAGAGTCGGGTCACCACCAGTAATGTCAGAGTCGGGTCACCATCACAAATGTTAGAGTCGGGTCACCACCACTAATGTTAGTGTCGGGTCACCACCACTAATGTTAGAGTCGGGTCAACACCACTAATGTTAGAGTCGTGTCAACACCACCAATGTTAGAGTCGGGTCACCACCACTAATGTCAGAGTCGAGTCACCACCACTAATGTTAGAGTCGGGTCACCCCCACTAATGTCAGTGTCAGGCCAGCGCCACTAATGTTAGAGTCGGGTCACCACCACTAATTTTAGAGTCGGGTCACCACCACTAATGTCAGAGTCGGCTCACCACGACTAATGTTATTGAAGGGTCACCACCACTAATGTTAGAGTCGGGTCACCACCACTAATGTTAGAGTCGGGTCACCACCAGTAATGTCAGAGTCGGGTCACCATCACAAATGTTAGAGTCGGGTCACCACCACTAATGTTAGTGTCGGGTCACCACCACTAATGTTAGAGTCGGGTCAACACCACTAATGTTAGAGTCGTGTCAACACCACCAATGTTAGAGTCGGGTCACCACCACTAATGTCAGAGTCGAGTCACCACCACTAATGTTCGAGTCGGGTCACCACCACTAATGTCAGAGTCGGGTCACCACCACTAATGTCAGAGTCGGGTCACCACCACTAATGTTAGAGAATGGTCACCACCACTAATGTTAGAGTCGGGTCACCGCTACTAATGGTAGAGTCGGGTCAACAGCACAAATGTAAGAGTCGTGTCACCACCACTAATGCTAGAGTCAGGTCACCACCACTAATGTTAGTGTCGGGTCACCACCACTAATGTTAGAGTCGTGTCATCACCACTAATGTAAGAGTCGGGACACCACCACTAATGTTAGTGTCGGGTCACCTCCACTAATGTCAGTGTCGGGTCACCACCACTAATTTTAGAGTCGGGTCACCACCACTAATGTCAGAGTCGGCTCACCACCACTAATGTTAGTGAAGGGTCACCACCACTAATGTTAGAGTCGGGTCACCACCACTAATGTTAGAGTCGGGTCACCACCAGTAATGTCAGAGTCGGGTCACCATCACAAATGTTAGAGTCGGGTCACCACCACTAATGTTAGTGTCGGGTCACCACCACTAATGTTAGAGTCGGGTCAACACCACTAATGTTAGAGTCGTGTCAACACCACCAATGTTAGAGTCGGGTCACCACCACTAATGTCAGAGTCGAGTCACCACCACTAATGTTAGAGTCGGGTCACCCCCACTAATGTCAGTGTCAGGCCAGCGCCACTAATGTTAGAGTCGGGTCACCACCACTAATTTTAGAGTCGGGTCACCACCACTAATGTCAGAGTCGGCTCACCACGACTAATGTTATTGAAGGGTCACCACCACTAATGTTAGAGTCGGGTCACCACCACTAATGTTAGAGTCGGGTCACCACCAGTAATGTCAGAGTCGGGTCACCATCACAAATGTTAGAGTCGGGTCACCACCACTAATGTTAGTGTCGGGTCACCACCACTAATGTTAGAGTCGGGTCAACACCACTAATGTTAGAGTCGTGTCAACACCACCAATGTTAGAGTCGGGTCACCACCACTAATGTCAGAGTCGAGTCACCACCACTAATGTTCGAGTCGGGTCACCACCACTAATGTCAGAGTCGGGTCACCACCACTAATGTCAGAGTCGGGTCACCACCACTAATGTTAGAGAATGGTCACCACCACTAATGTTAGAGTCGGGTCACCGCTACTAATGGTAGAGTCGGGTCAACAGCACAAATGTAAGAGTCGTGTCACCACCACTAATGCTAGAGTCAGGTCACCACCACTAATGTTAGTGTCGGGTCACCACCACTAATGTTAGAGTCGTGTCATCACCACTAATGTAAGAGTCGGGACACCACCACTAATGTTAGTGTCGGGTCACCTCCACTAATGTCAGTGTCGGGTCACCACCACTAATGTCAGAGTCGGGTCACCACCACTAATGTCAGAGTCGGTTCACCACCACTAATGTTAGAGTCGTGTCACCTCCTCTAATCTTAGAGTCGTGTCACCACCATTAATGTTAGAGTCGGGTCACCACCACTAATGTTAGAGTCGTGTCACCACCACTAATGTTAGAGTCGGGTCACCATCACTAATGTCAGAGTCGGGTCACCACCACTAATATTAGAGTCGGGTCACTACCACTAATGTCAGAGTCGGGTCACCACCACTAATGTCAGAGTCGGGTCACCTCCACTAATGTTACAGTCGGGTCACCACCACGAATGTTACAGTCGGGTCACCACCACCTATGTTAGAGTCGGGTCACCACCACTAATGTTAGAGTCGGTTCACCACCACTAATCAGAGTCGGGTCACCACCACTAATGTCAGAGTCAGGTCACCACCACTAATGTTAGAGTCGGGTCACCACCACTAATGTTAGAGTTGGGTCTCCAGCACTAATGTAAGAGTCGGGTCACCACCACTAATGTTAGAGTCGGGTTACCACCACTAATGTCAGCGTCGGGTCACCACCACTAATGTTAGTGTCGGGTAGCCACCTCTAATGTTATATTCGGGTCACCACCACTAATGTTAGAGTCGGGTCACCACCACTAATGTTAGAGTCGGGTCACCACCACTAATGTCAGAGTCGAGTCCCCACCACTAATGTTAGTGTCGGGTCACCACCACTAATGTTAGAGTCGGGTCACCACCACTAATGTCAGTGTCAGGTCACCATCACTAATGTTAGAGTCGGGTCACCACCACTAATGTCAGAGTCGGGTCACCACCACTAATGTCAGAGTCGGGTCACCACCACTAATGTTAGAGAATGTGACCACCACTAATGTTAGAGTCGGGTCACCACCACTGATGTCAGATTCGGGTCACCACCACTAATGTTAGAGCCGGGTCACCACCACTAATGTTAGAGTCGGGTCACCACCACTCATGTCAGAGTCAGGTCACCAACACTAATTTTAGAGCCGGGTCACAACCACTACTGTTAAAGTCGGGTCACCACCAGTAATGTCAGAATCGGGTAACCACCATTAATGTCAGAGTCGGGTCACCTCCACTCATGTTAGATTCGGTTCACCACCACTAATGTTAGAGTCGGGTCACCGCCACTAATGTTAGAGTCGGGTCACCACCACTAATGTTAGAGTCGGGTCACCACCACTAATGTCAGAGTCGAGTCACCACCACTATTGTTAGAGAAGGGTCACCACCACTAATGTTAGAGTCGGGTCACCACCACTAATGTTAGTGTCGGGTGACCACCACTAATGTCAGAGTCGGGTCACCACCACTAATGTCAGAGTCGGGTCACCACCACTAATGTTAGAGATGGGTTACCACCACTAATGTTACAGTCGGGTCACCACCACTTATGTTAGAGTCGGGTCACCACCACTAATGTTAGAGTTGGGACACCGCTACTAATGGTAGCGTCTGGTCAACAGCACAAATGTTAGAGTCGGGTCAACACCACTCATGTAAGAGTCGGGTCACCACCACTAATGTTAGAGTCGGGTCACCACCACTAATGTCAGATTCGGGTCACCACCACAAATGTTAGAGTCGGGTCACCACCACTAATGTCAGAGTCGGGTCACCTCCACTAATGTTACAGTCGGGTTACCACCACTAATGTTACAGTCGGGTCACCACCACTTATGTCAGAGTCGGGTCACCTCCACTAATGTTACAGTCGGGTTACCACCACTAATGTTACAGTCGGGTCACCACCACTTATGTTAGAGTCGGGTCACCACCACTAATGTTAGAGTTGGGACACCGCTACTAATGGTAGCGTCTGGTCAACAGCACAAATGTTAGAGTCGGGTCAACACCACTCATGTAAGAGTCGGGTCACCACCACTAATGTTAGAGTCGGGTCACCACCACTAATGTCAGATTCGGGTCACTACCACTATTTTTAGAGTCGGCTCACCACCACTAATGTCAGAGTCGGGTCACCACCACTAATATTAGAGTCGGGTCACCACCACTAATGTTAGAGTCGGGTCACCACCACTAATGTCAGAGTCGGGTCACCTCCACTAATGTTACAGTCGGGTTACCACCACTAATGTTACAGTCGGGTCACCACCACTTATGTTAGAGTCGGGTCACCACCACTAATGTTAGAGTCGGGTCACCACCACTAATGTTAGAGTCGGGTCACCACCACTAATGTTAGAGTCGGGTCACCTCCACTAATGTTACAGTCGGGTTACCACCACTAATGTTACAGTCGGGTCACCACCACTTATGTTAGAGTCGGGTCACCACCACTAATGTTAGAGTTGGGACACCGCTACTAATGGTAGCGTCGGGTCAACAGCACAAATGTTAGAGTCGGGTCAACACCACTCATGTAAGAGTCGGGTCACCACCACTAATGTTAGAGTCGGGTCACCACCACTAATGTCAGATTCGGGTCACTACCACTATTTTTAGAGTCGGCTCACCACCACTAATGTCAGAGTCGGGTCACCACCACTAATATTAGAGTCGGGTCACCACCACTAATGTTAGAGTCGGGTCACCACCACTAATGTCAGAGTCGGGTCACCTCCACTAATTGTACAGTCGGGTTACCACCACTAATGTTACAGTCGGGTCACCACCACTTATGTTAGAGTCGGGTCACCACCACTAATGTTAGAGTCGGGTCACCACCACTAATCAGAGTCGGGCCACCACCACTAATGTCAGAGTCAGGTCACCACCACTAATGTTAGAGTCGGGTCACCACCACTAATGTTAGAGTTGGGTCTCCAGCACTAATGTTAGAGTCGGGTCACCACCACTAATGTTAGAGTCGGGTTACCACCACTAATGTCAGAGTCGGGTCACCACCACTAATGTTAGAGTCGGGTCACCACCACTAATGTCAGCGTCGGGTCACCACCACTAATGTCAGAGTCGGGTCACCACCACTAATGTCAGAGTCGGGTCACCACCACTAATGTGACAGTCGGGTCACCACCACTAATGTTAAAGTCGGGTCACCCCCACTAATGTCAGTGTCAGGCCACCGCCACTAATGTTAGAGTCGGGTCACCACCACTAATTTTAGAGTCGGGTCACCACCACTAATGTCAGAGTCGGGTCACCACCACTAATGTTAGTGTCGGGTCACCACCACTAATGTTAGAGTCGCGTCAACACCACTAATGTTAGAGTCGTGTCAACACCACCAATGTTAGAGTCGGGTCACCACCACTAATGTCAGAGTCGAGTCACCACCACTAATGTTCGAGTCGGGTCACCACCACTAATGTCAGAGTCGGGTCACCACCACTAATGTCAGAGTCGGGTCACCACCACTAATGTTAGAGAATGGTCACCACCACTAATGTTAGAGTCGGGTCACCGCTACTAATGGTAGAGTCGGGTCAACAGCACAAATGTAAGAGTCGTGTCACCACCACTAATGCTAGAGTCATGTCACCACCACTAATGTTAGTGTCGGGTCACCACCACTAATGTTAGAGTCGTGTCACCACCACCATTGTCAGAGTCGGGTCACCACCACTAATGTTAGAGTTGGTTCACCACCACTAATGTTAGAGTCGGGTCACTACCACTAATTTTAGAGTCGTGTCACCACCACTAATGTCAGAGTCGGGTCATCACCACTAATGTAAGAGTCGGGACACCACCACTAATGTTAGTGTCGGGTCACCTCCATTAATGTCAGAGTCGGGTCACCACCACTAATGTCAGAGTCGGGTCACCACCACTAATGTCAGAGTCGGTTCACCACCACTAATGTTAGAGTCGTGTCACCTCCACTAATCTTAGAGTCGTGTCACCACCATTAATGTTAGAGTCGGGTCACCACCACTAATGTTGGAGTCGTGTCACCACCACTAATGTTAGAGTCGGGTCACCATCACTAATGTCAGAGTCGGGTCACCACCACTAATGTTAGAGTCGGGTCACTACCACTAATGTCAGAGTCGGGTCACCACCACTAATGTCAGAGTCGGGTCACCTCCACTAATGTTACAGTCGGGTCACCACCACTAATGTTACAGTCGGGTCACCACCACTTATGTTAGAGTCGGGTCACCACCACTAATGTTAGAGTCGGGTCACCACCACTAATCAGAGTCGGGTCACCACCACTAATGTCAGAGTCAGGTCACCACCACTAATGTTAGAGTCGGGTCACCACCACTAATGTTAGAGTTGGGTCTCCAGCACTAATGTTAGAGTCGGGTCACCACCACTAATGTTAGAGTCGGGTTACCACCACTAATGTCAGCGTCGGGTCACCACCACTAATGTTAGTGTCGGGTAGCCACCTCTAATGTTATATTCGGGTCACCACCACTAATGTTAGAGTCGGGTCACCACCACTAATGTCAGAGTCGGGTCACCACCACTAATGTCAGATTCGGGTCACCACCACTAATGTTAGAGTCGGGTCACCACCACTAATGTTAGAGTCGGGTCACCACCACTAATGTCAGTGTCGAGTCCCCACCACTAATGTTAGTGTCGGGTCACCACCACTAATGTTAGAGTCGGATCACCACCACTAATGTCAGAGTCAGGTCACCATCACTAATGTTAGAGTCGGGTCACCACCACTAATGTCAGAGTCGGGTCACCACCACTAATGTCAGAGTCGGGTCACCACCACTAATGTTAGAGAAGGTCACCACAACTAATGTTAGTGTCGGGTCACCACCACTAATGTTAGAGTCGCGTCAACACCACTAATGTTAGAGTCGTGTCAACACCACCAATGTTAGAGTCGGGTCACCACCACTAATGTCAGAGTCGAGTCACCACCACTAATGTTCGAGTCGGGTCACCACCACTAATGTCAGAGTCGGGTCACCACCACTAATGTCAGAGTCGGGTCACCACCACTAATGTTAGAGAATGGTCACCACCACTAATGTTAGAGTCGGGTCACCGCTACTAATGGTAGAGTCGGGTCAACAGCACAAATGTAAGAGTCGTGTCACCACCACTAATGCTAGAGTCAGGTCACCACCACTAATGTTAGTGTCGGGTCACCACCACTAATGTTAGAGTCGTGTCACCACCCCCAATGTCAGAGTCGGGTCACCACCACTAATGTTAGAGTTGGTTCACCACCACTAATGTTAGAGTCGGGTCACTACCACTAATGTCAGAGTCGGGTCACCACCACTAATGTCAGAGTCGGGTCACCACCACTAATGTTAGAGAATGGTCACCACCACTAATGTTAGAGTCGGGTCACCGCTACTAATGGTAGAGTCGGGTCAACAGCACAAATGTAAGAGTCGTGTCACCACCACTAATGCTAGAGTCATGTCACCACCACTAATGTTAGTGTCGGGTCACCACCACTAATGTTAGAGTCGTGTCACCACCACCAATGTCAGAGTCGGGTCACCACCACTAATGTTAGAGTTGGTTCACCACCACTAATGTTAGAGTCGGGTCACTACCACTAATTTTAGAGTCGTGTCACCACCACTAATGTCAGAGTCGGGTCATCACCACTAATGTAAGAGTCGGGACACCACCACTAATGTTAGTGTCGGGTCACCTCCATTAATGTCAGAGTCGGGTCACCACCACTAATGTCAGAGTCGGGTCACCACCACTAATGTCAGAGTCGGTTCACCACCACTAATGTTAGAGTCGTGTCACCTCCACTAATCTTAGAGTCGTGTCACCACCATTAATGTTAGAGTCGGGTCACCACCACTAATGTTAGAGTCGTGTCACCACCACTAATGTTAGAGTCGGGTCACCATCACTAATGTCAGAGTCGGGTCACCACCACTAATGTTAGAGTCGGGTCACTACCACTAATGTCAGAGTCGGGTCACCACCACTAATGTCAGAGTCGGGTCACCTCCACTAATGTTACAGTCGGGTCACCACCACTAATGTTACAGTCGGGTCACCACCACTTATGTTAGAGTCGGGTCACCACCACTTATGTTAGAGTCGGGTCACCACCACTAATGTTAGAGTCGGGTCACCACCACTAATCAGAGTCGGGTCACCACCACTAATGTCAGAGTCAGGTCACCACCACTAATGTTAGAGTCGGGTCACCACCACTAATGTTAGAGTTGGGTCTCCAGCACTAATGTTAGAGTCGGGTCACCACCACTAATGTCAGAGTCGGGTCACCACCACTAATGTCAGAGTCGGGTCACCTCCACTAATGTTACAGTCGGGTCACCACCACGAATGTTACAGTCGGGTCACCACCACCTATGTTAGAGTCGGGTCACCACCACTAATGTTAGAGTCGGTTCACCACCACTAATCAGAGTCGGGTCACCACCACTAATGTCAGAGTCAGGTCACCACCACTAATGTTAGAGTCGGGTCACCACCACTAATGTTAGAGTTGGGTCTCCAGCACTAATGTAAGAGTCGGGTCACCACCACTAATGTTAGAGTCGGGTTACCACCACTAATGTCAGCGTCGGGTCACCACCACTAATGTTAGTGTCGGGTAGCCACCTCTAATGTTATATTCGGGTCACCACCACTAATGTTAGAGTCGGGTCACCACCACTAATGTTAGAGTCGGGTCACCACCACTAATGTCAGAGTCGAGTCCCCACCACTAATGTTAGTGTCGGGTCACCACCACTAATGTTAGAGTCGGGTCACCACCACTAATGTCAGTGTCAGGTCACCATCACTAATGTTAGAGTCGGGTCACCACCACTAATGTCAGAGTCGGGTCACCACCACTAATGTCAGAGTCGGGTCACCACCACTAATGTTAGAGAATGTGACCACCACTAATGTTAGAGTCGGGTCACCACCACTGATGTCAGATTCGGGTCACCACCACTAATGTTAGAGCCGGGTCACCACCACTAATGTTAGAGTCGGGTCACCACCACTCATGTCAGAGTCAGGTCACCAACACTAATTTTAGAGCCGGGTCACAACCACTACTGTTAAAGTCGGGTCACCACCAGTAATGTCAGAATCGGGTAACCACCATTAATGTCAGAGTCGGGTCACCTCCACTCATGTTAGATTCGGTTCACCACCACTAATGTTAGAGTCGGGTCACCACCACTAATGTTAGAGTCGGGTCACCACCACTAATGTTAGAGTCGGGTCACCACCACTAATGTCAGAGTCGAGTCACCACCACTATTGTTAGAGAAGGGTCACCACCACTAATGTTAGAGTCGGGTCACCACCACTAATGTTAGTGTCGGGTGACCACCACTAATGTCAGAGTCGGGTCACCACCACTAATGTCAGAGTCGGGTCACCACCACTAATGTTAGAGATGGGTCACCACCACTAATGTTAGAGTCGGGTCACCACCACTAATGTTAGAGTTGGGACACCGCTACTAATGGTAGCGTCGGGTCAACAGCACAAATGTTAGAGTCGGGTCAACACCACTCATGTAAGAGTCGGGTCACCACCACTAATGTTAGAGTCGGGTCACCACCACTAATGTCAGATTCGGGTCACCACCACAAATGTTAGAGTCGGGTCACCACCACTAATGTCAGAGTCGGGTCACCTCCACTAATGTTACAGTCGGGTTACCACCACTAATGTTACAGTCGGGTCACCACCACTTATGTCAGAGTCGGGTCACCTCCACTAATGTTACAGTCGGGTTACCACCACTAATGTTACAGTCGGGTCACCACCACTTATGTTAGAGTCGGGTCACCACCACTAATGTTAGAGTTGGGACACCGCTACTAATGGTAGCGTCGGGTCAACAGCACAAATGTTAGAGTCGGGTCAACACCACTCATGTAAGAGTCGGGTCACCACCACTAATGTTAGAGTCGGGTCACCAACACTAATGTCAGATTCGGGTCACTACCACTATTTTTAGAGTCGGCTCACCACCACTAATGTCAGAGTCGGGTCACCACCACTAATATTAGAGTCGGGTCACCACCACTAATGTTAGAGTCGGGTCACCACCACTAATGTCAGAGTCGGGTCACCTCCACTAATGTTACAGTCGGGTTACCACCACTAATGTTACAGTCGGGTCACCACCACTTATGTTAGAGTCGGGTCACCACCACTAATGTTAGAGTCGGGTCACCACCACTAATCAGAGTCGGGCCACCACCACTAATGTCAGAGTCAGGTCACCACCACTGATGTTAGAGTCGGGTCACCACCACTAATGTTAGAGTTGGGTCTCCAGCACTAATGTTAGAGTCGGGTCACCACCACTAATGTTAGAGTCGGGTCACCTCCACTAATGTTACAGTCGGGTTACCACCACTAATGTTACAGTCGGGTCACCACCACTTATGTTAGAGTCGGGTCACCACCACTAATGTTAGAGTTGGGACACCGCTACTAATGGTAGCGTCGGGTCAACAGCACAAATGTTAGAGTCGGGTCAACACCACTCATGTAAGAGTCGGGTCACCACCACTAATGTTAGAGTCGGGTCACCATCACTAATGTCAGATTCGGGTCACTACCACTATTTTTAGAGTCGGCTCACCACCACTAATGTCAGAGTCGGGTCACCACCACTAATATTAGAGTCGGGTCACCACCACTAATGTTAGAGTCGGGTCACCACCACTAATGTCAGAGTCGGGTCACCTCCACTAATGTTACAGTCGGGTTACCACCACTAATGTTACAGTCGGGTCACCACCACTTATGTTAGAGTCGGGTCACCACCACTAATGTTAGAGTCGGGTCACCACCACTAATCAGAGTCGGGCCACCACCACTAATGTCAGAGTCAGGTCACCACCACTAATGTTAGAGTCGGGTCACCACCACTAATGTTAGAGTTGGGTCTCCAGCACTAATGTTAGAGTCGGGTCACCACCACTAATGTTAGAGTCGGGTTACCACCACTAATGTCAGAGTCGGGTCACCACCACTAATGTTAGAGTCGGGTTACCACCACTAATGTCAGAGTCGGGTCACCACCACTAATGTTAGAGTCGGCTCACCACCACTAATGTCAGCGTCGGGTCACCACCACTAATGTTAGTGTCGGGTAGCCACCACTAATGTTATATTCGGGTCACCAGCACTAATGTTAGAGTCGGGTCACCACCACTAACGCCAGAGTCGGGTCAACACCACTAATGTCAGAGTCGGGTCACCACCACTAATGTCAGAGTCTGGTCACCACCACTAATGTGACAGTCGGGTCACCACCACTAATGTTAAAGTCGGGTCACCCCCACTAATGTCAGTGTCAGGCCACCGCCACTAATGTTAGAGTCGGGTCACCACCACTAATTTTAGAGTCGGGTCACCACCACTAATGTCAGAGTCGGGTCACCACCACTAATGTTAGTGTCGGGTCACCACCACTAATGTTAGAGTCGCGTCAACACCACTAATGTTAGAGTCGTGTCAACACCACCAATGTTAGAGTCGGGTCACCACCACTAATGTCAGAGTCGAGTCACCACCACTAATGTTCGAGTCGGGTCACCACCACTAATGTCAGAGTCGGGTCACCACCACTAATGTCAGAGTCGGGTCACCACCACTAATGTTAGAGAATGGTCACCACCACTAATGTTAGAGTCGGGTCACCGCTACTAATGGTAGCGTCGGGTCAACAGCACAAATGTTAGAGTCGGGTCAACACCACTCATGTAAGAGTCGGGTCACCACCACTAATGTTAGAGTCGGGTCACCACCACTAATGTCAGATTCGGGTCACTACCACTATTTTTAGAGTCGGCTCACCACCACTAATGTCAGAGTCGGGTCACCACCACTAATATTAGAGTCGGGTCACCACCACTAATGTTAGAGTCGGGTCACCACCACTAATGTCAGAGTCGGGTCACCTCCACTAATGTTACAGTCGGGTTACCACCACTAATGTTACAGTCGGGTCACCACCACTTATGTTAGAGTCGGGTCACCACCACTAATGTTAGAGTCGGGTCACCACCACTAATGTTAGAGTCGGGTCACCACCACTAATGTTAGAGTCGGGTCACCTCCACTAATGTTACAGTCGGGTTACCACCACTAATGTTACAGTCGGGTCACCACCACTTATGTTAGAGTCGGGTCACCACCACTAATGTTAGAGTTGGGACACCGCTACTAATGGTAGCGTCGGGTCAACAGCACAAATGTTAGAGTCGGGTCAACACCACTCATGTAAGAGTCGGGTCACCACCACTAATGTTAGAGTCGGGTCACCACCACTAATGTCAGATTCGGGTCACTACCACTATTTTTAGAGTCGGCTCACCACCACTAATGTCAGAGTCGGGTCACCACCACTAATATTAGAGTCGGGTCACCACCACTAATGTTAGAGTCGGGTCACCACCACTAATGTCAGAGTCGGGTCACCTCCACTAATGTTACAGTCGGGTTACCACCACTAATGTTACAGTCGGGTCACCACCACTTATGTTAGAGTCGGGTCACCACCACTAATGTTAGAGTCGGGTCACCACCACTAATCAGAGTCGGGCCACCACCACTAATGTCAGAGTCAGGTCACCACCACTAATGTTAGAGTCGGGTCACCACCACTAATGTTAGAGTTGGGTCTCCAGCACTAATGTTAGAGTCGGGTCACCACCACTAATGTTAGAGTCGGGTTACCACCACTAATGTCAGAGTCGGGTCACCACCACTAATGTTAGAGTCGGGTCACCACCACTAATGTCAGCGTCGGGTCACCACCACTAATGTCAGAGTCGGGTCACCACCACTAATGTCAGAGTCGGGTCACCACCACTAATGTGACAGTCGGGTCACCACCACTAATGTTAAAGTCGGGTCACCCCCACTAATGTCAGTGTCAGGCCACCGCCACTAATGTTAGAGTCGGGTCACCACCACTAATTTTAGAGTCGGGTCACCACCACTAATGTCAGAGTCGGGTCACCACCACTAATGTTCGTGTCGGGTCACCACCACTAATGTTAGAGTCGCGTCAACACCACTAATGTTAGAGTCGTGTCAACACCACCAATGTTAGAGTCGGGTCACCACCACTAATGTCAGAGTCGAGTCACCACCACTAATGTTCGAGTCGGGTCACCACCACTAATGTCAGAGTCGGGTCACCACCACTAATGTCAGAGTCGGGTCACCACCACTAATGTTAGAGAATGGTCACCACCACTAATGTTAGAGTCGGGTCACCGCTACTAATGGTAGAGTCGGGTCAACAGCACAAATGTAAGAGTCGTGTCACCACCACTAATGCTAGAGTCATGTCACCACCACTAATGTTAGTGTCGGGTCACCACCACTAATGTTAGAGTCGTGTCACCACCACCATTGTCAGAGTCGGGTCACCACCACTAATGTTAGAGTTGGTTCACCACCACTAATGTTAGAGTCGGGTCACTACCACTAATTTTAGAGTCGTGTCACCACCACTAATGTCAGAGTCGGGTCATCACCACTAATGTAAGAGTCGGGACACCACCACTAATGTTAGTGTCGGGTCACCTCCATTAATGTCAGAGTCGGGTCACCACCACTAATGTCAGAGTCGGGTCACCACCACTAATGTCAGAGTCGGTTCACCACCACTAATGTTAGAGTCGTGTCACCTCCACTAATCTTAGAGTCGTGTCACCACCATTAATGTTAGAGTCGGGTCACCACCACTAATGTTAGAGTCGTGTCACCACCACTAATGTTAGAGTCGGGTCACCATCACTAATGTCAGAGTCGGGTCACCACCACTAATGTTAGAGTCGGGTCACTACCACTAATGTCAGAGTCGGGTCACCACCACTAATGTCAGAGTCGTGTCACCTCCACTAATGTTACAGTCGGGTCACCACCACTAATGTTACAGTCGGGTCACCACCACTTATGTTAGAGTCGGGTCACCACCACTAATGTTAGAGTCGGGTCACCACCACTAATCAGAGTCGGGTCACCACCACTAATGTCAGAGTCAGGTCACCACCACTAATGTTAGAGTCGGGTCACCACCACTAATGTTAGAGTTGGGTCTCCAGCACTAATGTTAGAGTCGGGTCACCACCACTAATGTTAGAGTCGGGTTACCACCACTAATGTCAGCGTCGGGTCACCACCACTAATGTTAGTGTCGGGTAGCCACCTCTAATGTTATATTCGGGTCACCACCACTAATGTTAGAGTCGGGTCACCACCACTAATGTCAGAGTCGGGTCACCACCACTAATGTCAGATTCGGGTCACCACCACTAATGTTAGAGTCGGGTCACCACCACTAATGTTAGAGTCGGGTCACCACCACTAATGTCAGTGTCGAGTCCCCACCACTAATGTTAGTGTCGGGTCACCACCACTAATGTTAGAGTCGGATCACCACCACTAATGTCAGAGTCAGGTCACCATCACTAATGTTAGAGTCGGGTCACCACCACTAATGTCAGAGTCGGGTCACCACCACTAATGTCAGAGTCGGGTCACCACCACTAATGTTAGAGAAGGTCACCACAACTATGTTAGTGTCGGGTCACCACCACTAATGTTAGAGTCGCGTCAACACCACTAATGTTAGAGTCGTGTCAACACCACCAATGTTAGAGTCGGGTCACCACCACTAATGTCAGAGTCGAGTCACCACCACTAATGTTCGAGTCGGGTCACCACCACTAATGTCAGAGTCGGGTCACCACCACTAATGTCAGAGTCGGGTCACCAACCACTAATGTTAGAGAATGGTCACCACCACTAATGTTAGAGTCGGGTCACCGCTACTAATGTAGAGTCGGGTCAACAGCACAAATGTAAGAGTCGTGTCACCACCACTAATGCTAGAGTCAGGTCACCACCACTAATGTTAGTGTCGGGTCACCACCACTAATGTTAGAGTCGTGTCACCACCCCCAATGTCAGAGTCGGGTCACCACCACTAATGTTAGAGTTGGTTCACCACCACTAATGTTAGAGTCGGGTCACTACCACTAATGTCAGAGTCGGGTCACCACCACTAATGTCAGAGTCGGGTCACCACCACTAATGTTAGAGAATGGTCACCACCACTAATGTTAGAGTCGGGTCACCGCTACTAATGGTAGAGTCGGGTCAACAGCACAAATGTAAGAGTCGTGTCACCACCACTAATGCTAGAGTCATGTCACCACCACTAATGTTAGTGTCGGGTCACCACCACTAATGTTAGAGTCGTGTCACCACCACCAATGTCAGAGTCGGGTCACCACCACTAATGTTAGAGTTGGTTCACCACCACTAATGTTAGAGTCGGGTCACTACCACTAATTTTAGAGTCGTGTCACCACCACTAATGTCAGAGTCGGGTCATCACCACTAATGTAAGAGTCGGGACACCACCACTAATGTTAGTGTCGGGTCACCTCCATTAATGTCAGAGTCGGGTCACCACCACTATGTCAGAGTCGGGTCACCACCACTAATGTCAGAGTCGGTTCACCACCACTAATGTTAGAGTCGTGTCACCTCCACTAATCTTAGAGTCGTGTCACCACCATTAATGTTAGAGTCGGGTCACCACCACTAATGTTAGAGTCGTGTCACCACCACTAATGTTAGAGTCGGGTCACCATCACTAATGTCAGAGTCGGGTCACCACCACTAATGTTAGAGTCGGGTCACTACCACTAATGTCAGAGTCGGGTCACCACCACTAATGTCAGAGTCGGGTCACCTCCACTAATGTTACAGTCGGGTCACCACCACTAATGTTACAGTCGGGTCACCACCACTTATGTTAGAGTCGGGTCACCACCACTTATGTTAGAGTCGGGTCACCACCACTAATGTTAGAGTCGGGTCACCACCACTAATCAGAGTCGGGTCACCACACCACAAATGTCAGAGTCAGGTCACCACCACTAATGTTAGAGTCGGGTCACCACCACTAATGTTAGAGTTGGGTCTCCAGCACTAATGTTAGAGTCGGGTCACCACCACTAATGTCAGAGTCGGGTCACCACCACTAATGTCAGAGTCGGGTCACCTCCACTAATGTTACAGTCGGGTCACCACCACGAATGTTACAGTCGGGTCACCACCACCTATGTTAGAGTCGGGTCACCACCACTAATGTTAGAGTCGGTTCACCACCACTAATCAGAGTCGGGTCACCACCACTAATGTCAGAGTCAGGTCACCACCACTAATGTTAGAGTCGGGTCACCACCACTAATGTTAGAGTTGGGTCTCCAGCACTAATGTAAGAGTCGGGTCACCACCACTAATGTTAGAGTCGGGTTACCACCACTAATGTCAGCGTCGGGTCACCACCACTAATGTTAGTGTCGGGTAGCCACCTCTAATGTTATATTCGGGTCACCACCACTAATGTTAGAGTCGGGTCACACCACTAATGTTAGAGTCGGGTCACCACCACTAATGTCAGAGTCGAGTCCCCACCACTAATGTTAGTGTCGGGTCACCACCACTAATGTTAGAGTCGGGTCACCACCACTAATGTCAGTGTCAGGTCACATCACTAATGTTAGAGTCGGTCACCACCACTATGTCAGAGTCGGGTCACCACCACTAATGTCAGAGTCGGGTCACCACCACTAATGTTAGAGAATGTGACCACCACTAATGTTAGAGTCGGGTCACCACCACTGATGTCAGATTCGGGTCACCACCACTAATGTTAGAGCCGGGTCACCACCACTAATGTTAGAGTCGGGTCACCACCACTCATGTCAGAGTCAGGTCACCAACACTAATTTTAGAGCCGGGTCACAACCACTACTGTTAAAGTCGGGTCACCACCAGTAATGTCAGAATCGGGTAACCACCATTAATGTCAGAGTCGGGTCACCTCCACTCATGTTAGATTCGGTTCACCACCACTAATGTTAGAGTCGGGTCACCACCACTAATGTTAGAGTCGGGTCACCACCACTAATGTTAGAGTCGGGTCACCACCACTAATGTCAGAGTCGAGTCACCACCACTATTGTTAGAGAAGGGTCACCACCACTAATGTTAGAGTCGGGTCACCACCACTAATGTTAGTGTCGGGTGACCACCACTAATGTCAGAGTCGGGTCACCACCACTAATGTCAGAGTCGGGTCACCACCACTAATGTTAGAGATGGGTCACCACCACTAATGTTAGAGTCGGGTCACCACCACTAATGTTAGAGTTGGGACACCGCTACTAATGTTAGCGTCGGGTCAACAGCACAAATGTTAGAGTCGGGTCAACACCACTCATGTAAGAGTCGGGTCACCACCACTAATGTTAGAGTCGGGTCACCACCACTAATGTCAGATTGATTCGGGTCACCACCACAAATGTTAGAGTCGGGTCACCACCACTAATGTCAGAGTCGGGTCACCTCCACTAATGTTACAGTCGGGTTACCACCACTAATGTTACAGTCGGGTCACCACCACTTATGTCAGAGTCGGGTCACCTCCACTAATGTTACAGTCGGGTTACCACCACTAATGTTACAGTCGGGTCACCACCACTTATGTTAGAGTCGGGTCACCACCACTAATGTTAGAGTTGGGACACCGCTACTAATGGTAGCGTCGGGTCAACAGCACAAATGTTAGAGTCGGGTCAACACCACTCATGTAAGAGTCGGGTCACCACCACTAATGTTAGAGTCGGGTCACCAACACTAATGTCAGATTCGGGTCACTACCACTATTTTTAGAGTCGGCTCACCACCACTAATGTCAGAGTCGGGTCACCACCACTAATATTAGAGTCGGGTCACCACCACTAATGTTAGAGTCGGGTCACCACCACTAATGTCAGAGTCGGGTCACCTCCACTAATGTTACAGTCGGGTTACCACCACTAATGTTACAGTCGGGTCACCACCACTTATGTAAGAGTCGGGTCACCACCACTAATGTTAGAGTCGGGTCACCACCACTAATCAGAGTCGGGCCACCACCACTAATGTCAGAGTCAGGTCACCACCACTGATGTTAGAGTCGGGTCACCACCACTAATGTTAGAGTTGGGTCTCCAGCACTAATGTTAGAGTCGGGTCACCACCACTAATGTTAGAGTCGGGTCACCTCCACTAATGTTACAGTCGGGTTACCACCACTAATGTTACAGTCGGGTCACCACCACTTATGTTAGAGTCGGGTCACCACCACTAATGTTAGAGTTGGGACACCGCTACTAATGGTAGCGTCGGGTCAACAGCACAAATGTTAGAGTCGGGTCAACACCACTCATGTAAGAGTCGGGTCACCACCACTAATGTTAGAGTCGGGTCACCACCACTAATGTCAGATTCGGGTCACTACCACTATTTTTAGAGTCGGCTCACCACCACTAATGTCAGAGTCGGGTCACCACCACTAATATTAGAGTCGGGTCACCACCACTAATGTTAGAGTCGGGTCACCACCACTAATGTCAGAGTCGGGTCACCTCCACTAATGTTACAGTCGGGTTACCACCACTAATGTTACAGTCGGGTCACCACCACTTATGTTAGAGTCGGGTCACCACCACTAATGTTAGAGTCGGGTCACCACCACTAATCAGAGTCGGGCCACCACCACTAATGTCAGAGTCAGGTCACCACCACTAATGTTAGAGTCGGGTCACCACCACTAATGTTAGAGTTGGGTCTCCAGCACTAATGTTAGAGTCGGGTCACCACCACTAATGTTAGAGTCGGGTTACCACCACTAATGTCAGAGTCGGGTCACCACCACTAATGTTAGAGTCGGGTTACCACCACTAATGTCAGAGTCGGGTCACCACCACTAATGTTAGAGTCGGCTCACCACCACTAATGTCAGCGTCGGGTCACCACCACTAATGTTAGTGTCGGGTAGCCACCACTAATGTTATATTCGGGTCACCAGCACTAATGTTAGAGTCGGGTCACCACCACTAACGCCAGAGTCGGGTCAACACCACTAATGTCAGAGTCGGGTCACCACCACTAATGTCAGAGTCTGGTCACCACCACTAATGTGACAGTCGGGTCACCACCACTAATGTTAAAGTCGGGTCACCCCCACTAATGTCAGTGTCAGGCCACCGCCACTAATGTTAGAGTCGGGTCACCACCACTAATTTTAGAGTCGGGTCACCACCACTAATGTCAGAGTCGGGTCACCACCACTAATGTTAGTGTCGGGTCACCACCACTAATGTTAGAGTCGCGTCAACACCACTAATGTTAGAGTCGTGTCAACACCACCAATGTTAGAGTCGGGTCACCACCACTAATGTCAGAGTCGAGTCACCACCACTGATGTTCGAGTCGGGTCACCACCACTAATGTCAGAGTCGGGTCACCACCACTAATGTCAGAGTCGGGTCACCACCACTAATGTTAGAGAATGGTCACCACCACTAATGTTAGAGTCGGGTCACCGCTACTAATGGTAGAGTCGGGTCAACAGCACAAATGTAAGAGTCGTGTCACCACCACTAATGCTAGAGTCATGTCACCACCACTAATGTTAGTGTCGGGTCACCACCACTAATGTTAGAGTCGTGTCACCACCACCATTGTCAGACTCGGGTCACCACCACTAATGTTAGAGTTGGTTCACCACCACTAATGTTAGAGTCGGGTCACTACCACTAATTTTAGAGTCGTGTCACCACCACTAATGTCAGAGTCGGGTCATCACCACTAATGTAAGAGTCGGGACACCACCACTAATGTTAGTGTCGGGTCACCTCCATTAATGTCAGAGTCGGGTCACCACCACTAATGTCAGAGTCGGGTCACCACCACTAATGTCAGAGTCGGTTCACCACCACTAATGTTAGAGTCGTGTCACCTCCACTAATCTTAGAGTCGTGTCACCACCATTAATGTTAGAGTCGGGTCACCACCACTAATGTTAGAGTCGTGTCACCACCACTAATGTTAGAGTCGGGTCACCATCACTAATGTCAGAGTCGGGTCACCACCACTAATGTTAGAGTCGGGTCACTACCACTAATGTCAGAGTCGGGTCACCACCACTAATGTCAGAGTCGGGTCACCTCCACTAATGTTACAGTCGGGTCACCACCACTAATGTTACAGTCGGGTCACCACCACTTATGTTAGAGTCGGGTCACCACCACTAATGTTAGAGTCGGGTCACCACCACTAATCAGAGTCGGGTCACCACCACTAATGTCAGAGTCAGGTCACCACCACTAATGTTAGAGTCGGGTCACCACCACTAATGTTAGAGTTGGGTCTCCAGCACTAATGTTAGAGTCGGGTCACCACCACTAATGTTAGAGTCGGGTTACCACCACTAATGTCAGCGTCGGGTCACCACCACTAATGTTAGTGTCGGGTAGCCACCTCTAATGTTATATTCGGGTCACCACCACTAATGTTAGAGTCGGGTCACCACCACTAATGTCAGAGTCGGGTCACCACCACTAATGTCAGATTCGGGTCACCACCACTAATGTTAGAGTCGGGTCACCACCACTAATGTTAGAGTCGGGTCACCACCACTAATGTCAGTGTCGAGTCCCCACCACTAATGTTAGTGTCGGGTCACCACCACTAATGTTAGAGTCGGGTCACCACCACTAATGTCAGAGTCAGGTCACCATCACTAATGTTAGAGTCGGGTCACCACCACTAATGTCAGAGTCGGGTCACCACCACTAATGTCAGAGTCGGGTCACCACCACTAATGTTAGAGAAGGTCACCACCACTAATGTTAGTGTCGGGTCACCACCACTAATGTTAGAGTCGCGTCAACACCACTAATGTTAGAGTCGTGTCAACACCACCAATGTTAGAGTCGGGTCACCACCACTAATGTCAGAGTCGAGTCACCACCACTAATGTTCGAGTCGGGTCACCACCACTAATGTCAGAGTCGGGTCACCACCACTAATGTCAGAGTCGGGTCACCACCACTAATGTTAGAGAATGGTCACCACCACTAATGTTAGAGTCGGGTCACCGCTACTAATGGTAGAGTCGGGTCAACAGCACAAAAGTAAGAGTCGTGTCACCACCACTAATGCTAGAGTCAGGTCACCACCACTAATGTTAGTGTCGGGTCACCACCACTAATGTTAGAGTCGTGTCACCACCACCAATGTCAGAGTCGGGTCACCACCACTAATGTTAGAGTTGGTTCACCACCACTAATGGTAGAGTCGGGTCACTACCACTAATGTCAGAGTCGGGTCACCACCACTAATGTCAGAGTCGGGTCACCACCACTAATGTTAGAGAATGGTCACCACCACTAATGTTAGAGTCGGGTCACCGCTACTAATGGTAGAGTCGGGTCAACAGCACAAATGTAAGAGTCGTGTCACCACCACTAATGCTAGAGTCATGTCACCACCACTAATGTTAGTGTCGGGTCACCACCACTAATGTTAGAGTCGTGTCACCACCACCAATGTCAGAGTCGGGTCACCACCACTAATGTTAGAGTTGGTTCACCACCACTAATGTTAGAGTCGGGTCACTACCACTAATTTTAGAGTCGTGTCACCACCACTAATGTCAGAGTCGGGTCATCACCACTAATGTAAGAGTCGGGACACCACCACTAATGTTAGTGTCGGGTCACCTCCATTAATGTCAGAGTCGGGTCACCACCACTAATGTCAGAGTCGGGTCACCACCACTAATGTCAGAGTCGGTTCACCACCACTAATGTTAGAGTCGTGTCACCTCCACTAATCTTAGAGTCGTGTCACCACCATTAATGTTAGAGTCGGGTCACCACCACTAATGTTAGAGTCGTGTCACCACCACTAATGTTAGAGTCGGGTCACCATCACTAATGTCAGAGTCGGGTCACCACCACTAATGTTAGAGTCGGGTCACTACCACTAATGTCAGAGTCGGGTCACCACCACTAATGTCAGAGTCGGGTCACCTCCACTAATGTTACAGTCGGGTCACCACCACTAATGTTACAGTCGGGTCACCACCACTTATGTTAGAGTCGGGTCACCACCACTTATGTTAGAGTCGGGTCACCACCACTAATGTTAGAGTCGGGTCACCACCACTAATCAGAGTCGGGTCACCACCACTAATGTCAGAGTCAGGTCACCACCACTAATGTTAGAGTCGGGTCACCACCACTAATGTTAGAGTTGGGTCTCCAGCACTAATGTTAGAGTCGGGTCACCACCACTAATGTCAGAGTCGGGTCACCACCACTAATGTCAGAGTCGGGTCACCTCCACTAATGTTACAGTCGGGTCACCACCACGAATGTTACAGTCGGGTCACCACCACCGATGTTAGAGTCGGGTCACCACCACTAATGTTAGAGTCGGTTCACCACCACTAATCAGAGTCGGGTCACCACCACTAATGTCAGAGTCAGGTCACCACCACTAATGTTAGAGTCGGGTCACCACCACTAATGTTAGAGTTGGGTCTCCAGCACTAATGTAAGAGTCGGGTCACCACCACTAATGTTAGAGTCGGGTTACCACCACTAATGTCAGCGTCGGGTCACCACCACTAATGTTAGTGTCGGGTAGCCACCTCTAATGTTATATTCGGGTCACCACCACTAATGTTAGAGTCGGGTCACCACCACTAATGTTAGAGTCGGGTCACCACCACTAATGTCAGAGTCGAGTCCCCACCACTAATGTTAGTGTCGGGTCACCACCACTAATGTTAGAGTCGGGTCACCACCACTAATGTCAGTGTCAGGTCACCATCACTAATGTTAGAGTCGGGTCACCACCACTAATGTCAGAGTCGGGTCACCACCACTAATGTCAGAGTCGGGTCACCACCACTAATGTTAGAGAATGTGACCACCACTAATGTTAGAGTCGGGTCACCACCACTGATGTCAGATTCGGGTCACCACCACTAATGTTAGAGCCGGGTCACCACCACTAATGTTAGAGTCGGGTCACCACCACTCATGTCAGAGTCAGGTCACCAACACTAATTTTAGAGCCGGGTCACAACCACTACTGTTAAAGTCGGGTCACCACCAGTAATGTCAGAATCGGGTAACCACCATTAATGTCAGAGTCGGGTCACCTCCACTCATGTTAGATTCGGTTCACCACCACTAATGTTAGAGTCGGGTCACCACCACTAATGTTAGAGTCGGGTCACCACCACTAATGTTAGAGTCGGGTCACCACCACTAATGTCAGAGTCGAGTCACCACCACTATTGTTAGAGAAGGGTCACCACCACTAATGTTAGAGTCGGGTCACCACCACTAATGTTAGTGTCGGGTGACCACCACTAATGTCAGAGTCGGGTCACCACCACTAATGTCAGAGTCGGGTCACCACCACTAATGTTAGAGATGGGTCACCACCACTAATGTTAGAGTCGGGTCACCACCACTAATGTTAGAGTTGGGACACCGCTACTAATGGTAGCGTCGGGTCAACAGCACAAATGTTAGAGTCGGGTCAACACCACTCATGTAAGAGTCGGGTCACCACCACTAATGTTAGAGTCGGGTCACCACCACTAATGTCAGATTCGGGTCACCACCACAAATGTTAGAGTCGGGTCACCACCACTAATGTCAGAGTCGGGTCACCTCCACTAATGTTACAGTCGGGTTACCACCACTAATGTTACAGTCGGGTCACCACCACTTATGTCAGAGTCGGGTCACCTCCACTAATGTTACAGTCGGGTTACCACCACTAATGTTACAGTCGGGTCACCACCACTTATGTTAGAGTCGGGTCACCACCACTAATGTTAGAGTTGGGACACCGCTACTAATGGTAGCGTCGGGTCAACAGCACAAATGTTAGAGTCGGGTCAACACCACTCATGTAAGAGTCGGGTCACCACCACTAATGTTAGAGTCGGGTCACCACCACTAATGTCAGATTCGGGTCACTACCACTATTTTTAGAGTCGGCTCACCACCACTAATGTCAGAGTCGGGTCACCACCACTAATATTAGAGTCGGGTCACCACCACTAATGTTAGAGTCGGGTCACCACCACTAATGTCAGAGTCGGGTCACCTCCACTAATGTTACAGTCGGGTTACCACCACTAATGTTACAGTCGGGTCACCACCACTTATGTTAGAGTTGGGTCACCACCACTAATGTTAGAGTCGGGTCACCACCACTAATCAGAGTCGGGCCACCACCACTAATGTCAGAGTCAGGTCACCACCACTGATGTTAGAGTCGGGTCACCACCACTAATGTTAGAGTTGGGTCTCCAGCACTAATGTTAGAGTCGGGTCACCACCACTAATGTTAGAGTCGGGTCACCTCCACTAATGTTACAGTCGGGTTACCACCACTAATGTTACAGTCGGGTCACCACCACTTATGTTAGAGTCGGGTCACCACCACTAATGTTAGAGTTGGGACACCGCTACTAATGGTAGCGTCGGGTCAACAGCACAAATGTTAGAGTCGGGTCAACACCACTCATGTAAGAGTCGGGTCACCACCACTAATGTTAGAGTCGGGTCACCACCACTAATGTCAGATTCGGGTCACTACCACTATTTTTAGAGTCGGCTCACCACCACTAATGTCAGAGTCGGGTCACCACCACTAATCTTAGAGTCGGGTCACCACCACTAATGTTAGAGTCGGGTCACCACCACTAATGTCAGAGTCGGGTCACCTCCACTAATGTTACAGTCGGGTTACCACCACTAATGTTACAGTCGGGTCACCACCACTTATGTTAGAGTCGGGTCACCACCACTAATGTTAGAGTCGGGTCACCACCACTAATCAGAGTCGTGCCACCACCACTAATGTCAGAGTCAGGTCACCACCACTAATGTTAGAGTCGGGTCACCACCACTAATGTTAGAGTTGGGTCTCCAGCACTAATGTTAGAGTCGGGTCACCACCACTAATGTTAGAGTCGGGTTACCACCACTAATGTCAGAGTCGGGTCACCACCACTAATGTTAGAGTCGGGTTACCACCACTAATGTCAGAGTCGGGTCACCACCACTAATGTTAGAGTCGGGTCACCACCACTAATGTCAGCGTCGGGTCACCACCACTAATGTTAGTGTCGGGTAGCCACCACTAATGTTATATTCGGGTCACCAGCACTAATGTTAGAGTCGGGTCACCACCACTAACGCCAGAGTCGGGTCAACACCACTAATGTCAGAGTCGGGTCACCACCACTAATGTCAGAGTCGGGTCACCACCACTAATGTGACAGTCGGGTCACCACCACTAATGTTAAAGTCGGGTCACCCCCACTAATGTCAGTGTCAGGCCACCGCCACTAATGTTAGAGTCGGGTCACCACCACTAATTTTAGAGTCGGGTCACCACCACTAATGTCAGAGTCGGGTCACCACCACTAATGTTAGTGTCGGGTCACCACCACTAATGTTAGAGTCGCGTCAACACCACTAATGTTAGAGTCGTGTCAACACCACCAATGTTAGAGTCGGGTCACCACCACTAATGTCAGAGTCGAGTCACCACCACTAATGTTCGAGTCGGGTCACCACCACTAATGTCAGAGTCGGGTCACCACCACTAATGTCAGAGTCGGGTCACCACCACTAATGTTAGAGAATGGTCACCACCACTAATGTTAGAGTCGGGTCACCGCTACTAATGGTAGAGTCGGGTCAACAGCACAAATGTAAGAGTCGTGTCACCACCACTAATGCTAGAGTCATGTCACCACCACTAATGTTAGTGTCGGGTCACCACCACTAATGTTAGAGTCGTGTCACCACCACTAATGTCAGAGTCGGGTCATCACCACTAATGTAAGAGTCGGGACACCACCACTAATGTTAGTGTCGGGTCACCTCCATTAATGTCAGAGTCGGGTCACCACCACTAATGTCAGAGTCGGGTCACCACCACTAATGTCAGAGTCGGTTCACCACCACTAATGTTAGAGTCGTGTCACCTCCACTAATCTTAGAGTCGTGTCACCACCATTAATGTTAGAGTCGGGTCACCACCACTAATGTTAGAGTCGTGTCACCACCACTAATGTTAGAGTCGGGTCACCATCACTAATGTCAGAGTCGGGTCACCACCACTAATGTTAGAGTCGGGTCACTACCACTAATGTCAGAGTCGGGTCACCACCACTAATGTCAGAGTCGGGTCACCTCCACTAATGTTACAGTCGGGTCACCACCACTAATGTTACAGTCGGGTCACCACCACTTATGTTAGAGTCGGGTCACCACCACTAATGTTAGAGTCGGGTCACCACCACTAATCAGAGTCGGGTCACCACCACTAATGTCAGAGTCAGGTCACCACCACTAATGTTAGAGTCGGGTCACCACCACTAATGTTAGAGTTGGGTCTCCAGCACTAATGTTAGAGTCGGGTCACCACCACTAATGTTAGAGTCGGGTTACCACCACTAATGTCAGCGTCGGGTCACCACCACTAATGTTAGTGTCGGGTAGCCACCTCTAATGTTATATTCGGGTCACCACCACTAATGTTAGAGTCGGGTCACCACCACTAATGTCAGAGTCGGGTCACCACCACTAATGTCAGATTCGGGTCACCACCACTAATGTTAGAGTCGGGTCACCACCACTAATGTTAGAGTCGGGTCACCACCACTAATGTCAGTGTCGAGTCCCCACCACTAATGTTAGTGTCGGGTCACCACCACTAATGTTAGAGTCGGGTCACCACCACTAATGTCAGAGTCAGGTCACCATCACTAATGTTAGAGTCGGGTCACCACCACTAATGTCAGAGTCGGGTCACCACCACTAATGTCAGAGTCGGGTCACCACCACTAATGTTAGAGAAGGTCACCACCACTAATGTTAGTGTCGGGTCACCACCACTAATGTTAGAGTCGCGTCAACACCACTAATGTTAGAGTCGTGTCAACACCACCAATGTTAGAGTCGGGTCACCACCACTAATGTCAGAGTCGAGTCACCACCACTAATGTTCGAGTCGGGTCACCACCACTAATGTCAGAGTCGGGTCACCACCACTAATGTCAGAGTCGGGTCACCACCACTAATGTTAGAGAATGGTCACCACCACTAATGTTAGAGTCGGGTCACCGCTACTAATGGTAGAGTCGGGTCAACAGCACAAATGTAAGAGTCGTGTCACCACCACTAATGCTAGAGTCAGGTCACCACCACTAATGTTAGTGTCGGGTCACCACCACTAATGTTAGAGTCGTGTCACCACCACCAATGTCAGAGTCGGGTCACCACCACTAATGTTAGAGTTGGTTCACCACCACTAATGTTAGAGTCGGGTCACTACCACTAATGTCAGAGTCGGGTCACCACCACTAATGTCAGAGTCGGGTCACCACCACTAATGTTAGAGAATGGTCACCACCACTAATGTTAGAGTCGGGTCACCGCTACTAATGGTAGAGTCGGGTCAACAGCACAAATGTAAGAGTCGTGTCACCACCACTAATGCTAGAGTCATGTCACCACCACTAATGTTAGTGTCGGGTCACCACCACTAATGTTAGAGTCGTGTCACCACCACCAATGTCAGAGTCGGGTCACCACCACTAATGTTAGAGTTGGTTCACCACCACTAATGTTAGAGTCGGGTCACTACCACTAATTTTAGAGTCGTGTCACCACCACTAATGTCAGAGTCGGGTCATCACCACTAATGTAAGAGTCGGGACACCACCACTAATGTTAGTGTCGGGTCACCTCCATTAATGTCAGAGTCGGGTCACCAACACTAATGTCAGAGTCGGGTCACCACCACTAATGTCAGAGTCGGTTCACCACCACTAATGTTAGAGTCGTGTCACCTCCACTAATCTTAGAGTCGTGTCACCACCATTAATGTTAGAGTCGGGTCACCACCACTAATGTTAGAGTCGTGTCACCACCACTAATGTTAGAGTCGGGTCACCATCACTAATGTCAGAGTCGGGTCACCACCACTAATGTTAGAGTCGGGTCACTACCACTAATGTCAGAGTCGGGTCACCACCACTAATGTCAGAGTCGGGTCACCTCCAGTAATGTTACAGTCGGGTCACCACCACTAATGTTACAGTCGGGTCACCACCACTTATGTTAGAGTCGGGTCACCACCACTAATGTTAGAGTCGGGTCACCACCACTAATCAGAGTCGGGTCACCACCACTAATGTCAGAGTCAGGTCACCACCACTAATGTTAGAGTCGGGTCACCACCACTAATGTTAGAGTTGGGTCTCCAGCACTAATGTTAGAGTCGGGTCACCACCACTAATGTTAGAGTCGGGTTACCACCACTAATGTCAGCGTCGGGTCACCACCACTAATGTTAGTGTCGGGTAGCCACCTCTAATGTTATATTCGGGTCACCACCACTAATGTTAGAGTCGGGTCACCAACACTAATGTCAGAGTCGGGTCACCACCACTAATGTCAGATTCGGGTCACCACCACTAATGTTAGAGTCGGGTCACCACCACTAATGTTAGAGTCGGGTCACCACCACTAATGTCAGAGTCGAGTCCCCACCACTAATGTTAGTGTCGGGTCACCACCACTAATGTTAGAGTCGGGTCACCACCACTAATGTCAGAGTCAGGTCACCATCACTAATGTTAGAGTCGGGTCACCACCACTAATGTCAGAGTCGGGTCACCACCACTAATGTCAGAGTCGGGTCACCACCACTAATGTTAGAGAAGGTCACCACCACTAATGTTAGTGTCGGGTCACCACCACTAATGTTAGAGTCGCGTCAACACCACTAATGTTAGAGTCGTGTCAACACCACCAATGTTAGAGTCGGGTCACCACCACTAATGTCAGAGTCGAGTCACCACCACTAATGTTCGAGTCGGGTCACCACCACTAATGTCAGAGTCGGGTCACCACCACTAATGTCAGAGTCGGGTCACCACCACTAATGTTAGAGAATGGTCACCACCACTAATGTTAGAGTCGGGTCACCGCTACTAATGGTAGAGTCGGGTCAACAGCACAAATGTAAGAGTCGTGTCACCACCACTAATGCTAGAGTCAGGTCACCACCACTAATGTTAGTGTCGGGTCACCACCACTAATGTTAGAGTCGTGTCACCACCACCAATGTCAGAGTCGGGTCACCACCACTAATGTTAGAGTTGGTTCACCACCACTAATGTTAGAGTCGGGTCACTACCACTAATTTTAGAGTCGTGTCACCACCACTAATGTCAGAGTCGGGTCATCACCACTAATGTAAGAGTCGGGACACCACCACTAATGTTAGTGTCGGGTCACCTCCATTAATGTCAGAGTCGGGTCACCAACACTAATGTCAGAGTCGTGTCACCACCACTAATGTCAGAGTCGGTTCACCACCACTAATGTTAGAGTCGTGTCACCTCCACTAATCTTAGAGTCGTGTCACCACCATTAATGTTAGAGTCGGGTCACCACCACTAATGTTAGAGTCGTGTCACCACCACTAATGTTAGAGTCGGGTCACCATCACTAATGTCAGAGTCGGGTCACCACCACTAATGTTAGAGTCGGGTCACTACCACTAATGTCAGAGTCGGGTCACCACCACTAATGTCAGAGTCGGGTCACCTCCACGAATGTTACAGTCGGGTCACCACCACTAATGTTACAGTCGGGTCACCACCACTTATGTTAGAGTCGGGTCACCACCACTAAGGTTAGAGTCGGGTCACCACCACTAATCAGAGTCGGGTCACCACCACTAATGTCAGAGTCAGGTCACCACCACTAATGTTAGAGTCGGGTCACCACCACTAATGTTAGAGTTGGGTCTCCAGCACTAATGTTAGAGTCGGGTCACCACCACTAATGTTAGAGTCGGGTTACCACCACTAATGTCAGCGTCGGGTCACCACCACTAATGTTAGTGTCGGGTAGCCACCTCTAATGTTATATTCGGGTCACCACCACTAATGTTAGAGTCGGGTCACCACCACTAATGTCAGAGTCGGGTCACCACCACTAATGTCAGAGTCGGGTCACCACCACTAATGTTAGAGTCGGGTCACCACCACTAATGTTAGAGTCGGGTCACCACCACTAATGTCAGAGTCGAGTCCCCACCACTAATGTTAGTGTCGGGTCACCACCACTAATGTTAGAGTCGGGTCACCACCACTAATGTCAGAGTCAGGTCACCATCACTAATGTTAGAGTCGGGTCACCACCACTAATGTCAGAGTCGGGTCACCACCACTAATGTCAGAGTCGGGTCACCACCACTAATGTTAGAGAAGGTGACCACCACTAATGTTAGAGTCGGGTCACCACCACTGATGTCAGATTCGGGTCACCACCACTAATGTTAGAGCCGGGTCACCACCACTAATGTTAGAGTCGGGTCACCACCACTCATGTCAGAGTCAGGTCACCACCACTAATTTTAGAGCCGGGTCACCACCACTACTGCTAAAGTCGGGTCACCACCAGTAATGTCAGAATCGGGTCACCACCATTAATGTCAGAGTCGGGTCACCTCCACTCATGTTAGATTCGGTTCACCACCACTAATGTTAGAGTCGGGTCACCACCACTAATGTTAGAGTCGGGTCACCACCACTAATGTTAGAGTCGGGTCACCACCACTAATGTCAGATTCGAGTCACCACCACTATTGTTAGAGAAGGGTCACCACCACTAATGTTAGAGTCGGGTCACCACCACTAATGTTAGTGTCGGGTGAGCACCATTAATGTCAGAGTCGGGTCACCACCACTAATGTCAGAGTCGGGTCACCACCACTAATGTTAGAGATGGGTCACCACCACTAATGTTAGAGTCGGGTCACCACCACTAATGTTAGAGTTGGGACACCGCTACTAATGGTAGCGTCGGGTCAACAGCACAAATGTTAGAGTCGGGTCACCACCACTAATGTTAGAGTCGGGTCAACACCACGAATGTAAGAATCGGGTCACCACCACTAATGTTAGAGTCGGGTCACCACCACGAATGTCAGATTCGGGTCAGCACCACGAATGTTAGAGTCGGGTCACCACCACTAATGTTAGATTCGGGTCACTACCACTAATTTTAGAGTCGGCTCACCACCACTAATGTCAGATTCGGGTCACCACCACTAATATTAGAGTCGGGTCACCACCACTAATGTTAGAGTCGGGTCACCACCACTAATGATGGAGTCGGGTCACCATCACTAATGTCAGAGTCGTGTCACCAACACTAATGTTAGAGTCGGGTCACTACCACTAATGTCAGAGTCGGGTCACCACCACTAATGTTAGAGTCGGGTCACCACCACTAATTTTAGAGTTGGGTTTCCAGCACTAATGTTAGAGTCGGATCACCACCACTAATGTTAGAGTCGGGTTACCACCACTAATGTCAGAGTCGTGTCACCACCACTAATGTTAGAGTCGGGTCACCACCACTAATGTCAGCGTCGGGTCACCACCACTAATGTTAGTGTCGGGTAGCCACCACTAATGTTATATTAGTGTCACCACCACTAATGTTAGAGTCGCGTCACCACCACTAATGCCAGAGTCGGGTCACCACCACTAATGTTAGAGTCGGGTCACCACCACTAATGTCAGAGTCGAGTCACCACCACTAATGTCAGAGTCGGGTCACCACCACTAATGTCAGAGTCGGGTCACCACCACGAATGTTAGAGTCGGGTCACCACCACTAATGTTAGAGTCGGGTCACCACCACTAATGTCAGAGTCGAGTCCCCACCACTAATGTTAGTGTCGGGTCACCATCACTAATGTTAGAGTCGGGTCACCACCACTAATGTCAGAGTCGGGTCACCACCACTAATGTCAGAGTCGGGTCACCACCACTAATGTTAGAGAAGGTGACCACCACTAATGTTAGAGTCGGGTCACCACCACTGATGTCAGATTCGGGTCACCACCACTAATGTTAGAGCCGGGTCACCACCACTAATGTCAGAGTCGGGTCACCACCACTCATGTCAGAGTCGGGTCACCACCACTAATTTTAGAGCTGGGTCACCACCACTAATGTTAAAGTCGGGTCACCACCAGTAATGTCAGAATCGGGTCACCACCACTAATGTCAGAGTCGGGTCACCTCCACTCATGTTAGATTCGGTTCACCACCACTAATGTTAGAGTCGGGTCACCACCACTAATGTTAGAGTCGGGTCACCACCACTAATGTTAGAGACGGGTCACCACCACTCATGTCAGAGTTGAGGCACCACCACTATTGTTAGAGAAGGGTCACCACCACTAATGTTAGAGTCGGGTCACCACCACTAATGTTAGTGTCGTGTGACCACCACTAATGTCAGAATCGGGTCACCACCACTAATGTCAGAGTCGGGTCACCACCACTAATGTTAGAGATGGGTCACCACCACTAATGTTAGAGTCGGGTCACCACCATTAATGTTAGAGTCGGGACACCGCTACTAATGGTAGAGTCGGGTCAACAGCACAAATGTTAGAGTCGTGTCACCACCACTAATGTTAGAGTCGGGTCAACACCACTAATGTAAGAGTCGGGTCACCACCACTAATGATAGAGTCGGGTCACCACCACTAATGTCAGAGTTGGGTCACCACCACGAATGTTAGAGTCGGGTCACCACCACTAATGTTAGATTCGGGTCACTGCCACTAATTTTAGAGTCGGCTCACCACCAGTAATGTCAGAGTCGGGTCACCACCACTAATGTTAGAGTCGGGTCACCACCACTAATGTTAGAGTCGGGTCACCACCACTAATGTTGGAGTCGGGTCACCACCACTAATGTCAGAGTCCGGTCACCACCACTAATGTCAGAGTCGGGTCACCACCACTAATGTTAGAGAATAGTCAACACTACTAATGTCAGAGTCGGTTCACCACCACTAAGGTTGGAGTCGTGTCACCTCCACTAATCTTCGAGTCGTGTCACCACCATTAATGTTAGAGTCGGGTCACGACCACTAATGTCAGAGTCGGGTCACCACCACTAGTGTCAGAGTCGGGTCACCTCCACTAATGTTACAGTCGGGTCACCACCACTAATGTTACACTCGGGTCACCACCACTAATGTTAGATTCGGGTCACCACCACTAATGTTAGAGTCGGGTCACCACCACTAATCAGAGTCGGGTCACCACCACTAAAGTCAGAGTCAGGACACCACCACTAATGTTAGAGTCGGGACACCACCACTAATGTTAGAGTTGAGTCACCACCACTAATGTTAGTGTCGGGTCGCCACCACTAATGTTAGATTCGGGTCACCACCACTAATGTTAGAGTCGGGTCACCACCACTAATGTCAGAGTCGTGTCACCACCACTAATGTTAGAGTCGGGTCACCACCACTAATGTTAGAGTCGGGACACCACCACTAATGTCAGATTCGGGTCACCACCACTAATGTTAGAGTCGGGTCACCACCACTAATGTTAGAGTCGGGTCACCACCACTAATGTCAGAGTCGAGTCCCCACCACTAATGTTAGTGTCGGGTCACCATCACTAATGTTAGAGTCGGGTCACCACCACTAATGTCAGAGTCGGGTCACCACCACTAATGTCAGAGTCGGGTCACCACCACTAATGTTAGAGAAGGTGACCACCACTAATGTTAGAGTCGGGTCACCACCACTGATGTCAGATTCGGGTCACCACCACTAATGTTAGAGCCGGGTCACCACCACTAATGTCAGAGTCGGGTCACCACCACTCATGTCAGAGTCGGGTCACCACCACTAATTTTAGAGCTGGGTCACCACCACTAATGTTAAAGTCGGGTCACCACCAGTAATGTCAGAATCGGGTCACCACCACTAATGTCAGAGTCGGGTCACCTCCACTCATGTTAGATTCGGTTCACCACCACTAATGTTAGAGTCGGGTCACCACCACTAATGTTAGAGTCGGGTCACCACCACTCATGTCAGAGTTGAGTCACCACCACTATTGTTAGAGAAGGGTCACCACCACTAATGTTAGAGTCGGGTCACCACCACTAATGTTAGTGTCGTGTGACCACCACTAATGTCCGAATCGGGTCACCACCACTAATGTCAGAGTCGGGTCACCACCACTAATGTTAGAGATGGGTCACCACCACTAATGTTAGAGTCGGGTCACCACCATTAATGTTAGAGTCGGGACACCGCTACTAATGGTAGAGTCGGGTCAACAGCACAAATGTTAGAGTCGTGTCACCACCACTAATGTTAGAGTCGGGTCAACACCACTAATGTAAGAGTCGGGTCACCACCACTAATGATAGAGTCGGGTCACCACCACTAATGTCAGAGTTGGGTCACCACCACGAATGTTAGAGTCGGGTCACCACCACTAATGTTAGATTCGGGTCACTGCCACTAATTTTAGAGTCGGCTCACCACCACTAATGTCAGAGTCGGGTCACCACCACTAATGTTAGAGTCGGGTCACCACCACTAATGTTAGAGTCGGGTCACCACCACTAATGTTGGAGTCGGGTCACCACCACTAATGTCAGAGTCCGGTCACCACCACTAATGTCAGAGTCGGGTCACCACCACTAATGTTAGAGAATAGTCAACACTACTAATGTTAGAGTCGGGACACCACCACGAATGTTAGATTCGGGTCACCACCACTAATGTTAGAGTCGGGTCACCACCACTAATGTTAGAGTCGGGTCACCACCACTAATGTTAGAGTCAGGTTACCACCACTAATGTTAGAGTCGGGTCACCTCCACTAATGTTAGAGTCGGGTCACCACCACTAATGTCAGAGTCGTGTCACCACTACTAATCTCAGAGTCGGTTCACCACCACTAATGTTAGAGTCGGCTCACCTCCACTAATGTTAGAGTCGGGTCACCACCATTTATGTTAGAGTCGGGTCACCACCACTAATGTTAAAGTCGGGTCACCACCACTAATGTTAGAGTTGGGTCACCATCACTAATTTCAGAGTCGGGTCACCACAACTAATGTTAGTGTCGGGTCACCACCACTAATGTCAGAGTCGGGTCACCACCACTAATGTTACAGGCGGGTCACCACCACTAATGTTAGAGTCGGGTCACTACCACGAATGTTAGAGACGGGTCACCACCGCTAATCAGAGTCGGGTCACCACCACTAATGTCAGAGTCAGGTCACCACCACTAATGTTAGATTCGGGTCACCACCACTAATGTTAGAGTCGGGTCACCACCACTAATGTCAGAGTCGGGTCACCACCACTAATGTTAGAGTCGGGTCACCACCACTAATGTTAGAGTCGGGTCACCACCACTCATGTTGGAGTCGGGTCACCACCACTAATGTCAGAGTTGGGTCACCACCACTAATGTCAGAGTCGGGTCACCACCACTATTGTTTGAGTCGGGTCACCACCACTAATGTTAGAGTCGTGTCACCAGCACTAATGTTAGAGTCGTGTCACCACCACTTATGTTAGAGTCGGGTCACCACCACTAATGTTAGAATAAGGTTACCACCACTACTGTTAGAGTCGGGTCACCTCCACTAATGTCAGAGTCGCGTCACCACCACTAATGTCAGTGTCGGGTCACCACTACTAATGTCAGAGTCGGTTCACCACCACTAAGGTTGGAGTCGTGTCACCTCCACTAATCTTAGAGTCGTGTCACCACCATTAATGTTAGAGTCGGGTCACGACCACTAATGTCAGAGTCGGGTCACCACCACTAGTGTCAGAGTCGGGTCACCTCCACTAATGTTACAGTCGGGTCACCACCACTAATGTTACACTCGGGTCACCACCACTAATGTTAGATTCGGGTCACCACCACTAATGTTAGAGTCGGGTCACCACCACTAATCAGAGTGGGGTCACCACCACTAAAGTGAGAGTCAGGACACCACCACTAATGTTAGAGACGGGACACCACCACTAATGTTAGAGTTGAGTCACCACCACTAATGTTAGTGTCGGGTCGCCACCACTAATGTTAGATTCGGGTCACCACCACAATTGTTAGAGTCGGGTCACCACCACTAATGTCAGAGTCGTGTCACCACCACTAATGTTAGAGTCGGGTCACCACCACTAATGTCAGAGTCGAGTCACCACCACTGATGTCAGAGTCGGGTCACCACCACTAATGTCAGAGTCGGGTCACCACCACTATTGTTTGAGTCGGGTCACCACCACTAATGTTAGAGTCGGGTCACCAACACTAATGTCAGAGTCGAGTCACCACCACTAATGTTAGAGTCGGGTCACCACCACTAATGTCAGAGTCGAGTCCCCACCACTAATGTTAGTGTCGGGTCACCACCACTATTGTTAGAGTCGTGTCACCTGCACTAATGTTAGAGTCGGGTCACCATCACTAATGTCAGAGTCGGGTCACCACCACTAATGTCAGAGTCGGGTCACCACCACTAATGTCAGAGTCGGGTCACCACCACTAATGTTAGAGAAGGTGACCACCACTAATGTTAGAGTCGGGTCACCACCACTGATGTCAGATTCGGGTCACCACCACTAATGTTAGAGCCGGGTCACCACCACTAATGTCAGAGTCGGGTCACCACCACTCATGTCAGAGTCGGGTCACCACCACTAATTTTAGAGCTGGGTCACCACCACTAATGTTAAAGTCGGGTCACCACCAGTAATGTCAGAATCGGGTCACCACCACTAATGTCAGAGTCGGGTCACCTCCACTCATGTTAGATTCGGTTCACCACCACTAATGTTAGAGTCGGGTCACCACCACTAATGTTAGAGTCGGGTCACCACCACTAATGTTAGAGACGGGTCACCACCACTCATGTCAGAGTTGAGGCACCACCACTATTGTTAGAGAAGGGTCACCACCACTAATGTTAGAGTCGGGTCACCACCACTAATGTTAGTGTCGTATGACCACCACTAATGTCAGAATCGGGTCACCACCACTAATGTCAGAGTCGGGTCACCACCACTAATGTTAGAGATGGGTCACCACCACTAATGTTAGAGTCGGGTCACCACCATTAATGTTAGAGTCGGGACACCGCTACTAATGGTAGAGTCGGGTCAACAGCACAAATGTTAGAGTCGTGTCACCACCACTAATGTTAGAGTCGGGTCAACACCACTAATGTAAGAGTCGGGTCACCACCACTAATGATAGAGTCGGGTCACCACCACTAATGTCAGAGTTGGGTCACCACCACGAATGTTAGAGTCGGGTCACCACCACTAATGTTAGATTCGGGTCACTGCCACTAATTTTAGAGTCGGCTCACCACCAGTAATGTCAGAGTCGGGTCACCACCACTAATGTTAGAGTCGGGTCACCACCACTAATGTTAGAGTCGGGTCACCACCACTAATGTTGGAGTCGGGTCACCACCACTAATGTCAGAGTCCGGTCACCACCACTAATGTCAGAGTCGGGTCACCACCACTAATGTTAGAGAATAGTCAACACTACTAATGTTAGAGTCGGGACACCACCACGAATGTTAGATTCGGGTCACCACCACTAATGTTAGAGTCGGGTCACCACCACTAATGTTAGAGTCGGGTCACCACCACTAATGTTAGAGTCAGGTTACCACCACTAATGTTAGAGTCGGGTCAACTCCACTAATGTCAGAGTCGGGTCACCACCACTAATGTCAGAGTCGTGTCACCACCACTAATCTCAGAGTCGGTTCACCACCACTAATGTTAGAGTCGGCTCACCTCCACTAATGTTAGAGTCGGGTCACCACCATTTATGTTAGAGTCGGGTCACCACCACTAATGTTAAAGTCGGGTCACCACCACTAATGTTAGAGTTGGGTCACCATCACTAATTTCAGAGTCGGGTCACCACAACTAATGTTAGTGTCGGGTCACCACCACTAATGTCAGAGTCGGGTCACCACCACTAATGTTACAGTCGGGTCACCACCACTAATGTTAGAGACGGGTCACTACCACTAATGTTAGAGTCGGGTCACCACCACTAATGTCAGAGTCGTGTCACCACCACTAATGTTAGAGTCGGGTCACCACCACTAATGTTAGAGTCGGGTCACCACCACTCATGTTGGAGTCGGGTCACCACCACTAATGTCAGAGTTGGGTCACCACCACTAATGTCAGAGTCGGGTCACCACCACTATTGTTTGAGTCGGGTCACCACCACTAATGTTAGAGTCGTGTCACCACCACTAATGTTAGAGTCGTGTCACCACCACTTATGTTAGAGTCGGGTCACCACCACTAATGTTAGAGTAGGGTTACCACCACTACTGTTAGAGTCGGGTCTCCTCCACTAATGTCAGAGTCGGGTCACCACCACTAATGTCAGTGTCGGGTCACCACTACTAATGTCAGAGTCGGTTCACCACCACTAAGGTTGGAGTCGTGTCACCTCCACTAATCTTCGAGTCGTGTCACCACCATTAATGTTAGAGTCGGGTCACGACCACTAATGTCAGAGTCGGGTCACCACCACTAGTGTCAGAGTCGGGTCACCTCCACTAATGTTACAGTCGGGTCACCACCACTAATGTTACACTCGGGTCACCACCACTAATGTTAGATTCGGGTCACCACCACTAATGTTAGAGTCGGGTCACCACCACTAATCAGAGTCGGGTCACCACCACTAAAGTCAGAGTCAGGACACCACCACTAATGTTAGAGTCGGGACACCACCACTAATGTTAGAGTTGAGTCACCACCACTAATGTTAGTGTCGGGTCGCCACCACTAATGTTAGATTCGGGTCACCACCACTAATGTTAGAGTCGGGTCACCACCACTAATGTCAGAGTCGTGTCACCACCACTAATGTTAGAGTCGGGTCACCACCACTAATGTTAGAGTCGGGACACCACCACTAATGTCAGATTCGGGTCACCACCACTAATGTTAGAGTCGGGTCACCACCACTAATGTTAGAGTCGGGTCACCACCACTAATGTCAGAGTCGAGTCCCCACCACTAATGTTAGTGTCGGGTCACCATCACTAATGTTAGAGTCGGGTCACCACCACTAATGTCAGAGTCGGGTCACCACCACTAATGTCAGAGTCGGGTCACCACCACTAATGTTAGAGAAGGTGACCACCACTAATGTTAGAGTCGGGTCACCACCACTGATGTCAGATTCGGGTCACCACCACTAATGTTAGAGCCGGGTCACCACCACTAATGTCAGAGTCGGGTCACCACCACTCATGTCAGAGTCGGGTCACCACCACTAATTTTAGAGCTGGGTCACCACCACTAATGTTAAAGTCGGGTCACCACCAGTAATGTCAGAATCGGGTCACCACCACTAATGTCAGAGTCGGGTCACCTCCACTCATGTTAGATTCGGTTCACCACCACTAATGTTAGAGTCGGGTCACCACCACTAATGTTAGAGTCGGGTCACCACCACTCATGTCAGAGTTGAGTCACCACCACTATTGTTAGAGAAGGGTCACCACCACTAATGTTAGAGTCGGGTCACCACCACTAATGTTAGTGTCGTGTGACCACCACTAATGTCCGAATCGGGTCACCACCACTAATGTCAGAGTCGGGTCACCACCACTAATGTTAGAGATGGGTCACCACCACTAATGTTAGAGTCGGGTCACCACCATTAATGTTAGAGTCGGGACACCGCTACTAATGGTAGAGTCGGGTCAACAGCACAAATGTTAGAGTCGTGTCACCACCACTAATGTTAGAGTCGGGTCAACACCACTAATGTAAGAGTCGGGTCACCACCACTAATGATAGAGTCGGGTCACCACCACTAATGTCAGAGTTGGGTCACCACCACGAATGTTAGAGTCGGGTCACCACCACTAATGTTAGATTCGGGTCACTGCCACTAATTTTAGAGTCGGCTCACCACCACTAATGTCAGAGTCGGGTCACCACCACTAATGTTAGAGTCGGGTCACCACCACTAATGTTAGAGTCGGGTCACCACCACTAATGTTGGAGTCGGGTCACCACCACTAATGTCAGAGTCCGGTCACCACCACTAATGTCAGAGTCGGGTCACCACCACTAATGTTAGAGAATAGTCAACACTACTAATGTTAGAGTCGGGACACCACCACGAATGTTAGATTCGGGTCACCACCACTAATGTTAGAGTCGGGTCACCACCACTAATGTTAGAGTCGGGTCACCACCACTAATGTTAGAGTCAGGTTACCACCACTAATGTTAGAGTCGGGTCACCTCCACTAATGTTAGAGTCGGGTCACCACCACTAATGTCAGAGTCGTGTCACCACTACTAATCTCAGAGTCGGTTCACCACCACTAATGTTAGAGTCGGCTCACCTCCACTAATGTTAGAGTCGGGTCACCACCATTTATGTTAGAGTCGGGTCACCACCACTAATGTTAAAGTCGGGTCACCACCACTAATGTTAGAGTTGGGTCACCATCACTAATTTCAGAGTCGGGTCACCACAACTAATGTTAGTGTCGGGTCACCACCACTAATGTCAGAGTCGGGTCACCACCACTAATGTTACAGGCGGGTCACCACCACTAATGTTAGAGTCGGGTCACTACCACGAATGTTAGAGACGGGTCACCACCGCTAATCAGAGTCGGGTCACCACCACTAATGTCAGAGTCAGGTCACCACCACTAATGTTAGATTCGGGTCACCACCACTAATGTTAGAGTCGGGTCACCACCACTAATGTCAGAGTCGGGTCACCACCACTAATGTTAGAGTCGGGTCACCACCACTAATGTTAGAGTCGGGTCACCACCACTCATGTTGGAGTCGGGTCACCACCACTAATGTCAGAGTTGGGTCACCACCACTAATGTCAGAGTCGGGTCACCACCACTATTGTTTGAGTCGGGTCACCACCACTAATGTTAGAGTCGTGTCACCAGCACTAATGTTAGAGTCGTGTCACCACCACTTATGTTAGAGTCGGGTCACCACCACTAATGTTAGAATAAGGTTACCACCACTACTGTTAGAGTCGGGTCACCTCCACTAATGTCAGAGTCGCGTCACCACCACTAATGTCAGTGTCGGGTCACCACTACTAATGTCAGAGTCGGTTCACCACCACTAAGGTTGGAGTCGTGTCACCTCCACTAATCTTAGAGTCGTGTCACCACCATTAATGTTAGAGTCGGGTCACGACCACTAATGTCAGAGTCGGGTCACCACCACTAGTGTCAGAGTCGGGTCACCTCCACTAATGTTACAGTCGGGTCACCACCACTAATGTTACACTCGGGTCACCACCACTAATGTTAGATTCGGGTCACCACCACTAATGTTAGAGTCGGGTCACCACCACTAATCAGAGTGGGGTCACCACCACTAAAGTGAGAGTCAGGACACCACCACTAATGTTAGAGACGGGACACCACCACTAATGTTAGAGTTGAGTCACCACCACTAATGTTAGTGTCGGGTCGCCACCACTAATGTTAGATTCGGGTCACCACCACAATTGTTAGAGTCGGGTCACCACCACTAATGTCAGAGTCGTGTCACCACCACTAATGTTAGAGTCGGGTCACCACCACTAATGTCAGAGTCGAGTCACCACCACTGATGTCAGAGTCGGGTCACCACCACTAATGTCAGAGTCGGGTCACCACCACTATTGTTTGAGTCGGGTCACCACCACTAATGTTAGAGTCGGGTCACCAACACTAATGTCAGAGTCGAGTCACCACCACTAATGTTAGAGTCGGGTCACCACCACTAATGTCAGAGTCGAGTCCCCACCACTAATGTTAGTGTCGGGTCACCACCACTATTGTTAGAGTCGTGTCACCTGCACTAATGTTAGAGTCGGGTCACCATCACTAATGTCAGAGTCGAGTCACCACCACTAATGTCAGAGTCGGGTCACCACCACTAATGTCAGAGTCGGGTCACCTCCACTAATGTTAGATTCGATTCACCACCACTAATGTTAGAGTTGGTTCACCACCACTAATGTTAGAGTCGGGTCACTACCACTAATTTTAGAGTCGTGTCACCACCACTAATGTCAGAGTCGGGTCATCACCACTAATGTAAGAGTCGGGACACCACCACTAATGTTAGTGTCGGGTCACCTCCATTAATGTCAGAGTCGGGTCACCACCACTAATGTCAGAGTCGGGTCACCACCACTAATGTCAGAGTCGGTTCACCACCACTAATGTTAGAGTCGTGTCACCTCCACTAATCTTAGAGTCGTGTCACCACCATTAATATTAGAGTCGGGTCACCACCACTAATGTTAGAGTCGTGTCACCACCACTAATGTTAGAGTCGGGTCACCATCACTAATGTCAGAGTCGGGTCACCACCACTAATGTTAGTGTCGGGTCACCATCACTAATGTTAGAGTCGGGTCACCACCACTAATGTCAGAGTCGGGTCACCACCACTAATGTCAGAGTCGGGTCACCACCACTAATGTTAGAGAAGGTGACCACCACTAATGTTAGAGTCGGGTCACCACCACTGATGTCAGATTCGGGTCACCACCACTAATGTTAGAGCCGGGTCACCACCACTAATGTCAGAGTCGGGTCACCACCACTCATGTCAGAGTCGGGTCAGCACCACTAATTTTAGAGCTGGGTCACCACCACTAATGTTAAAGTCGGGTCACCACCAGTAATGTCAGAATCGGGTCACCACCACTAATGTCAGAGTCGGGTCACCTCCACTCATGTTAGATTCGGTTCACCACCACTAATGTTAGAGTCGGGTCACCACCACTAATGTTAGAGTCGGGTCACCACCACTAATGTTAGAGACGGGTCACCACCACTCATGTCAGAGTTGAGGCACCACCACTATTGTTAGAGAAGGGTCACCACCACTAATGTTAGAGTCGGGTCACCACCACTAATGTTAGTGTCGTGTGACCACCACTAATGTCAGAATCGGGTCACCACCACTAATGTCAGAGTCGGGTCACCACCACTAATGTTAGAGATGGGTCACCACCACTAATGTTAGAGTCGGGTCACCACCATTAATGTTAGAGTCGGGACACCGCTACTAATGGTAGAGTCGGGTCAACAGCACTAATGTCAGAGTTGGGTCACCACCACGAATGTTAGAGTCGGGTCACCACCACTAATGTTAGATTCGGCTCACTGCCACTAATTTTAGAGTCGGCTCACCACCAGTAATGTCAGAGTCGGGTCACCACCACTAATGTTAGAGTCGGGTCACCACCACTAATGTTAGAGTCGGGTCACCACCACTAATGTTGGAGTCGGGTCACCACCACTAATGTCAGAGTCCGGTCACCACCACTAATGTCAGAGTCGGGTCACCACCACTAATGTTAGAGAATAGTCAACACTACTAATGTTAGAGTCGGGACACCACCACGAATGTTAGATTCGGGTCACCACCACTAATGTTAGAGTCGGGTCACCACCACTAATGTTAGAGTCGGGTCACCACCACTAATGTTAGAGTCAGGTTACCACCACTAATGTTAGAGTCGGGTCACCTCCACTAATGTCAGAGTCGGGTCACCACCACTAATGTCAGAGTCGTGTCACCACCACTAATCTCAGAGTCGGTTCACCACCACTAATGTTAGAGTCGGCTCACCTCCACTAATGTTAGAGTCGGGTCACCACCATTTATGTTAGAGTCGGGTCACCACCACTAATGTTAAAGTCGGGTCACCACCACTAATGTTAGAGTTGGGTCACCATCACTAATTTCAGAGTCGGGTCACCACAACTAATGTTAGTGTCGGGTCACCACCACTAATGTCAGAGTCGGGTCACCACCACTAATGTTACAGTCGGGTCACCACCATTAATGTTAGAGACGGGTCACTACCACTAATGTTAGAGACGGGTCACCACCGCTAATCAGAGTCGGGTCACCATCACTAATGTCAGAGTCAGGTCACCACCACTAATGTTAGGTTCGGGTCACCACCACTAATGTTAGAGTCGGGTCACCACCACTAATGTCAGAGTCGTGTCACCACCACTAATGTTAGAGTCGGGTCACCACCACTAATGTCAGAGTCGGGTCACCACCACTATTGTTTGAGTCGGGTCACCACCACTAATGTTATAGTCGTGTCACCACCACTAATGTTAGAGTCGTGTCACCACCACTTATGTTAGAGTCGGGTCACCACCACTAATGTTAGAGTAGGGTTACCACCACTACTGTTAGAGTCGGGTCTCCTCCACTAATGTCAGAGTCGGGTCACCACCACTAATGTCAGTGTCGGGTCACCACTACTAATGTCAGAGTCGGTTCACCACCACTAAGGTTGGAGTCGTGTCACCTCCACTAATCTTCGAGTCGTGTCACCACCATTAATGTTAGATTCGGGTCACGACCACTAATGTCAGATTCGGGTCACCACCACTAGTGTCAGAGTCGGGTCACCTCCACTAATGTTACAGTCGGGTCACCACCACTAATGTTACACTCGGGTCACCACCACTAATGTTAGATTCGGGTCACCACCACTAATGTTAGAGTCGGGTCACCACCACTAATCAGAGTCGGGTCACCACCACTAAAGTCAGAGTCAGGACACCACCACTAATGTTAGAGTCGGGACACCACCACTAATGTTAGAGTTGAGTCACCACCACTAATGTTAGTGTCGGGTCGCCACCACTAATGTTAGATTCGGGTCACCACCACTAATGTTAGAGTCGGGTCACCACCACTAATGTCAGAGTCGTGTCACCACCACTAATGTTAGAGTCGGGTCACCACCACTAATGTTAGAGTCGGGACACCACCACTAATGTCAGATTCGGGTCACCACCACTAATGTTAGAGTCGGGTCACCACCACTAATGTTAGAGTCGGGTCACCACCACTAATGTCAGAGTCGAGTCCCCACCACTAAAGTTAGTGTCGGGTCACCATCACTAATGTTAGAGTCGGGTCACCACCACTAATGTCAGAGTCGGGTCACCACCACTAATGTCAGAGTCGGGTCACCACCACTAATGTTAGAGAAGGTGACCACCACTAATGTTAGAGTCGGGTCACCACCACTGATGTCAGATTCGGGTCACCACCACTAATGTTAGAGCCGGGTCACCACCACTAATGTCAGAGTCGGGTCACCACCACTCATGTCAGAGTCGGGTCACCACCACTAATTTTAGAGCTGGGTCACCACCACTAATGTTAAAGTCGGGTCACCACCAGTAATGTCAGAATCGGGTCACCACCACTAATGTCAGAGTCGGGTCACCTCCACACATGTTAGATTCGGTTCACCACCACTAATGTTAGAGTCGGGTCACCACCACTAATGTTAGAGTCGGGTCACCACCACTAATGTTAGAGACAGGTCACCACCACTCATGTCAGAGTTGAGTCACCACCACTATTGTTAGAGAAGGGTCACCACCACTAATGTTAGAGTCGGGTCACCACCACTAATGTTAGTGTCGTGTGACCACCACTAATGTCCGAATCGGGTCACCACCACAAATGTCAGAGTCGGGTCACCACCACTAATGTTAGAGATGGGTCACCACCACTAATGTTAGAGTCGGGTCACCACCATTAATGTTAGAGTCGGGACACCGCTACTAATGGTAGAGTCGGGTCAACAGCACAAATGTTAGAGTCGTGTCACCACCACTAATGTTAGAGTCGGGTCAACACCACTAATGTAAGAGTCGGGTCACCACCACTAATGATAGAGTCGGGTCACCACCACTAATGTCAGAGTTGGGTCACCACCACGAATGTTAGAGTCGGGTCACCACCACTAATGTTAGATTCGGGTCACTGCCACTAATTTTAGAGTCGGCTCACCACCACTAATGTCAGAGTCGGGTCACCACCACTAATGTTAGAGTCGGGTCACCACCACTAATGTTAGAGTCGGGTCACCACCACTAATGTTGGAGTCGGGTCACCACCACTAATGTCAGAGTCCGGTCACCACCACTAATGTCAGAGTCGGGTCACCACCACTAATGTTAGAGAATAGTCAACACTACTAATGTTAGAGTCGGGACACCACCACGAATGTTAGATTCGGGTCACCACCACTAATGTTAGAGTCGGGTCACCACCACTAATGTTAGAGTCGGGTCACCACCACTAATGTTAGAGTCAGGTTACCACCACTAATGTTAGAGTCGGGTCACCTCCACTAATGTTAGAGTCGGGTCACCACCACTAATGTCAGAGTCGTGTCACCATCACTAATCTCAGAGTCGGTTCACCACCACTAATGTTAGAGTCGGCTCACCTCCACTAATGTTAGAGTCGGGTCACCACCATTTATGTTAGAGTCGGGTCACCACCACTAATGTTAAAGTCGGGTCACCACCACTAATGTTAGAGTTGGGTCACCATCACTAATTTCAGAGTCGGGTCACCACAACTAATGTTAGTGTCGCGTCACCACCACTAATGTCAGAGTCGGGTCACCACCACTAATGTTACAGTCGGGTCACCACCACTAATGTTAGAGTCGGGTCACTACCACTAATGTTAGAGACGGGTCACCACCGCTAATCAGAATCGGGTCACCACCACTAATGTCAGAGTCAGGTCACCACCACTAATGTTAGATTCGGGTCACCACCACTAATGTTAGAGTCGGGTCACCACCACTAATGTCAGAGTCGGGTCACCACCACTAATGTTAGAGTCGGGTCACCACCACTAATGTTAGAGTCGGGTCACCACCACTCATGTTGGAGTCGGGTCACCACCACTAATGTCAGAGTTGGGTCACCACCACTAATGTCAGAGTCGGGTCACCACCACTATTGTTTGAGTCGGGTCACCACCACTAATGTTAGAGTCGTGTCACCACCACTAATGTTAGAGTCGTGTCACCACCACTTATGTTAGAGTCGGGTCACCACCACTAATGTTAGAGTAGGGTTACCACCACTACTGTTAGAGTCGGGTCACCTCCACTAATGTCAGAGTCGGGTCACCACCACTAATGTCAGTGTCGGGTCACCACTACTAATGTCAGAGTCGGTTCACCACCACTAAGGTTGGAGTCGTGTCACCTCCACTAATCTAAGAGTCGTGTCACCACCATTAATGTTAGAGTCGGGTCACGACCACTAATGTCAGAATCGGGTCACCACCACTAATGTCAGAGTCGGGTCACCACCACTAATGTTAGAGATGGGTCACCACCACTAATGTTAGAGTCGGGTCACCACCATTAATGTTAGAGTCGGGACACCGCTACTAATGGTAGAGTCGTGTCAACAGCACAAATGTTAGAGTCGTGTCACCACCACTAATGTTAGAGTCGGGTCAACACCACTAATGTAAGAGTCGGGTCACCACCACTAATGATAGAGTCGGGTCACCACCACTAATGTCAGAGTTGGGTCACCATCACGAATGTTAGAGTCGGGTCACCACCACTAATGTTAGATTCGGGTCACTGCCACTAATTTTAGAGTCGGCTCACCACCACTAATGTCAGAGTCGGGTCACCACCACTAATGTTAGAGTCGGGTCACCACCACTAATGTTAGAGTCGGGTCACCACCACTAATGTTGGAGTCGGGTCACCACCACTAATGTCAGAGTCCGGTCACCACCACTAATGTCAGAGTCGGGTCACCACCACTAATGTTAGAGAATAGTCAACACTACTAATGTTAGAGTCGGGACACCACCACGAATGTTAGATTCGGGTCACCACCACTAATGTTAGAGGCGGGTCACCACCACTAATGTTAGAGTCGGGTCACCACCACTAATGTTAGAGTCAGGTTACCACCACTAATGTTAGAGTCGGGTCACCTCCACTAATGTTAGAGTCGGGTCACCACCACTAATGTCAGAGTCGTGTCACCACCACTAATCTCAGAGTCGGTTCACCACCACTAATGTTAGAGTCGGCTCACCTCCACTAATGTTAGAGTCGGGTCACCACCATTTATGTTAGAGTCGGGTCACCACCACTAATGTTAAAGTCGGGTCACCACCACTAATGTTAGAGTTGGGTCACCATCACTAATTTCAGAGTCGGGTCACCACAACTAATGTTAGTGTCGGGTCACCACCACTAATGTCAGAGTCGGGTCACCACCACTAATGTTACAGTCGGGTCACCACCACTAATGTTAGAGTCGGGTCACTACCACTAATGTTAGAGACGGGTCACCACCGCTAATCAGAGTCGGGTCACCACCACTAATGTCAGAGTCAGGTCACCACCACTAATGTTAGATTCGGGTCACCACCACTAATGTTAGAGTCGGGTCACCACCACTAATGTCAGAGTCGGGTCACCACCACTAATGTTAGAGTCGGGTCACCACCACTAATGTTAGAGTCGGGTCACCACCACTCATGTTGGAGTCGGGTCACCACCACTAATGTCAGAGTTGGGTCACCACCACTAATGTCAGAGTCGGGTCACCACCACTATTGTTTGAGTCGGGTCACCACCACTAATGTTAGAGTCGTGTCACCACCACTAATGTTAGAGTCGTGTCACCACCACTTATGTTAGAGTCGGGTCACCACCACTAATGTTAGAGTAGGGTTACCACCACTACTGTTAGAGTCGGGTCACCTCCACTAATGTCAGAGTCGGGTCACCACCACTAATGTCAGTGTCGGGTCACCACTACTAATGTCAGAGTCGGTTCACCACCACTAAGGTTGGAGTCGTGTCACCTCCACTAATCTTAGAGTCGTGTCACCACCATTAATGTTAGAGTCGGGTCACGACCACTAATGTCAGAGTCGGGTCACCACCACTAGTGTCAGAGTCGGGTCACCTCCACTAATGTTACAGTCGGGTCTAGACCACTAATGTTACACTCGGGTCACCACCACTAATGTTAGATTCGGGTCACCACCACTAATGTTAGAGTCGGGTCACCACCACTAATCAGAGTGGGGTCACCACCACTAAAGTGAGAGTCAGGACACCACCACTAATGTTAGAGACGGGACACCACCACTAATGTTAGAGTTGAGTCACCACCACTAATGTTAGTGTCGGGTCGCCGCCACTAATGTTAGATTCGGGTCACCACCACTAATGTTAGAGTCGGGTCACCACCACTAATGTCAGAGTCGTGTCACCACCACTAATGTTAGAGTCGGGTCACCACCACTAATGTCAGAGTCGAGTCACCACCACTGATGTCAGAGTCGGGTCACCACCACTAATGTCAGAGTCGGGTCACCACCACTATTGTTTGAGTCGGGTCACCACCACTAATGTTAGAGTCGGGTCACCAACACTAATGTCAGAGTCGAGTCACCACCACTAATGTTAGAGTCGGGTCACCACCACTAATGTCAGAGTCGAGTCCCCACCACTAATGTTAGTGTCGGGTCACCACCACTATTGTTAGAGTCGTGTCACCTGCACTAATGTTAGAGTCGGGGCACCATCACTAATGTCAGAGTCGAGTCACCACCACTAATGTCAGAGTCGGGTCACCACCACTAATGTCAGAGTCGGGTCACCTCCACTAATGTTAGATTCGATTCACCACCACTAATGTTAGAGTTGGTTCACCACCACTAATGTTAGAGTCGGGTCACTACCACTAATTTTAGAGTCGTGTCACCACCACTAATGTCAGAGTCGGGTCATCACCACTAATGTAAGAGTCGGGACACCACCACTAATGTTAGTGTCGGGTCACCTCCATTAATGTCAGAGTCGGGTCACCACCACTAATGTCAGAGTCGGGTCACCACCACTAATGTCAGAGTCGGTTCACCACCACTAATGTTAGAGTCGTGTCACCTCCACTAATCTTAGAGTCGTGTCACCACCATTAATATTAGAGTCGGGTCACCACCACTAATGTTAGAGTCGTGTCACCACCACTAATGTTAGAGTCGGGTCACCATCACTAATGTCAGAGTCGGGTCACCACCACTAATGTTAGAGTCGGGTCACTACCACTAATGTCAGAGTCGGGTCACCACCACTAATGTCAGAGTCGGGTCACCTCCACTAATGTTACAGTCGGGTCACCACCACTAATGTTACAGTCGGGTCACCACCACTTATGTTAGAGTCGGGTCACCACCACTAAGGTTAGAGTCGGGTCAACACCACTAATCAGAGTCGGGTCACCACCACTAATGTCAGAGTCAGGTCACCACCACTAATGTTAGAGTCGGGTCACCACCACTAATGTTAGAGTTGGGTCTCCAGCACTAATGTTAGAGTCGGGTCACCACCACTAATGTTAGAGTCGGGTTACCACCACTAATGTCAGCGTCGGGTCACCACCACTAATGTTAGTGTCGGGTAGCCACCTCTAATGTTATATTCGGGTCACCACCACTAATGTTAGAGTCGGGTCACCACCACTAATGTCAGAGTCGGGTCACCACCACTAATGTCAGAGTCGGGTCACCACCACTAATGTTAGAGTCGGGTCACCACCACTAATGTTAGAGTCGGGTCACCACCACTAATGTCAGAGTCGAGTCCCCACCACTAATGTTAGTGTCGGGTCACCACCACTAATGTTAGAGTCGGGTCACCACCACTAATGTCAGAGTCAGGTCACCATCACTAATGTTAGAGTCGGGTCACCACCACTAATGTCAGAGTCGGGTCACCACCACTAATGTCAGAGTCGGGTCACCACCACTAATGTTAGAGAAGGTGACCACCACTAATGTTAGAGTCGGGTCACCACCACTGATGTCAGATTCGGGTCACCACCACTAATGTTAGAGCCGGGTCACCACCACTAATGTTAGAGTCGGGTCACCACCACTCATGTCAGAGTCAGGTCACCACCACTTATTTTAGAGCCGGGTCACCACCACCACTGTTAAAGTCGGGTCACCACCAGTAATGTCAGAATCGGGTCACCACCATTAATGTCAGAGTCGGGTCACCTCCACTCATGTTAGATTCGGTTCACCACCACTAATGTTAGAGTCGGGTCACCACCACTAATGTTAGAGTCGGGTCACCACCACTAATGTTAGAGTCGGGTCACCACCACTAATGTCAGAGTCGAGTCACCACCACTATTGTTAGAGAAGGGTCACCACCACTAATATTAGAGTCGGGTCACCACCACTAATGTTAGAGTCGGGTCACCACCACTCATGTTGGAGTCGGGTCACCACCACTAATGTCAGAGTTGGGTCACCACCACTAATGTCAGAGTCGGGTCACCACCACTATTGTTTGAGTCGGGTCACCACCACTAATGTTAGATTCGTGTCACCACCACTAATGTTAGAGTCGTGTCACCACCACTTATGTTAGAGTCGGGTCACCACCACTAATGTTAGAGTAGGGTTCCCACCACTACTGTTAGAGTCGGGTCACCTCCACTAATGTCAGAGTCGGGTCACCACCACTAATGTCGGTGTCGGGTCACCACTACTAATGTCAGAGTCGGTTCACCACCACTAAGGTTGGAGTCGTGTCACCTCCACTAATCTTAGAGTCGTGTCACCACCATTAATGTTAGAGTCGGGTCACGACCACTAATGTCAGAGTCGGGTCACCACCACTAGTGTCAGAGTCGGGTCACCTCCACTAATGTTACAGTCGGGTCACCACCACTAATGTTACACTCGGGTCACCACCACTAATGTTAGATTCGGGTCACCACCACTAATGTTAGAGTCGGGTCACCACCACTAATCAGAGTGGGGTCACCACCACTAAAGTGAGAGTCAGGACACCACCACTAATGTTAGAGACGGGACACCACCACTAATGTTAGAGTTGAGTCACCACCACTAATGTTAGTGTCGGGTCGCCACCACTAATGTTAGATTCGGGTCACCACCACTAATGTTAGAGTCGGGTCACCACCACTAATGTCAGAGTCGTGTCACCACCACTAATGTTAGAGTCGGGTCACCACCACTAATGTCAGAGTCGAGTCACCACCACTGATGTCAGAGTCGGGTCACCACCACTAATGTCAGAGTCGGGTCACCACCACTATTGTTTGAGTCGGGTCACCACCACTAATGTTAGAGTCGGGTCACCAACACTAATGTCAGAGTCGAGTCACCACCACTAATGTTAGAGTCGGGTCACCACCACTAATGTCAGAGTCGAGTCCCCACCACTAATGTTAGTGTCGGGTCACCACCACTATTGTTAGAGTCGTGTCACCTGCACTAATGTTAGAGTCGGGTCACCATCACTAATGTCAGAGTCGAGTCACCACCACTAATGTCAGAGTCGGGTCACCACCACTAATGTCAGAGTCGGGTCACCTCCACTAATGTTAGATTCGATTCACCACCACTAATGTTAGAGTTGGTTCACCACCACTAATGTTAGAGTCGGGTCACTACCACTAATTTTAGAGTCGTGTCACCACCACTAATGTCAGAGTCGGGTCATCACCACTAATGTAAGAGTCGGGACACCACCACTAATGTTAGTGTCGGGTCACCTCCATTAATGTCAGAGTCGGGTCACCACCACTAATGTCAGAGTCGGGTCACCACCACTAATGTCAGAGTCGGTTCACCACCACTAATGTTAGAGTCGTGTCACCTCCACTAATCTTAGAGTCGTGTCACCACCATTAATATTAGAGTCGGGTCACCACCACTAATGTTAGAGTCGTGTCACCACCACTAATGTTAGAGTCGGGTCACCATCACTAATGTCAGAGTCGGGTCACCACCACTAATGTTAGAGTCGGGTCACTACCACTAATGTCAGAGTCGGGTCACCACCACTAATGTCAGAGTCGGGTCACCTCCACTAATGTTACAGTCGGGTCACCACCACTAATGTTACAGTCGGGTCACCACCACTTATGTTAGAGTCGGGTCACCACCACTAAGGTTAGAGTCGGGTCACCACCACTAATCAGAGTCGGGTCACCACCACTAATGTCAGAGTCAGGTCACCACCACTAATGTTAGAGTCGGGTCACCACCACTAATGTTAGAGTTGGGTCTCCAGCACTAATGTTAGAGTCGGGTCACCACCACTAATGTTAGAGTCGGGTTACCACCACTAATGTCAGCGTCGGGTCACCACCACTAATGTTAGTGTCGGGTAGCCACCTCTAATGTTATATTCGGGTCACCACCACTAATGTTAGAGTCGGGTCACCACGACTAATGTCAGAGTCGGGTCACCACCACTAATGTCAGAGTCGGGTCACCACCACTAATGTTAGAGTCGGGTCACCACCACTAATGTTAGAGTCGGGTCACCACTACTAATGTCAGAGTCGAGTCCCCACCACTAATGTTAGTGTCGGGTCACCACCACTAATGTTAGAGTCGGGTCACCACCACTAATGTCAGAGTCAGGTCACCATCACTAATGTTAGAGTCGGGTCACCACCACTAATGTCAGAGTCGGGTCACCACCACTAATGTCAGAGTCGGGTCACCACCACTAATGTTAGAGAAGGTGACCACCACTAATGTTAGAGTCGGGTCACCACCACTGATGTCAGATTCGGGTCACCACCACTAATGTTAGAGCCGGGTCAACACCACTAATGTTAGAGTCGGGTCACCACCACTCATGTCAGAGTCAGGTCACCACCACTAATTTTAGAGCCGGGTCACCATCACCACTGTTAAAGTCGTGTCACCACCAGTAATGTCAGAATCGGGTCACCACCATTAATGTCAGAGTCGGGTCACCTCCACTCATGTTAGATTCGGTTCACCACCACTAATGTTAGAGTCGGGTCACCACCACTAATGTTAGAGTCGGGTCACCACCACTAATGTTAGAGTCGGGTCACCACCACTAATGTCAGAGTCGAGTCACCACCACTATTGTTAGAGAAGGGTCACCACCACTAATGTTAGAGTCGGGTCACCACCACTAATGTTAGTGTCGGGTGACCACCACTAATGTCAGAGTCGGGTCACCACCACTAATGTTAGAGTCGGGTCACCACCACTAATGTTAGAGATGGGTCACCACCACTAATGTTAGAGTCGGGTCACCACCACTAATGTTAGAGTTGGGACACCGCTACTAATGGTAGCGTCGGGTCAACAGCACAAATGTTAGAGTCGGGTCACCACCACTAATGTTAGAGTCGGGTCACCAGCACGAATGTCAGATTCGGGTCACCACCACGAATGTTAGAGTCGGGTCTCCACCACTAATGTTAGATTCGGGTCACTACCACTAATTTTAGAGTCGGCTCACCACCACTAATGTCAGAGTCGGGTCACCACCACTAATATTAGAGTCGGGTCACCACCACTAATGTTAGAGTCGGGTCACCACCACTAATGATGGAGTCGGGTCACCATCACTAATGTCAGAGTCGGGTCACCAACACTAATGTTAGAGTCGGGTCACTACCACTAATGTCAGAGTCGGGTCACCACCACTAATGTTAGAATCGGGTCACCACCACTAATGTTACAGTTGGGTCTCCAGCACTAATGTTAGAGTCGGATCACCACCACTAATGTTAGAGTCGGGTTACCACCACTAATGTCAGAGTCGGGTCACCACCACTAATGTTAGAGTCGGGTCACCACCACTAATGTCATCGTCGGGTCACCACCACTAATGTTAGTGTCGGGTAGCCACCACTAATGTTATATTAGTGTCACCACCACTAATGTTAGAGTCGCGTCACCACCACTAATGCCAGAGTCGGGTCACCACCACTAATGTTAGAGTCGGGTCACCACCACTAATGTCAGAGTCGAGTCACCACCACTAATGTCAGAGTCGGGTCACCACCACTAATGTCAGAGTCGGGTCACCACCACTAATGTTAGAGTCGGGTCACCACCACTAATGTTAGAGTCGGGTCACCACCACTAATGTCAGAGTCGAGTCCCCACCACTAATGTTAGTGTCGGGTCACCATCACTAATGTTAGAGTCGGGTCACCACCACTAATGTCAGAGTCGGGTCACCACCACTAATGTCAGAGTCGGGTCACCACCACTAATGTTAGAGAAGGTGACCACCACTAATGTTAGAGTCGGGTCACCACCACTGATGTCAGATTCGGGTCAACACCACTAATGTTAGAGCCGGGTCACCACCACTAATGTCAGAGTCGGGTCACCACCACTCATGTCAGAGTCGGGTCAGCACCACTAATTTTAGAGCTGGGTCACCACCACTAATGTTAAAGTCGGGTCACCACCAGTAATGTCAGAATCGGGTCACCACCACTAATGTCAGAGTCGGGTCACCTCCACTCATGTTAGATTCGGTTCACCACCACTAATGTTAGAGTCGGGTCACCACCACTAATGTTAGAGTCGGGTCACCACCACTAATGTTAGAGACGGGTCACCACCACTCATGTCAGAGTTGAGGCACCACCACTATTGTTAGAGAAGGGTCACCACCACTAATGTTAGAGTCGGGTCACCACCACTAATGTTAGTGTCGTGTGACCACCACTAATGTCAGAATCGGGTCACCACCACTAATGTCAGAGTCGGGTCACCACCACTAATGTTAGAGATGGGTCACCACCACTAATGTTAGAGTCGGGTCACCACCATTAATGTTAGAGTCGGGACACCGCTACTAATGGTAGAGTCGGGTCAACAGCACAAATGTTAGAGTCGTGTCACCACCACTAATGTTAGAGTCGGGTCTACACCACTAATGTAAGAGTCGGGTCACCACCACTAATGATAGAGTCGGGTCACCACCACTAATGTCAGAGTTGGGTCACCACCACGAATGTTAGAGTCGGGTCACCACCACTAATGTTAGATTCGGGTCACTGCCACTAATTTTAGAGTCGGCTCACCACCAGTAATGTCAAAGTCGGGTCACCACCACTAATGTTAGAGTCGGGTCACCACCACTAATGTTAGAGTCGGATCACCACCACTAATGTTGGAGTCGGGTCACCACCACTAATGTCAGAGTCCGGTCACCACCACTAATGTCAGAGTCGGGTCACCACCACTAATGTTAGAGAATAGTCAACACTACTAATGTTAGAGTCGGGACACCACCACGAATGTTAGATTCGGGTCACCACCACTAATGTTAGAGTCGGGTCACCACCACTAATGTTAGAGTCGGGTCACCACCACTAATGTTAGAGTCAGGTTACCACCACTAATGTTAGAGTCGGGTCACCTCCACTAATGTCAGAGTCGGGTCACCACCACTAATGTCAGAGTCGTGTCACCACCACTAATCTCAGAGTCGGTTCACCACCACTAATGTTAGAGTCGGCTCACCTCCACTAATGTTAGAGTCGGGTCACCACCATTTATGTTAGAGTCGGGTCACCACCACTAATGTTAAAGTCGGGTCACCACCACTAATGTTAGAGTTGGGTCACCATCACTAATTTCAGAGTCGGGTCACCACAACTAATGTTAGTGTCGGGTCACCACCACTAATGTCAGAGTCGGGTCACCACCACTAATGTTACAGTCGGGTCACCACCACTAATGTTAGAGACGGGTCACTACCACTAATGTTAGAGACGGGTCACCACCGCTAATCAGAGTCGGGTCACCATCACTAATGTCAGAGTCAGGTCACCACCACTAATGTTAAATTCGGGTCACCACCACTAATGTTAGAGTCGGGTCACCACCACTAATGTCAGAGTCGTGTCACCACCACTAATGTTAGAGTCGGGTCACCACCACTAATGTTAGAGTCGGGTCACCACCACTACTGTTAGAGTCGGGTCTCCTCCACTAATGTCAGAGTCGGGTCACCACCACTAATGTCAGTGTCGGGTCACCACTACTAATGTCAGAGTCGGTTCACCACCACTAAGGTTGGAGTCGTGTCACCTCCACTAATCTTCGAGTCGTGTCACCACCATTAATGTTAGATTCGGGTCACGACCACTAATGTCAGAGTCGGGTCACCACCACTAGTGTCAGAGTCGGGTCACCTCCACTAATGTTACAGTCGGGTCACCACCACTAATGTTACACTCGGGTCACCACCACTAATGTTAGATTCGGGTCACCACCACTAATGTTAGAGTCGGGTCACCACCACTAATCAGAGTCGGGTCACCACCACTAAAGTCAGAGTCAGGACACCACCACTAATGTTAGAGTCGGGACACCACCACTAATGTTAGAATTGAGTCACCACCACTAATGTTAGTGTCGGGTCGCCACCACTAATGTTAGATTCGGGTCACCACCACTAATGTTAGAGTCGGGTCACCACCACTAATGTCAGAGTCGTGTCACCACCACTAATGTTAGAGTCGGGTCACCACCACTAATGTTAGAGTCGGGACACCACCACTAATGTCAGATTCGGGTCACCACCACTAATGTTAGAGTCGGGTCACCACCACTAATGTTAGAGTCGGGTCACCACCACTAATGTCAGAGTCGAGTCCCCACCACTAATGTTAGTGTCGGGTCACCATCACTAATGTTACAGTCGGGTCACCACCACTAATGTCAGAGTCGGGTCACCACCACTAATGTCAGAGTCGGGTCACCACCACTAATTTTAGAGAAGGTGACCACCACTAATGTTAGAGTCGGGTCACCACCACTGATGTCAGATTCAGGTCACCACCACTAATGTTAGAGCCGGGTCACCACCACTAATGTCAGAGTCGGGTCACCACCACGCATGTCAGAGTCGGGTCACCACCACTAATTTTAGAGCTGGGTCACCACCACTAATGTTAAAGTCGGGTCACCACCAGTAATGTCAGAATCGGGTCACCACCACTAATGTCAGAGTCGGGTCACCTCCACTCATGTTAGATTCGGTTCACCACCACTAATGTTAGAGTCGGGTCACCACCACTAATGTTAGAGTCGGGTCACCACCACTAATGTTAGAGTCGGGTCACCACCACTAATGTTAGTGTCGTGTGACCACCACTAATGTCCGAATCGGGTCACCACCACTAATGTCAGAGTCGGGTCACCACCACTAATGTTAGAGATGGGTCACCACCACTAATGTTAGAGTCGGGTCACCACCATTAATGTTAGAGTCGGGACACCGCTACTAATGGTAGAGTCGGGTCAACAGCACAAATGTTAGAGTCGTGTCACCATCACTAATGTTAGAGTCGGGTCAACACCACTAATGTAAGAGTCGGGTCACCACCACTAATGATAGAGTCGGGTCACCACCACTAATGTCAGAGTTGGGTCACCACCACGAATGTTAGAGTCGGGTCACCACCACTAATGTTAGATTCGGGTCACTGCCACTAATTTTAGAGTCGGCTCACCACCACTAATGTCAGAGTCGGGTCACCACCACTAATGTTAGAGTCGGGTCACCACCACTAATGTTAGAGTCGGGTCACCACCACTAATGTTGGAGTCGGGTCACCACCACTAATGTCAGAGTCCGTTCACCACCACTAATGTCAGAGTCGGGTCACCACCACTAATGTTAGAGAATAGTCAACACTACTAATGTTAGAGTCGGGACACCACCACGAATGTTAGATTCGGGTCACCACCACTAATGTTAGAGTCGGGTCACCACCACTAATGTTAGAGTCGGGTCACCACCACTAATGTTAGAGTCAGGTTACCACCACTAATGTTAGAGTCGGGTCACCTCCACTAATGTTAGAGTCGGGTCACCACCACTAATGTCAGAGTCGTGTCACCATCACTAATTTCAGAGTCGGTTCACCACCACTAATGTTAGAGTCGGCTCACCTCCACTAATGTTAGAGTCGGGTCACCACCATTTATGTTAGAGTCGGGTCACCACCACTAATGTTAAAGTCGGGTCACCACCACTAATGTTAGAGTTGGGTCACCATCACTAATTTCAGAGTCGGGTCACCACAACTAATGTTAGTGTCGGGTCACCACCACTAATGTCAGAGTCGGGTCACCACCACTAATGTTACAGTCGGGTCACCACCACTAATGTTAGAGTCGGGTCACTACCACTAATGTTAGAGACGGGTCACCACCGCTAATCAGAGTCGGGTCACCACCACTAATGTCAGAGTCAGGTCACCACCACTAATGTTAGATTCGGGTCACCACCACTAATGTTAGAGTCGGGTCACCACCACTAATGTCAGAGTCGGGTCACCACCACTAATGTTAGAGTCTGGTCACCACCACTAATGTTAGAGTCGGGTCACCACCATTCATGTTGGAGTCGGGTCACCACCACTAATGTCAGAGTTGGGTCACCACCACTAATGTCAGAGTCGGGTCACCACCACTATTGTTTGAGTCGGGTCACCACCACTAATGTTAGAGTCGTGTCACCACCACTAATGTTAGAGTCGTGTCACCACCACTTATGTTAGAGTCGGGTCACCACCACTAATGTTAGAGTAGGGTTACCACCACTACTGTTAGAGTCGGGTCACCTCCACTAATGTCAGAGTCGGGTCACCACCACTAATGTCAGTGTCGGGTCACCACTACTAATGTCAGAGTCGGTTCACCACCACTAAGGTTGGAGTCGTGTCACCTCCACTAATCTTAGAGTCGTGTCACCACCATTAATGTTAGAGTCGGGTCACGACCACTAATGTCAGAATCGGGTCACCACCACTAATGTCAGAGTCGGGTCACCACCACTAATGTTAGAGATGGGTCACCACCACTAATGTTAGAGTCGGGTCACCACCATTAATGTTAGAGTCGGGACACCGCTACTAATGGTAGAGTCGGGTTAACAGCACAAATGTTAGAGTCGTGACACCACCACTAATGTTAGAGTCGGGTCAACACCACTAATGTAAGAGTCGGGTCACCACCACTAATGATAGAGTCGGGTCACCACCACTAATGTCAGAGTTGGGTCACCATCACGAATGTTAGAGTCGGGTCACCACCACTAATGTTAGATTCGTGTCACTGCCACTAATTTTAGAGTCGGCTCACCACCACTAATGTCAGAGTCGGGTCACCACCACTAATGTTAGAGTCGGGTCACCACCACTAATGTTAGAGTCGGGTCACCACCACTAATGTTGGAGTCGGGTCACCACCACTAATGTCAGAGTCCGGTCACCACCACTAATGTCAGAGTCGGGTCACCACCACTAATGTTAGAGAATAGTCAACACTACTAATGTTAGAGTCGGGACACCACCACGAATGTTAGATTCGGGTCACCACCACTAATGTTAGAGTCGGGTCACCACCACTAATGTTAGAGTCGGGTCACCACCACTAATGTTAGAGTCAGGTTACCACCACTAATGTTAGAGTCGGGTCACCTCCACTAATGTTAGAGTCGGGTCACCACCACTAATGTCAGAGTCGTGTCACCACCACTAATCTCAGAGTCGGTTCACCACCACTAATGTTAGAGTCGGCTCACCTCCACTAATGTTAGAGTCGGGTCACCACCATTTATGTTAGAGTCGGGTCACCACCACTAATGTTAAAGTCGGGTCACCACCACTAATGTTAGAGTTGGGTCACCATCACTAATTTCAGAGTCGGGTCACCACAACTAATGTTAGTGTCGGGTCACCACCACTAATGTCAGAGTCGGGTCACCACCACTAATGTTACAGTCGGGTCACCACAACTAATGTTAGAGTCGGGTCACTACCACTAATGTTAGAGACGGTTCACCACCGCTAATCAGAGTCGGGTCACCACCACTAATGTCAGAGTCAGGTCACCACCACTAATGTTAGATTCGGGTCACCACCACTAATGTTAGAGTCGGGTCACCACCACTAATGTCAGAGTCGGGTCACCACCACTAATGTTAGAGTCGGGTCACCACCACTAATGTTAGAGTCGGGTCACCACCACTCATGTTGGAGTCGGGTCACCACCACTAATGTCAGAGTTGGGTCACCACCACTAATGTCAGAGTCGGGTCACCACCACTATTGTTTGAGTCGGGTCACCACCACTAATGTTAGAGTCGTGTCACCACCACTAATGTTAGAGTCGTGTCACCACCACTTATGTTAGAGTCGGGTCACCACCACTAATGTTAGAGTAGGGTTACCACCACTACTGTTAGAGTCGGGTCACCTCCACTAATGTCAGAGTCGGGTCACCACCACTAATGTCAGTGTCGGGTCACCACTACTAATGTCAGAGTCGGTTCACATCCACTAAGGTTGGAGTCGTGTCACCTCCACTAATCTTAGAGTCGTGTCACCACCATTAATGTTAGAGTCGGGTCACGACCACTAATGTCAGAGTCGGGTCACCACCACTAGTGTCAGAGTCGGGTCACCTCCACTAATGTTACAGTCGGGTCACCACCACTAATGTTACACTCGGGTCACCACCACTAATGTTAGATTCGGGTCACCACCACTAATGTTAGAGTCGGGTCACCACCACTAATCAGAGTGGGTTCACCACCACTAAAGTCAGAGTCAGGACACCACCACTAATGTTAGATTCGGGTCACCACCACTAATGTTAGAGTCGGGTCACCACCACTAATGTCAGAGTCGTGTCACCACCACTAATGTTAGAGTCGGGTCACCACCACTAATGTCAGAGTCGAGTCACCACCACTGATGTCAGAGTCGGGTCACCACCACTAATGTCAGAGTCGGGTCACCACCACTATTGTTTGAGTCGGGTCACCACCACTAATGTTAGAGTCGGGTCACCAACACTAATGTCAGAGTCGGGTCACCACCACTAATGTTAGAGTCGGGTCACCACCACTAATGTCAGAGTCGAGTCCCCACCACTAATGTTAGTGTCGGGTCACCACCACTATTGTTAGAGTCGTGTCACCTGCACTAATGTTAGAGTCGGGTCACCATCACTAATGTCAGAGTCGAGTCACCACCACTAATGTCAGAGTCGGGTCACCACCACTAATGTCAGAGTCGGGTCACCTCCACTAATGTTAGATTCGATTCACCACCACTAATGTTAGAGTCGGGTCACCACCACGAATGTTGGAGTCGGGTCACCACCACTAATGTTAGAGTCGTGTCACCACTACTAATGTCAGAGTCAGGTCACCACCACTAATGTTAGAGTCGGGTCAGCACCACTATTGTCAGAGTCGGGTCACCACCACTAATGTCAGAGTCGTGTCACCACCACTAATGTTAGAGAAGGGTCACCAACACTAATGTTAGAGTCGGGCCACCACCACTAATGTTAGAGTCGGGTCACCACCACTAATGTCAGAGTCGGGTCACCATCACGAATGTTATAGTTGGGTCACCACCACTAATGTCAGAGTCGGGTCACCACCACTAATGTTTGAGGCGGGTCACCACCACTAACGTTAGTGTCGGGTCACCACCACTAATGTTAGTGTCGGGTCAACACCACTAATGTGAGAGTCGGGTCACCACCACTAATGTCAGAGTCGAGTCACCACCACTAATGTTAGGGTCGGCTCACCACCACTAATCTCAGAGTCGGGTCACCACCACAAATGTCAGAGTCGGGTCAACACCACTAATGTTAGAGAAGGGTCACCTCCACTAATGTTAGAATCGGGTCACCACCACTAATGTTAGAGTCGGGTCACCACCACTAATGTTAGAGTCGGGTCACCACCACTAATCAGAGTCGGGTCACCACCACTAATGTCAGAGTCAGGTCACCAGCACTAATGTTAGAGTCGGGTCACCACCACTAACGTTAGAGTCGTGTCACCACCACTAATGTCAGAGTCGGGTCACCACCACTAATGTTAGTGTCGGTTCACCACCACTAATTTTCAATTCGGGTCACCACCACTAATGTTAGAATCGGGTCACCACCACTAATGTGAGAGTCGGGTCACCACCACTAATGTTAGAGTCTGGTCACCACCACTAATGTTAGAGTCGGGTCACCACAATTAATGTTAGAGTCGGGTCATCACCATAATGTTAGAGTCGGGTCACCACCACTAATGTTAGAGTCGGGTCACCACCACTAATGTCAGAGTCGGGTCACCACCACTAATGTCAGAGTCTGGTCACCAACACTAATGTTAGATTCGGGTCACCACCACTAATGTTAGAGTCGGGTCACCACCACTAATGTCAGAGTCGGGTCACCACTAATATCAGAGTCGGGTCACCTCCACTTATGATAGATTCGGTTCACCACCACTAATGTTAGAGTCGTGTCACCACCACTAATGTTAGAGTCGGGTCACCACCACTAATGTCAGAGTCCGGTCACCACCACTAATGTTAGAGTCGGGTCACTACCACAAATGTTAGAGTCGGGTCACCACCACTAATGTCAGAGTCGAGTCACAACCACTAATGTTAGAGAAGGGTCACCACCACTAATTTTAGAGTCGGGTCACCACCACTAATGTTAGTGTCGGGTCACCACCACTAATGTCAGAGTCGGGTCACCACCACTAATGTCAGAGTCGGGTCACCACCACTAATGTTAGAGAAGGGTCACCGCTACTAATGGTAGAGTCGGGTCAACAGCACAAATGTTAAAGTCGGGTCACCACCACTAATGTTAGAGTCGGGTCAACACCACTAATGTAAGAGTCGGGTCACCACCACGAATGTTAGAGTCGGGTCGCCACCACTAATGTCAGAGTCGTGTCACCACCACGCATGTTAGATTCGGGTCACCACCACAAACGTTAGATTCGGGTCACTACCACTAATTTTAGAGTCGGCTCACCACCACTAATGTCAGAATCGGGTCACCACCACTAATGTCAGAGTCCAGTCACCACCAATAATGTCAGAGTCGGGTCACCACCACTAATGTTAGAGAATAGTCAACACTACTAATGTTAGAGTCGGGACACCACCACTAATGTCAGATTCGGGTCACCACCACTAATGTTAGAGTCGGGTCACCACCACTAATGTTAGAGTCGGGTCACCACCACTAATGTCAGAGTCGAGTCCCCACCACTAATGTTAGTGTCGGGTCACCATCACTAATGTTAGAGTCGGGTCACCACCACTAATGTCAGAGTCGGGTCACCACCACTAATGTCAGAGTCGGGTCACCACCACTAATGTTAGAGAAGGTGACCACCACTAATGTTAGAGTCGGGTCACCACCACTGATGTCAGATTCGGGTCACCACCACTAATGTTAGAGCCGGGTCACCACCACTAATGTCAGAGTCGGGTCACCACCACTCATGTCAGAGTCGGGTCACCACCACTAATTTTAGAGCTGGGTCACCACCACTAATGTTAAAGTCGGGTCACCACCAGTAATGTCAGAATCGGGTCACCACCACTAATGTCAGAGTCGGGTCACCTCCACTCATGTTAGATTCGGTTCACCACCACTAATGTTAGAGTCGGGTCACCACCACTAATGTTAGAGTCGGGTCACCACCACTAATGTTAGAGACGGGTCACCACCACTCATGTCAGAGTTGAGTCAACACCACTATTGTTAGAGAAGGGTCACCACCACTAATGTTAGAGTCGGGTCACCACCACTAATGTTAGTGTCGTGTGACCGCCACTAATGTCAGAATCGGGTCACCACCACTAATGTCAGAGTCGGGTCACCACCACTAATGTTAGAGATGGGTCACCACCACTAATGTTAGAGTCGGGTCACCACCATTAATGTTAGAGTCGGGACACCGCTACTAATGGTAGAGTCGGGTCAACAGCACAAATGTTAGAGTCGTGTCACCACCACTAATGTTAGAGTCGGGTCAACACAACTAATGTAAGAGTCGGGTCACCACCACTAATGATAGAGTCGGGTCACCACCACTAATGTCAGAGTTGGGTCACCACCACGAATGTTAGAGTCGGGTCACCACCACTAATGTTAGATTCGGGTCACTGCCACTAATTTTGAGTCGGCTCACCACCACTAATGTCAGAGTCGGGTCACCACCACTAATGTTAGAGTCGGGTCACCACCACTAATGTTAGAGTCGGGTCACCACCACTAATGTTGGAGTCGGGTCACCACCACTAATGTCAGAGTCCGCTCACCACCACTAATGTCAGAGTCGGGTCACCACCACTAATGTTAGAGAATAGTCAACACTACTAATGTTAGAGTCGGGACACCACCACGAATGTTAGATTCGGGTCACCACCACTAATGTTAGAGTCGGGTCACCACCACTAATGTTAGAGTCGGGTCACCACCACTAATGTTAGAGTCAGGTTACCACCACTAATGTTAGAGTCGGGTCACCTCCACTAATGTCAGAGTCGGGTCACCACCACTAATGTCAGAGTCGTGTCACCAGCACTAATCTCAGAGTCGGTTCACCACCACTAATGTTAGAGTCGGCTCACCTCCACTAATGTTAGAGTCGGGTCACCACCATTTATGTTAGAGTCGGGTCACCACCACTAATGTTAAAGTCGGGTCACCACCACTAATGTTAGAGTTGGGTCACCATCACTAATTTCAGAGTCGGGTCACCACAACTAATGTTAGTGTCGGGTCACCACCACTAATGTCAGAGTCGGGTCACCACCACTAATGTTACAGTCGGGTCACCACCACTAATGTTAGAGTCGGGTCACTACCACTAATGTTAGAGACGGGTCACCACCGCTAATCAGACTCGGGTCACCACCACTAATGTCAGAGTCAGGTCACCACCACTAATGTTAGATTCGGGTCACCACCACTAATGTTAGAGTCGGGTCACCACCACTAATGTCAGAGTCGGGTCACCACCACTAATGTTAGAGTCGGGTCACCACCACTAATGTTAGAGTCGGGTCACCACCACTCATGTTGGAGTCGGGTCACCACCGCTAATGTCAGAGGTGGGTCACCACCACTAATGTCAGAGTCGGGTCACCACCACTATTGTTTGTGTCGGGTCACCACCACTAATGTTAGAGTCGTGTCACCACCACTAATGTTAGAGTCGTGTCATCACCACTTATGTTAGAGTCGGGTCACCACCACTAATGTTAGAGTAGGGTTACCACCACTACTGTTAGAGTCGGGTCACCTCCACTAATGTCAGAGTCTGGTCACCACCACTAATGTCAGTGTCGGGTCACCACTACTAATGTCAGAGTCGGTTCACCACCACTAAGGTTGGAGTCGTGTCACCTCCACTAATCTTAGAGTCGTGTCACCACCATTAATGTTAAAGTCGGGTCACGACCACTAATGTCAGAGTCGGGTCACCACCACTAGTGTCAGAGTCGGGTCACCTCCACTAATGTTACAGTCGGGTCACCACCACTAATGTTACACTCGGGTCACCACCACTAATGTTAGATTCGGGTCACCACCACTAATGTTAGAGTCGGGTCACCACCACTAATCAGAGTCGGGTCACCACCACTAAAGTCAGAGTCAGGACACCACCACTAATGTTAGAGTCGGGACACCACCACTAATGTTAGAGTTGAGTCACCACCACTAATGTTAGTGTCGGGTCGCCACCACTAATGTTAGATTCGGGTCACCACCACTAATGTTAGAGTCGGGTCACCACCACTAATGTCAGAGTCGTGTCACCACCACTAATGTTAGAGTCGGGTCACCACCACTAATGTCAGAGTCGAGTCACCACCACTGATGTCAGAGTCGGGTCACCACCACTAATGTCAGAGTCGGGTCACCACCACTATTGTTTGAGTCGGGTCACCACCACTAATGTTAGAGTCGGGTCACCAACACTAATGTCAGAGTCGGGTCACCACCACTAATGTTAGAGTCGGGTCACCACCACTAATGTCAGAGTCGAGTCCCCACCACTAATGTTAGTGTCGGGTCACCACCACTATTGTTAGAGTCGTGTCACCTGCACTAATGTTAGAGTCGGGTCACCATCACTAATGTCAGAGTCGAGTCACCACCACTAATGTCAGAGTCGGGTCACCACCACTAATGTCAGAGTCGGGTCACCACCACTAATGTTAGAGAAGGTCACCACCACTAATGTTAGAGTCGGATCACCACCACGAATGTCAGATTCGGGTCACCACCACTAATGTCAGAGTCGGGTCACCACCACTAATTTTAGAGCCGTGTCACCACCACTAATGTTAAAGTCGTGTCACCACCAGTAATGTCAGAATCGGGTCACCACCACTAATGTCAGAATCGGGTCACCTCCACTAATGTTAGATTCGATTCACCACCACTAATGTTAGAGTCGGGTCACCACCACGAATGTTGGAGTCGGGTCACCACCACTAATGTTAGAGTCGTGTCACCACTACTAATGTCAGAGTCAGGTCACCACCACTAATGTTAGAGTCGGGTCAGCACCACTATTGTTAGAGTCGGGTCACCAACACTAATGTCAGAGTCGGGTCACCACCACTAATGTTAGAGAAGGGTCACCAACACTAATGTTAGAGTCGGGCCACCACCACTAATGTTAGAGTCGGGTCACCACCACTAATGTCAGAGTCGGGTCACCATCACGAATGTTATAGTTGGGTCACCACCACTAATGTCAGAGTCGGGTCACCACCACTAATGTTTGAGGCGGGTCACCACCATTAATGTTAGAGTCGGGACACCGCTACTAATGGTAGAGTCGGGTCAACAGCACAAATGTTAGAGTCGTGTCACCACCACTAATGTTAGAGTCGGGTCAACACAACTAATGTAAGAGTCGGGTCACCACCACTAATGATAGAGTCGGGTCACCACCACTAATGTCAGAGTTGGGTCACCACCACGAATGTTAGAGTCGGGTCACCACCACTAATGTTAGATTCGGGTCACTGCCACTAATTTTGAGTCGGCTCACCACCACTAATGTCAGAGTCGGGTCACCACCACTAATGTTAGAGTCGGGTCACCACCACTAATGTTAGAGTCGGGTCACCACCACTAATGTTGGAGTCGGGTCACCACCACTAATGTCAGAGTCCGCTCACCACCACTAATGTCAGAGTCGGGTCACCACCACTAATGTTAGAGAATAGTCAACACTACTAATGTTAGAGTCGGGACACCACCACGAATGTTAGATTCGGGTCACCACCACTAATGTTAGAGTCGGGTCACCACCACTAATGTTAGAGTCGGGTCACCACCACTAATGTTAGAGTCAGGTTACCACCACTAATGTTAGAGTCGGGTCACCTCCACTAATGTCAGAGTCGGGTCACCACCACTAATGTCAGAGTCGTGTCACCAGCACTAATCTCAGAGTCGGTTCACCACCACTAATGTTAGAGTCGGCTCACCTCCACTAATGTTAGAGTCGGGTCACCACCATTTATGTTAGAGTCGGGTCACCACCACTAATGTTAAAGTCGGGTCACCACCACTAATGTTAGAGTTGGGTCACCATCACTAATTTCAGAGTCGGGTCACCACAACTAATGTTAGTGTCGGGTCACCACCACTAATGTCAGAGTCGGGTCACCACCACTAATGTTACAGTCGGGTCACCACCACTAATGTTAGAGTCGGGTCACTACCACTAATGTTAGAGACGGGTCACCACCGCTAATCAGACTCGGGTCACCACCACTAATGTCAGAGTCAGGTCACCACCACTAATGTTAGATTCGGGTCACCACCACTAATGTTAGAGTCGGGTCACCACCACTAATGTCAGAGTCGGGTCACCACCACTAATGTTAGAGTCGGGTCACCACCACTAATGTTAGAGTCGGGTCACCACCACTCATGTTGGAGTCGGGTCACCACCGCTAATGTCAGAGGTGGGTCACCACCACTAATGTCAGAGTCGGGTCACCACCACTATTGTTTGTGTCGGGTCACCACCACTAATGTTAGAGTCGTGTCACCACCACTAATGTTAGAGTCGTGTCATCACCACTTATGTTAGAGTCGGGTCACCACCACTAATGTTAGAGTAGGGTTACCACCACTACTGTTAGAGTCGGGTCACCTCCACTAATGTCAGAGTCTGGTCACCACCACTAATGTCAGTGTCGGGTCACCACTACTAATGTCAGAGTCGGTTCACCACCACTAAGGTTGGAGTCGTGTCACCTCCACTAATCTTAGAGTCGTGTCACCACCATTAATGTTAAAGTCGGGTCACGACCACTAATGTCAGAGTCGGGTCACCACCACTAGTGTCAGAGTCGGGTCACCTCCACTAATGTTACAGTCGGGTCACCACCACTAATGTTACACTCGGGTCACCACCACTAATGTTAGATTCGGGTCACCACCACTAATGTTAGAGTCGGGTCACCACCACTAATCAGAGTCGGGTCACCACCACTAAAGTCAGAGTCAGGACACCACCACTAATGTTAGAGTCGGGACACCACCACTAATGTTAGAGTTGAGTCACCACCACTAATGTTAGTGTCGGGTCGCCACCACTAATGTTAGATTCGGGTCACCACCACTAATGTTAGAGTCGGGTCACCACCACTAATGTCAGAGTCGTGTCACCACCACTAATGTTAGAGTCGGGTCACCACCACTAATGTCAGAGTCGAGTCACCACCACTGATGTCAGAGTCGGGTCACCACCACTAATGTCAGAGTCGGGTCACCACCACTATTGTTTGAGTCGGGTCACCACCACTAATGTTAGAGTCGGGTCACCAACACTAATGTCAGAGTCGGGTCACCACCACTAATGTTAGAGTCGGGTCACCACCACTAATGTCAGAGTCGAGTCCCCACCACTAATGTTAGTGTCGGGTCACCACCACTATTGTTAGAGTCGTGTCACCTGCACTAATGTTAGAGTCGGGTCACCATCACTAATGTCAGAGTCGAGTCACCACCACTAATGTCAGAGTCGGGTCACCACCACTAATGTCAGAGTCGGGTCACCACCACTAATGTTAGAGAAGGTCACCACCACTAATGTTAGAGTCGGATCACCACCACGAATGTCAGATTCGGGTCACCACCACTAATGTCAGAGTCGGGTCACCACCACTAATTTTAGAGCCGTGTCACCACCACTAATGTTAAAGTCGTGTCACCACCAGTAATGTCAGAATCGGGTCACCACCACTAATGTCAGAATCGGGTCACCTCCACTAATGTTAGATTCGATTCACCACCACTAATGTTAGAGTCGGGTCACCACCACGAATGTTGGAGTCGGGTCACCACCACTAATGTTAGAGTCGTGTCACCACTACTAATGTCAGAGTCAGGTCACCACCACTAATGTTAGAGTCGGGTCAGCACCACTATTGTTAGAGTCGGGTCACCAACACTAATGTCAGAGTCGGGTCACCACCACTAATGTTAGAGAAGGGTCACCAACACTAATGTTAGAGTCGGGCCACCACCACTAATGTTAGAGTCGGGTCACCACCACTAATGTCAGAGTCGGGTCACCATCACGAATGTTATAGTTGGGTCACCACCACTAATGTCAGAGTCGGGTCACCACCACTAATGTTTGAGGCGGGTCACCACCACTAATGTCAGAGTCGGGTCACCACCACTAATGTCAGAGTCGGGTCACCACCACTAATGTTATTGTCGGGTCAACACCACTAATGTGAGAGTCGGGTCACCACCACTAATGTCAGAGTCGAGTCACCACCACTAATGTTAGGGTCGGCTCACCACCACTAATGTCAGAGTCGGGTCAACACCACTAATGTCAGAGTCGGGTCACCACCACTAATGTTAGAGAAGGGTTACCTCCACTAATGTTAGAATCGGGTCACCACCACTAATGTTAGAGTCGGTTCACCACCACTAATGTTAGAGTCGGGTCACCACCACTAATCAGAGTCGGGTCACCACCACTAATGTCAGAGTCAGGTCACCACCACTAATGTTAGAGTCGGGTCACCACCACTAATGTTAGAGTTGGGTCTCCAGCACTAATGTTAGAGTCGGGTCACCACTAACGTTAGAGTCGGGTTACCACCACTAATGTCAGAGTCGGGTCATCACCACTAATGTTAGAGTCGTGTCACCACCACTAATGTCAGAGTCGTGTCACCACCACTAATGTTAGTGTCGGTTCACCACCACTAATGTTAGATTCGGGTCCCCACCACTAATGTTAGAGTCGGGTCGCCACCACTAATGTCAGAGTCGAGTCACCACCACTCATGTTAGAGAAGGGTCACCACCACTAATGTTCAATTCGGGTCACCACCACTAATGTTAGAATCGGGTCACCACCACTAATGTGAGAGTCGGGTCACCACCACTAATGTTAGAATCTGGTCACCACCACTAATGTTAGAGTCGGGTCACCACAATTAATGTTAGAGTCGGGTCATCACCATAATGTTAGAGTCGGGTCACCACCACTAATGTAGAGTCGGGTCACCACCACTAATGTCAGAGTCGGGTCACCACCACTAATGTCAGAGTCGGGTCACCACCACTAATGTTAGATTCGGGTCACCACCACTAATGTTAGAGTCGGGTCACCACTAATATCAGAGTCGGGTCACCTCCACTTATGATAGATTCGGTTCACCACCACTAATGTTAGAGTCGTGTCACCACCACTAATGTTAGAGTCGGGTCACCACCACTAATGTCAGAGTCCGGTCACCACCACTAATGTTAGAGTCGGGTCACTACCACAAATGTTAGAGTCGGGTCACCACCACTAATGTCAGAGTCGAGTCACAACCACTAATGTTAGAGAAGGGTCACCACCACTAATGTTAGAGTCGGGTCACCACCACTAATGTTAGTGTCGGGTCACCACCACTAATGTCAGAGTCGGGTCACCACCACTAATGTCAGAGTCGGGTCACCACTACTAATGTTAGAGAAGGGTCACCACCACTAATGTTAGAGTCGGGTCACCACCACTAATGTTAGAGTCGGGACACCGCTACTAATGGTAGAGTCGGGTCAACAGCACAAATGTTAGAGTCGGGTCACCACCACTAATGTTAGAGTCGGGTCAACACCACTAATGTAAGAGTCGGGTCACCACCACGAATGTTAGAGTCGGGTCGCCACCACTAATGTCAGAGTCGTGTCACCACCACGAATGTTAGATTCGGGTCACCACCACAAACGTTAGATTCGGGTCACTACCACTAATTTTAGAGTCGGCTCACCACCACTAATGTCAGAATCGGGTCACCACCACTAATGTCAGAGTCCAGTCACCACCAATAATGTCAGAGTCGGGTCACCACCACTAATATTAGAGAATAGTCAACACTACTAATGTTAGAGTCGGGACACCACCACTAATGTCAGATTCGGGTCACCACCACTAATGTCAGAGTTGGGTCACCACCACTAATGCCAGAGTCGGGTCACCACCACTAATGCTAGAGTCGGGTCACCTCCACTAATGTTAGAGTCGGGTCACCACCATTAATGTTAGAGTCGGGTCACCACCACTAATGTTAAAGTCGGGTCACCACCACTAATGTTAGAGTCGCGTCACCATCACTCATGTCAGAGTCGGGTCACCACCACTAATGTTAGTGTCGGGTCACCGCCACTAATGTCAGAGTCGGGTCACCACCACTAATGTCAGAGTCGGGTCACCTCCACTAATGATAGAGTCGGGTCACCACCAGTAATGTGACAGTCGGGTCACCATCACTAATGTTAGAGTCGGGTCACTTCCACTAATGTTAGAGACGGGTCAACACCACTAATCAGAGTCGGGTCACCACCACTAATGTCAGAGTCAGGACACCACCACTAATGTTAGATTCGGGTCACCACCACTAATGTTAGGGTCGGGTCACCGCCACTAATGTTAGAGTCACGGCACCAGCAGTAATGTTAGAGTCGGGTCACCACCATAATGTTAGAGTCGGGTTACCACCACTAATGTCAGAGTCGGGTCACCACCACTAATGTTAAAGTCGGGTCTCCACCATTAATGTCAGAGTCGGGTCACCACCACTAATGTTAGTGTCGGGTCACCACCACTAATGTTAGAGTCAGGTCACCACCACTAATGTCAGATTCGGGTCACCACCACTAGTGTTAGAGTCGGGTCACCACCATTAATGTTAGAGCCGGGTCACCACCACTATTGTCAGGGTCGGGTCACCACCACTAATGTCAGAGTCGAGTCACCACCACTAATGTTCGAGTCCGGTCACCACCACTAAAGTCAGAGTCGGGTCACCACCACTCATGTCAGAGTCGGGTCACCACCACTAATGTTAGAGAAGGGTCACCTCCACTAATGTTTGAATCGGGTCACCACCACTAATGTTAGAGTCGGGTCACCACCACTAACGTTAGAGTCGGGTCACCACCACTAATCAGAGTCGGGTCACCACCACTAATGTCAGAGTCAGGTCACCACACTAATGTTAGAGTCGGGTCACCACCACTTATGTTAGAGTTGGGTCTCCAGCACTAATGTTAGAGTCGGGTCACCACCACTAATGTTAGAGTCGGGTTACCACCACTAATGTCAGAGTCGGGTCACCACCACTAATGTTAGAGTTGTGTCACCACCACTAATGTCAGAGTCGGTTCACCACCACTAATGTTAGTGTCGGGTCACCACCACTAATGTTAGATTCGGTTCCCCACCACTAATGTTAGAGTCGGGTCACCACCACTAATGTCAGAGTCAGGTCACCACCACTAATGTTAGAGTCGGGTCACTACCACTAATGTTAGAGTCGTGTCACGACCACTAATGTCAGAGTCAGGTCACCACCACTTATGATGGATTCGGTTCACCACCATGAATGTTAGAGTCGAGTCAACACCACTAATGTTAGAGTCGTGTCACCACCACTAATGTTATAGTCGGGTCAACTCCACTAATGTCAGAGTCAGGTCACCACCACTAATGTTAGAGTCGGGTCACTGCCACAAATGTTAGAGTCGGGTCACCACCACTAATGTCAGAGTCGAGTCACCACCACTAATGTTAGAGAAGGGTCACCACCACTAATGTTAGAGTCGGGTCTCCACCACTAATGTTAGTGTCGGGTCACCACCACTAATGTCAGAGTCGGGCCACCACCACTAATGTCAGAGTCGGGTCACCACCACTAATGTTAGAGAAGGGTCACCACCACTAATGTTAGAGTCACGTCACCACCACTAATGTCAGAGTCGGGTCACCACCACTAATGTTAGAGAAGGGTCACCACCACTAATATTAGAGTCGGGTCACCACCACTAATGTCAGAGTCGGATCACCACCATTAATGTTGGTGTCGGGTCACCACCACTCATGTTAGAGTCGGGTCACCACCACTAAGGTTAGAGTTGGGTCAACACCACTAATGATAGAGTCGGGTCACCACCACTAATGTCAGATTCGAGAAACCACCACCAATGTTAGAGAAGGATCACCACCACTAATGTTAAAGTCGGGTCACCACCACTAATGTTAGAGTCGCGTCACCACCACTAATGTTAGAGTCGGGTCATCACCACTAATGTTAGATTCGGGTCACCACCACTAATGTTAGAGTCGGGTCACCACCACTAATGTCAGAGTCGGGTCACCACCACTAATGTTAGAGTCGGGTCACCACCACTAATGTCAGAGTCGGGTCACCACCACTAATGTTAGATTCGGTTCACCACCGCTAATGTTAGAGTCGGGTCACCACCACTAATGTTAGAGTCGTGTCACCACCACTAATGTTAGAGTCGGGTCACCACCACTAATGTCAGAGTCATGTCACCACCACAAATGTTAGAGTCGGGTCACCACCACTAATATTAGAGTCGGGTCACCACCACTAATGTCAGAGTCGGGTCAACACCACTAATGTTAGAGTAGTGTCACCACCACTAATGTCAGAGTCGGGTCACCACCACTAATGTTAGATTCGGTTCACCACCGCTAATGTTTGAGTCGGGTCACCACCACTAATTTTAGAGTCGGGTCACCACCACTAATGTTAGAGTCGGGTCACCACCACTAATGTCAGAGTCGGGTCACCACAACTAATGTTAGAGTCGGGTCACCACCACTAATGTTAGAGACGGGTCACCACCACTAATGTTAGAGTCGGGTCACCACCACTAATGTGAGAGTCGGGTCACCTCCACTAATGTTAGATACGGTTCACCACCGCTAATGTTAGAGTCGGGTCACCACCACTAATGTTAGAGTCGTGTCACCACCACTAATGTTAGAGTCGGGTCACCACCACTAATGTCAGAGTCAGGTCACCAGCACCAATGTTAGAGTCGGGTCACCACCACTAATGTTAGAGTCGGGTCACCACCACTAATGTCAGAGCCGGATCACCACCACTAATGTTAGAGAAGGGTCACCACCACTAATGTTAGAGTCGGGTCACCACCACTAATGTCAGAGTCGGTTCACCACCACTAATATTAGAGTCGGGTCACCACCACTAATGTCAGAGTCGGGTCACCACCAATAATGTTGGTGTCGGGTCACCACCACTCATGTTAGAGTCGGGTCACCACCACTAATGTTAGAGTCGGGTCAACACCACTCATGTTAGAGTCGGGTCACCACCACTAATGTCAGATTCGAGTAACCACCACTAATGTTAGAGAAGGATCACCACCACTAATGTTCAAGTCGGGTCACCACCACTAATGTTAGAGTCGGGTCACTACTACTAACGTCAGACTCGGGTCACAACCAATAATGTTAGAGTCGCGTCACCACCACTAATGTCAGAGTCGGGTCACCACCACTAATGTTAGAGTCGGGTCACCACCACTAATGTTAGATTCGGGTCACCACCACTAATGTTAGAGTCGGGTCACCACCACTAATGTCAGAGTCGGGTCACCACCACTAATGTTAGAGTCGGGTCACCACCACTAATGTTAGATTCGGTTCACCACCGCTAATGTTAGAGTCGGGTCACCACCACTAATGTTAGAGTCGTGTCACCACCACTAATGTTAGAGTCGGGTCACCACCACTAATGTTAGAGTCGGGTCACCACCACTAATGTCAGAGTCGGGTCAACACCACTAATGTTAGAGTCGGGTCACCACCACTAATGTCAGAGTCGGGTCACCACCACTAATGTTAGAGTCGGGTCACCACCACTAATGTCCGAGTCGGGTCCCACCACTAATGATAGAGTCCTGTCATCACCACTAATGTTAGATTCTGGTCACCACCACTAATGTCAGAGTCGGGTCACCGCCACTAATGTCAGAGTCGGGTCCCACCACTAATGTTAGATTTGCGTCACCACCACTAATGTCAGTGTCGGGTCACCACCACTAATGTCAGAGTCGGGTCACCACCACTCATGTTAGAGTCGTGTTGCCACCACTAATGTTAGAGTCGGGTTACCACCACTCATGTTAGAGAAGGGTCATCACCTGTAATGATAGAGTAGAGTCACCAACATGAAATGTCAGAGTAGGGTCTTCACCAGTAATTTTGGAGAAGAGTCAACACCAGTAATGTTGCATAGCATAATCAAGAATAAACTTACAGTAACGCTGGTACCATTAACGCTTCATTAGTGTCAATAGCAGCATAATTAAAGTAGATTCACCATCACTAATGTAAGAGCAGGGTCATCACCAGTAATATTAGTGCAGAGTCACCACCACGATGTTAGAGTTCTGTCACCACCAATAATGTTAGTGTAGATCCACCACCAGTAAAGTTAGTGTAGATTCACCATCAGTGATGTTAGAGTGGAGTCACCACCACTGTAACTAACGCCAATTATGGGGTAATCTGATTTACTCAACGGGGCAGCGATTCTTCTATAAAGAGGGGATCTTTTATGTATCTCAGTTGAACTCCAGTCGGTGCTGTGAATCTGCATGGAATTCACAAGTACTTCCAAAAATGGAACGGCCAACAATGGTGCAGATAAAGATCATTTACTATCCTATTCTCGCAGCCGTTGGGGCTCCATGTATGTCATTGTATCCTGTTGCCACTTGGTTGTTGACTATCTCAGTGTCAATGCAACAAATTCCGAGCATGTCCTCATTGCAGAGTCATTTATCCACCGGGATCAGTTGGTGAATATCAGCCGGAATCGTGTCTGTCCACACGGCCACTGAGGCGTTGTTCTGGTCGGCAGATCGCGGGAACAGGGAGCTCAATTTTCCTCCCTGTACTGAGTGAGGACGAAGCTGATTCCCCGGCCCCTCTAATAGTACATAGCTCACCACAGAATGTGTTCCATGTGGTCCATGGTAATCGTTTCATCTGTACCGTTGTTCCCTGTCTATTTAGGTTGATAATAATTCGCACTGCAGCCACCTCCACCCATCTGAGGAATGTGAAAGATATTTTGAACAATAATTGCCGCTCAGGGAGCTGCTCCCCTCCGTTCAGCTGCAAAGATCCTTCACGGCTCCACCAGCTCCCGCTCTGTTATCGAGCAGCTCCCTCGGGGCGATTAGAAATAGAAAAAGCGCAGAGTTTCGACCTACATCGAATGTTTGTGTCTTAGTTGAATGTATTACTTGAATTCATATCTTTCCAGTCATTGTTTGTAAAATATATTGAATACTTTACGATGTCTGTCATTAGGATGCTGGAAACAGCCGACATTCAGTCCCTCTATTGCCAGTGTTCAATGTTTTATTTCTTTTAAACAAATTGTCCAACGATCGCCTACTTTATAAAGAAATAATCCATGTCTATGAAACTAAGTAGGGACACATCGGAACATTTCCCCACAATAAGCTGTGAGGTTTATCCGAGTGTCCCCATTATTGACCTCTTCTCCCTCTTTCTCAGAGCGAACCTTTTGACAACCGTGATTCTCTCCAGGGGAATCTGCGGCCTTTCCAAATGTATCTCTGTCTACATGGTGGCCATGGCAACAGCAGATCTCCTGGTCGTTATCTCACATGTAATAGTGTATCAAACTTTCAGTTACCACTTTCCATATTCATTCCTGAACTACACTGCCGTTTGTCAGTTAAAACTATATATGAATCCTTCTACCGTGTGTATGTCTGTGTGGTTTACCGTCTCGTACACATTTGACCGATTTGTAGCTATATGTTGTCAGAACTTTAAAACAAAGTATTGAACAGTGAGAACAGCGGCCGCAGTTATAACAACGGTCCCTGTCCTGATCTGTTTCGAGAACATCCCCTTTTGGTTTGCATATGAACCTGAGCGAATAATTAACAATGTTCCCTGGGGTTGCCACTATAGTGTGACATTTTTATATCGCTTGCAGGTGTAGCGTACTCCTGGTTACAAAATATTTTAATTGCATAAATTCCTTTTGCATTGATATTTAATTGTTTGACAGTCTGGCGTATTTTAGTGGCCAACAGAGCCCGCAGGGGACTCCGGGGTCAAAGCAGTGAGAATCCGGCCCATCCAGTGATGGAGAGCCGAAGGAAATCCATCATTTTACTTTTCAGTGTTTCGGGCAGTTTTATTGTGTTGTGGCTGACAGCTGTCGTTAGTTATTGAACTACCAGATTGACAAACACCGCGCATTGCCGAGGCGATTATACATCCCCTGCATACGTTGCCACAGAAACCGGATATATGCTCCCTTATTTGAATTCCTGTGCAAACACATGCATTTATGCAATTACTCAAACTATATTCAGGAAAGAGCTAAAGAACGTGGTGAAATGTCCTTAGACATTCATTCTGAATTTAGTTACAAAATGAAAAATTAAAGCAATCCTTCCTGTCCAAACTGGAGTTCAATTGTACTACGATGAAAATAGATTCTTTGGTTTAAATAATGTAAAAATTAACCAAATCTTCCTGTTCAAACTAGAGTTAAATTACAGCCCGTGTTTTATTTTAGAATGGCCGTCTTTCTGTTAACAAAGAAATGGAATGCTGTTGTGAGAATGAACAGGTATCAGAAAAAAGTTCCTCCACTTTGTGCCGTGTGTTTGATGTCTGCTGTATTCCCGGGTAAACATAATCGATTCCCGTAAAACAGGGCACTTCCCGCTCAGGATTCGAAGAGAACAGTCAAGACTGAGCTTCAGCAGTGGAGTAGAACATATGGTCGTCAGCGTTAACTGCCTCACACTGCAGGCACTGGAATGAGACGCTCCAGTTTAATTAATAGTTAAAGTTTTCTTTAGTGTCGAAACAATGTGTTACAATGGTGGTTATTTGTAATTCTATAATCTCGGTGTGAATGTTGCAGGCGCTGGCCTCCCCATATGACTCCGCCCCCCATTGTCTCCTGGACCAATAGAACGTGGCCCTGACTCCTGAGTAGTGCCGATTGATGGAGAAAATAGGAACTTGACTCGTCAATGTGACATTAGACATCTTTGTTCACAGATATTTACTAAAAATCTCAAAAGGTCATCACAATCACCCAATCAGTCCTTGTCGGTGTTTACACTCCAGCCGAGCAAATAGTTCCAATCTCATTACCCGCCGGACTCAACATCCCTTCTACCACTTTATGTTCATCTATCTATCCAATCTGATACTGAATATTGACATAATTCCTGCCTGCGTTAAATCCACAGTCTCAGATCTCTCTGTGTAATGAGTATTATCCAACACTCACTTAAATATCTCTCACATTTCTGTTATCTATGGTCATTAGTTCTTGATCTCTCAGCTAATGGAATCAGTCTGCTTCAGACCAGCGGGAGCAGTTAGTCGGAGCCCGGTATAAAAACCGGAGAGAGGCGAGGCCCGAGACCAGTTCGGGCCAGCGGGAGCAGTGAGTCAGTGCCCGGTATAAAAACCAGAGAGAGGCGAGGCCCGAGACCAGTTCGGACCAGCGGGAGCGGTGAGTCAGAGCCCGGTATAAAAACCGGAGACAGGCGAGGCCTGAGACCAGTTCGGACCAGCGGGAGCAGTGATTCGGTGCCCGGTATAAAAACCGGAGAGAGGCGAGGCCCGAGGCCAGTTTGGATCAGCAGGAGCAGTGAGTCTGAGCCCGGTATAAAAACCGGAGAGAGGCGAGGCCCGAGACCAGTTCAGACCAGCGGGAGCAGTGAGTCGGAGCCCGGTATAAAAACCGGAGAGAGGCGAGGCCCGAGACCAGTTCGGACCAGTGGGAGCAGTGAGTCGGAGCCCGGTATAAAAACCGGAGAGAGGCGAGGCCCGAGACCAGTTCGGAACAGCGGGAGCAGTGAGTCGGAGCCCGGTATAAAAACCGGAGAGAGGCGATGCATACCAACTCAGCAGCAGGGAGAGAGGTAAATAGTAATCTGTGTGTGACGTCACCAGGGAGCAGGTAAGTGATTGGTTGGTGAGTATTTCTCTTTTTTAAACTTTAACTCTGAAGTTTATAGTTACTAGGGTCTTTTCTGGTGTAGCAGGGACTGTTGGTAGACTATACAAGCGCCTTAGAGATATTTTTAATTGGTGATAGTAAATAAATTTAAATTAAGTAAAGGGATGGTCATGCCAGGTGAGCCCAGCCCCGTGTTGTGCTCCTCTTGCTCTATGTGGGAATTCAGGGATACTGCCGGTGCCCCTGATGACCACGTGTGCCAGAGATGCATCCATCTGCAGCTACTAGCAGACCGCATTGAAGCGCTGGAGCTGCGGGTGGATGGGTTGTTGAGCATTCACGATGCTGAGAGGTTCGTGGATAACACGTTTAGTGAGTTGGTCACACCGCAGGGAAGGGCTGCACAGGAAGATAGGAAATGGGTGACCACCAGGCGGAGCAATAGAAGCAGGCAGGTAGTGCCGGAGTCCCCTGTGACCATTCCCCTCTCAAACAGGTATACCGCTTTGGATACTGTTGAGGGGGATGACTCACCAGGGGAAGGCAGCAGCAGCCAACTTCCTGGCACTGGGAGTGCTCCTGCTGCCCAGGAAGGGGGGAAAAAGAGTGGGAGAGCAATAGTGGTAGGGGATTCTATAGTAAGGGGAACAGATAGGCGTTTCTGTGGCCATAGGCGTGAATCCAGGATGATTTGTTGCCTCCCTGGTGCCAGGGTCAAGGATATCACTGAGAGGCTGCAGGGCATTCTGGAGGGGGAGGGTGAACAGCCAGAGGTCGTGGTCCACATTGGTACCAACGACATAGGTAAAAAGAGGGATGAGGTCCTGCAGCAAGAATTTAGGGAGCTAGGTGAAGGATTAAAGAGCAGGACCTCAAATGTTGTAGTCTCTGGATTACTCCCGGTGCCACGTACTAGTGGGTATAGGAATAGGAAGATAGAACAGAAGAATGCGTGGCTAAAGGGATGATGCAGGGGGGAGGGCTTTAGTTTCCTGGATCACTGGGTCTGCTTCTGGGAAAGGTGGGACTTGTACAAGTCGGACGGTTTACACCTGAACCAGAGGGGAACCAATATCCTTGCGGGGAGGTTTGCTAGCACGGCTGGGGGGGGGTTAAACTAACTTGGCAGGGGGATGGGGTACAGAGTGGAGCTATAGTAGGGGGTGATTTACAGCCAAATACAGAGGAAAAAACAAGTCAGCTGGGAAGGCAGAGCAAATATGTGAAGGCAAAAGGGAATATGGCAGGGCTGGAAGGCATTTATTTTAATGCAAGGAGACTTGCAAATAAGGCGGATGAACTGAAGGTGTTGTTGAACACATGGTAGTACGATATTGTTGCTATCACGGAGACATGGTTGAGGGAGGGTCAGGACTGGCAGCTCAATATTGCGGGGTATAGAATCTTCAGGCGAGACAGAGGGGGGTGTAAAAGGGGAGGGGGTGTTGCAATATTAATTAAGGAGACAATTACTGCTGTAAGGAGGGATGATATATTAGCGGGTTCCTCTAATGAGGCCATATGTGTAGAACATAAAAACAGAAAGGGGGCAAGCACTTTGCTGGGAGTGTACTATAGGCCCCCAAACAGTCAGGGGGAGATAGAGGAACAGATATGTAGGCAAATCTCAGAAAAGTGCGATAATAATAGGGTAATAATAGTGGGGGACTTCAACTTCCCCAATATTAATTGGGATAGTCAGAGTGTGAAAGGCTTAGAGGGTGCGGAATTCTTAAAGTGCATCCAGGAGAGCTTTTTGAGCCAACATGTAGAAAGTCCTACAAGAGAGGGTGCGGTACTGGACCTAATTCTGGGGAATGTAGCCGGGCAAGTGGTGGAAGTATCAGTAGGAGAGCATTTTGGCGACAGTGACCATAATTCGGTGAGATTTAAGGTGGTCATGGATAAAGACAAAGACGGCCCGGAAATAAGGGTTCTAAATTGGGGGAAGGCCGATTTTAATATGATAAGGCAGGATCTGGCCAAAGTGGACTGGGAGCAGCTACTTATAGGAAAATCCACATCAAAACAGTGGGAGACTTTCAGAAGGGAAATAGAGAGAGTACAACGCAAACATGTTCCTGTAAAGGTCAAGGGTGGGACCAACAAGCAAAGGGAACCTTGGATGACAAGGGATATACAAAAATGCATTAGAAATAAAAGGGGGGCTTTTGGCAGTTACAAAAGACTAAAGACGGAAGAAGCCCTAGAGGAGAATAAAAAGTGCAGGGGCATATTTAAAAAAGAAATTAGGAGGGCGAGGAGGGGCCATGAAATAACACTGGCGAGCAAAATAAAGGAAAATCCTAAGATGTTTTATAAGTATATTAAGGGCAAGAGGATAACCAGGGAAAGGGTAGGGCCCATTAGGGACCAAAGTGGCAATCTGTGTGCAGAGCCAGATGATGTAGGCGGGGTTTTAGATGAATTTTTTGCATCTGTGTTCACTATGGTGAAAGACGATGCAGACATAGAAATCGGGCAAGGGGACTGTGACATACTTGAACATATTAGCATCGAGAGGGAGGAGGTGCTAGCGGTTTTAGCAGGCCAAAAAGTGGATAAATCCCCAGGCCCGGACGAGATGTATCCCAGGCTGCTGTGGGAGGCAAAGGAGGAGATTGCAGGGGCGCTGACACAAATTTTCAGAACCTCTCTGGCCACAGGGGATGTACCAGAAGACTGGAGAACAGCTAATGTAGTACCATTATTCAAGAAGGGTAGCAGGGATAAACCAGGGAATTACAGGCCAGTGAGCCTAACATCTGTGGTAGGGAAATTATTGGAAAAAATTCTGAGGGACAAAATTAGTCTCCACTTGGACAGGCAAGGATTAATCGGGGATAGTCAGCATGGCTTTGTCAAGGGTAAATCATGTCTGACAAATCTGATTGAATTTTTCGAGGGGGTGACTAGGGGGGTGGATGAGGGAAATGCTGTGGATGTGGTTTACATGGACTTCAGTAAAGCTTTTGACAAAGGCCCGCATAGGAGACTGGTCAAGAAGGTAAGAGCCCATGGGATCCAGGGTGCCTTGGCGCGTTGGATCCTAAACTGGCTGAGTGGCAGGAGGCAGAGGGTGATGATCGAAGGTTGCTTTTGTGACTGGAAGCCTGTGTCCAGTGGGATACCTCAGGGATCGGTGCTGGGTCCCTTGTTGTTTGTGATCTACATAAATGATTTGGATGAGAAGGTAAAAGGTATGATCAGTAAGTTCGCAGATGACACGAAAATTGGTGGGGTGGTAAATTGCGAGGAGGAAAGCCTCAGGCTACAGGACGATATAAACGGGTTGGTAAGATGGGCGGAAAAGTGGCAAATGGAATTTAACCCTGAAAAGTGCGAGGTGATGCATTTTGGATGGACAAATAAGGCAAGGGAATACACAATGAGTGGTAGGACCCTAGGAAGTACAGAGGGTCAGAGGGACCTTGGTGTACATGTACATAGATCCATGAAGGCAGCGGAACAGGTAGATAAGGTGGTTAAAAAGGCATATGGGATACTTGCCTTCATTAGCCGAGGCATAGAATATAAGAGCAGGGAGGTTATGATGGAGCTGTACAAAACGCTGGTGAGGCCACAGCTGGAGTACTGTGTGCAGTTCTGGTCGCCTCACTATAGGAAGGATGTGATTGCTTTGGAGAGGGTGCAGAGAAGATTCACCAGGATGTTACCTGGGATGGAGTGCCTCAGCTATGAAGAAAGACTAAACAGGCTGGGGTTGTTTTCCTTGGAGTAAAGAAGGCTGAGGGGGGACCTGATTGAGGTGTACAAAATGATGAGGGGCATAGATAGGGTAGATAAAGAGGAACTTTTCCCCTTAGTAGGGGGGTCAATAACAAGTGGGCATAGATTCAGGGTAAGGGGCAAGAGATTTAGAGGGGATTTGAGGAGGAACTTTTTCACCCAGAGGATGGTTGGAATGTGGAACTCAATGCCTAAAAGGGTGGTAGAGGCAGGAACCCTCACAACATTCAAGAAGCATTTGGATGAGCACTTGAAATGCCATTGCATACAAGGCTATGGACCAAATGCTGGAAAATGGGATTAGACTGGACAGGGATGGATGGGCGGCGCAGACACGATGGGCCGAAGGGCCTCTTTCTGTGCTGTAAAACTCTATGACTCTATGACTCTATCCTTTTTAACTTAAATCCCCTTGGCACAATTCGCCAAAATATACTAGTCTGTTGCAATAAACAATCTAATTTAATTGAGGAAAGTTTGGTCAAGATAGTTAATTGATAACTTTCTCTTGGAGATTGTTGTGACATTGATTTTACTGAACAATGAGAAGAATGTATTTGCTAGATTGGTCACTACCCGAAATATTGTGACCATTCAGCGGGAGATTCTAAAGAAACAACTCCAGACCGCCGATCTTTTGATGGAATGCCAGAAAGGGCAGGGATGGTGTGTATCAAATGGCTTGTGTTGGATGATACTAGAATATCACTGTGTGTGGAGAAGTGACGTCTTGCAGCTGAAACAACCAGCATGTGATATGCATGATGAAATGCCCCGAAGAACGGATCCATGACATGGCCAGTCATGCTGACATCACCGCTACATGAAATTGTTAATATGGGTCTAGAAAGTGAGATCATGTGTAAAACCAATGGTTAGAGATCTGCGGTATAGAATAGGTCGAGATATAAATATGATGCTGATGAGATGTTATTTAGTGACGGCCTTAAATATTCTAACGCCAATAGAGGGGTTTATATGAAGTAACGGTTAGTCACCCCATCCTGAATATGCTAACGTTACACTGTATTGATTCAAAATGCCAAACCCCTCATGGTGTCATTTCCCGTGGAGCCCGGGCTCTGCCAATCCAGCTAGCATCCAGCTTCTGAATGAAGTGGTGGTGAATTGAGGGCTGTTCTGTGTAAGAGAACATAAGAACATAAGAAATCGGCCCCTCGAGCCTGCTCCACCATTCAATAAGATCATGGCTGATCTGATCCGAACCTCAAATCTACTATTACTCTACAACCCACCCAAACCCATGTGATCTCCTGGGAGAGGCAGAAAACCAGATAAAAAACCCAATGGACAATTTGGGAGAAAAAATCTGGGAAATTCCTCTCCGACCCATCTAGGCGATCGAAACTCGTCCAGGAGATCATTCTGTCCTATATTTTCCAAAGTATTTACCTTCTGTAAAAGGTGATCTCCACCCCAGCCAGAAACAGGAATAGAACCAACTCCTGAAATCTAACACAGAATTAGAACACAAGAAATAGGAGCAGAACCAGGCTACACAGCCCCGGGGCCCTTTCCGCTACCCATAGTGCCATGACCGTTCCGAACGTAGACTCATGTCCAATTTCCTGCCCGCTCCCCGTAACCCTTAATTCCCTTTACTTCTAGGAAACTGTCTATTTCTGTTTTAAATTTATTTAATGATGTAGCTTCCACAGCTTTCTCGGGCAGCAAATTCCACAGACCTACCACCCTCTGAGTGAAGAAGTTTCTCCTCATCTCAGTTTTGAAAGAGCAGCCCGTTATTCTAAGATTATGCCCCCTAGTTCTAGTTTCACCCATCATTGGGAACATCCTCACCGCATCCACCCGATCAAGCCCCTTCACAATCTTATATGATTCAATAAGATCGCCTCTCATTCTTCTGAACTCCAATGAGTAGACTCCTAATCTACTGAACCGCTCCTCATTTGTCCACCCCCTCATCCCCGTGATTAACCGAGTGAACCTTCTTTGTACTGACTCGAGAGCAAGTATGTATTTTCTTAAGTATGGACACCAAAACTGTATGCAGTATTCCAGGTGCGGTCTCACCAATACCTTGTAAACTGCAGCAATACCTCCCTGTTATTATATTCTATTACCCTAGCAATAAAAGCCAACATTCCATTGGCCTTCTTGATCACTTTCTGCACCTGCATACTAACGTTTTGAGTTTCGTGCACCAGGACCCCCAGATCCCTTTGTACTACAGTACTTTCCTGTTTCTTGCCATTAAGATAATAACTTACTCTATGATTATTCCAGCCAAAGTGCATAACCTCACACTTTCCAGTATTGTATTCCATCTGCCAAATCTCTGCCCACTTACGTAGCCTGTCTATGAGCCTTTGCAGGTTTTTTATATCCTCCTCACTCACTACTTTCCCTCCCATCTTTGTATCATCTGCAAACTTGGATATGTTACACTCGGTCCCCTCCTCCAAATCATTAATATAGATCGCAAAGAGTTGGGGACCCAGCACTGACCCCTGCAGAACACCACTAGTTACTGATTGCCAGTCTGAGAACGAACCATTTATCCCAACTCTCTGCTTTCTGTTAGATAGCCAATCATCCACCCATGCCAGAATATTACCCCCAATCCCGTGATTTTTTATCTTGAGCAATAATCTTTCGTGTGGCACCTTGTCAAATGCCTTTTGGAAGTCTAAATACACTGTCAACTGGTTCCTCTTTATCCGCCCTGTATGTTACTTCCTCAAAGAACTCAAGCAAATTTGTCAAACATGACTTCCCCTTATTCAAACCATGCTGACTTTGTCCTATTAAATTATGTTTATCCAAATGTTCCATTACTATCTTCTTAATAATGGACTCTAAAATTTTAGCAATCCCAGATGTTAGGCTAACAGGTCTATAGTTTCCAGCCTTCTGCCTACTACCCTTTTTAAATAAGAGTGTTACATTAGCAGTTTTCCAATCTGGCGGGACCTTTGCTGAGTCCAGGGAGCTTTGGAAAATTATTACCAATGCATCCACAATCCCTACTGCCACTTCCCTCAAGACCCTAGGATGTAAGCAATCTGGTCCAGGGGATTTATCCGCCTTGAGTCCCATTATTTTACCAAACCACTTCCTTAGTGATTTCAATCGTATTTAGCTCCTCACATTCTAGAGCCCCCTGTTTGTCCAGTGTTGGGATATTCTTAGTGTCCTCTACCGTAAAGACTGATACAAAATATTTGTTCAGTGTTTTTGCCATCTCCATGTTTCCCACCATTAATTTCGCGGTCTCATCCTCTAAGGGACCAACATTTACTTTACCCACCCTTTTTTCTTTTTATATAACTATAGAAACCTTTGCTATCTGCTTTTATATTTTTTGCTAATTTACTTTCATAATCTATCTTCCCTTTCTTAATCAATCTTTTAGTTATTTTTTGCAGTCTTTTAAAGACTTCCCAATCTTCTATCCTCCCACTAGATTTGGCTACCTTATATGCCCTTGTTTTTAGTCGATACTATCCTTAATTACTTCACTTAGCCACGGATTGCTATCTTTTCTTTTACACCCTTTTTTCCTCAGTTGAATGTATTTTTTTGGAAGTTGTATAATAACTCCTTAAATATACACCACTGATCATGTACCGTCTTACCCTTTAATATATTTCCACAGTCCACTCTAATTAATTCCGCTCTCATACCTTCATAGTCTCCTTTATTCAATAGGCACATTCTCATTATCTGGATTCAGACGGCCAACAATATGTAAGTCACAAGTCAGGCAGCAGGCAGAGGTTTTAATTCACTCAGTCAGTGATGCATCTGCATCCAGTTACAATCGTGAGAAGGCGATGTGTAATCAACTTCATCATCTAATATCAACATGTGAAATAGAGAGAAAAGGGATGAAGAGGTTAACCATTACATTATCGTGGAGAATGAGGGATAAGTGCTCGGGGAGATTGCAGAATGGGGGATAATGCTCGGGGTGATTGGGGAATGCTGATAGTGCTTGGGGGGAGTGGAGAATGGGGGATTGTGCTGGTGGGAGTTGAAAATGGGGGATAGTACCTGGGGGGAGTGGAGAATGGGGGATAGTGCTCGGGGTGTGTGGAGAATGGGGGTAGTGCTCGGTGGTAGTGGAGAATAGGGGATCGTGCTCGGAAGGAATGGAGAATGGGGGATTGTGCTCGGGGTGAATGGAAATTGGGAGATATTGCTCGGGTGTAGTGGAGAATGGGAGATAGAACTCGGGGGGAGTGGAGAATGGGGGCTAGTGCTCGGGTTAATGGAGGATGGGGATAGTGTGATGGTTAATGGAGAGTTTTGAGCTGCCTCCCATGCTGAGATTTTAACTGACAATGCCTTGCAATGGATTACACCGCTATTGTTTTAATTCTGAATTCATCAGGTAGAGTAGAATTTATTTCATAATTGAATATGTACCATTCCTTACATAGGGAGAAGTTCAATGCGGGGTTGGTTGTGATTTTAACCCGCCCAGCGGGAGGTTAACAGAGTATACTCGGCCAGAGGTTTTACTCCTCGCCCGGTTTTACTCACCGTTGATTTCAAATGAGAGTAATATCGGTTGAAGTGTAAAACCAGCGATGGGCACTATACCATCATTTTCCTGTCAAGCATTTAATGACTCGCAAGTTTAAATTAAAATGAAAGTACTGTGTCATTGATACAACGCAGACGGAGGCCCCTCGGCCCATTGTGCCTCTGCCGGTTCTTTGAAAGAAATGTCCAATTCGTCCGACTTCCTTCCTCTTTCATCACAGTCTGCAAATTACTGCCCTTAAAGTATTTATCCAATCCACTTTTAAAATTTGCTATTGAATCTACTTCCACCATCCTTTCAGGCAATGAGTTCTAGATCATAACAGTTCGCTGTTTAGATAAAAAATCTCCTCACCTGTGTCCTTTGGTTATCGAGCCTTTTGCCAGTGGAAACGATTTCTCCTTATTTATTCTAGCGAAATCTTTCATGATTTCGATAAACTCTATTATATCTCCTTATCCTTCTCTGCTTCTAACCAGAAACTTCTGAGAACGTTTCTTGTAACATGGAACAGATTTTTCGGAGAAGAGCGACATTTTCCTTCCCTTATTTCTGGCACATTTTCTCTTGGCTTTCAGTATGAATCGCAATTACATTGTCTGCAGCACTGAGGCACCCAGACTGTAAAACACAGAGACTGGAGTAAGTGACACTCCCCATTTTAAACTAACACACCATTGGGTAGGGACGAGTCGGGCACTTGTTTCACACCCCTCTCAATATTATCATTGACCAATAATTGCCTGGCAGGTTAGGTTATAATAATTGGCTGTTCTTTTCATATGGTGCGGTATTGTGCATTATTGTGGAAAGTATTTTAGAGCTGTACAGAGCTCTGGTTAGACCACATTTGGGGAACTGCTTACGGTTCTGGGCACTGCACCACAGAAAGGATTAGTAAGTACTAGAAGAGGGGGAGGGGGGAGGGCAGCGCAGATTCATCAGAATGATACCGGGGCTAAATGGATTAAATTATGAGGACAGGTGGCATAGACTAAGCTACTATTTCCTTGAGTATAGAAGATTAATGGGTGATCTAACTGAGGTGTTTAAGTTGATTATACGATTTCATAGGGTCGATCGTGAGAAACTATTTCTGCTGTTGGATGGAGTCCAGAACCAGGGTGGATAATTATAAAATCATCGAGTTCTACAGCACAGAAAGAGGCCCTTCGGCCCATCGTGCCTGCGCTGGCCATCAAGCCTTATCTATTCTAATCACATTTTCCAGCACTTGGTCCGTAGCCTTGTTTGCTATGGCGTTTCAAGTGCTCATCTAAATGCTTCTTAAATGTTGTGAGGGTTCTTGCCTCTACCACCCTTTCAGGCAATGAGTTCCAGATTGCAAGCACCCACTGGGTGAAAAAAGCATTTCCTCAAATTTGCACTAAACCTCCTGCCCTTTACATTGAAAGTCAGCCCACTGGCTATTGACCCCTCTACTAAGGGGCAACGTTCATTTCCATCTACCCTATCTTTGCACCTCATAATTTTGTACACGTCAATCATGTCCCCCCACAGCCTTCTCTGCTCTACGGAAAACAACCCCAGCCTGTCCAGTCACTCCTCATAGCTGAAACGCTCCAGCCCAGGTAACATCATGGCGAATCTCCTCTGCACCCTCTCCAATGCAATCACGTCCTGCCGAAAGTTTGGCGACCAGAACTGCGCAGTGTATTCCAGCTGTGGCCTAACTACCATTTTGTGCAGCTCCATCATAACCTCCCTGCTCTTATATTCTATGCCTCGGTGACTGAAGGCAAGTATCCTATATGCCTTCTTAACCAGCTTATCTTCCTGTCCTGCTGCCTTCAGGGATCTATGTACATGCACTCCTTCCATTCATTGTGTATTCTCTTGCCTTGTTAGTCCTCCCAAAATGCATCACCTCACACTTTTCAGGGTTAAATTCCATTTGCCACTGTTCTGCCTATCTGACCAACCCGTCTATATCGTCCTGTAGCCAGAAGCTTCCCTCCTCGATATTTCCCACTCCACCAATTTTCGTTTCATCTGCGAACTTACTGATCATACCTCCTACATTCATATCTAAATCATTATTGTACACTACAAACAGCAAGGGACCCAGCATCAATCCCTGCTGTACACCATATGACACAGGATTCCAGTCACAAAAACAACCTGCGACCATCACCATCTGCCTCCTGCCACTAAGCCAATTTTGGATACAATGTGCGAAATTGCCCTGGATCCCATGGGCTCTTACCTTCTTGACCAGTCTCCCATGCGGGACTTTGTAAAATGCCTTACTGAAGTCCATGAGACTACATCAACTTCCCTACCCTCATCCATACACCGAGTCATCCCCTCGAAAAATTCAATCAAATTGGTTAAACATGATCTACTCCTGATAAAGCCATGCTGACTATCCTTGATGAATTCTTGTCTCTCCAAGTGGAGACTAATTCTGTCCCTCAGAATTTTTTTCCAATAATTTCCCTACCTCTGATGTTAGGCTCACTGGCCTGTAATTCCCTGGTTTATCCCTGCTACCCTTCTTGAATAATGGTACAGCGTTAGCTTTTCTCCAGTCATCTGGCACCTCCTCTGTAGCCAGAGAGGTTCTTAAAATTTGTGTCAGAGCCTCTGCAATCCCCTCCCTATAAATTAGAGCTCGGCCGTTCAAGGGTAATTTCAGGCAATAATTCTTCACACAAAGAGTGGTGGCAATCTGGAACTGTCTGCCCAAAAATGCTGTTGAGTTTGGGGTGGGGGATCAATTAAAAATTTCAAAGCAGTGACTGATAGATTTTCGGGACCCAGGGCGGGTGGATGGAGTTCAGATACAGATCAGCCTGATCTCATTGAATGGAAGAACAAGCTCAAGGGGCTGAATTGCCTTCTCCAGTTCTTATATCCCCGTTTTCCCTCCTATGTTCCTAATGTAAAATCTTATTTTCTTTCCGAGCTGGAGTAATTCCGGATATTAATTATAATCGGCTGCTGAGAGAATCCAGGGCTGGACTGCGAGTGTTTGTGTGATCACGGGGCTGAGGAAGTGATTGTTAATTGGTCTGTTAACATAGCCTGAAATGCGCTTTGCTGAGATTCATAAGCAATGAAATGAGATAAACGGGAGATTAAAATTAATACAAAACAGAAAGGCTTGAAGCCTGAAATAAAACTGGAAATACAGGAAATAGACGTGGGATTAAAATCGCTTTATTAATTATCAACGTCCGTCGGGAAACTGAGGGAATCGGGTGCCACGCTGGTTTTACACCCCGCCCGATTTTACTCTCCTTTGAAGTGAACGGAAGCAAAATCGGGCAGGATGTGAAACACGTGTTGCACCGATCACGTGGTCTCCCGCCCTGTGAATTACATTAACGTAAGAGCCCCATCAGCGCAAGTTTTTGACATAGATGCTTCGTCAGAATACTATTTAAAACATGAAAAATCTCTTTTATCAGATTGATTTCATGGGATTGACTCCTTGAATATTTTACATCCGTTTCACCTGCTGATAACCAGGCTGAGTTAAATAACAGGTCTGCTCCTGTCAGCTCTATCTGTGTAAGTGTTTTGCATCCGCCAAGAAAGAGAAATGCGTAGAGTGACAGGAGAGATGCAGAAAGAGAGAGCATCGCTAAGAGAGAGAGAGAGAGAGAGACAGGGATGAAAAGAAAGGGATGCAGATAGAGAGTAGATACAGAAAGAAAGAGATAGTGGCACAACGATATACAGAAATAGAAAGAAATGGAAAGAAGCAAAGATGTAGTAAATCAGAAACCAAGAGAGAGAGAGAGAGGTACAGAAAGATAGAGATTTAGAAAGAGAAAGAGATAGATATACAGAGCAATACAGAAAGAGAAATTGAGAAAGCAGACATGGTGATAGAGAGACGTTGAGATTGGAGATGTGGAATACAGAAGCCAAACATTTGGGGCCGTGGTATTAATAGGTTTTGACAGGTCTTCCTGTCACTACTTATGAATGGGCTCCTCCCTGCGCCATTGGCTCTCCATGGCCCATGTGATCCCAGGAGACGCATCACACTAACTGCGGCCCTGGGACACGCAAGCACTGCGCGCCGGCAGCTGGGTCAGGCCCCGGATCGGAATTCCACGGGGCCCTACAGCTCAACTGCCGGCGCGCAAGGTAAGTGCAGGTCGGGGGCTTGCACCCGCGGGAGACCACCGAACGAATTTCTAGGCCAATATTGTGATCCTCGCCCAAAGTACAGAATGTCCTAAATATATGGAATGTTACCGCTCATAACCGCAGATCTGTCATAACCCAAACTTGGTGCCACTAATGACTAATGTGGAGAGATACAGAGAGGCAAAGAATGAAAAACACATCAGGGTTGGAGAAACAGCAGAGTGAACAGACAGACAGACACTAACCAGCGACAGTCATATTCCGCTTTTTCCCCTCGGCATCTTCCGTTCCTTCCAATGGAAGGTCAGAACAAAGCACGGGAGAAGTGGCTTGTTAACGCTGTCTTTTTTCCGGGGACTCTGATAAAGTTACGGTGGGAGATTCGCCAAATCCCTCGGAAACTGCAAATGACAGCAACGGAGCGACTGAGGGGGAGTAATTGGACAGCGTTGCTCACGTTTTTTGCCAAGAAATGAGCGTTGGGTACTGAAATTCGGGTGGCAATGTTTCAGCGTCAGATCATCTCTGGAAGTATCTTCCAAGCATCCGCGGCATCCCGCCGCCACGCTGCCAAATTCGTGATCAATTGGGTGGAGCAAGCACAGTACATGCACCGCTCAGTTTTTCCCGGTATACAATGGTCGAACGACTGATCCCTAATGTGAATTCGAGAAGCCACCCAGAGAAGGTATGTAAAATAGTTTTTGACTTCCCTTAATGTGGGGTCAGGTGGAACAGGACTGGGACCTTGATTCGCACTTACTGTTAACTCCTTTCCTTCCCCATGGGCTTGCTCGCTGTTTCTGCCTGACGAATTTTACGATGTCCAGACAGCCGAGCTGCATCAGATGATTGGCGTTTGGACCTTGCAGAATTTAAGCACGAAGCCCAATTTTCAGTAAGCTTCGAGCCCACGTCTTTGAACTCATGCTGCACTTATGCAACATACTTGGCGAAGGTTTCTGGCACTGAATCATTTTATCCCGCAGAGTAGACAATGGTAAGAAAAATCGGGACGTACTAATGAAAGGCGGCTCAACCGCATCATCAATAACAACAACTTGCATTCATATTGCGCCTTTAACGTAACGATTATTATACAAAATTTTACACCTTAAAACATCAGGAGTTATTACAAGTGAACAAAAGCTTGGGCAAATATAGGTTTTAAGCAGCATGTTAAGGATGGAGAAAGAGGCAGAGAATTGCACAGATTTAGGCAGAATTTGCCGTGGTTTAAGGCCTAGGCATCTGAAGGCACGGCCACCAACGTTGGAGCATTACAACCAGGGTTGCACAAGAGGCCAGAATTGGAGCAACCCCGATATTTCTGAGGGTTGTAGGGCTGGACAAATTACGCAGATAGGGAGGGGCGAGGCCTCGGAGTGATTAGAAAACAAGGATGATAATTTTCAAAAAGAAATATTGCCGGACCTGGAGTCAGTGTAGGTCAGAGGGCTCGGGGGTGATGTGTGAACCGGACCTGCTGTGAGTTATGCACCGTCAGAATTATGGATAAGCAGAAGTTTACCGAGGGTACAAGGTGGAAGGCCGGTCAGGAGAGCAATGGAATAGTCCAGGCTTGAGGTAATAAAAGCAGGATGAGGGATTGAAGACCTGTTTTAGGCCCCTACCTTCAGCTGCAAAACTATCACACAAAGACAGAAATAGATGTGTGCGACTGAATGTTGCACTGCGAATATGGAAATTACTCTTTGCGATATTAGCAGACTAAATCTAAATTGTAATATTTACAATGGAATCCCTCCGTTCGATTTAAATGGTGGTTTTGAGCTTTATATTATGAATGGCAGGCGAAGTTACTTGAAATGAGTGAAATAACCATTCTGATTCCAATACTGTACAGCAAAAGATAGGAGAGAAAGACTGGCCTAATGTTAACCTTCTTTCAATGGAGAGTAAAATCGGGCGGAGTTTAACACGACCGGGAAACCAGAACCCGCTCGTTTACGGCTCGACCGGTTTGGCTAAATTACCCCTCCTGGTGTCTTACCAAATACGTTCATAAAGAACGCCAGTGCCATGTTACTCCTTGTGAATCAATTTGTTGAGTCGCTGGGAGATTCCTACCAAATTAACCAACACCGTTCCATTTCCACAACCTGCCTGGAGAGCCCATTCATTTCCCTGTAGACTCCTGTCTCTCTGGGAGCTGGAGGTCACTGCATGTGATGTTGGAGGAAGAATGCAACCTGTGACATTCCTCTTCTTTAGCGGAGGTGTTAACCAAATTACAATGGGGATAACATTTTCCAATCAGGCGTCTGCTGAGTGCAAGGCCTCTCCCCAGGCTTTTGGTCCAGAACTGGTAATCCGCTCCATTAATAAGAACATAAGAACATAAGAAATAGGAGCAGGAGTAGGCGAATCGACCCCTCGAGCCTGCTCCGCTATTTAATAAGATCATGGCTGATCTGATCCTAACCGCCAATCTACTATCACAGAACCATCTCCTGAATCTAACAGAATTAGACACAAGAAATAGGAGCAGGATCAGGCTAGACGGCCCCTGGGCCCACTCCACTACCCACAGGGCCATGTCCGATCCGAAACTAGACTCATGTCCAAATTCCTGCCCGCTCCCCGTAACCCTTAATTCCCTTTACTTCTAGGAAACTGTCTATTTCTGTTTTAAATTTATGTAATGATGTAGCTTCTACAGCTTTTTGGGGCAGCATATTCCATGGACCTACCACCCTTTGAATGAAGTAGTTCCTCCTCATCACAGTTTTGAAAGAGCAGCCCATTATTCTAAGACTATGCCCACTAGTTCTAGTTTCACCTATCATCGGGTACATCCTCCCCGCATCCACCCGATCCAACCCCTTCACAATCTTATATATTTCAATAAGATCGCCTCTCATTCTTCTGAACTCCAATGAGTAGAGTTCCAATCTACTCAACCTCTCCTCATATGTCCATCCCCTCATCCCCGGGATTAACCGAGTGAACCTTCTTTGTACTGACTCGAGAGCAAGTATGTCTTTTCTTAAGTATGGACACCGAAACTGTGTGCTGTATTCCAGGTGCGGTCTCAACAATACCTTGTACAACTGAAGTAATACTTCCCTATTTTTATATTCTATCCCCCTAGCAATGAAAGCCATCATTCCGTTGGCCTTCTTAATCACTTGCTGCACCTGCATACGAACCTTTTGAGTTTCGTTCATCAGGACCTCCAGATCCCTTTGTACTTCAGTACTTCCAGTCTCTTGCCATTAAGATAATGGGCCAGAAATTCGGGAACGGGGCTTGCCGCGCCTGCAAGGTCCCGATTTGCACTTACCCGACGCGCCTGCCGATCACCTCCAGGGACGCCTGGAATTCCATTTTGAATCTGAAGAATCCCGGGCAGCGTTTGACGTCACGCCGCCCAGGAGTGCAGCCAGCGCGAAGCCTGGAGCGCTCTGTGCAAGTGAGACACGCCCCTTAAGGTCTCATTGTAGTAGGACACGCCCCCAATCTCTCCGAGCAGCTGCACAGGACTTTGGAGTTACACAGCTGCAGGGAAAGTAAGTTATCTGCTATTTTATGAATGTTTTGTGAAATTTTATAAAACTTTAAAAACGTTTAAATGATTTTGATGACTCTTAGATAGTTTTAAAGAGAATTGAAGCTATTTAAGCATTTTTTAAAGCCTTGAAAACATTCTATTAATTCTTTGCAGTTAATTAGCAAAGTGAAATGGCTGGAATGAGCACAATTAACGTGATTAAAAGAACTCAGAACTTCACTGGTGAGGACCTCAGCAACCTCCTCAACGAGGTGGAGGCGAGGCACCTGCGCATCATTGGGAATGAGCAGTCGAGAGCTCCGCGAAAAGGTCAGATGGCTGCGTGGTCGGAAGTTGCACAAGCTGTCAGCACGACCTCCACCATTCCACGTACAGCGGAACAATGCCGCAAGAAATTCAGTGACATGCTCCGATCTGTCAGGGTTTGTACAGTTATAACTAAAGTGTACTGTAACATTGCTTAGAATTTAAGTTAGCCAGATCTATGAAGGTTTTCTTTTACTGCAGTCAATTTACTTCTTGGTAAAGTCACCTGAGGTAGCAATAAAACTTTATGGCTTTGGGGCCATCTCAAGGATACCTAATGTTCTCTTATCTTGATTCCATTGCTTGGAGCTGTAAAACTTCAATCAAAGATGTAAAGAAACACCCAGCCCAGTCTTCAAAGCCTTCGCTGTCCATGTCAGAAATGCAGCTGTGTGATTCTCTTATTTATGCTGCAATTTCAGAGTAAAAGTGCTCACAACTCCAGGGAACGCACAGTCACAGGCAGTGGTGTTGCCATGCTGAGGGTTTTGACCGAACATGAGGAACGGGTCCAGCAGATGTACGAATTTGCTAGCAATCGCCCCGCGGATGCATCTGAAACAGACATTTCTGACCCTCAATGTGAGTTGGACTGGGCAGCCATATGTTAATAAGGTTAGGTGTGTGCTGAATATCTGTGATGTGGCACATCGTGCTTTACCTTAGCAAATGTTTTCTGCTTCCTTCCCACAGCTGGACCGAGTTTCTCTCACGCATGGGATGAGCAGTGCGTGGAGTCAGCGGCCACAGAGGGCATTGGGGAAGGTTTTTCTGATGAAATGGCAGCAGTTACTGAGGTGGCTGAGCTGGTTGAGGAACAGGAGCAACCTGTCCTATGTCAGCAAGTGCAGCAGGAGTGTATAGACCCTGTGTCGCTGGCCACTATCTCACCATCTCCTGGCCCTTGTGGCTCTGTGCTAGTCAATGATGACTGTAGCTCCGCAGGCAGACACCAAATGGACACTTCAGTGCAGGTGGGAGTAGCAGAGGTACAGCAGCACCTACAAGATGACCAGCAAGATATTGCAGTTTCAGGCAATTGCTGAGCTCTCTCACTGAGAAGGAAGTAGACGCTAGAGACCATTTCAGGCAGGGAATGGAGAATATTGGCATTACACTAAATCAGATATCATCGCAGTTTGGGGTGCTTAATGATAATTATCTTAATCAGATATCATCGCAGTTGGATAATTCTCTTAATCAGTTATCTTCACATTTGGTGATGCTTAATGATAATTCTCTTAATCAGATGTCTTCACAGTTGGTGATACTTAATGAAACTATGATTGCAATGCTTAATTCGCTTGTATCTATCACTACTGGCTGAACGCTGATTCCAGCACAAATGCCCTCCCCAGGTCACAGTGCAGAGCCACTTTGGTCGCACGAGCCAGCAGCTGCGCCAGTCATGATGCAGGGCAGCGTAGAAATGCCTCAGCAGCAACCCTTTCCTCAAGCCACTGCTGAAGAGCAGGATCAATCTGACAGGGCCGTTGCAAATAGATCTGGAGGGCTCCAGTCACGGGTACAGAAAAGGCGCAGGAAACGTTAGAGTGTCACTTTCAGCTCACTCTGCCACCTTCAACCTTCAGTCACACAGGCCAGTTGGCAAATCGTTAAATTGTTATATTTTTCACTTTATTTAAATGTTAAATGTTTTCTTACATATTTAAATTCAAGTGTTTATTTATGAAGGAAAGGATAGGTAACCTTATCGTTTCATCAGTACACCCAGTAATCAATGTTGAAAGAATTTAAACATTTATTTAACTTCAAAAACTTTTACAACAAATGTTACAAAATTGTAAAATAGCTAGTTTGCACTTTGAATGTCTGTATTGCAGTAAGAAAGTAAAAATTACTGTAAAATGTTTACACTTTATTTTCTAACAGTCACCATTTTGCACATGTTTGAAAACGTTGAAAGAGGTAGTTAGCATCTTTATTTTTGTTACATCACTAAGAATCAAACACAAATAGTTAAACTTGTTTACAAAGTGATTTAAAAACTGTTAACATTAACATTTTTAAATTGCATGAAGTAGGTCATTAACATCATTGAACGAAGAAAGACAAGTAAAGACGAATTCTTTCCAATAACACTTCCTCACTGTTCCTGTCCATAATTTTTTTTTACGTTCATAACTGTTACTTAAAATTTACAAGTTATTCACTTTATACATTGAAACTGAATCTGAAAAGTGTTTGATTATGCAATAAAAGGTCAATGTTGCACTTCAATATGTATCTGCTTCTGTCTTTGCCTTGTGGGGGGAGGGGTAGGTACAGGGCATAACTACCACATGAAGGTGTTGGCTACCAGCAGTTCGTGAGCAGCCATTGATTCGGCGGCACTTGGATCCTCTCCATGAGGCCTGGCAGCATGCACATTGCCATCGCCTTCTGATCAGGAGACGTTCCTGGTTCCTCAATCTTCTACATTGTTCCCTGGCATTCCTATTTCTTTGCAGCAAATACACAAATAGCATCAGGGCTAAATTTCTACAACAGGGCATTTTCCTCGCTCACAGGACTACTCCTCACACAGATGTACCTGTACGGAGTAAATGGAAGTAGTTCTTACACTTCTTTTAATAAACTGAGTGCCTATAACATCAACTCTGCCTATGCCAGGAAGCATGCTTTTACGGCTTGCAAACACATCCTTCCCGCCTGATGAATATCACAGACCTACATCTTATTCACTGAAAGGAATACATACATAAATGCACATCCTAAATGGAATATATACAGACATACATACAATCATGCATACATACTTACTAAATATTACTGATGACTGTTTCATTCTGTAAGCATTTCATAATTTTTAAAATAAATTTCAAATTTTAGAAAAAATAAATTCAATGAGGCCTTGCCCACAGCCACAACAATTGCTCGTTCTAACTACAGTACTGAAAAACCGTTTTAAACATAAAAAATGTATTAACTTACCTCAGCCTTTCTTAAAATAAGTTTCCTCCCTTTCCCAAACAGAAATAGAAGACTTTCAGAATCTCCACGATAAAATGTATCTTCCTCCGCAGCCAATGAACAACTTTACACGTGCTTTTTTCAAGTGTAACTTGTAAGGACTTACCCTCACTGAATCCATGAATGAAATCGACGAAGTTCACTGCACAAGCACTGCCTGTACAGTCGCATGCGCTGTGCCTATGAACCCCTTCGTTCCGAGGACTGGAAATGCCGGCGTTCCCCGCATGCGCTGTGCATGCTGAACGCCGGCATTTCCAACGGCCAGATGCGTGAGTACCCAGACCGTACTCACACATTTGGACATGAATTTCTGGCCCAATAGCTTGCTCTACGATTTTTCCTGCCAAAGTGCATAACCTCACACTTTCCAGTATTGTATTCCATCTGCCAAATCTCTGCCCACTTATTAGCCTGTCTATGTCCCCTTGCAGGTTTTTTATGCCCTCCTCACTCACTACTTTCCCTCCCATCTTAGTATCATCTTCAAACTTTGATATGTTACACTCGGTCCCCTCCTCCAAATCGTTAATATAGATTGTAAAGAGTTGGGGACCCAGCACCGACCCCTGCGGAACACCACTAGTTACTGTTTGCCATTCTGAGAATGAACCATTTAGCCCAACTTTCTGCCTTCTGTTAGATAGCCAATCCTCTATCCATGCCAGAATATTACCCCTAATCCCGTGATGTTTTATCTTAAGCAATAATCTTCTGTGTGGCACCTTGTCAAATGCCTTTTGGAAGTCTAAATACACTTCGTCCACTCGTTCCCCTTCATCCACCCTATATGTTACTTCCTCAAAGAACTCCAGCAAATTTGTCAAACATGACTTCCCCTTCATAAAACCATGCTGACTTTGACCTATTAAATGATGATTATCTAAATGCCCTGTTACTGTCTCCTTAATATTGGACCCCAAAATTTTACCTACCACAGATGTTAGGCTAACTGGTCTATAGTTTCCAGCCTTCTGTCTACTGCCCTTTTTAAATAAGGGTGTTACATTAGCAGTTTTCCAGTGTGCCGGGACCTTTGCTGAGTCCAGGGAGTTTTGGAAAATTATTACCAATGCATCCACAATCCCTACCGCCACTTCCCTCAAGACCCTAGGAAGTAAGCCATCAGGTCCAGGTGATTTACCGCCTTGAGTCCCATTATTTTACCGAGTAGCACTTCCTTAGTGATTTTGATCGTGTTTAGCTCCTCCCCCCCCTATAGCCTCCTGTTTGTCCAGTGTTGGGATATTCTTAGTGTCTTCTACTGTAAAGACTGATATAAAATATTCATTCAGTGTTTTTGCCATCTCCATATTTCCACCATTAATTTCCCGGTCTGATCTTCTAAGGGACCAACATCTATTTTAGCCACCCTTTTTCTTTTTATATAACTATAAAAACTCTTACTATCTGTTTTTATATTTTTTGCTAATTTACTTTCATAATCTATCTTCCCCTTCTTTATCACTCTGTTTGTTATTTTTTGCTGTCTTTTAAAGTTTTCCCAATCCTCTATCCTCCCACTAGATTTGGCTACCTTACATGCCCTTGTTTTTAGTTGAATACTATCCTTAATTTCTTTACTTAGCCACGGATGGCTGTCTTTTCTTTTACACCCTTTTCTTCTCAGTGGAATATATATTTTTTGGATGTTGTAAAATAACTCCTTAAATGTACACCACTGATCATGTATCGTCTTACCCTTTTATCTATTTTCCCAATCCACTCTACTCAATTCCACTCTCATACCTTCATAGTCTCCTTTATTCAAGCTTTGCATGCTTGTTTGAGATCCAACCTTCTCTCCCTCTAAATGAATATGGAATTCAACCATGTTATGGTCACTCATTCCAAGGGGATCCTTTACTAGGACATTTTTAATTAATCCTGTCTCGTTACACAGGACCAGATCTAAAGTTGCTTGCCCGCTGCTCGATTCAGTTACATACTGCTCAAGAAACCCATCCCTAATACACTCAATGAACTCATCCTCAAGGCAGCCCTGCCCAATTTGATTTGTCCAATTAATGTGATAGTTAAAATCCCCCATAATTATAGATGTTCCCTTACTACAAGCCTGAACTATTTCCTGATTGATACTCTGTCCAACATAGTTGCAACTGTTCAGAGGCCAATAGACTACGCCCACTAATGTTTTTTCCCCTTATTATTCCTTACATCCAACCAAACTGTTTCATTATCCTGATCTTTTGACCCAATATAATTTCTCTGTATTACAGTGATTCCTTCCTTTATTAACATAGCCACCCCACCTCCCCTTCCTTCCTGCCTGTCCTTCCTGATCGTTAAATAACCTGGTATGTTTAATTCCCAGGCATTGTCACCCTGCAGCCATGTTCCTGTAATGGCCACAAGATCATACCCATATGTAGTTATTTGTGCCATTAACTCGTCTATTTTGTTACGAATGCTACGCGCATTCAGATAGAGAACTTTCAAATATGTTTTGTGACACTTAGTTCCAGCTTTTGCCCTTTTTATTACTTTACCTTTTACTCCATACCTTCTGCCCCTTCCTGACACGCTCTGCTTTTTAATTTCCCCACTGCTACCTAAGTCTATGACCTTCTCTGTTGCCATTTTTATTATTTGCTCTCTAGGAAACACCCCCCCCCACCATTAGACTCATAGTCCTGTACAGCACGCGATATTGGCTACAGGGATATGGGCAGAACACGTGCACCAGCTATCGTCTGCATTTCCTATTCCATAGATCAGTCTTTTTAGGCACACAGAGTAGAAATGTCCCAGGTTCTGGAATGGCTTAGAATTCGTTGGGAGGGGAACAGGAAAATGATTACCGCTCTTGGAGGCAATTTTAACCTAATCTGCCGGTCTGGAAACTGGCGGATTCGGGGGATCGTGGGTTTCAAAACCCCCCTGCTTTTACTCTCATTGAATTTAATGGACAGGAAAATAAAGGATGGGGAGGATGTAAAACTGGCTTTCCACCCGATCCTGTCAGTTTCCCACACGGTCTGTTATCTTAAAATTACCCCAGTGTGAGGTGTGTGTGGCGGGGGGTGGGGGCGGGGGGGAAGCCCAGGTCCAGGTAAGAGTGAACTATCTCTGGACAGGCTGACATCTGTAGAGCTGACACCCACCCGATTACCCGACTGCTCTCCTGCCACCAACATTAATGAAGATCATCAGAGGTGATAGGTGAGGCAGGGGATGGCGGGGTTCGGGGGAAATTGACAGGAGGTGCAGGAGAAAGTAAGATCGTCTTAGGTCAGGAAAGTAATAGCCCCGGTAGTTTTTTTCAATCGTTTTAGCAACACCTGCATAACTGCATCAAAAGTCAACATGGTGGTTTATTACAGAAAGAGCAACGAATCAGAGCTGGAATCTGTTCGATTCCAGGATGATTTGTTCCCACTTTAAACCGTTGTGACACGTCTGACGTTTCTCTTTATTCTGTTAATTTATGAGCTGGTTTTTCAGGTAAGGCTCTTAGTTTAACACGTGTTGCTCGATAGGTAGAAAATGACATCATTCATGAATTGGACTTAGACGCCACTTCAACAAATAGTCTTCTTGCTAAATCATAGAATCACAGAATGAAACAGCACAGAAAGAGGCCATTCGGCCCATTGTGCCTGTGCTGACTCTCTGAAAGAACGATCCAATTACACCTACTCCCCTGCTCTTTCCCCATAGCCCAGCAAACTTTTCCGTTTTAGTTTTATATCCACTTCATTTTTGAAAATTACTATTGAATCTGCTTCCACTGCCATTTCAGGCAGTGCAATACAGATCACAACAACTCGCTGCGTAAATGCATTTCTCCTCATGTCCCCTCTTGCACTTTTGCCAATTGCATTACATCTGTATCCTTCAGTTATTGACTCTTCGACCAGTGGAAATAGCTTCTCCTAATTTATTCTATCAAAATGCCTCATAAATTTGAACACCTCTAATTAATCTCCCCTTATCCTGCCCTGCTCTAAGGAGAACAATCCCAGCTTCTATAGGCTGTCGACGTAACTGAAACCCCTCATCCCTGCTAAAATTCTAATAAATCTCCTCTGCACCATCTCCAAGTTCCTTATATCCTTCCTAAAGTGTGCTGTGTAGAATTGTACACAATGCTCCAGTTGAGGCCTAATCAATGATTTACAGAGATTTAGCATAACTCCCGTGCTTTTGTATGCTGTGCCTCTATTTACAAAGAAAAATTTCCTGTATGCTAATTAAGAGCATTCTCAGATTCTCCTGCCACCTTCAAAGCTGTGTGTCCCTCAACCCCCAGGTCACTTGGTTCCTGCATCCACTTTCAAATTTTTCTATTTAGTTTAGAAAGATTCTCATTCTTCATTTAAAAATGCATCATTGCGTACGTTAAATTTCAACTGTAATGTGTCCCATTGTACGATCAACATTTGTATCGTTGAAAACAATTCTATAATGGTGGTAGCATCAAACTGTTGTAGGTTGGACCTTGGGGTTGTTGTTTGAGAATTGTTCCCCTGATCAGTCGGCTCATGGAAAGGCTGAGAAAGAGAACATAATTGTTGGAAAAAAATAAGTAAACAAATAAATATGCAAACAAACAAACTGAGGTAAACAATGATGATTTCCTCCACGTAATGTCTGAAATTCCTCAATAAATGAGAATCGCGGCATATGTTATAATGGGCTAGAATTTACTGTAACAATAATGGTGAGGCTAATGGCACTCACTGTTATTTAGTCACAATTTGGTCAGCTACTTCGATAGCTACTTTGCAGTTCAATGCGAAAACCTGGAGTTGTTGTTCGAGTTCCACCGCTATTCGTCAATTTGCTCAAAAATATCATCTCGCGGTCTGGCTCCCTATTCAAATGTACTGAACTGTGTAAATTTCCTGTGCTTGCATGGTAGAGAGTGATTAATCTCACCACAGAAAGCTAGGAATTGTCCATATCAGTCTAAGTAGCATTTTTAAAAGAGTTAATTTTTAATTACTGACAAATAAGCTTTCCAGCATGGATAATTAACTTTTACGAATGTGGAATCTCATTCCTACGCATTTTATTTGTTGATGGAGGTTATTTTTAAAATTAAAAATTGAAATCTAATACTTTATCTTTCTTTCTCTCTATTTTCTCTCTCTCTGAATCCAATATTTATTTCCCTTTCTTTATGTTGCTTTCAATACCTGATTTAACATTGAATAAGCTATTCTAACTTACACTTCCTGTTTCAGAATCTGCACTGTTCAGATTACAATCCTTCACTATGATTGGTGAAAGGGGATACAGAGTTATTCTGTTCTGTTGCTTGTTCTGTTCATACAGCTCCCAGATGCCCTGCAGAGGACACTGCAACGTTGGGATCTGTTACTGCAACTTCAAGGACAGAAGTTCATAGGAATTAATCAGACATCTTCATCCTCAATGACGGCAGAACACAGCACACGAGTGCAAAAGACAAGTCAGAAGCGTTTGCAACTATCTTTAGCCAGAAGTGTCAAGTGGATGAAACATATCGGCCTCCTAATGAGTTCCCCAGGAGCACAGAAGCTAATATTCAGCCAATTCAATCCACTCCACGCGATATCGAGAAAAAGCTGAGCACACTGGTTGCAGCAAATGCTATAGGCCCCGACAGCATCCTGGCTCTCTTGCTGAAGACTGGGGCTCCAGAACTTGCTGCACCTCTAACCAAGCTGTCCCAGTACAGCTACAAACCTGACATCTATCCGACAATCTGCAAAACTGCCCAGTTACGTCCTGTCCACAAAAAGCAGGATAAATCCAATCGGAATAGTTACAGCCCCATAAATCTACTCTCAATCATCAGCAAATTGATGCAAGGTGTCGTTGACAGTACTAACAAGTGGCACTTTCTCACCAATAACCTGCTCACCGAGATGCAATTTCTGTTCTGCCAGGACCACTCAACTCCAGACCTCATTAAAGCCTTGGTCCAAACATGAATAAATGTGAGGTAAGAGTGACTGCCTCTGATACCAAGGCAGCATTTGAGCGAGTGTGGCTTCAAGAAGCCCAAGCAGTATTAAAATCAATGGGAATCAGGAGGGAAATCTCCACTGGCTGGAGTCATATCGAGCACAAAGGAAGATGGTTGTGGTTGTTGGAGGTCAAACATCTCTTCCCCAGGACATCGCTGCAGCAGAACCTCAAGACAGTGTCCTGGGCCCAACCATCTCCAGCTGGTTCATCAATGAACTTCCGATCATCATACGGTCAGAAGTGGGGTGTTCGCTGATGTTTGCACTGTGTTCAATCCATTCACAACTCCTCAGATAAATCATTTCTCCATGCCCGCATGCAGCAAGACCTGTATGACACATAGGCTTGTTCTGATAAGTGTCAACTAACTTTCGTGCCACACAAGTACCAGGCAATGACTATCTCCAACAAGCGAGAGTCTAACGATCGACACTTGACATTCAACGGCATTACCATCACCGAATCCCCCACCATCAACATCCTGGGTTCCAACATTGACCAGAAACTTAACTGGTCCAACCACGTAAATACCGTGGCTACAAGATCCGGTCAGGGGCTGGGTATTCTGCGGCGAGTGTCTCACCTCCTGACTCCAGAAATCCTTTCCACATTGAAAGGCACAAGTGAGGAGTGTGATGGAAGAATCTCTACTTGCCTGGATGAGTGCAGCTCCAACAACACTCAAGAAGCTCGACGCCAACCAGGACAAAGCAGCTCCCTTGATTGGCAGCACATCCAGCACATTAAACAATCACCCCTCCAGCATCGGCGCACCGCCGCTGCAGTGTGTACCATCTACAAGATGCACTGCAGCAACTCGCTAAGCTTGTTCAGCAGCACCTCCCAAACCAGCGACCTGTGCCACTTAGACGGACAAGGTAGCAGGCGCATGGGAACACCATCACCTGCAAGTTCCCCTTTAAGTTGCACACCATCCTGACTTGGAAGTATATCGGCCGTTCCTTCATCATTGCTGGGTCAAAATCCTGGAACTCCATCCCTATCAACTCTAAGGGACTGCCTTCACCACGCATACTGCAGCAGTTCAAAAGGCGGCTCACCAGCACCTTCTCAAGGGCAACTAGGGATGGGCAATAAATGCTGGCCTTGCCAGTGACGCCCACATCCCAGGAACGAATAGAAATATGTTAAAGAATGATGGTCTTGGTTCATCCGCTAGCAACAGTAAATCCTGACGCAATGTATTTCATTGCAATACCTTTGGGAGGTAAAAACCAAATTCTAATTTCTTAGAGTCAATATTTAGCAGAGCTGGAAGTAATCTTTGGTAATTTGGTCTTGTAACTGCAAACCTTATTGATCTATATTTTGGAATGGTTCCACAACTACTTGCCTATGAAAATGGAAGCGCCAATTGATATCAACAGTGCCAACATTGCCAGCAGTTGGAAAACGTTGATGAGACTGAAACGGTATATCTGTGGATCAGTGGCAAGAACATGTTTTGGGCAATCTGAAATAAGACGGCTGCAGGCACCGACAACTGTCGTAGATACAGCGACAGCACAATTCAAGGAGAATCTCTAATCGAAGATTACAAATTAGCCAACTCAGGGCCAATGAACAATATTTAGAGTGCAATTGATCTCCGCCAGTAATGCTAAACGGGCATCAGAAGTCCGTTGTACGCTCCTCCCGAATTTCCTCTTCAATTTAATTGAATGAAAAAGAAAATCGGGTGCAACGTATAGCAGCTTAATTTCATCCCCATTGTCTCAATATTTAGCGACCTCCCACAGGGCATCAAGAATATGTCTTCAGCTGAAAGCTTATTTCAGTGTGGGAGAGGGAATTAATGGATCAAGGCGTGGAAATGTTAGTCAGCCTCCGGTTGCAAGTCTGAAATGTGCCTTTAGAAAACGAACTGACCGCAATGTTGGAAGTCTAGGAGAACATTTCATTGACGCTTCTGTGCACTCCAGGCTGAGGAGGGAGCAGCCGCAAAACACAGGCTCTGCAGTGCCGGCGCGGGCAGGCTGGTGTAATTACAGCATAACATCTGCCCGTTACGAACGTGATCAGATGAAATATAATTTGAAAAGTTATAGTGGGTTGTACACAAAGAAAGTATGAACAGGCCAAAGGTTGTTTAAATCTCCACAGTACCAATTAATAGAATCATAGAATGATACTGCAGAGATGGCTGCCATTCGGTCCATCGTGCCTGTGCTTGCACCTTGAAAGAAATATCCAAACAGACACACTCCGCTGCCCTGTCCAGTAGCCTCGCAATTTTTCTTCCATTCAAATATGTATTAAGTTCCCTTTTGAAAGTTAGTATTGAATTTGCTTCCACCATACTTTCATGCAATGTATTCCAAATCATAAGAAGTCGCTGTGTTAAAAACGAATTCTCCACATCTCTCCGCTGGGTCTTTTGCCAATTATCTTGAATCTCTGTCCTCTGGCTACCGACCCTCTGTCACTGGGATCAGATTTTCCTTATTTACTCCATTAAAAAATGCATGATTCACACGATCAAACAAATAAATATTTTTGTTAGCTATTTGGCGATTTTAAGTAAGTAAATGTTGCCTCTCTAAATATTTATATTAACTGCAAGCTTATTTCCTGTATACTTGACTTCACATGATGTCCCCTCATCCCATTGCAACGCTGAATTGACGCTGTATTGTGGTAACACTTCGTAAGATGGAAACCCAGAGCGCTCTTAGAACGCCTCTTAAAGTGATTTCTCACTGCTTCTCTCTCAAGTTGATCCGCCAACCATTGGTTGTATTACGCCAGTGCGTGCCTGGGGAAATGGAAAGTGACACAAAGCTGTTTTTTAAAATTAATTTATTTAATTGTGCATAGCACGATGAGAGGGAGTGCTGATTTGAAAGATATTCATTTATTAATGGTGTTCTGCCAACGCTGTATAAAACGGTGCTTAGGCTTCAGATGGAGTGCTGAGACCAATACTGGGCACCACACTTTCAGAAGGATGTGAAAGCCTTTGAAAAGGTGTAGATGAGATTTTATATAAAGGTACCAGGGATGAAAAACTTCAGTTACATGGATAGGCTGGAGAAACTGGGGTTGTTCACCTTAGAGCAAAGAATGTTAAGGGGAAGAGACAAGTAAAACTTTGTTGAAAGCTGAATGAGATGTTTCGAAATAGCACATTGTTAGAATGCTTTCAAATCATTTAAATTGTCAAGGTATCCGAGCATTCTTTCCATTCGCATATTTATCGTTAGAGCAGATGTGGGTGAAAGGGGAACTTGAATCTTCTCTCTTTGTATGAACCATAAACAGTTGGCAAACGCAAGGTCAAAAATTGATTAAAAAAACCCTGGTCGAGAAAAAAGGCTGAAAAGAGAGCAATTGTAAAGACACCATATGCAACAGTAAAAGATAAATAAAATGACCTATTACTGCACAAAAAGCAAAGATTGTAGAACAGAGGCAAAGTCTGAATAGCGAAAAGCGGGGAAAAACACCTAAAAACGTGGCCTGAGCAAAACGTGCAACTATATATTACATAGGCACAGGCGAAGCTTGTACTCTAGCAGCAGCAGCGGCAGTGGCAGTGCGAACCTACGGGGAACGAGGCGGCGGCGGTGATAAAAGGTGGCAGAGACCAGGTTGGTTTACCAATCTCAGAGCTTCGAGAGTGGGAGAGAGAAGTAAAAATGAATCGAAGTGTGACATCACCAGAAAGCAGGTAAGTGATTGGTTGGTGAGTATTTCTCTCTTTTTTAGAATTAAACTTTGTGGTTTATATTTTCTAGGGTTTATGTGGTGTAGCGTGGACGGTTGATAATCCAGGGCCCTTAGTTATATCATTTAACTGTAGTGAAATTGGTGGGATTGATTTGTTTAATTTAATTTGAATTAATTAAAGGGTAAGTCATGACAGGAGAGCCCGGCCCAATGGTGTGCTCCTCCTGTGCTATGTGGGAACTCAGGGACATTTCCTCTGTCGCTGACAACCATGTGTACAGAAAGTATGTCCAGTTGCAGCTACTGACAGACCACATTGCAGCGCTGGAGCTGCGAGTGAATACATACTGGACCATTCGTGATGCTGAGGACGTCGTGAATAGCAAGTTTAATCATTGGTCACACTGCAGGTAAAGGTTGCAAAGGCAGAAAGGGAATGCATGACCAACAGGCAGAGTAGTAGGCGCAGCCAGGTACTGCAGGGGTCCCCTGTGGCCATCCCCCTCTCAAACAGATATACCGATTTGGATACAGATGAGGGGTATTGCTTACCAGGGGAAGGCAGCAGCAGCCAAGGTCCTGGCACCAGGGGTGGTTCTGCTGCACAGGACGGGAGGAAAAAGAGGGGGAGAGCTACAGTAATAGGGGATTATATTGTAAGAGGAATAGATAGGCGTTTCTGCAGCCGCAAACGAGACTCAAGAATGGTGTGTTGCCTCCCTGGTGCAAGGGCCAAGGATGTGTCAGAGTGGATGCAGAACATTTTGGAAGGGGAGTGTGAACAGCCAGTTGTCATGGTGCATATAGGTACCAACGATATAGGTAAAAACCGGGATGAGGTCCTAAAAGCTGAATATAGGGAGTTAGGAGGTAAATTAAAAAATAGGACCTCAAAGGTAGTCATCTCAGGATTGCTACCAGTGCCACGTGATAGTCAGAGTAGAAATAGAAGGATATTTCAGATGAATACGTGGCGAGAGGAATGGTGCAAGGGAGAGGTATTCAAATTCCTGGGACATTGGAATCGGTTCTGGGGGAGGTGGGACCAGTACAAAATGGACGGTTTGCATCTGGTCAGGGCCGAGACCGATGTCCTAGGGAGAGTGTTTGCTAATGATCTGGGGGAGGGTTTAAACTACAATGGCAGGGGGTTGGGAAGCTGAGTGGGGAGACAGAGGAAAGGGAAACAAGGATGAAAGCAAAAGACAAGAAGGAGAAAAACAAAAGTGACAGACAGAGAAATCAAGGGCTTAAATCAGACATGGCCACAGTAAATAATAATTATAAAAGATAAAAGAGCGTTGAAAATACAAGCCTGAAGGCTTTGAGTCTTAATGCGAGGAGCATTTGTAATAAGGTGGATGAATTAGCTGCGCAAATAGAGGCAAACGAATATGATATGATTGGGATTGCATAAACATGGCTCCAGGGTGGCCAAGGCTGGGAACTCAACATCCTGGGGTATTCAATATTCACGAAAGATATGCAAAAAGGAAAAGGAGGTGGGGTAGCACTGCTGGTTAAAGAGATGATTAACACAATTGAAAGGAAAGATATTAGCTCTGATGATGTGGAATCTGTATGGGTAGAACTGAGAAATACCACGGGGCAGAAAACCTTATTGGGAGTGGTATATAGACCTCCAATATTTAATGCGGAGGTCGGGGATGGCATTAAATGGGAAATTAGAGAAGCGTGCAATAAGGGCACAGCAGTTATCATGGGTGACATTAATCTGCATATAGATTGGGCTAACCAAATTAGTAACAATACTGTGGAGGATGAATTCCTGGAGTGTATACGGGATGGTTTACTGGACCAATATGTCGAGGAACCAACTAGAGATCCGGCCATTTTAGACTGGGCATTATGTAATGAGAAAGGATTAATTAACAATCTTGTTGAGCGAGGCCCCTTAGGTCGGAGCGATCATAATATGATAGAATTATTCATTAAGATGGAGAGTGAAATAGTTGACTCAGAGACTAGGGTGCTGAATTTAAATAAAGGAGAGTACGATGATATGAGGAGCGAGTTGGGTAGGATTGATTGGGGAATGTCACTCAAAGGGTTGACGGTGGATGGGCAATGGCAAACATTCAAAGATCGCATGGATGAACTACAGAATCTGTTCATCCCAGTTTGGCTTAAAAATGAAACAAAAAAGGAGACTCCACCGTGGCTAACAAGGGAAATTAGGGATAGCAGAAAATCCAAGGAGAGAACATATAAATTGGCCAGAAAAAGCAGGAAACCTGAGGATTGGGAGCAGTTTAGGATTCAACAAAAGAGGACAAAGGGATTAATTAAGAGGGGGGAAATACAGTATGAGAGTAACCTTGCAGGGAACAAAAAAGCTGACTGTAAAAGCTTTTATAGATATGTGAAGAGAAAAAGATTGGTGAAGTCAAGCATAGGTCCCTTGCATTCAGAATATGGGGAACTTATTATGGGCAACAAAGAAATGGCAGGCCAATTAAATACATACTTAGGTTCTGTCTTCACAAATAAGGGTACAAAATAACCTCCCATAGATGTCGGGGAACATAGAATCTAATGAAAGGGAGGAACTGAGAGGAATCAGTATTTGTAGGGAAATGGTGTTAGGGAAATTGATGGTATTGAAGGCCGATCAATCCCCAGGGCCTGACAATCTACATCCTAGTGTACTTAAGGAAGTGGCCATAGAAATAACAGATGCATTGCTGGTCATCTTCCAAAATTCGATAGACTCCGGAACAGTACCCATGGATTGGTGGTAGCTAATTTTACCCCACTGATCAAAAAGGGTGGTAGAGAGAAAACGGGGAATTACAGATCGGTACACCTGACATCGGTAGTGGGGAAAATGCTAGAGTCCATTATAAAGGATGTAATAGCAGAGAACTTGGAAAAATGTGACCGGATCGGACAAAGTCAACATGGATTTACAAAAGGTAAATCGTGCTTGACTAATCTACTGGAATTTTTTGAGGATGTAACTCGTAAAATAGATGAGGGAGAACCAGTGGATGTGGTGTATTTGGACGTTCAAAAGGCTTTCGATAAGCTCCAACATAAGAGATTAACGTGTAAATTAAGGCACGTGGGACTGGGGGCAAGGCATTGACTTGGATGGCAGACAGAATGCAAAGAGCAGGAATAAACGGCTATTTTTCTGAGTGGCAGGCAGTGACTAGTGGGGTACTGCATGGATCGATCCTTGGATCCCAGCTTTTCACAATGGCCCAGAAATTCGGGTCGGGGGCTTCCCACGGGTGTAAGTTCCCGACCTGCACTTACCTTGTGCGTCGGCAGTTGAGCTGTATGGCCCTGTGGAATTCCGCTCCAGGGCCTGGCCCAGCTGCCGGCGCGCTGTGCTTGCGTGCCCCAGGGGCGTAGTTAGTGCGATGCGTCCACTGGGATCACGTGAGCCATGGGCAGCCAATCGGGGGAGGGAAAAGCCCATTCATAAGATTGACAGGAAGACCTGTCAAAACTTATAAATACTACGGGCCCCAAAATAGCAGTAAACCGTCAAATAATTTTTTTTTAATTCACACTTTTTAAATAAACTATAAATTACATTAAATAACTATTGTAAACAATAATTTAAATTTTTGAAAAAAGTCATTTTATATTCTAACGTGGCTAAAAATAAACTTACCTTGCTTTAAAGTATTTAAAATTAATCAACCTGTGGAACAAATGTTTCAATTTTAATTAATTGACCACTTACCTTGCAAAAAGCAGGCCTTACGCCTGCTTTTTAAATGTTTAAATCCTGCAGGCTTACGATACCGGGAAAACCTGTAAAAAAAAACTAAGTTCAAAGCGCACGCGCAGCCTCCCCTGCGCGCGCGTTCGACCTCTGAACCTCTTCGTTCAGAGGATTGGAAGTGCCGGTTTCCCCTCCATTCGGCCTACGGGTGAGTACCTCGTGCGTACTCGCCCGTGGAGACCCAAATTTCTGGGCCAATATATATTAATGATCTGGACGAGGGAACTAGATGTAACATCTGCAAGTTTGCAGACGGCACAAAGCTGGGTGGGCGTGTGAGCTGTGAGGAGGATGCTGAGAAACTCCAGCATGATTTGGACAGGTTGGGTGATTGGGCAGAAACATGGCAGATACAATATAACGTGGATAAATGCGAGGTTATCCACTTTGGTGGCAAAAACAGGAAGGCAGATTATTACCTGAATGGCAATAGATTGGGAGAAGGGGAAGTGCAACGAGACCTGGACGCCCTTGTGCACCAGTCGCTGAAAGTAAGAATGCAGGTGCAGCAGGTGGTTAAGAAGGCAAATTGTATTTTGGCCTTCTTAGCGAGTGGGTTTGAGTACAGGAACAAGGATGTCTTGCTACAGTTGTACAGGGCCTTGGTGAGACCACATCTTGAGTATTATGTGCAGTTTGGTCGCCTTATCTGAGGAAAGATGTTCTTGCCATGGAAGGAGTGCAGCGAAGATTGACCAGGCTGATACCTGGGATGGCAGGAATTATGCATGAGGCGAGATTGTGTCGATTGGGCTTGTACTCGCTGGAGTTTAGAAGAATGAGAGGGGATCTCATCAAAACTTATAAAATTCTAACAGGACTAGACAGACTAGATGCTGGAAGGATGTACCCGATGTTCGGGGAGTGCAGAACCAGGGGTCACAGTTTAAGGATAAGGAGTAAGCCATTTAGGACAGAGATGAGGAGGAATTTCTTCACCCAGAGAGTCGTGAACCTGTGCAATTCTCTACCAAAGAAGGTAGTAGAGGTCAATACATTAAATATATTCAAGAAGGAGTTGGATATATTTCTTAAGGTTAAAGAATTCAAGGGATATGGAGAGAAGGCCGGAACAGGGTGCTGAATTAGAATGATCAGCCATGATCTCATTGAATGGCGGAGCAGGCTCGAGGGGCCGAATGGCCAACACCTGCTCCTATCGTCTATATTTCTATGCAACCTTTTGCCTCCAAGGCAGAGGGTTATCACGTTGCTCAGGAGCCGCACAGCCACGCGGATGGGCTAGAGGGATGGAGCAGGCCGCTCCACGCCCTGGAAACATGGGCTGGATGTTTCCTTTGGGGGTGGGAACGCTCTCAGGGTCAATAGTGATCACTCGCCAGGTTGTATAATTTGCATTCCATCTTTGCATTTAATATAAAACTGTAAATCAGTTATTTAAAATGTAATACTGATGTACTCAAGCCTGTTATTATAATTAAGCACTCGTGGGCGAATCATGAGCTGTGTTGTTGTCGCTGGACTAACAACCCTTTTTTAAGACGATAACCTCGGATGAAATTCTCCAATACACATATGGCTGTGGACCACATTAATCATTCACTCCCTCCACCACCGGCACACCGTTGCTGCAGTGTCTACCATCTACAAGATGCACTTCAGCATTTCGCCAAGGCTTCATCAACGGCACTGCCCAAACCTGCGAACTACACAATCCAGAGGGACAACGGCAGCAGGTGCATGGGAGCACCATAAATTCCTCTCCAAGTCATACACCATCCCGAGATGGAAAGATATCTGCCTTTCCTTCATCGGCATTGGATCTAAAACCTTGAGATGTTTGGATAACAGCACTGTGGGAGCACCTTCACCACAGGGAGTGTAACTGTTCAACAAGAAGGCGCACCACGATTTTCGCAAGAGGAAATGGTCTGGGAAATAAATGCTGACCGTGCGACTGAGACACATATTCACAGAATTTATTTTACAAATATAGCTCATAAATATATTCAGGAACATATTTCCCAGATGGTCATCCCAGCGAAATTCTACATGTGATCACACTGAATTTGTTTACAATTTCTCTCCGAGCAGTGACATGAACTAACCTCCATCAGCTAATTGATGATGTCCCTACACTTGCGGCTCGAACAGATTTTACTCAAGGCGGCTTGAAAGTAAAGCATTGCATGTTGAAATTGTGATCTATTTGAGAAGGAATAAATGAATAAAATGAATGCTTTCAAATAACACCCAGAGTTCTGTTTTCCCATCTGAATTGCTGGACTCTTTACTCTCCTGGTTGGTGAATGATTCTGGGAGCCTCCCCGTCTCACCAGGGCTTCACTTGTACCGGATTGTGGGTTAATATTGGGACGGAGGACGCTCTCTTCTATGCCCAGTGAAGATGCCATGTTTCAAATAAGGACTGGACAATCGACCCTCATTGAATAAAAAGGTATTTCCACAGTTAATAGATTGCCAACATTTCACTTAAACAGAGGCACCCCACGTCTCTTTACTTGGTCCATTCCTTTCTGGATTAAGTTCATCACAAAAGCGGCATACAGGCTACACATAATATCTCCTGTTGTCTCCTGCTTTTCATTGGCCTCATTATAATTATCTATCATTTTGTTAATTTTGCTTTGTACTTTGCCCAATTCTCTCATTAACTCCTGAGTAGATAAAATGTTGCCTTGATGTTGAATTAAATCATCTGTCTACTACGTCAGCGGGAATCCTGAGCGGCAGAGCGGGGCTATAAAAGTCCCAGAGACCAGGTAAGGCATCAAAGCGTCGGCGGGAATCCTGAGCGGCAGAGCGGGGCTATAAAATTCCCAGAGACCAGGTAAGGCCTCACAGCGTCGGCGGGAATCCTGAGCGGCTGAGCGGGGCTATAAAAGTCCCAGAGACCAGGTACGGCCTCACAGCATCGGCGGGAATCTCGAGCGGCAGAGCGGGGCTATAAAAGTCCCAGAGACCAGGTAAGGCCTCACAGCATCGGCGGGAATCCTGAGCGGCAGAGCGGGGCTATAAAAGTCCCAGAGACCAGGTAAGGCCTCACAGCGTCGGCGGGAATCTCGAGCGGCAGAGCGGGGCTATAAAAGCCCAAGAGACCATGTAAGGCCTCACAGCGTCGGCGGGAATCTCGAGCGGCAGAGCGGGGCTATAAAATTCCCAGAGACCAGGTAAGGCCTCACAGCGTCGGTGGTAATCTCGAGCGGCAGAGCGGGGCTATAAAAGTCCCAGAGACCAGGTAAGGCCTCACAGCATCGGCGGGAATCTCGAGCGGCAGAGCGGGGCTATAAAAGTCCCAGAGGCCAGGTAAGGCCTCACAGCATCGGCGGGAATCCTGAGCGGCAGAGCGGGGCTATAAAAGCACCAGAGACCAGGTAAGGCCTACCAGTCTCCAGTCTGGAAGGAGAGAGGTAAAAAGTAATCCAAGTGTGACGTCACCAGAAAGCGGGTAAGTGATTGGTTGTTAAGTATTTCTCCCTTTTAAGCTTAAATCTCTGTGGTTTATAGTTTCTAAGGTGTCATATTCACCGTCTAGAATCGGGGCAGAGGATATTTAAGAATAATATTAATACATTTAATTAATTACATAGATTGAGAGATCAGGCGATGTGTTGCTGCTGCAATATGTGTGAGCTGGTGAACACCATTGATGCTCACAGTGATCACATTTGCAGTAAGTGTTGGCTGCTCAATGAACTCCGGCTCCGTGTTGAAGAGCTGGAGTCCGAGCTTCAAACACTGAGACACATCAGGGAGGGGGAGAGTTACCTGGACTCTGTGTATCACGAGGTAGTCACACCAATTACATTAATTAATTCAGGTGTAGTCCGTGGCCAGGGTCAGGATGGTGTGACTAGAAGTGAGGCAGGTACGGGGATCCAGGAGGTAGTGTTGGAGGAGCCGCAGCCCTTGCACTTGTCCAACACGTTCGAGGCTCGTACTCCCTGTGGGGACAGGAGCAGGGACTGCAGGGAGGATGAGCAACCTGGCCACAGCACCGTGGAGCAGGGGGCCATTCAAGTGGGGGGAGTTAAAAGAAATGTTGTAGGGGATAGTATCGTTAGGGGGATAGATAGAGTTATTTGCAGCTGAGAGCGAGAGTCCCGAAGGCTGTGTTGCCTGCCCGATGCCAGGGTTAAGGACATCTCCTCTGGACTGGAGAGAAACTTGGAGTGGGAGGGGGAGGATCCAGTTGTCGTGGTCCATGTTGGTACCAACGACATAGATAGGACAAGGAAGGAGGTTCTGCTGAGGGAGTTTGAGCAGCTAGGGGCCAAATTAAAAAGCAGAACCACAAGGGTAATATTTCTGGATTATTACCTGAGCCACGAGCGAATTTGGCTAGGACAAATAAAATTAGAGAGTTAAATGCGTGGCTCAAAGACTGGTGTTTGAGAAATGGGTTTTGCTTCCTGCGACAGTGGCACCAATACTGGGGCAGGAGGGAGCTGTTCCGTTGGGACGGGCTTCACTTGGCCAGTGCTGGGACTAGAGTCCTGGCGGTTCATATAAATAGGGCTGTAGAGAGGGCATTAAACTAATTGTGGGGGGGGAGGTTCCTAGAGAGCAAAAATTAAAAATTACAACAGAGAAGGTCATAGACTTAAGTAGCAGTGGGGAACGTAAAAACCAGAGCGTGTCAGGAAGGGGCAGAAGGTATGGAGTAAAAGGTAAAGTAATAAAAAGGGCAAAAGCAGGAACTAAATTTCACAAAACATCTTTGAAAGTTCTCTATCTGAATGCACGTAGCATTCGTAACAAAATAGATGAGTTAATGGCACAAATAACTACATATGGGTATGATCTTGTGGCCATTACAGAAACATAGCTGCAGGGTGACAATGCCTGGGAATTAAACATACCAGGTTATTTAACGATCAGGAAGGACAGTCAGGAAGGAAGGGGAGGTGGGGTGGCTATGTTAATAAAGGAAGGAATCACTGTAATACAGAGAAATTATATTGGGTCAAAAGATCAGGATAATGAAACAGTTTGGGTGGAGGTAAGGAATAATAAGGGGGAAAAAGCACTAGTGGGCGTAGTCTATAGGCCTCCGAACAGTGGCAACTCTGTTGGATGGAGTATCAATCAGGAAATAGTTGCGGCTTGTAATAAGGGAGCATCTATAATTATGGGGGATTTTAAATATCATATTAATTGGACAAATCAAATTGGGCAGGGCTGCCTTGAGGATGAGTTCATTGAGTGTATTAGGGATGGGTTTCTTGAGCAGTATGTAACTGAACCGACCAGGGGGCAAGCAACCTTTGATCTGGTCCTGTGTAACGAGATGGGATTAATTAAAAATGTCCTAGTAAAGGATCCCCTTGGAATGAGTGACCATAACATGGTTGAATTCCATATTCAATTAGAGGGTGAGAAGGTTGGATCTCAAACAAGCGTGCTAAGCTTGAATAAAGGAGACTATGAAGGTATGAGAGCGGAATTGAGTTGAGTGGATTGGGAAGATAGATTAAAGGGTAAGACGATACATGATCAGTGGTGTACATTTAAGGAGTTATTTTACAACTTCCAATAAAAATATATTCCACTGAGAGGAAAAGTGTGTAAAAGAAAAGACAGCCATCCGCGGCTAAGTAAAGAAATAAAGGATGGTATTCGACTAAAAACAAGGGCATATAAGGTAGCCAAATCTAGTGGGAGGATAGAGGATTGGGAAAACTTTAAAAGACAGCAAAAAATTACAAAAAGATTGATTAAGAAAGGGAAGATAGATTATGAAAGTAAATTAGCAAAAAATATAAAAACAGATAGTAAGAGTTTTTATAGTTATATAAAAAGAAAAAGGGTGGCTAAAGTAAATTTTGGTCCCTTAGAGGATGAGACCGGGAAATTAATGGTGGGAAATATGGAGATGGCAAAAACACTGAATGAATATTTTACATCAGTCTTTACAGTAGAAGACACTAAGAATATCCCAACACTGGAAAAACAGGGGGCTAAAGGGGGGGAGGAGCTAAACACGATCAAAATCACTAAGGAAGTGGTACTCGGTAAAATAATGGGACTCAAGGTGGATAAATCACCTGGACCTGATGGCTTACATCCTAGGGTCTTGAGGGAACTGGCGGTAGGGATTGTGGATGCATTGGTAATAATTTTCCAAAACTCCCTGGACTCGGCAAAGGTCCCAGCATACTGGAAAACTGCTAATGTAACACCCTTATTTAAAAAGGGCAGTAGACAGAAGGCTGGAAACTATAGACCGGTTAGCCTAACATCTGTGGTAAGTAAAATTTTGGTGTCCAATATTAAGGAGACAGTAACAGGACATTTGGATAATCATAATTAAATAGGACAAAGTCAGCATGGTTTTATGAAGGGGAAGTCATATTTGACAAATTTGCTGGAGTTCTTTGAGGAAGTAACGTATAGGGTGGATAAAGGGGAACCAGTGGACGTAGTGTATTTAGACTTCCAATAGGCATTTGACAAGGTGCCACACAAAAGATTATTGCTTAAGATAAAAAATCACGGGATTGGGGGTAATATTCTGGCATGGATAGAGGATTGGCTATCTAACAGAAGGCAGAGAGTTGGGATAAATGGTTCATTCTCAGACTGGCAATCAGTAACTAGTGGTGTTCCACAGGGGTCAGTGCTGGGTCCCCAACTCTTTGCAATCTATAGTAATGATTTGGAGGAGGGGACCGAGTGTAACATATCAAAGTTTGCAGATGATACTAAGATGGGAGGGAAAGTAGTGAGTGAGGAGGACATAAAAAACCTGCAAGGGGACATCGACAGGCTAAGTAAGTGGGCACAGATTTGTCAGATGGAATACAATACTGGAAAGTGCGAGGTTATGCACTTTGGCAGGAAAAATCCTCGAGCATGGTATTATCTTAATGGCAAGAAACTGGAAAGTACTGAAGTACAAAGGGATCTGGGGGTCCTGGAGCACGAAACTCAAAAGGTTATTATGCAGGTGCAGCAATTGATTCAGAAGGCCAATGGAATGTTGGCTTTCATTGCTAGGGTGATGGAATATAAAAATAGGGAGGTATTGCTTCAGTTGTACAAGGTATTGGTGAGACCGCGCCTGGAATACTGCGTACAATTTTGGTGTCCATACTTAAGAAAGGACATACTTGCTCTCGAGTCAGTACAAAGAACGTTCACTCGGTTAATCCCGGGGATGAGAGGATGGATATATGAGGAGAGGTCCAGATCGGGACTCTACTCATTGGAGTTCAGAAGAATGAGAGGCGATCTTATTGAAACATATAAGATTGTGAAGGGGTTGGATCGGGTGGATGCGGGGAAGATGTTCCCGATCATGGGTGAAACTAGAACCAGGGAACATAGTCTTAGAATAAAGGGCTGCTCTTTCAAAACTGAGATGAGGAGGAACTACTTCACTCAGAGGGTTGTAGGTCCTTGGAATATGCTGCCCCAAAAGCTGTAGAAGCTACATATTTACATAAATTTAAAACAGAAATAGACACTTTCCTAGAAGTAAAGGGAATTAAGGGTTACGGGGAGCGGGCAGGAATTTGGACATGAGTCTAGTTTCAGATCGGTCATGGCCCTGTGGGTAGCGGAGCGGGCCCAGGGGCCGTGTAGCCTGATCCTGCTCCTATTTCGTGTGTCTAATTCTGTTTGATTCAGGAGATGGTTCTGTGAAAGTGGATTGTCGGTTAGGATCAGATCAGCCATGATCTTATTGAATGGCGGAGCAGGCTCGAGGGGCCGATTGGCCTACTCCTGCTCCTATTTCTTATGTTCTTATGTTCTTGCTTCATTTTGGATAAAATGTCTTTCAATTGCTTTCTCATCAACTCATCATGTTCCCACATTCCCTCTAAGTCGGCTCGGTTCATACCAGCCAAAGCTGCTGTTGTTCCTTCCTTTCTTAAATAGGGGTGTTACATTTGCGGTTTTCCAGTCCGATGGGACTTCTCCAGAATCCAGGGAATTTTGGTAGATTACAACCAATGCATCCACTATCTCTGCAGCCACCTATTTTAAGACCCTCGGATGCAAGCCATCGGGTCCAGGGGACCTGTCCAACTTTAGTCCCATTATTTTCTAAATAACTTATGTAAATTGCTAGTACTGTCCATCACAGAGCATCCCACATCTGACGTGTGTTAGCGAAATCTACGTTTGCAGATTCTCGGCCAGTTCAATGTTTGTTTCAATTCACTGTTATCAGCGTTAATGATTAACAATCCTTCATACCGGATCCACAGATCTCCTACTTTGCTGCTGATAGTTCCTTGAGTTTTGGTCCACTTAAAAGTGATCTTATTACAGCAATTTTTTAATTGTATTAGTAACCCATCTCCTTGTGATACTTGCATGCCCCTTATGCTTTCATTTCTGGTTCAATCTGGACCGACTGGGTACGTTACACAATTTCAGTTCCACTCCGGTTGCAGTTTCGCTGGTAGGAATCAGCAGTAGTACAAAGTTTATCCACATCCTTTTCCTGTTGAAATACATTCAAATGAAGTATTTATTCTGTTGTGTATTTTGAATGTGTATTAGAATTGTCGCACATGGGATCTCTAGTGGTGATTTGCAATGCACTATGGGAAATGTAGTGCATTGAGTGAAGAAGCACATTGTAAATAAAATGGCCGTTAACTAAACTCTCCACCCCGGAGTCCTTCTTAATTGTTATATAGGTAAGGGTATAAAACCCCTTGAGACACAACAAAACTGGCGACGAGGACGACGGACTTGCGCATCACTTTGCACTGGAATCGGCGATGTTTAAAGTAAGAAGTTCCTGTCTTTTCATAATGGTGTGCCCGCAATTTAGTGCTGATGCAATCGCCTCGTAAAAGTGGCGGTTCGTGCGTTACACAAATAAGAAGGGGAGAGTAACGATACAGTGAAACGAAGTGGAGAAAAAGGACTGTAAAAATAAAAAAGAAAGTGGAGGAAAAGGACTGTAAAAAAAAAAAATTGCTATGCTAACCGGAGCGTTTGGACCATTTGATTAAATGGCGGAGCAATGGAGTGCTTATGCAGAGCGTTTCGGATTTTTCGTGAGTGCAAATGGCACTAAAGATGACGTGAAAGTGGCGACGTTCCTCAGTGTGATCGGAACAAAAACATTTGGCTTGTTACGGAGTTTGATGCACCCAGATAAGCCCAGCACTATGACAGATGATCAGATTGTGGAAGTTTTGGAAACACATTTCGCACCCAAGCCGCTGCTGATCGCCGAGAGCTTCAGGTTTCAGAAACGAAACCAAGGGGAGGGTGAGTCCATAGCCGAATATGTTGCAGTGCTAAAGAAGCTAACTGAGTACTGTGAGTTTGGTGAAACTCTAAATGACACTGTCCATGATAGGTTTGTGTGTGGATTAAGATGTGAAGCAACACAGAAGTGCTTGCTCACGACTGACAAACTGACGCTTAAATCAGCAGTGGAGCTCGCTGTGTCTTTGGAGTTAGCTGCTAAAGATGCACAGCTGTTGGGGGCTGCAACAAGAGTGCACAGTGTAGCAGCTACACCGGATAAGCATGCAAGGGGCGCCAGAGAGTATTACAGATGTGGAAGGTCAGGTCATCAGCCATCTGACTGCTGGTGTAAAAACCTGACCTGTCAGAAAAATGAAAAGAAAGGACACATTGAACGTGTGTGTAAAGAGCAAAGCAAACTATCCTACACAGAGACACACAAAAACAAACAAGGAAACACATCCAACTGGCGTTCTAAAAATAAAAACCTACACATGGTGAAACAAGAACTGGAAGACAGTGACACAGACTCTGATGGGGAGCTGAATCTCCATGTGTTAATGGTGAATGGAGGCTCATCAGTCTATGGAGTCACTCCACTACTACTGGGATTACCGGTCAAAATGGAGCTGGATACTGGGGCCGCTGTCTCCTATTCAAAGAAAAACTGAACCACCTATCACTGACGCTGGCCAAGCTCATCTTAAAGACCTACACTGTGGAAACAGTCCCAGTGTTGGGTAAGACAGAGATCAAGGTGGAGCTAAATGGACAAACCTTGATGCTGCCAGTTTATGTGGTCAAGGGTGACGATCCATCCCTGATGGGCAGGCCATGGTTGGAGAAAATTAATCTGGATTGGAAAACAGTGAATGCGGTGTCAGTTGAAGAGGCGGGGATAGCAGCAGTGTTGACAAAGCAAGCGGCTGTCTTTGACAGAGAATTTGGGAGTATGAAGGGGATTACGCTCAAACTCAAGGTGAAGCCTGACAGCCAGCCACGATTCCTGAAGGCCAGGAACGTTCCCTACGCCCTCAGACCAAAGGTGGAGGCTGACCTGGAGCGTCTGGTCAAGATAGGGGTGCAGGTGCCAGTTTCGCACAGTGAGTGGGCCATGCCAGTGGTACCAGTGATGAAGAGTGATGGCGCGGTTCGCTTATGTGGAGATTTCATAGTAACATTGAATCCTGTGCTCTCAGCTGAACAGTACCCCATCCCCATCATTGAAGATCTTTTCGCGGGTCTAGCAGGCGGTCAGAAGTTTAGCAAGATTGATCTATGCCAAGCCTACTTGCAGATGCAAGTAGAAGAGAACTCACTGAAGTACCTCACCATCACCACCCACAAGGGCCTCTACAGGTACTGCCACCTACACTTTGGTATAACGTCAGCACCAGTATTGTTTCAGCAGGCTATGGATCAGATCTTAAGCGGCATTCCAGGGGTACAATGTTATCTCGACGATATCCTTGTCACAGGAAAGGACGACAATGAGCATCTGTAGAACCTGACGAAGACACTGGGAAAACTCGAAGAATATGGCTTACGCGTTCGCAAGGACAAATGCGAATTTTTCAAGCCATCAGTGGAGTACCTAGGCCATGTCATCGATGCGGATGGCCTACACACAGCACCGTTGAAAGTGAAAGCCATTGCCGACGCTCCTGCACCTACAAATGTCGGCCAGCTTCAGTCATTCTTAGGTCTCCTGAACTATTATGGAAAGTTTATTCCACAGCTGGCATCACTGTTCAAGCCATTACATGAGTTGCTGTGTCAGGGCAAGGCCTGGGCGTGGACGAAGGAGTGCGAAGCTGCATTCAAGAAAGCCAAAGCAGCTTTGACTGACCCCAGAGTGTTGACGTACTTTGACCCATCATTGCAGATTCAGCTGGCCTGTGACGCGTCGCTTTATGGCGTGGGCGCAGTTGTGTCCCACATCTTTCCCTCAGGCAAAGAGAAGCCAATTTCATTTGCGTCAAGGTCCCTGAGCAAGGCAGAGGTGAAGTACCCGCAGATCGAAAAAAAGGCTTTGGGCATCATCTTTGGAATCAAAAGTTCCATCACTACTTGTTCGGAAGGAAATTCACCTTGCTGATGGATCATCGTCCTCTGACATCGATCTTTGGTCCACACACAGGAATACCCCCCCTGGCAGCATGCAGGATGCAGCGCTGGGTGCTGATGTTAAGCACTCACAATTACAACAGCAAATACCGGAGGTCAGCAGCACATGGCAATGCGGACAGATTGTGAAGACTTCCGCTACCTGTGCCCTCTGAAGGCTGTGAGCAGAAGTTTTTCTACTTTGACATGGTGAGCAATGCCCCTGTCATTGCTCGGCAGGTCAGGAAAGAGACCAGAGTGGACCCTATGCTATCCCAGGTGCTGGATCGGGTGATGCGAGGAGACGGATCACGGGTGTCAGACGCACCACCTGTTAAGAGGGAAGGAGTTGTCTGTCATGTCAGGATGCCTCCTTTGGGGCATGTGAGTGATCATACCACCAAAGCTGCGGAAACATGCCCTCAATGAGCTGCACTCAGGACATTGTGGTATTGTCCGGAGGAAGGAGCTGGCACGAAGCTACTTCTGGTGGCCCGGTCTGGATCATGAAAGTAACTTGAAGCGAAATCATGCACATCATGTGAGACAACCAGGGATATGCCAAGAGCAGCTCAACTGCATCCATGGGAATGGCTGGCAACACCGTGGCAAAGGATCCATCTTGATTTCGCGGGACCAGTGGAAGGAGCGATGTTCCTGATCGTGGTGGACGGAGGTTGCATTAATGTCCACTACCACTACAGAGAAAACCATCGAGACTCTGAGAGAGATGTTCGGGCGATTTGGTCTGCAGGAGCAGATCGTAACCGACAATGGAACACAGTTCACATCCCAGGAGATGGAGGAGTTCCTCAACGTCCACAGAAGCAGTGGTGCACACCAATCAGCAGGATCAAGTCAGCAGACGAGCTCAGAGGTTCAAAGAACGACACTTTGTCTTGGGGGGCGAAGTCCTCGTGTGTAACTACTCTACCCCGGAGCAGTGGGTCCCGGCTATGGTCATTCAAAAGACGGGCCCCGTTTCATACCGAGTCCGCACCAGAGACGACCAAACATGGAGATGGCATGTAGACCAGTTACTGCCAAGACAGTCACCACAGGTAACCCAAGAAACATAGGATCAAGGACCTGCTGGGGGCTCCAGCAGGGACTGGTCCTCCAACCCTGAGACGGCAGCACCATCCACTCTTGTGCCATCGACGGAGGAAGCCACGCCTGCAGGGTCACGGGAGAGCCAGCCAGAGCCTGCTCCTGAGAAAAGGCGTCAACCCCAAAGAGAAAGGCAGCCTCCAGAGCGCCTTAGTTACAGTTATTGCTAACCTGTGTGCATGGGGCAGAATAATCCCCAGGGTTAGTGGAATGTAGAGGCAGTCTACGCTCTCTTCCAAAGTTATAGTCATTTTCAGTTATTCTGTTTTGTGGACATTCTATTTTAAGGGGGAGGTAATATGTTGTGTATTTTGAATGTGTATTAGAATTGTCCCACATGGGATACTGCAGTGGAGATTTGCAATGCACTATGGGAAATGTAGTGCATTGAGTGAAGAAGCACATTGTAAATAAAATGGCCGTTAACTAAACTCTCCAACCCAGAGTCCTTCTTAATTGTTACATAGGTAAATGTATAAAACCCCTTGAGACACAACATATTCCATCTAGTTATCTGACCTCATTTTCGTGCAAAGTTTAGACTGATCTCCATGATATCACATATATTGTGGTTTCTACCCTCTTTTCTGACTGACCAAATTAAAGATTGTATCTCCCAATATTTCCATAACTTCATACGGACATTCCCAATTGGCTTTATTCAAATGGGTAATTACAATAAACTTGTGAGCCAAATGCACTTGGTAGAAAGAAGGTGGGAAAACTAACAGCTAGTTTAACATAGTGAATGGGAAATATTGCTGCAGGATTGTATGTGTGCGCACGTCATTGATTGAAATAAACCCTTGTGCTGGAACCTGAACGACTGCCAGATGAAAGCTTTTCGGGTGTAAACGTTTGCAAGACAAAGGAGTTATTTAACTGCAGCTGATTCTCACACAGAAAAACAGGATGATACCATTCTGCGGACAGACAAGATAAGGAAAGCAACGTGATTTAAATATTGGACAATATGGGAAGTTTACTAAAGGGGGTGTCATGTTAAGTCAGGTGACAGAAGCAATCTGCTCAAGGGAGAAGAGTTTACTTTAGTAAGGGGAGAAAGATCATATAAAAACAGACATTTTGTGTTTAGTAATTCAGTGCAGCGAGGGAATAGTGAAGTGCAGGTTTACACATCTTTACTCATATCTGTTTCATCTACTCTGCTTGTAAAGTGCTTTGCATATGGCCTGAAGAAATAATTGTATTGAACCTGAAACAACGACTGATTTTGTTACTACTCAAGCAAAGAGACAACGTGACTCCCCAAATTACAATACTGGCGAGCTGCCGCGGTGTGAGCCTGCAGCTTTTTGTTCTAATAACCGGGGAGGTGTCGATTTCGAACTGAAGTAAGATGTGGGCCATCAGAACTCAATCCGGACAAGGTCTGGTACAGCAGGGAGAGGACTTCCACCATCCGCAACTGACAGTGACAATTGCGCTGCAGGGCACAGGATAAAGAACCTATATGTGTGAGTAGTAGACATTTTGCAGGGGTAGTAGACAGATGTGTGGCGCTTTGACATAGCAGTGAACAGGCCGCAGTGCTCCCCACACAAAGCTCAATCTTTCATTAGCTTCACGGAGGGCGAGATTGCGTTTAGGCAGAAAAGGGAAGACTGATCACCTCCAGCAAGGGGCCATCCAGGAGGGAAAGTGTCCAGATAAAAAGAGACCGGATCCAAGGGAGAAAGGTCAGATAAATAGCGGACAATCCAGGAGGGAAGGAGCCAAGATAAAATAAAGAGTGTTGGAAAAGCCAAGATAAATAGAATGACCAATTCCAGAATGGAAAGTGAGCAGATAACTGAATAAAAGTAATAAGGAAGTACCCTCATTGTGGGTAGAGGCAGACAATTTTAAAGGCAGGCAGATATTATAGTAAGCAGCTCCTTTTTGCACACAACTTAGCGATATTAGGGTTAGTTCTTGCCATGTAGGCAGTGCAGCGAAGATTCACCAGGCTGATACCTGGGGGAGCAGGAATGACGTATGAGGAGAGATTGTATCGATTGGGCTTATACTCACTGGAGTTTAGAAGATTGAGAGGGGATCTCATCGAAATCTATAAAATTCTGTCAGGTCTGGACAGACTAGATGCAGGAAGGACGTTTCTGATGGCCGGGGAGTCCAGAACCAGGGGTTATAGTCTAAGGATAAGGGGTAAGCCATTTAGGACTGAAATGAGGAGGAATTTCTTCACCCAGAGAGTGGTGAACCTGTGGAATTCTCTGCCACAGAGGGCGGTGGAGGCCACTTCATTAAATATATTCAAGAAAGAGTTGGATATATGTCTTGAGGCTAAAGGGATCAAGGTATATGGGGAGAAGGCAGGGACAGGGTACTGAGTTTGGATGATCAGCCATGATCTCATTGAATGGCGGAGCAGGCTGGAAGGCCGAATGGCCTACTCCTGCTCCTATCTTCTATGTTTCTATGTCTATGTTTTTTAACAGCTATCAGAGAGATGAAAGAGAAAGGGTAAAAGAACAGCAGCAGCTAGAAACCAGGAATGGTGAAATAAACTGTCTGCAAACCCACCTGAGAACACAGCAAAGGAAGCGAAAGAACAGGCAATAACAGCTGCAACATGAGTTGCTGAGTTGACAGTTAAAAAGATGAAAGAAAATAAACATAAAGTTGAAATCGATACTGAAGTTGCCAGCTTCTCGGCAGAGAAACGTAAAACATGAGTCTTGCTAAGTGAAAAGAAACTTAAAGGGTACTAGAATTTCAGCTTGTGTGAAAAAGTGTTAGCATGTGAAATTTTTCCTGACTACGAATGATTAAGAATTTATAGCATTTCTTTTGTCTGAAAAAGTGTCTTTAATAACAGTGTTTGTTATGTTTGTTTTAGCTCCACCCATTTCACTGTGCATGGAGTTAAAAGCCGTTTAACCTCTTCTAGTCTTGCCCTGGAAGTTGGTCAGGCCTGTGCTGTTTTGGATTTGTTGATTTTTAAATTTGTGTGCACACAGGTGTATTAGTTGTGAAACACTTGAGCCATGTTTTTGGTTGTTACAATGATTTGGCAATTCGAATTGATAACCAATGAAAGGGATCATGTTTCTAAACTGTGTGAATGTGGTGGTTTAAGTTTGCTTATTTCAAGTAAAGATTGTGCAACCAGCATTGAATTACATTTTGGGTTACAGTCGCAACTGTGAAAAGACTGTTTGTTTTACAAAAGATAAGCTCCAGCTTTGAAGTTACCGTTGCTATGGTGTCAGATATAAAATTAAGCTGAACTTCCAAAGCATTTTGTTTTAATTTGGATTAAAGTAAAAATAAAGCTATGTCTTTATGCAGTTTAGCATAAGAAGGTAAGCATGCAGGTGCAGCAGGCGGTTAAACAGGCAAATGGTATGTTGGCCTTCGTAGCAAGAGTGTTCGAGTACAGGAACAGGGATTTCTTGCTACAGTTGTACAGGGCCTTGTTGAGTCCACACCTTGAGTATTGTGTGCAGTTTTGGTCACCATACCTGAGGAAGGACGTTCTTGCCATGGAGGGAGTGCAGCGAAGATTCACCAGGTTGATACCTGGGTTGGCAGGAATGACGTATGAGAAGAGATTGTGTTGATTGGGCTTATAATCACTGGAGTTTAGAAGATTGAGAGGGGATCTCATCGAAACCTATAAAATTCTGTCAGGTGTGGACAGACTAGATGCTGGAAGGATGTTTCTGATGGCCGGGGAGTCCAGAACCAGGGGTCATAATCTAAGGATAAGGGGTAAGCCATTTAGGACTGAAATGAGGAGGAATTTCTTCATCCAGAGAGTGGTGAACCTGTGGAATTCTCTGCACAGAGGACGGTGGAGGCCAGTTCATTAAATATATTCAAGAAATAGTTGGATATGTTTCTTGAGGCTGAAGGGCTCAAGGGATATGGGGAAAAGGCGGGGACAGGGTACTGAGTTTGGATGATCAGCCAGGATCATATTGAATGGCGGAGCAGGCTCGAAGGGTGGAATGGCCTACTCCTGCTCCTATCTTCTATGTTTCTATGTTGCTATGTTAAATTAAAAATGGCTGGTCTCGTTTTAAATCAACTCGAATGTTTAGTTGAGAGACACTTGAGCTATGTTTTTGTATTTTGAACTGATTGGCGATGCATCAGGGACGGGGAGTCATTTGGACACTTTGTTCCAGGAGGCAGTCACACCCTTTAGGTTAAGTAGTACTTCAGAGTTCTTCAGTGGTCAGGGAGAGAAGGGCGTGACTGCGAGTCAGGGAGGCATAGCGATCCAGGATGTAATGATGGAGGAGCCTCAGCCCTGGCCTTGTCCAACAGGTACGAGTTACTTTCTACCAGTATGGATGAGCAAAATTACTGAAGGGTTGATGGATAAACTGACCACGGCACTGTGTTACAGGGGGCCATCCAACTGGGGGGAAAAGGAAGGAATGTGGTTGTAGTAGGGGACAGTATAGTCAGGGGGATGGATACTTGTTCTCTGCAGCTGCGAAAGAGAGTCCCGAAGGCTGTGTTGCCTGCCCGGTGCCAAGGTGAAGTATATCCCCTTGCGGCTGGAGAAGAACTTGGAGTGGGAGGGGCAGGATCCAGTTGTCATGGTCCATGTAGGAAACAACGACATATGTAGAAATAAGAATGATGTTCTGCTGAGGGATTCTGAGGAGCTAGGGTCTAAATTAATAAACAGAACCACAACGGTAATAATCTCTGGATTACTACCTAAGCCACGTGCAAATTGGCATAGAATCAAGCAGATCAGAGAGTTACATGCGTGGCTCCAAGATTGGTGTGGGAAAAAGGGTTTTTAATTCATGGGGCACTGGCACCAGTACTGGGGAAAAAGGGAGCTGTTCTGTCTGGACGGGCTCCACATAAAACGGCTGGGTCCAGTGTCCTGGCGAATCGATAACTAGGGCTGTAGATATGGTTTTAAACTAAAAAAAAGCTGGGAGCGGTAAGGTGAGGGGAAATTTAGAAACCTAAAGATAAAGGTCAAGCAATAGAGCAATGTAGCGATTTGGTTAACATAAGCAGAGTGTGACAGGATGGGACAGATTTTAATGGAAGCATTGCAGCATATAAAAAGGTCAAAGCAGGGAATAATGGCAAAACGTTTGAATTAAAGGTTCTTTATCTGAATGCACGAAGCACTCGTAACAAGATAGATGAACTAGTGGTACAAATAGAGATAAATGGTTTTGATCTAATAGCCATTACAGACACATGGTAGCAAGGTGGCCAAGGTTGGGAACGAAATGTTCCAGGTTACTTGACGTTTCAAATAAACAGGCAGAATGGAAAAGCAGGGGTCTTAGCACTGATAATAAAGGATGACATATGGACAGTAGCAAGAAAGGATCTCGGCGCGGAAGATCAGGAAGTCGTATCAAATGGGAGGAGATAAGGAATAACAGGAAAACATTGGTAGGAGTACTATATATGCCCCCTAACAATAGCTATACCGTTGGACAGAATATTAATCAAGAAATAGTAGGAGCTTGCAACAAAGTTAATGCAATAATCTTGGGGAATTTAATCTTCATATAGACTGGACAAATCTAATTGGCAAAGGCAGTCTGGAGGACGAGTTCATGGAATGCTTTCTGGACAGTTTCCTAGAACAATATGTCATGGACCCAACCAGGGAACAGGCTATTTTAGATCTTGTAACGTCTAATGATACAGGGTTAATTGGCAATCTCATAGTAAAGGAACCTCTCGGGCAGAGTGATGATAATGTGATAGATTTTAACTTTAATTTTGAAAGTGACTTGCCTATGTCCAAAACCAGAGTCTTAAACTTAAATAAAGCCAATTACATAGGTATGAGGGGCGACGGTTGGCGAAGGTAGATTGGAAAAATAGATTAAAAGGTATGGCGGTAGTTAAGCAGTGGCTAACATTTAAAGAACTATTTCATAATTCTCAACAAAAATACATTCCATTGAGAAACAAAATCTCCAGGTGAAAAGTGATCCGACCGTGGCTAACTACATAAGTTAAGGATAGCATTAGATTGAAAGAAAAAGCTTATAATGTTGCAAAGAATAATAGTAAGCCAGAGGATTGGGAGAGATTCATAAACCAGTAAAGGTTGACCAAAAATTTGAAAAAAGTGAAAAAATAAAATGAGAGTTGCAGAAGTAAACGTTGGTCCCTTAGAAGCTGAGGCAGGAGAAATTATTATGGCTAATAAGGAAATGGCAGAAACGTTAAATAAATATTTTGTATATGTCTTCACAGTAGAAGACACAAAAAAGCATATAAAATGGTGGGGAACCAAATGTCTAGAACATAACGTAATTAATATAAGTAGAGAAAAAGTACGAGAGAAACTAATGGGACCAAGAGCCGACAAATTCCTTGGACCTGACGGCCTACATCCTAGGGTTCTAAAAGAAGTGGCTGAAGAAATAGTGGATGTATTTGTTCTGATCTTCCAAAATTCCCTAGATTCTGTAATGGTCCCAGATGATTTGAAGGTCGCAAATATAACATCGCTATTCAAGAAAGGAGGGAGAGAAAAAAACAGGGGACTACAGGCCAGTTAGCCTGAAATCAGTCATCGGGAAAATGCTGGAGTCCATTGGTAAGGAAGTGGTATCAAGTCACTTAGAAAATCATGATTAGGCAGAGAGAATATAGTTTTATGAAAGGGAAACAGTGTTTGACAATTTTATTAGAATTTGTTGAGGATGTAACTTGCAGGATAGTTAAAGGGGAACCAGTGGATTTAGTACATTTGGAATTCCAAAAGGCATTCGATAAGGTGCCACATAAAATATTATTAAACATGGTTAGGGGTCATAGGACTGGGGGTAATATAATAGCATGGATACAGGATTGGAAATCGGACAGAAAACAGAGAGTAGGGATTAAAGGATATTTTTCAGGTTGGCAGGCTGTAACTAGTGGGGTGCCACAAGGTTCAATGTTGGGGCCTCATCTATTTACAATCTATATTAATGACCTAGATGAAGGGACCAAGTTAAATGTATCCAAGTTTGCTGATGATATATAGCTAGGTGGAACAGTAAGCTGGGAGGAGAACACAAAGTGTCTCCAAAGGGATATAGATAGACTACATTTGTTGGCAGTAAGGTGGCAGATGGAGTATAATGTATGGAAATGAGAGTTTAATCACTTTGGTAGGAAGAATAGAAAAACAGAATATTTTTTAAATGGTGAGAAACTATCAAATGTTGGTGTTCAGAGAGATTTGTGTGGCCTCGTGCAAGAATCACAGAAAGCTAGCATGCAGGTGCAGCAAACAATAAGAAAGGCAAAAGGCATGTTGGAATTTATTGCAAGGGGGTTGGAGTATAAGAGTAGGGAAGCCTTGCTACAATTGTACACGGTCTTGGTGTGACCAACATGGCGTACTGTGCACAGTTCTGGTCTCCGTATCTAACAAAGGATATACTTGCATTGGAGATGGTGCAACGAAGGTTCACTAGATTAATTCCTGAGAAAAGCGGGTTGTCCTATGATGGGCGATTGTGTAGAATGCGACTATTCTCTCTGGAGTTTAGAAGAATGAGAGGTGATCTCATTGAAACATACAGGATTCTGAAGGGGATAACAGGGTAGCTGCTGAGAGCTTTTATCCCCTGGCTGGAGTAACTAGAACTAGGGGGCATAATCTCGGGATAAGGGGTAGGAGATTTAATATGGAGATCAGGAGTAATTTCTTCACTCAGAGGGTTGTGAATCTGTGGAATTCTCTGCCCCAGAGGGCTTTGAGTGCTGAGTCTTGCAGTATATTCAAGGCTGAGATGGATAGATTTTTGGACTCTAGGGGAATCAAGGGATTTAGAGGTCGGTCGGGAAAGTGGAGTTGAGTTCGATGATCAGCCATGATCTTGTTGATTGGTGGAGCAGAATCTAGGGGCCGTATGGCCTTCTCCTGCTCTTCTTATGTTCTTATGAAAGCGGAGAGACTGATTGTGGGAAGCGGACGTGGGATCTTGGAGTCACTTTGGGAGATGTGGGCTCACAGTGAAGAGCTCAGACATCAGAGAAAGACACAAATTCACGTGAACCCTCCGCGAGACCTTTCTCACCAGTTAGCTGTAACATTTAAGTAAGGGTGAAAGGGATTTTATTATCTTTAAGGAAAATTGGAATCAATCAGAAGACTATAGAAATCATTTGATTAATGCTCGTGGTTCAACTGAAGCATGTCACACACTAAATCCAATCATCATTACAATACATTAGTAAAGGTAACAAATTCATAAAAACCATTTAAAATTGGAATTGAAACTAAACATTAGGAGTTTCTCAGCAACTATCTGTGTGAAATGCCTCCTGTAGTTTCACCCCAATCTTGCATCTTTGTCTGGAGCCGGACGCTTATATTTTGCCAAATTTTCAAAATCTAGAAACTCAGCCCAGTCCCGGTCTCCCATAATGCACCAGTTCACTTGCAATCTCTGTCACGTGTGCACTTCAGCTCCCAGAATGCAGCAGAGTCGCAGCGCACGGCAGTTCGTTTACCTCTCAATTCTGCAATGCAGCATAACCTCGCCCCTACTCCACTTCAGTCCAATTCTTCAGTGAGGAGGTAAAGGAGAGAATGAAGGATTCAACTTCTTCCTCAGTATATATCTTTCAGGATAATAAAATCCAGCTTTTGAACAATGGGATCTCCACGACGTGCGGAATTACTTGGATTCACATCACAGGAGATTCTCTGCATTTGGGCCCCTTCAACACAACACAACAGAATCCCGCTGTGTGTACTTCAATAGATTGCATATACCTGGGTCTCCAGATATGGATTTGTTACAGTAGGGACAGGCACCATAGATTATCCCATTAACAACTGTGATAATGATTAACATAAATTGGCAACTTAACAAAATAGCGTTAAATGATAGAGTTCCTATTATTGCCTCCTACACTGCAATATATGTAGTGACAGGAGTATTCCAAATTAAGGTTTACATTTTGATAATCTTCCCTTCTTTCAAGACAATTTTCTTGCTTCCTTCGTTGTATATCTTGATTGATAAACTCCTCAGATTGAAGTTAATTAGTTGACCTGTGCCTGTGTTACGCAGCACATGGATGCTGCAGTTTGTTTACAACAGTTTATGTTTGTCAACTTCAGAAGGAGATAAATAGGTTTGTTGCGAAAGACACTCCTGGTAATTCAGTAAATAACCTACAGAATACAGTTACCCAGTGACGTAAAATGGTCCACCCGGCTTCACGTCCAACTTATAATTCCACATTTTGTAGCTGTAGATATTTATGATTTAACTCCTTGATACAGTGAAGAATTTGAGCGATTAGTGCATTCTCCTTGTAACATTAAAACTGACATTAGGTCAACTGGAGGTATCCTCTTTTTTACACTTTGAAAGCAGAAATTTGTATAATTTCTTCAAAACTGGAATTGTGAATTCCTAGAATCTCTGGTACTGAGCTGTGTGACATATAAAGTGCAGAAATATCCATCCTGTGATTAGCTTACCAGAAGTATCCACACAGCTCAAATGAGAGAAGCCCAACAATTCTCGTGATAACCATAACAAATTTCATTTGAACTCTATCCCTCTGATATTTTAGGGGCCATTCTGGAACATATGGGGAATCGGGACCTGGCAGAGTGCGGGAACCCATGAGACTGGGATCTGGCAGAGTGTGGGATCCCGTGGGCCTGGGATCTGGCAGAGTGCAGGATCCGACAGAAAGAAAGGGAACCAGGTGAGCAGGACCATGTTGAGAAGGCAAGGGGGAAGAGTCGAAAAAAATGGACGGTGACAGCTCCACTTTGGATTAATAAAATATCCATTTCATTTTGTTTTCAGCCTTTAAGTACCGATCGGTGAAATGATATTACAAATGAATCGATAAAATCGTTAAAGAGCTTGGATCCGTTTCAAAGGTGAATTGGTTAACATACTTAAAATGTATTTTGCTTAACGTTAAATTGTTGATAATACATAAAAAATAATGAATAATCTTCCAAACTGAGCAAGAAAGAGATCAATCTGATACTGGAAGTACCCGGATGTGTTGTGTCGAGCGGGACCTTGTCCACAGTGGGTGAAAGGCCTAAAACCTGTCGAAATGGCCAGAACCTGGGATAGTTCTCCATGGAGCTTGCAAAGTTCAGGAGAGATATGTTCAAAATTATGAGGGGGGCTTTCTAAATAAGGCATCATTGTTTCCACTGGCAGGAGCGTTGGCAATCATGGCCACAATTTAAGGTAATTGGGGAATGATCCAGTTTGGAGATGAGGAGCTTTTTTTTCACATAGTGAGTTATTATGGTCTGGAATGCCCTGCCTGAAAGGGTACCGGAAGCAGATTACAGCTCCCTTCACGATTTGTGGACGTCCCAAAGCGCTTTACAGTCAATGAAGAACTTTTGAAGTACAGGTACTAATGTAATGTAGGAAGCGGGACAGCCAATTGGAGAACAGCAAGCTCCCACAAACAGCAATGAGAAAATGACCAGATAATCTGTTTTAGTAATGTTGTTCCAGGGATGAATATTGGCCAGGATTCTGTGGAGACCTCCCTTCTCTTTGAAATAGTGCTGTAGGATCTTTTATATCCTCCTGACAGAGCAGTCAGGGCCTCGGTTTGACATTCCATCCGAAAGACTGCACCTCCAACAGTGCAGCACACACTCAGTACTGCATTGAGGTGTCAGCATAGATTTTGTGTTCAAGTGTCTGGAGCGTGACTTTAACACATTGCCATTTGATGCAGAGGCGAGAGCGCTACCACAGAGCCACTGCTGGCACCCTTTCATCAATAGTAACTTCAAAAGGGAATTGGATATTTTGTGAAAGCCAAGTTTGCTGGGCTGTGGGGAAAGAGCAGCGGAGTTGGCCTAATTGATTTCCTAGTTCAAAGAGCCGAGAGAGGCATGACCGGCCGCATGGTCTCCTTATGCGCGTTTGATTCTATGATTCTGTGCCTCGAGCATTGCTCATGAGACTCAGCCAATAATGACAATGGAATAAAAGCTGAGGAAACGGTTCGATAATTATCCAATAATCCACCCATATGCGAGTGAGACTCCGGCAGTGGTACAGGTCTAGGAGATCCGAACGTTAGATTAGACAAGCAGGAAGTAGTTAAGAAGGAGCTAGAGGGTGTGAAATTAAAATATAATTACCCATTTAAAAGAGAATAGCAGGCATCGTGGGCCCAAGTTATTATGTTGGGAGGAATGTTAAGGATTAAGAAAAAGTTTTTTTTAGCTATTCAACGAATCTAGCATGTAGATCGTAAGGACCAGCAAAGGCCACTTGGTAAATAAAATAAATAATATAGATGTGCTTATTGAAGGCTTGTAAGAGAGACAGCGATCAAGGCATTATTTAAATATAGTTACAGGGTTCAAACACATAACATGGAATTCTGGAATGCAGGGACCTAGAAACCGCGAGATAAAGGAATGGGGATTGACAGGACTGAAGGTTTACTGACACTGCTGCAAGTTTCCTCAGTTAGGGAATATTCCCGAGGATCCGGCAGCGGCCCTTAATAATCCCAGTGTTTAAAATAAGGCCAGCAGATATCCAATGGGTGGGTTGAGCACCTGGGAGAGGAGCAATGTAAAAGGGAATTATATTGGTTTAAGGGGCGATGTTTCATCTTTAACTAACCTGTGTAGTTTCTGAAACACATCACTGGCCTGGAGGGCAGGGCAAAATCAGCTGGAATGAACCAGTCGGATTTTAATGAAGCATAGGACAAGGTTCCACATCTACAAACGATGAGAAATTATGGGATGAGTGGGAGATCTGGCACTGTACAGGGAGCTAATTACAAAATGAAAGCAAGTTATCGACACATGTGAACCTGTAAGGGATGGGTGCCTATTAAACATCTGGGGTCATCATTGGCATCAGTTTATTTATAATCTTTTGTACAATAGACGCTAAATGGGGCTGAGGGTATTTCGACACAAAAACAATGAAAATCATAACAGCATAGTTAACACTATAAAACCATAGAAATGTGCTGGGCGGGAGTATGTAATTTGACCCATTCTATTTCCACTGGGTTCTTTGAGACAGCAATCAAAAACTATCCGCACTGTCCTCCTCTCGCCACAGAAAATCATTTTCTCTTTTTACAAATATTCACCTAACTTTCCAATAACTACTACCTGAGGCAAGACATTCCATGCTCCAGCAACATTTTGCATAAAGACATTTCTGATAACCTCTCTGCTCAGTTCCTTTGTGACCATTTTAAGGCGAACGCCCTTTATTGCTAGCTCTCTTACTAGATGGAATAATCTCTCGCTCTTCACTCTGACAAAACTGTTGATAATTTTTAGCACCGCTAATAAATATCCTCTTAGCTTTCGCTGCTCCAGTGTAAATAGTCCCAATATCTTGATTCTCCTCATCAGTATAGTTCTGATCATTGGCACCATCCAGGTGTATCTACACTGCCCGCTCTCAGTGCATTTAATGGCCTTTCCACAATGAGGGACTGAAGCTGTACCTGTTGTTCTAATGGTGACCTTACCAGCATTGTGTAAAGATTCATCATCACTTGTTTATGCTTGTGATCAATGTTCATGTTTAAAAAAAAGAGTAATTCAAGTTGGTTTGCTCATTAACCTTCTAGGAATTGGGTAATTGGATCCCTATCGCTCGCTCTTCATCCACACCATTCAGCTCCTTCCCATTGAGATTCTGCTCCCATTGCTTGTCATTTCTCGCACAATAAGACGGGATCACAAATGAACAATTTGTAACTGATTCAAAGTTGCTGGTATTTTTCAATTATTATTTGGAACAATATGTAACCGCATAATAAAACGATAATTACCAAAGATTCTTTCTGACCGTCTGCAAATGTTCAGCCAAACACAGAATACTGAATATTAGTTGTAATTTATCTGAATTTATGGCAGTGTTTTAACAGATCACTTGGAAAAATTGCAATAATGAATACATTTATAAAAAGTCATTCATTTTACTATCTTTACACTTTTGTTTGGGAGACTAATTGCGACAGAATATCAATAATATTACTCATGATAATATTATCGACAGCACATAAAAGGAGCAAACTCCACCTTTTGCTGAGTGAGAGACAGCAGTCAGCGCACAATCGAGATTTTAAGTCAGTCTCTGGGACAAAATAGGTGAAATGTCACATCAATGAGCCGCGTTTCGACTCTTTCCTACATTCCAAAACTGATCACGTGAATAGAGCCCGCTCTATATGTCAATGAGATATTGTGCCGATAGAGAGATCCACGCCTGTAGTATTCGCACCAAACTTCCAGGAAATTACCAATATGGGTGACCGCAAGACCTTTGATTGTTTCAGCTCCGAATTAAACTGTATTGATTATTTTAAAGTGGCGCGCCCGATCCCAGTATCTGCAAAGCAAGGTGGATTCCTTCTGTTGCCCACATGTCCACTGCTGAACCTCATCCTTGTTATATTTGACCCCTGAACATGAAATCTGCTAAATTTGCAGCAATAGGATATGTTTACTCAGCCAAAGAAGCAGGAAAAATTAAGCATTACCGACATCAAACGCATGCAGAAAAATGGCTGAAATGTATACACAAGTTCTACCAATTTCACATTACCGGAAAGAAGGACGCTCTACTGTGAAAAAACAGTTCACACGAAGATTTAGTTACGAGGAAACTTTCGTTTGATTGATTCTTCTCATTTTCATTTACTAACTAATCTCAGAATGAGTGTCCAGGGGGATTTTACCACCTTCTTCAGCTCTTCTCTGAATTTCCTCTGGGTCGCTACATAAATGCACGGGTTTTGAAAGCAACTCAAAAACTTCAACATTGTTCCAGTTTCAGTTGCGATATATCCAGGGTCTGTGCGGTCACCTCGGTAATAAGTGGGGTTTGTCAGTCTGGTAGTTACATAACTCACGGCATTTGTCAGCCACAACAATATAAAACTGCCAGATATAGTGAACAGTAATATGATGGATTTCCATCGGTTCTCTGTCTCAGTATCGCTCTGATTTTCACTTCTGTGGCCCCGGAGCCCCCTGCGGGCTCTGCTGGCCACTAAAATACGTCTGATTGTCAAATAATTAAACAAGGCAATCAAAGTAAAAGGAAGCCAAACTAAACAGGCGATGTAAAACCAGCCGTAGGCAGCACCTGCAGGTGAGGAAACAAAAGCTGCACTCTGGCAGCCCCACTGCACCTTGTTAATTATTTGTGCAGCTTCAAATGCAAACAAAACAGGGATGTCTTTTAAAAAGATTAGGACCGTGAAAGAAGTTATAACCGCGGCCGCAGTTCTCTCAGTGCAATACTTTGCTTTAAACTTCTGGCAGCAGATAACAACACATCGGTCAAATGTGAAGGAGACGGTGAACCAAACAGACAAATCGAGGGTGACAACAGTCATATATAGAATGAACTTACACACGGGAGTATGGTACAGGAATGAAAATGGAAAGTGATAATTGAAAATATGATACAGTATTACATTGATGATCAAGACCAGCAGATCTGTTGTTGCCATGGCCACCATGTAGATCGAGATGCATTTAGAAAGGCCGCAGTTTCCTCGGGTGAGAATCGCCATTGTCACCAAGTTCGCTGTAAGAAAGAGAGAGGAGAAAAATAATGTTCAATTGTTTGATTGAAATATATATGGAGATACCTGTGGAGAGCATTTTACTTCATTCAGTGTGATTATCAACACGAAGCAGTGTGAGAACAGGATTTGTATTGGAGCCACGACCTGGGAAACCCACCCACACATTTTAATGAGCTGTTGCAGCGCTCACTCTGCATGGGGTTATACGACGGTCCAAAATCCGCTAAAATCCTTGTGTTGTAGCTTCAAAGAACATTGTAACATCAGTCAGATTATTGGATTAAGGGGAATGCGGTAAGTGAGGTGACGCGGTTCACGATTTCGATCCAGTCACTAGCGACTGTGTAATGCTGCCATCTAGAAAACTCGTTACCTTAACAAACATGGATAAAGTTAACCCCGATTAATAAAAAACAAGTTGCAAAGACTCACCAGGGACAGCGACGGCCACGAGCATCGGGTAGTAAATCTCTTTGATCAGCAGAATAATTGATTGCACCATTCTCTGTGAGAATGGATGAATTCTGTCGGAACAAATGGACTCCGACTGGCGCACGGCTGAATTATGGAAAGGAACCTATATTTATCCACACATCAGTCCTCCATGGAGTCCATCAGGTTAAATCATAATTAGCATTAATTACAGTCATTTAACAAATAGATTCAGGGAAGCTGTTTTTTTTATCTGATACGTCAGATTAAGATTAATTAAGTGAAATTGTTGTTGGATAGTTTAAAAAATACAGAATTAAAGCATTGTTTACGAGTAGGAAGTGCAATCTCCCAGTACAGGTGCTGACCCTGTACCTACCGGCCTGGTGGATGCAGCTCCCCAGGCAATAAACTTCATGATGCTGCCCTTGATTCACTCCTAGTGCACCAACTCCTCCAGAACAGGCGATAAAACAAATCCTGCAATACTGGTGAGGAACCAAGTCCGGCAGTATTAGAGGAGACAGTGCTCCTCCCGTACTAGTGGTACCTACATTTGGATTAGAGGGTCAGTTCTCCACCTGTAATATTGGCACCACAAACTTATGCTTGATGTGTACGAACTACTGAAGTACTAGTAACATGCCTACACTGGAGTTGAACGTGCTGCTATGGTAATAGTGGTAGCACTGCACAAACACAGCTATTGCCAGTGCTCCTCCGGTGCGAGTGGAATACCACCTCATACTCTAGTTGTGCGTGTGCTCCTCATGTACAGTGGTACATCTGCCCTTACATTAGATGTGACCGTGCTGCTCCTGTCCCAGTGTTGCCCCTCCACTCACACTAGATGTGACCGTGCCCCTCCTGTCCCTGTGTTACACCTACACTTACACTAGATGTGACCGCGCTGCTCCTGTCCCAGTGCTCCCCCTCCACTGACACTAGATGTGACCGTGCCCCTCCTGTCCCAGTGTTCCCCCTACACTGACACTTGATATGACCGTGTCCCTCCTGTCCCAGTGTTACACCTCCACTGACACTAGATGTGACCGTGCCCCTCCTGTCCCTGTGTTTCCCCTACACTGACACTTGATGTAACCGTGTCCCTCCTGTCCCAGTGTTCCTCCTACACTGACACTAGATGTGACCGTGTCCCTCCTGTCCCAGTGTTTCCCCTACACTGACACTAGATGTGACCGTGCCCCTCCTGTCCCAGTGTTTCCCCTACACTGACACTAGATGTGACCGTGCCCCTCCTGTCCCACTCTTCCCCCTACACTGACACTTGATATAACCGTGTCCCTCCTGTCCCAGTGTTAATCCTACTCTGACACTAGGTGTGACCGTGCCTGTCCTGTCCTAAGGCTACCCCTAAACTGACACTGGATGTGATCGTTCTGCTTCTGTCCCAGTGTTACCCCTACACTTACACTCGATGTGAGCGTGCCCCTCCAGACCTAGTGCTACCAGGACACTGACACGAGATGTGACCGTGCCCTTCCTGTCCCAGTGCCACCGCTACACTGACACTAGATTTGTGCAAGCTCCTCTGGTAATATTGGTATTACGAAAACTACACCAGTGATGAAAGTGTTCCTCCGGTACCAGTGGTACCCTTACACTTGCACTGAAGGTGATGGGGTCCTCCGGTACTGATGGTATAAGTGAAATTAAACTAGAGGTGGCCTTGCTCCTCGGGCAGCAGTTGTACCCATATGTTTATATTAGGAATAAGAGTGCTTCTTCGGTACTGCTGGTGCCCTACATTCAAACCATTTGTAAAGGTTCGTCTCCCGTGCTTGTGGTCCCCAACACATGCACTTGACATAACCATGCTGCTCATGATGTGGCACTTGCACTACATGCGATCATGCCCCTCCAGTAACCTACATTGAAACTATATGTGTTTTTGCTCCTCTGGTACGTTTTGTGCATACACTTATATTAGGGATAAGATTGCACCTCCGGTAGTGACCGAATGCCTACACTTAAACATGCAGTGCACATAATCCTCTGGTGCTCGGGGTATCACTTCACTTCCATTAAAGCGCACATACTCCTCCAGTACTATTAGTATCACAACTTTTACACTGGAGGTGACAGTGTTCATCTGGTACTAGTGATATCCCTACACTTACACCAGATGTAACCCTAGATTTACACGAGATTAGTGCATGCTGCTCCGGTAATAGTCGTATCAGGAAACTTAAACTGGAGGTGACCGGGCTCCTCCTACATATTGGTAACCCTAAGTAACATTAACGGTGACTGGGCTCCTTCTGTATTAGTGGTACCCCTACACTTTCACTAGAGGTGACCGGGCTCCTGCTGTATAGAGGTTCCCCTATACTTACAGTGGAGGCGACCGGGCTCCTCCTGTACCAGTGGTGTCCCTACAATGACACTAGATGTGGCCGTGCCCCTCCTGTTCCCGTGTTTCCCCTACACTGACACTTGATGTAACAGTGTCCCTCCTGTCCCAGTGTTAGCCCTACACTGACAGTGGCTGTGACCGTGCCCCACCTGTCCCAGTGCTGCCCCTACACTGACACTAAATGTGACCATGACTCTCCTGTCGCAGTGCTGCCCCTACACTGACAGTGGATGTGACCGTGCCCCACCTGTCCCAGTGTTTCCCCTACACTGACACTTGATGTAACAGTGTCCCTCCTGTCCCAGTGTTAGCCCTACACTGACAGTGGCTGTGACCGTGCCCCACCTGTCCCAGTGCTGCCCCTACACTGACACTAAATGTGACCATGACTCTCCTGTCGCAGTGCTGCCCCTACACTGACAGTGGATGTGACCGTGCCCCACCTGTCCCAGTGTTTCCCCTACACTAACACTAGATGTGACCATGACTCTCCTGTCCCATTGTGAGCCCTAAACTGACACTAGATGTGACCATGCCCCTCCTGTCCCAGTGTTTCCCCTACGCTGACACTAGATGTGCCCATGCCCCTCCAGATCCAGTGCTACCAGTACACTGACACTAGATGTGACGGTCCCCCTCCTGTCCCAGTCTACCCTACACTGACACTAGATTTGACCGTGCCCATCCTTTCACAGTGTTACTCCTACACTGATACTAGATTTGTGCAAACTCCTCTGGTAATAGTGGTATCACTAAAACTACACCAGTGATGAAAGTCTTCCTCTGGTACTAGTGGTACCCTTACACTTGCACTAAAGTTGAATGGGGTCCACCGGTACTTGTGGTATAACTGAAATTAAATTAGAGGTGGCATTGCTCCTCGGGCAGCAGTTCAACCCATACATTTACATTAGGATTGATGGTGCTCCTTCGGTACTGTTGGTGCCCTACACTCACACCAGATGTAAACGTGCTTCTCCCGTGATTGTGGTCCCCAACACATGCACTTGACATGAATGTGCCGCTCATGATATGGCACTTGCACTACATGCGATCGTGCTCCTCCAGTAAACTACATTGAAACTATACGTGATCTTGCTCCTCTGGTACTTGTTGTACATACACTTATGCTTGGGATAAGAATTCACCTCCATTACTGACGGAGGGCCTACACATAAACATGCAGTGCACATGCTCCTCTGGTGCTCGTCGTTTCAGTTCACTTTCATTACAGTGCACATGCTCCTCCGGTACTCGTATCATCACTACTTTTACACTAGAGGTGACAGTGCTGATCTGGTACTAGTGATACCCTTACACTTATATTAGATGAAACCCTACATTTACACTAGTTTGGTTCATGCAGCTCCGGTAATAGTCGTATCAGGAAATTTAAACTAGAGCTGACCGGGCTACTCCTACATAATTGTAACCCTAAGTATCATTGGCGCTGACCGGGCTCCTTCTGTAGAAGTGGCACCTCTACACTTACATTAGAGGGTACCGGGCTCCTCCTACACTAGTGGTGGCCCTATACGTACACTAGAGGTGACCGGGCTCATCCGGTACTGGTTGTACCCTACACTAACACTAGATGTGACAGGGCTCCTCCTGTACCAGTGGTACCCTTACACTTACGCTAGAGGTGACTGGGCTCCTCCTGTACAAGTTGTGCCCATATACTTACACTAGTGATGACTGAGCTCCTCCAGCACTGGTGGTTGCTTACACTAACACCAGAGGTGATCGGGCTCCACTGGTACTAGTGGTTCCATACACTTTCACTAGAGGTGATCGGGCTCCTCTGGTACTAATGGTTCCTTACACTTTCACCAGAGGTGACCGGACTCCTCCATTACTAGTGGATCCTTACACTAACACTAGAGGTGACTGGGCTCCTCCAGTACTAGTGATTCCTTACACTTTCACGAGAGGTGACCGGGCTCCTCTGGTACTAGTGGTTCCTTACATTAATACAAGAGGTGACCGGGCTCCTCTGGTACTAGTGGTTCCTTACACTTACAATAGAGGTGACCGTGCTGCTCCTGTACTAGTGTTATGCTGCACTTACACTAGATGTGACAGCGTCCCTCCTGTCCCAGTGTTACCCCTACACTGACACTAGATGTGACCATGCCCCTCTTTTCCCATTCTACCGCTACACTGAAACTAGATGTGACCGTGCCCCTCCTGTCCCAGTGCTACCAGTATAATGACACTAGATGTGACCGTGCCCATAATGTCCCAGTGATACTTTTACTCTGACACTAGATTTGTCCAAGCTCCTCTGGTAATAGTGGTATCGCTAAAATTACACCAGTGGTGAAAGTCTTCCTCCGATAATAGTGGCACTCTTACACTTGCACTGAAGGTGAATGGAGTCCACGGGTACTGTTGGTATAACTGAAAATAAAGTAGAGGTGGCCTTGCTGCTCGGGCAGGGAGCAGCGAGACGAGGTGAGGCGTAGCCCGGCTTAAAAACAGGCTCCACCAACGAGGCCCGACCACAGGGAGCAGCGAGGCAAGGTGAGGTGGAGCCCGGCTTAAAAACCGGCTCCACCAACGAGGCCCGACCACAGGGAGCAGCGAGGCGAGGTGAGGCGGAGCCCGGCTTAAAAACCGGCTCCACCAACGAGGCCCGACCACAGGGAGCAGCGAGGCGAGGTGAGGCGGAGCCCGGCTTAAAAACCGGCTCCACAAACGACGCCCGACCACAGGGAGCAGCGAGGCGAGGTGAGGCAGAGCCCGGCTTAAAAACCGGCTCCACCAATGAGGCCCGACCACAGGGAGCAGCGAGGCTTACCAAATCAACAGCAGAGGAGAGAGGTAAAAAGTAATCAGAGTGTGACGTCACCAGGGAGCATGTAAGTGATTGGTTGGTGAGTATTTCTCTTTTTTAAACTTTAACTCTGTAGTTTATAGTTACGAGGGTCTTTTCTGGTGTAGCAGGGACTGTTGGTAGACTATACAAGCGCCTTAGAGATATTTTTAATTGGTGATAGTAAATTAATTTAAATTAAGTATAGGGAAGGTCATGCCAGGTGAGCCCAGCCCCGTGATATGCTCCTCTTGCTCTATGTGGGAATTCAGGGACCACGGTGCCCCTGATGACCACGTGTGCCAGAGATGCATCCATCTGCAGCTACTAGCAGACCGCATTGAGGCGCTGGAGCTGCGGGTGGATGGGTTGTTGAGCATTCACGATGCTGAGAGGGTCGTGGATAGCACGTTTAGTGAGTTGGTCACACCGCAGGGAAGGGCTGCACAGGAAGAAAGGAAATGGGTGACCACCAGGCGGAGCAATAGAAGCAGGCAGGTAGTGCAGGAGACCCCTGTGACCAATCCCCTCTCAAACAAGTATACCGCTTTGGATACTGTTGAGGGGGATGACTCACCAGGGGAAGGCAGCAGCAGCCAACTTCCTGGCACTGGGGGTGCTCCTGTTGCCCAGGAAGGGGGGAAAAGAGTGGGAGAGCAATAGTGGTAGGGGATTCTATAGTAAGGGGAACAGATAGGCGTTTCTGTGGCCGTAGACGTGAATCCAGGATGGTTTGTTGCCTCCCTGGTGCCAGGGCCAAGGATATCACTGAGCGGCTGCAAGGCATTCTGGAGGGGGAGGGTGAACAGCCAGAGGTCGTGGTCCACATTGGTACCAACGACATAGGTAAAATGAGGGATGAGGTCCTGCAGCAAGAATTTAGGGAGCTAGGTGAAGGATTAAAGAGAAGGACCTCAAAGGTTGTAATCTCTGGATTACTCCCGGTGCCACGTGCTAGTGGGTATAGGAATAGGAAGACAGAAGAGATGAATGCGTGGCTAAAGGGATGGTGCAGGGGGGATGGCTTTAGTTTCCTGGATCACTGGGTCTGCTTCTGGGAAAGGTGCGACTTGTTCAAGTCGGACGGTTTACACCTGAACCAGAGGGGAACCAATATCCTTGCGGGGAGGTTTGCTAGCACTGCTGGGAGGGGTTTAAACTAAAATGGCAGGGGGATGGGGTACAGAGTGCAGCTATAGTAGGGGGTGATTTACAGCCAAATACAGAAGAAAAAACAAGTCAGCTGGGAAGGCAGAGCAAATATGTGAAGGCAAAAGGGAATATGGCAGGGCTGGAAGGCATTTATTTTAATGCAAGGAGTCTTGCAAATAAGGTGGATGAACTGAAGTTGTTGCTGAACACATGGGAGTATGATATTGTTGCTATCACGGAGACATGGTTGAGGGAGGGTCAGGACTTGCAGCTCAATATTCCGGGGTATAGAATCTTCGGGCGAGACAGAGGGGGGTGTAAAAGGGGAGGGGGTGTTGCAATATTAATTAAGGAGTCAATTACTGCTGTAAGGAGGGATGATAAATTAGCGGATTCCTCTAATGCGGCCATATGGGTAGAACTTAAAAACAAAAAGGGGGCAAGCACTTTGCTGTGAGTGTACTAGAGGCCCCCAAACAGTCAGGGGGAGATAGAGGAACAGATATGTCGGCAAATCTCAGACAAGTGTGAAAATAATAGGGTAATAATAGTGGGGGATTTCAACTTCCCCAATATAAATTGGGATAGTCAGAGTGTGAATGGCTTAGAGGGTGCAGAATTCTTAAAGTGCATCCAGGAGAGCTTTTTGAGCCAACATGTAGAACGTCCTACAAGAGAGGGGGCGGTACTGCACCTAATTCTGGGGAATGTAGCCGGCAAGTGGTGGAAGTATCAATAGGAGAGCATTTTGGCAACAGTGACCATAATTCGGTGAGATTTAAGGTGGTCATGGAAAAAGTCAAAGACGGCCCGGAAATAAGTGTTCTAAATTGGGGGAAGGCCGATTTTAATATGATAAGGCAGGATCTGGCCAGAGTGGACTGGGAGCAGCTACTGAAAGGAAAATCCACCACAAAGCAGTGGGAGACTTTCAGAAGGGAAATAGAGAGTACAACGATAACATGTTCCTGTAAAGGTCAAGGGTGGGACCAACAAGCAAAGGGAACCTTGGATGACAAGGGATATACAAAAATGCATTAGAAATAAAAGGGGGGCTTTTGGCAGTTACAAAAGACTAAAGACGGAAGAAGCCCTAGAGGAGTATAAAAAGTGCAGGGGCATACTTAAAGAAGAAATTAGGAGGGTGAGGAGGGGCCATGAAATAACACTGGCGAGCAAACTAAAGGAAAATCCTAAGATGTTTTATAAGTATATTAAGGGCAAGAGGATAACCAGGGAAAGGGTAGGGCCCATTAGGGACCAAAGTGGCAATCTGTGAGTAGAGCCAGATGATGTAGGCAGTGTTTTAAATGAATTTTTTGCATCTGTGTTCACTATGGAGAAAAACGATGCAGACATAGAAATCGGGCAAGGGGACTGTGACATATTGAACATATTGGCATCGGGAGGGAGGAGGTGCTAGCGGTTTTAGCAGGCCAAAAAGTGGATAAATCCCCAGGCCCGGACGAGATGTATCCCAGGCTGCTGTGGGATGCAAAGGAGGAGATTGCAGGGGCTCTGACACAAATTTTCAGAACCTCTCTGGCCACAGGTGATGTACCAGAGGACTGTAGAACAGATAATGTAGTACCATTATACAAGAAGGGTAGCAGGGATAAACCAGGGAATTACAGGCCAGTGAGCCTAACATCTGTGGTAGGGAAATTATTGGAAAAAATTCAGAGGGACATAATTAGTCTCCACTTGGAGAGGCAAGGATTAATCGGGGATAGTCAGCTTGGCTTTGTCAAGGGTAAATCATGTCTGACAAATCTGATTGAATTTTTCGAGGGGGTTACTAGGGGGGTGAATGAGGGAAATGCTGTGGATGTGGTTTACATGGACTTCAGTAAAGCTTTTGACAAAGTCCCGCATAGGAGACTGGTCAAGAAGGTAAGAGCCCATGGGATCCAGGGTGCCTTGGCACGTTGGATCCTAAACTGGCTGAGTGGCAGGAGGCAGAGGGTGATGGTCGAAGGTTGCTTTTGTGACTGGATGCCTGTGTCCAGTGGGGTACCTCAGGGATCGGTGCTGGGTTCCTTTTTGTTTGTGATCTACATAAATGATTTGGATGAGAATGTAAAAGGTATGATCAGTAAGTTCGCAGATGACACGAAAATTGGTGGGGTGGTAAATTGCGAGGACGAAAGCCTCAGGCTACAGGACGATATAAACGGGTTGGTCAGATGGGCGGAAAAGTGGCAAATGGAATTTAACCCTGAAAAGTGCGAGGTGATGCATTTTGGACGGACAAATAAGGCAAGGGACTACACAATGAGTGGTAGGACCCTAGGAAGTACAGAGGGTCAGAGGGACCTTGGTGTACATGTACATAGATCCCTGAAGGCAGCGGAACAGGTAGATAAGGTGGTTAAAAAGGCATATGGGATACTTGCCTTCATTAGCCGAGGCATAGAATATAAGAGCAGGGAGGTTATGATGGAGCTGTACAAAACGCTGGTGAGGCCACAGCTGGAGTACTGTGTGCAGTTCTGGTCACCTCACTATAGGAAGGATGTGATTGCTTTGGAGAGGGTGCAGAGAAGATTCACCAGGATGTTACCTGGGATGGAGTGCCTCAGCTATGAAGAAAGACTAAACAGGCTGGGGTTGTTTTCCTTGGAGCAAAGAAGGATGAGGGGGGACCTGATTGAGGTGTACAAAATGATGAGGGGCATAGATAGGGTAGACAAAGAGGAACTTTTCCCCTTAGTAGGGGGGTCAATAACAAGGGGGCATAGATTCAGGGTAAGTGGCAGGAGATTTAGAGGGGATTTGAGGAGGAGCTTTTTCACCCAGAGGGTGGTTGGAATGTGGAACTCAATGCCTAAAAGGGTGGCAGAGGCAGGAACCCTCACAACATTCAAGAAGCATTTGGATGAGCACTTGAAATGCTTTTGCAGACAAGGCTATGGACCAAATGCTGGAAAATGGGATTAGACTGGACAGGGATGGATGGGCGGCGCAGACACGATGGGCCGAAGGTCCTCTTTCTGTGCTGTAAAGCTCTATGACGCTATGACTCTATGACCCATACATTTGTAATAGGATTGACAGTGCTCCTTCGGTACTGCTGGTGCCCTACACTCAAACCAGATGTAACGGTGTTTTTCCCGTGCATGTGGTCCCCAACACATGCACTTGACATGAGCGTGCTGCTCATGATATGGCACTTGCACTACATGTGATCGTGCTCCTCCAGTAACCTACATTGAAACTATATGTGAGCTTGCTCCTCTGGTACTTGTTGTACATACACTTATACTAGGGATGAGAATACACCTCCGGTACTGACGGAATGCTTACACTTAAACATGCAGTGCACATGCTCCTCTGGTGCTCCTGGTGTCACTTCATTTTAATTCCAGTGCACATGCTGCTCTGGTACTAGTGGTATCACTAATTTTACACTAGAGTTGACAGTGCTGATCTGTTACTAGTGGTACCCATACACTTACACTTGATGTGACAGGTCTCCTCCTGTACTACTGATACCCTTACACTTACCCTAGAGGTGACCGGGCTCCTCCTGTACCAGTGGAGACCGTACACTTATACTAGTGGTGACTGAGCTCCTCCGGCACTAGTGATTCCTTACACTAACACGAGATGTGACAGGGCTCCTCTGGTACTAGTGTTTTCTTACACTTTCACTAGACGTGACCTGGCTCCTCCTGTATGGGTGGTACCTTACACTAGCACTAGATGTGACCGGACTCCTCCGCTACTAGTGGTTCCTTACACTTATACTAGAGGTGAACGATCTCCTCTTGTGCTAGTGTTAGCCTACACTTATATTAGAGGTGAGTGGGCTCCTCCTGTACTAGTGGTACCCCTAAATTTACACTAGAGGTGATCATGCTCCTCCTATACTTGTGTGACACCTACACTTACACTAGAGGTTACCAGCTACTCCTGTACTACTAGTACCCCTAAAATTACACCTGAGATGAACGGGCTCATCCTGTACTAGTGGTGCCCCTACACTTACAATAGAGGTTACCGGCTACTCCTATACTAGTGGTACCCCTACACTTACACTGGAGATGACCGCACTCCTCCTGTACTTGTGGCATCACTATACGTACACTAGAGGTGACCTGGTTCCTCTAATACTAGTGGTACATCTACCCTGACACTAGCATTGATCATGCTCCTCCCTGTACTAGTGGTGCCTCTACACTGACACTCGAGGTGACCGTGTTCCTCCTGTACTAGTTGTGCCCCTGCACTTACACTAGCTTTGACTGTGCTCCTCCTGTAAAAGTGGTGCCCCTAGCCCTTAAACTAGTTGTGACCGGGCTCCTCCGGTACGTGTGGTTGCATAAAATTACACTAGAGATGACCGGGCTGCTCCGGTACTAGTGGTTCCTCACACTTACACTAGAGATGACCGGACTCCTCCTGTACTAGTGATACCCTACACTTATACTAGAGGTGGTCGGGCTCCTCCTGTACAAGTAGAAACCCTAAAATTAAACTACAGATGAACGGGGTCATCTTGTAACAGTGGCAACCCCTACACTTACACTAGAGGTTACCGCCTACTCCTGCACTCGTGGTACCACTATAAGTACACTAGCGGTGACCCGGCTCCTCTAATACTGGTGGTACCTCTACCCTAACACGAGCGTTGATCATGATCCTCCTGTACGAGTGGTGCCCCTACACTTACACTAGCGTTGACCATGCTACTCCAGTACTACCGGTGCCCCTACACTTACACTAGTAGTGACTGGGCTCCTCCGCTACTAGTGGTTACTTAAACTTACACTAGAAATGATCGGGCTGCTCAAGTACTAGTGGTTCCTCACACTTACACAAGAGATGATCTGGCTCCACCTGTACTAGTGGTACCCCTACACTTACACTTGAGTTTACCGGACTCCTCCTGTACTAGTGGTACCCCTACACTTACACGAGAGGTGACCGGACTCCTTCTGTACTAGTGCTACGGCTACACTTACACTAGAGATGACCACACTCCTCCAGTACCAGGGGTACAAATATACTTACAGTAGAGGTGACCTGGCTCCTCTTATACCAGTGCTCCCTCAAACCTAACACTAGAATTGACCGTGCTCCTCCTGTACTAGTGGAACCCCTACACTTACACTAGAGGTGAACGGGCTCCTCTTGTACTAGTGCTAACCTACACCTATACTAGAGATGAGCGGGCTCCTCCTGTACTAGTGGTACACCTAAAATTAAAGTAGAGGTGATCGAGCACCACCTGTACTAGTGTTACCACTACACTTACACTAGAGATTACCGGCTACTCCTGTAGTATTGGTACCCCTAAAATTACACCTGAGATGAATGGGCTTATCCTGTACTAGTAGTACCCCTACACTTACACGGGAGGTTACTGGCTACTCCTGTTCTAGTGGTACCCCTACACTTACAGTGGAGATGACCACGCTCATCCTGTACTCGTGGTACCACTACATGTACACTAGAGGTGACCTGGCTCCTCTAACAATAGCGGTACCTCTACCCTAACATGATCATTCATCATGCTCCTCCTGTACAATGGTGCCACTACACTACACTAATGGTGACCGTGTTCCTCCTGTACTAGTGTCATAGAGTGATAGTGTTTTAAAGCACAGAAAGAGGCCCTTCGGCCCATCGTGTCTGCGCCGCCCATCCATCCCTGTCCAGTCTAATCCCATTTTCCAGCATTTGGTCCATAGCCTTGTATGCAATGGCATTTCAAGTGCTCATCCAAATGCTTCTTGAATGTTTTGAGGGTTCCTGCCTCCACCACCATTTCAGGCATTGAGTTCCACATTCCAACCACCCTCTGGGTGAAAAGGTTCCTCCTCAAATCCCCTCTAAATCTCCTGCCCCTTACCCTGAATCTATGCCCCCTTGTTATTGACAACCCCACTAAGGGGAAAAGTTCCTCTTTATCTACCCTATCTATGCCCCTCATTATTTTGTACACCTCAATCAGGTCCCCCCTCAGCCTTCTCTGCTACAAGGAAAACAACTCCAGCCTGTCCAGCCTCTCTTCATAGCTAAGGCGCTCCATCCCAGGTAACATCCTGGTGAATCTTCTCTGCACCCTCTCCAAAGCAATCACATCCTTCCTATAGTGAGGCGACCAGAACTGCACACAGTACTCCAGCTGTGGCCTCACCAGCGTTTTGTACAGCTCCATCATAACCTCCCTGCTCTTATATTCTATGCCTCGGCTAATGAAGGCAAGTATCCCATATGCCTTTTTAACCACCTTATCTACCTGCTCCGCTGCCTTCAGGGATCTATGTACATGTACACCAAGGTCCCTCTGACCCTCTGTACTTCCTAGGGTCCTACCACTGATTGTGTATTCCCTTGCCTTATTTGTCCGTCCAAAATGCATCACCTCGCACTTTTCAGGGTTAAATTCCATTTGCCACTTTTCCGGCCATCTGACCAACCCGTTTATATCGTCCTGTAGCCGGAGGCTTTCCTCCTCGCAATTTAACACCCCACCAATTTTCGTGTCATCTGCGAACTTACTGATCATACCTTTTACATTCTCATCCAAATCATTTATGTAGATCACAAACAATAAGGGACCCAGCACCGATCCCTGAGGTACCCCACTGGACACAGGCTTCCAGTCACAAAAGCAATCTTCGACCATCACCCTCTGCATCCTGCCACTCAGCCAGTTCAGGATCCAACGCGCCAAGGCACCCTTGATCCCATGGGCTCTTACCTTCTTGACCAGTCTCCTATGCGGGACTTTGTCAAAAGCTTTACTGAAGTCCATGTAAACCGCATCCACAGCATTTCCCTCATCCACGCCACTAGTCACCCCCTCGAAAAATTCGATCAGATTTGTTTGACATGATTTACCCTTGACAAAGCCATGCTGACTATTCCCGATTAATCCTTGCCTCTCCAAGTGGAGATTAATTTTGTCCTTAAAATTTATTCCAATAATTTCCCCACCACAGATGTTAGACTCACTGGCCAGTAATTCCCTGGTTTATCCCTGCTACCCTTCTTGAATAATGGTACTATGTTAGCTGATCTCCAGTCCTCTGGTACATCCCCTGTGGCCAGAGAGGTTCTGAAAATTAGTGTCAGAGCCCTTGCAATCTCCTCCCTTGCGTCCCACAGCAGCCTGGGATACATCTCGTCCGGGCCTGGGGATTTATCCACATTTTGGCCCGCTAAAACCGCTAGCACCTCCTCCCTCTCGATGCTAATATGTTCAAGTATGTCACAGTCCCCTTGCCCGATTTCTATGTCTGCATCGTCTTTCTCCATAGTGAACACAGATGCAAAAATTTCATTTAAAACCCCGCCTACATCCTCTGGCTCTACACACAGATTGCCACTTTGGTCCCTAAAGGGCCCTACCCTTTCCCTGGTTATCCTCTTGCCCTTTATATACTTATAAAACATCTTAGGATTTTCCTTTATTTTGCTCGCCAGTGTTATTTCATGGCCCCTCCTCGCCCTCCTAATTTCTTTTTTAAGTATGCCCCTGCACTTTTTATACTCCTCTAGGGCTTCTTCTGTCTTTAGTCTTTTGTAACTGCCAAAAGCCACCCTTTTATTTCGAATGCATTTTTGTGTCTCCCTTGTCATCCAAGGTTCCCTTTGCTTGTTGGTCCCACCCTTGACCTTTACAGGAACATGTTGGCGTTGTACTCTCTCTATTTCCCTTCTGAAAGTCTCCCACTGTTTTGATGTGGATTTTCCTATAAGCAGCTGCTCCCAGTCCACTTTGGCCAGATCCTGCCTTATCATATTAAAATCGGCCTTCCCCCAATTTAGAACCCTTATTTCCGGGCCGTCTTTGTCTTTTTCCATGACCACCTTAAATCTCACCGAATTATGGTCACTGTCGCCAAAATGCTCTCCTACTGACACTTCCACCACTTGCCCGGCTACATTCCCCAGAATTAGGTCCAGTACCGCCCCCTCTCTTGTAGGACTTTCTACATGTTGGCTCAAAAAGCTCTCCTGGATGCACTTTAAGAATTCTGCACCCTCTAAGCCTTTCACACTCTGACTGTCCCAATTTATATTGGGGAAGTTGAAATCCCCCACTATTATTACCCTATTATTTTCGCACTTCTCTGAGATTTGCCTACATATCTGTTCCTCTATCTCCCCCTGACTGTTTGGGGGCCTATAGTACACTCCCAGCAAAGTGCTTGCCCCCTTTTTGTTTTTAAGCTCTACCCATATGGCCTCATTAGAGGAACCCGCTAATATATCATCCCTCCTTACAGCAGTAATTGACTCCTTAATTAATATTGCAACACCCCCTCCCCTTTTACACCCCCCTCTGTCTCGCCTGAAGATTCTATACCCCGCAATATTGAGCTGCCAGTCCTGACCCTCCCTCAACCATGTCTCCGTGATAGCAACAATATCGTACTCCCATGTGTTCAACAACAACTTCAGTTCATCCACCTTATTTGCAAGACTCCTTGCATTAAAATAAATGCCTTCCAGCCCTGCCATATTCTCTTTTGCCTTCACATATTTGCTCTGCCTTCCCAGCTGACTTGTTTTTCCCTCTGTATTTGGCCGTAAATCACCCCCTACTATAGCTCCACTCTGTACCCCAACCCCCTGCCAAGTTAGTTTAAACCCTCCCCAGCAGTGCTAGCAAACCTCCCCGCAAGGATATTGGTTCCCCCCTGGTTCAGGTGTAAACCGTCCGACTTGTACAAGTCCCACCTTTCCCAGAAGCAGACCCAGTGATCCAGGAAACTAAAGCCCTCCCCCCTGCACCATCCCTTTAGCCACGCATTCATCTGTTCTACCTTCCTATTCCTATACTTACTAGCACGTGGCACCGGGAGTAATCCAGAGATTACAACCTTTGAGGTCCTGCTCCTCACACTTACAGTAGAGGTGATCATGGTCCTCCTGTACTAGTGTTAACCCTACACATACACCAGAGGTTACCGGGCTCCCCCTGTACTACTGGTACCGCTAAACTTAAACTAGAAATGAACGGGCTCATCCTGTACTAGTGGAACCCCACACTTACCCTGGAGGTTACCCGCTACTTCTGTACTTGTGCTACCCCTGCCCTTAAACTAGAGATGACCGCGCTGCACCTGTACTTGTGGTACCACTATACGTACAATAGAGGTGAACTGGCTCCTCTAATAATGGTGATGCCTCTACCCTAACATTTGCATTGACCGTGTTCATCCTGTATTAGTGGTGCCACTACACTGACACTCGAGGTGTCCATGTTCCTCCTGTAGAAGTGGTGCCCCTACACTTACACTAGTAGTGACCAGGCTCCTTCGGTATGAGTGGTTCCTTAAACTTACACTAGAGGTGATCGGACTGCTCCAGTACTAATGGTTCCTCACACTTACACTAGAGATGGCCGGGCTCCTACTGTACTAGTGGTACCCTACACTTATACTAGAGGTGGTCGGGCTCCTCCTGTACAAGTAGAACCCCTAAAATAAAACTACAGATGAACGGGGTCATCTTGTAACAGTGGTGACCACTACACTTACACTAGAGGTTACCGGCTACTCCTGCACTCGTGGTACCACTATAAGTACACTAGCGGTGACCCGGCTCCTCTAATACTGGTGGTACCTCTACCCTAACACGAGCGTTGATCATGATCCTCCTGTACTAGTGGTGCCCCTACACTTACACTTGCGTTGACCATGCTCCTCCTGTACTAGCGGTGCCCCTACACTTACACTAGTAGTGACTGGGCTCCTCCGGTACTAGTGGTTCCTTAAACTTACACTAGAAGTGATCGGGCTGCTCAAGTACAGGTGGTTCATCACACTTACACAAGGGATGACCGGGCTCCACCTGTACTAGTGGTACCCCTACACTTATATTGAGTTTACCGGACTACTCCTGTAATAGTGGTACCACTACACTTACACGAGAGGTGACCGGACTCCTTCTGTACTAGTGCTACCCCTACACTTAAACTAGAGATGACCACACTCCTGCTGTACCAGGGGTACCAATATACTTACAGTAGAGGTGACCTGGCTCCTCTTATATCAGTGGTACCTCAACCCTAACATTGAATTGACCGTGCTCCTCCTGTTCTAGTGGAACCCCTACACTTACACTATAGGTGAACGGGCTCCTCCTGTACTAGTGCTACCCTACACCTATACTAGAGATGGCCGGGCTCCTACTGTACTAATGGTACCCCTACACTTGCACTTCTGGTTACCGGGCTCCTCCTGTACTAGTGGTACACCTACACTTAAACTAGAGATGACAGCACTCCTCCCGTACTAGTGGTACCAATATAATTACACTAAACGTGACCATGGCTCCTCTTATACTAGTGGTACCTCTACACTAACACTAGCATTAACCGTGCTCCTCTGTACTAGTGGAAACCCTACTCTTACACTAGATATGAACGGGCTCCTCCTGTACTAGTGCTACCCTACACTTATACTAGAGGTGAGCGGGCTCCTCCTGTACTAGTGGTATCCCTAAAATTACAGTAGAGGTGATCGTGCTCCTCCTGTACTAGTGTTACCCCTACACTTACACTAGCGATTACCGGCTACTCCTGTACTGCTGATGCACCTAAAATTACACCTGAGATGAACGGGCTCATCCTTTACTAGTGGTACCCCTACACTTACACTGGAGGTTACTGGCTACTCCTGTACTTGTGGTAACCCTACAATTACTGTGGAGATGACCGCGCTCCTCCTGTACTCGTGGTACCACTATACGTACACTCGTGGTGAACTGGCTCTTCTAATACTGGTGATACCTCTACCCTAACACTTGTGTTGACTGTGTTCCTCCTGAAATAGTGGTGCCACTACACTGACACTCGAGGTGTCCATGTTCCTCCTGTAGAAGCGGTGCCCCTACCCTTACACTAGTAGTGACCGGGCTCCTCCGGTACTAGTGGTTCCTTAAACTTACACTAGATGTGATCGGACTACTCCAGTACAAGTGGTTCCTCACACTTACACTAGAGATGGCCGGGCTCCTCCTGTACTAGTGGTGCCGCTACAGTTAAACTAGTGTTTACCGGGCTCCTCCTTTACTAGTGGTACCCCTACACTTACACTAGAGATGGCCACGCTCCTCCTGTACTCGTGGTACCAATATTTTTACAGTAAAGGTGACCTGGCTCCTCTTATACTAGTTGTACCTCTACACTAACACTATGATTGACCATGCTCCTCCTATACTAGTGGAATCCCCACACCTACATTAGAGGTGAACGGGCTCCTCCTGTACAACTGCTACCCTACACTTATACTAGAGTTGAGCGGGCTCCTCCTGTACTATTTGTACCCCTAAAATTACAGTAGAGGTGGTCATGCTCCTCTTGTACTAGTGGAACCCCTACACTTACACTAGAGGTTACCGGCTACTCCTGTAGTAGTGGTACACTTGCACTCACACTAGAGATGACCGCACTCCTCCTGTACTCGTGGTACCACTATACGTACGCTAGAGGTGACCTGGCTCCTCTTATACTAGTAGTACCTCTACCCTAACACTAGCGTTGATCGTTCTCCTCCTGTACCAGTGGTGCCACTACACTGACACTCGAGGTGACCGTGCTCCTCCTGTACTAGTGGTGCCCCTACACTTACACTAATGGTGACCGTGCTCCTCTGGTACTCGTGGTTCCTTAAACTTACACTAGTGATGACCGAGCTCCTCCTGTACTAGTGGTACCCCTACACTTTCACTAGTGGTTAGCGGACACCTCCTGTACTAGTGGTACGCCTACACTTACACTAGTGATGACCACGCTCCTCCTGTACTATTGGTAGCACTATACTTACACTAGAGGTGACCTGACTCCTCTTATACTAGTGGTACCTCTACCCTAATACTAGCATTGACCGTGCTACTCCTGTACTAGTAGAACCCCTGCACTTGCACTCGAGGTGATGGTACTCCTCTTGTACATGTGGTACCCCCGCACTTCCACTGCTGTTTACCGTGCTCCTCCTACACTTGTGGTACCCCTGCACTAACACTTCTGTTGGCCGTGCTCCTCCTACACTAGTGGTACCCCTAAACTTAAACAAGAGGTAACCGTGCTCCTCCAGTACATGTAGTACCGTTGCTCTTAAGCTAGGTGTCCGCATGTTGCTCTTGTATTAGTGGTACCACAACAAATACATTAGAGAGAATAGTGCTCCTCCAGTACTAATCGTACACCTACATTTACATTAGTAGTGGCCGTGCTCCTTCAGTACCGGTGGTACCCTACACATACACTAGAAGTGTACCTGCTCCTCCAGTACGAGTGTTACCCCTACACTTACAATAGTGGTTAACGAGCTGCCATACACATACATTGATGATTATCCTGAATCTACAGTACTCGTGATAGTCTTGATTTTCTATGGTGCATTTAATTTTGTAAAACATTAGTATGCAGGTACAGCAAGTAAGTAGGAAAATTGCTGGTTCGTAATTCGTAAAACTTCCCAATGCACTTCACAGGAGCATTATCGAACAACAATTGACATCAAGACACATAGGAAAATGTTAGTTTGGATAACCAAAATCTTGATTAAAGAGGCAGGCTTTAATGCTCGTCTTTAAGGTGGAAAGAGAAGTAGAGAGGCGGCGAGATTTAGGGAGGGAGGGCCTTAACAGCTGAAGACACGGCCGCCAATGTATGAGAGATTAAGTCAGCGAAGTTCAAGAGGCCGGATTTGGATAAGCACAGATATCTCGGAGATTTGTGGAGCTGGAGGGGATTACAGAGATAGGGAGGGGCCAGGCCATGAGAATTTGAAAATCGAGGCGTGTCTTAACCGGTAGTTACTGTTGGTCAGCGATCACAGGGATAATGTATGAATGGTGCTTACTGCAAGTTAGGACATGGGTAGCAGTGTTTTGGATGACCTCAAGTTAACAGAAATTAGAAAGTGGGAGACTGGCCAGGAATACGTTGGAATAGACAAGTCTAGAGGTAGGCAAGGCATGGTTTCAGCCGGAGAGGAGATGAGACAGGGGCTTGGTCGGGCGATATTCTAGAGGTGAAAATAGGCGGCTTACTGATGATGCGGTTATGTGGTCAGAAGCTCATCTCGGGGTCAAATATGACACATGGGTTAAGAAACTGTCTGGAGGAGCATATTTGCCGGGCTGTGCGATGGAATCCGGTGATTGGAAACGGGGTTTGTGCTGGAGAGAGAAGAAAATGGCGTTGGTCTTCCAAATATTAAATTGGAGGAAATTTCTGCTCATCTGGTAATGGATGTCAGAGAAGCAGTGCGTTACCTTAGAGAATGTGGAGGGGTCGTGTGTGGTGTATATTTAGAAACTGTTGATGAGATTTCGGATGGGGCACATGTACGCTGACGACAGCCAGCTTTACCTCAGCAGCACAACCCCCGCCACCCCCACTGCCTCTAAATTGTCCCGCTGCTTATCCGAGATCAAGCATTGGATCAGCATAACTTTCCTCCAACGCAATGTTGGGAAGACCGAAGCCATAGTCTTCAGCCAGCACCACAAACACCGTTCGCTAGCCAGAGATTCAATCCCTCTCCCTGCAATAAATATGAGTGTTCGCCTCCATTACTAGTTGAACCCTACATTTATACTAAATGTGAGCGAGCTCCTACTGTACTAGTGGTACCGACACTTACACTAGATATGAGCGAGCTCCTCCTGTGCTAGTGGTACCAACACTTACAGTAGATGTGAGCGAGCTCGTCCTGTACTAGTGGTACCGACACTGGCACTAGATATGAGCGAGCTCCTCCTGTGCTAGTGGTACTGACACTTACAGTAGATGTGAGCGAGCTCCTCCTGTACTAGTGGTACCGACACTTACACTAGATATGAGCGAGCTCCTCCTGTACTAGTGGTACCGACACTTACAATAGAAGTAAGCGAGGTCCTCCTGTGCTAGTGGTACCGACACTTACACTAGATGTGTGCATGTTCCTCCTGTCCTAGTGGTACCGACACTTACACTAGATGTGAGCGAGCTCCTCCTGTACTAGTGGTACCGACACTTACAACAGAAGTAAGCGAGCTCCTCCTGTATTAGTGGCACCATCACTTACACGAGATGTGTGCGTGCTCCTCCTGTACTCGTGGTACGTACAGTTAAACTAGAAGTGACCGGACTGCTCTGGTACAGGTGGTAGACATCACTTACACTAGATGTGAGCGAGCTCCTCCTGTACTAGTGCCAGCGACACTTACACCAGATGTGAGCATTCGCCTCCTGTAATAGTGGCACATTCACTTGCACAGGATGTGAGCATTCTCCTCCTGTGCTATTGGTATCCTTCAATTACACCAGGTGTGAGCGGTCTCCTCCTGTACTAGTGGCACCTCCACTTACATGAGATATGACTGTGCTCCTCAGGTAATATTCACAGCAGTACATTTTACACTAGAGGTGACCGTGCTCCTCCGGTACTGGTTCAACCAATGTAATTCCAAAAAGTGTGACCATGTCCTTCCACTACTGGTGATACACGACACCTACACAAGAGTTGACCCGTGCAGAACATGTGGTGGAAATGTCTGGCACTGATTTACCAAAGTCCAAAATTTCCAGCCCCGCTCTGCCCGATGGATGAAAATGGGAGATAACATTTTTGGAATTTCCTCCTCTACCGTCCGTATTCCGACTCACAAATGCCCACCAAAGAGATGCTGCTTGTTCCTCGGTGGCGGTTGTCTGGAGCAATTCCTATTGGATCTACTTTATTAGGATTGTTTACTTGGGGAAACTTACCTTCTGAGGAGTCCATGTTTTTGGCCTTTTACTATCTACAGCTCGCGAACGGTTTCTCCATCACCACCGATGCTGAGGGACATGTTGGCTTGCCCGTGTACCAATGCGTAAGGAGAGCAATGAGTGGGAAATGATGAGGAGCAGCGGGACAAGCAGCCAGCTGGAGACTCGATTCAGGAAGAAGTCGCACAGAAGAGCCCAGTGCCCACTGTCAGATATCTGTGATCGCACATCAGAGGCGGCACTGGAACAGGAATAAGATCAGAGACATATGAAAAATAAACCAGTGCCGCTATCACAGAGCTCACCCCCACAACTACAGAGCCTCCCATCGGAAAAAATCCTGATTCAATATTTACAATCAATTACATAGAATCTACAGCACAGAAACAGGCCATTCGTACCCACTGATCCAGGCCAGTTTTTATGCTGCCCACGGGACTCCTCCCACCCTACTTTATGTAAACCTATCGACATATCACTTTTTTTCCTTTCTCCCGCATGTATTAACTGGTTTTCCCTTAAATACATCTAAGCTATTTGCCTCATTTATTCCATATGCTAGGAAACTACATGCTCACAACTATCTGAGTAAATAAGTTTCTCCAGAATTCCCTATTGGAATTATTAGGGAATATTGAACGTGCTCCTTAGTTCAGGATACTTCAGCAAGTGGAAACATCTCCCCTACCTCTCCCTTATCAAAGCCCTTCATAAGTTTAAAGACTTCAATCAGGTCACCCATCATCATTCGCTTTTCTTGATTACAAAGCCCCAGCCTGTTCAAGGTTTCCGATAGTTATAACCTCTGAGTTCTGGAATAAATCTTGTAAATATTTGTTGAAACGTTTCCAGTGACTCTCTATACTTTTAGTAATACGTCTATCTCATTGTGACACTCCACCTTGCCCAAATTATTTCCCCTTATCCAAATAGTGCTAAAAATGAAATGCAAACAATCTATGTGCTTTCCTCTTCTGATAACCCCCAGGGACCCTGCCGATTCCTACATTTATGGGCTCTTTCATGCCAGACTCACCCCTCTCCTCAGTGCGCCTTTTGCAACAGGCGGTTGTGTGCTGATTGACTGAAGCTGTCCAGCATGTTTCTTGAGGGGCTGATGCGGCACTTCCTTATATTTGGTGTTGGGTTGTTTTCCCTTAAAGAAGAAAGGGCAGAGAGTGAAGCCGCTCCATTTGGCTGTATCTGGAATGTAACCCAGGGGCCAGAAAGTGGTCCTTAATGTGGGTGATAACAGGGGCAGAAAGCAGACAATAAGCGTCAAGTGAATCTTCCACTGATTTCCGACCTGTCGGTCTTATTGAAGGATGGCTTGTTGTGAAAGGATGGCGTGGGCTGAACATTATTGAGGAAACTCAGGAACATTGCTATCCCACTGTCTGGTGATTAACGAAATGAGGCCCGGGGCTTCGCAATGGTTAACATGGTTATTATAGTGCACTGTTACATGGGGCACTGACTCATGTTACCTTTGCCGCTCCGGAGAGTTCACTGCTCATCACCTGACTTTCAGTAGCCATTATATTGTAAGATTAGTAGTTGAGAACCTTTCTTTGGTACACTCACCACACCCTCCCAGCCCGACGGCCGCCCTCTCAATGCACATTTAATTTGATTGTTTGGATTGCTGTAAAACTCACGATGCTTTGCTCTGAGTGTTATGGATCCAGTGGCAGTGGACTGTGTTCTAGTGACTGAATTGGGCCCGTTTGATTACTATATCTGATTGACTAGTAAACGGGGGCTTTTGGTTTCCTAACCCCCAGACGGGGTTTTAGTGTATACTCATTATTTCCGTCTGGCAAGGGAAGGGCATGCGCTTTTCACGCAGAACGGATGGATATTTAGCATAAAGCCACGAGCTGGAGCTGGCACCACATCTGGTTCCACATCTGGATCCTTCCCATCACGCTCCCGTTTTATGGTCAGGGATAACGTTGCTTCGTTGATCAATCATGGGTTTATTCTCCCCCAGCTAGTAGATAATCTGGATAGTGGGATATTAAAGTGATGCATCACATTCCTCCCTCCCATATTAACCATTACAGCAAACCCTTTCTCAGCCAATACTTTCCATCATCCGTACAGGGCAGATTGCGTACAGCTTGACATGCTGAAATCTGTAGGGAGCTGTTCAGGGCCCATTAGTTGAGAACAGTCACTAACTGTGACACTCTCTGCCCCAGTGCTGATTGCAGATGAACACGTTGTGAATCGTGGTCCAACTCCTTTCCTGTGCTGAGCTAGGAGATTGCGATGATCAGCGGTTCAGTACCACTGATGGAATCAGTAGAATCCAACCACACGGATCATTGTAAATGGACCGAACCACCTAGATACATGTGAGTGACGGGATTGGCCAGGATAGACTGGTTATGACAAGATAAACATCATCACAGACCAACCCCACTGATCATTGTAAATGGACAGAAAAAATTAGATATGTGTGGGTGAGGGAACTGCCAGGATGGACTGTTAATTATAACAACAACAACGTTCATTTATGTAGCGTATTTAACTTACTAAAATAACCCAAGGCAAGTTACATGAGCGTAATCAGACAAAATGTGATAGGGAACAAAAGAAGGATCCACGTTTTCAGGTGACCATAAGCGGGATCAGAGGTAGGTTCAAAGCAGAGTCTTAAAGGAGATAAATACGGGTCCTAGGAAGGGAATTCCAGAGTTTTTTGCCAAGGCAGCTAAAGGCACGGCCGCCAATGATGGGGTGAAGGAAGTGGAGGATACACAAGAGGCCAGAGAATGAGCAATGAACAGCTCTATGATTGGGAGCAGCGAGGTCATGGAGGGATTTGAACAGGAGAATGAGAATTTTAAAATCGAGACCTTACTGGAACAGGATCCAATGTAGTTCAACGAACAGAGGGTGGTGTGTGAATGGGACTTGGTGCGAGTTCGGTTATGGGCAGCAGAGTTTTGGGTGAGCTTCACAGTTTATGGAGGGTACAAGATGGGAATCGGGACAGGATAGCATTCGACAAACCAGGCCTGGAGTTGGCAAAGCTTGGAGGGTTTAAGTAGCAGAAGGGGCGGAGCTGGGTGACGTTACACAGTCTTTGTGATGGAAAGGATCTGGGGTCAGAAGTTCAGCTCAGGATCAAATGGGAGGCCGGGAATGTGAACATTCTGTTTGAGCCTGAGATATTGGCCAGGGAGGGAGATGGAACCCCTGGCTAGAAATCGGAGTATGATGCTGGGACCAACGAAAATGGAAACAGTCTGCCCAATGTTTAATTGGAAGAAATGTTAACTCATCCAGGACCGCATGTCAGTGAATAATTTGATATCACAGAATCAGTGGAGGTGTGGAGAGAGCTGTTACTGAGGTAGAGAGATGTGTCGTCAGTGTATATATGGATGATGTCGCTAAGGGGCAGAATATAGATAGATGGGCGAAAGAATATACCCTTCGGGGACACCTGAGGTAAAGTTGCGCAATATCGAATATAAGGCATTGCAGGATATTCTTTGGCTTTGACTGCATAGGGAGGAGTGGAACCAGGTGATGGCAGTTCACTCAGCTGGGAAATGTAGGAGTGGCGTTGGAGAAGGATGGTGTCGTAAACCGTGTCAAAGCCGGGAGGAATGAGAATGGAAAATGTGTCATGGTGACAGTCCCATAAGAATATCATTTGTGACTTCAATAATAACGGTTTCAGTGCAGTGACAAGGGCAGAAATTTGGGTGGAAAAATTCAAACATGGAGTTGCCAGAAAAATCTGGGAGACGACTATGGGTTCAAGGAGAGGAACAGGAGGTTGGAAATGGGGCTGACGCTTGAAAAGACAGAGGGTCAATTGTGGATTTCTTAGGTGGTTGTGATGACGGCAGATTTGAAATGGTGTTAACAGTGCCAGAGCTGAGGGAACCCTACATACCATCAGCTCATGATATCTGGAAACGGAAGTTGGGTGATCAGCAGCTTAGTGGGAATAGAATCGGGAGAGCACGAGGTGGGGCTCATGGACAAAATGAGCACGGTGTGGACACAACGGGAAATGGGGAAGCTCGACACCATCCAGGACAAAGCAGCCCGCTTGATTGGCACCCCATCCACCACATTAGCATTCATTCCCTCCACCACCAACGTTACGTGGCTGCAGTGTGTACAATCTACATGGAGCACTATAGCAACTCACCAGGGGATCTTCGGCAGCTCCTCCTAAACCCGCGACCTCTTCCACCTAGAAAGACAAGGGCAGCAAACGCATGGGAACACCACCACTTCCAAGTTCCCCTCCAAGTCAAGCACCATCCTGACTTAGAAATATATTGCCGATTATTCATCGTCGCTGGGTCAAAATCCTGGAACTCCCGACCTAACAGCACTGTGGGAGTACCTTCACTACACTGATTGCAGCTGTTCAAGAAGGCGGCTCACCACCCCTACCAATACTGTCATGGACAGATGCATCTGCGACATGTAAATTGGTGAGGACAATGTCAAGTAGGTTTTGATTCATGTTGATTCTCTCACCACCTGCGCCAAATCCAGACTCGCAGCTACACCCTTCTGGAAGCATGCAGCTCGATCTGTAGTGGTGCTACTGAGCCAGTTTTGGTTATGGATATTGAAATCCGCCTCACAGAGTGCATTCTATGAACTTGCTACTCTCAGTGCTTCTTTCAAGTGTTGGTCAACATGAAATAGTACTGACAGAGGCTGGTAGGTGGTAATCATCATGAGGTTTCCTTGCCCATGAAGGAGCTGATGGCATGAGTCCTCATGGGGTCCGAAGTCAAGGTAGAATACTCCCAGTGCCAGACCTTCCCATACGTATACCACTGTGTTGGCACCTCTTGGAGGTTTTGTCCTGCTGGTGGGACAGCACATACCCACGGAGAGTGATGGAGGAGCCTTGGACGTTTGCTGCTGGACTAGGCTTGTGGCAGTTGGTGAGAGAAGCAACAGGTGGATGAACCCTACTTGACCTCGTGTTCACAATCTGCCTGTTGCAGATGCATCTGTCCATGACAGCATTGGTAGGAGTGACCACGGCCCAATCCCTGTGGAGATGGAATCCTGTCTTCCCACTGCGGATACCCACCATCGTGTTGCATGGCACTTCCACCGTGCTAAATGGGATAGATTCAGAAAAGTTGTAGCACCTCAAAGATGGGTTCCGCGAGGTGTGTGGGCCATCAGCAGCAGCAGAATAGTATAGTACCAGAATCTGTAAACTCATGGCGTGGCAAGAACGCTCTTGACAGATTGGACTCCTGCCCTGGAGAAGGGCCTCTGCGGGTGGGAGACTTCGGCTTTCTGGAGAACCTTCGCCTGAAAAAAACCCTCAGACATCTTGCACCTGGTAAAAGCGTAAGGCCTGCATTTACCATCATAAGATTTGAAAAATGTTAAAAAAGGTGTTTTCACTCATTTATCTTTTAAAAATATTTTTAAAAAGGTAAGATTATTTTTAGCCCCGTAAAAAACTTTAATTACCATTTGCAAAAAATTACACCTTTGTTTAAAATATTTAATTCATTGTAATTTCAAATAATTTAAAAATGTGACTTTTTATTCAATGGTTTACAGAATTTTGGGGGTGATTTCCATTCATATATTGATAGGTCTATCTGTCAAGTTTATGAAGGGCGATTCCCTTCTGTGATTGGCTCCCCATGGCCCATGTGGTCACAGGGAAGCGTGCGAACTACATGCACCCCTGGCATACGTGGGCCCTGTGCATTTCGAGTTGGAGAGACCCACGGCGGAAGTGTCCAGACGTCGGCAGCCCTCAGGTAAGTCCGTAGATATTTTCCAAATCGGAGGCCGCCACACGCAGGAAGCCTGTACTCCGAAAGCACGCCCCATTTTGTATAGTTTAATTCGCAGTTCCGAGGATAATGAAGGCCACATGCAGTGAGACCAGGACAACTTGCAGCTTTGGGCTGATAAATGGCAAGTACCATTCCTGACAGACATGAGCCAGGCAATGAAACTCTCCAAAAAGAGTGAGTCTAAACACTTCCCCATGATATTCACCGGCAATATCATCGTCGAATCTCCCAACATCAACATCACAGCGGCCATCATTTACCAGAAATTTACCTGGACGAGCCACATAAATAATGTGGCTTCAATTGCCGGTCAGAGGCTGGCTATTCGGCGGCGAGTGACTGATCTCCTGACTCCCCAAGGCTTTTCTATCATCTACTTGCCACTATTCCAGAGACTGGTTGATCAATCTCCAATTGCCTGGATGAGAGCAGCTAGAAAAACACACATAAAGCTGGAGATAATCCAGGACAAACAGCCCCTTGATTGGCACCCAACCACCACCTTAAAAGATCACTCCCTCCCCCACTGGCGCACCATGGCAGCAGTGTGTACCATCTACAAGTTGCTGTGCAGCATCTCGCCAAGGCTTCTTCGGCAGCACCTCCCAAACCCATAACCTCAACCACCTAGAAAGACAATGGCAACAGGTGCATGTTAACACCATCACCTGCAAATGCCTCTCCAAGAAACATACCATTCTGACTTAGAAATATATCGCCGTTCCTTCATAGCCGCTGGGTCAAACACCTGGAACTCCCTTCTGAACAACACTGTGCGAGTAGCTTCAACAGACTGCAGCGGTTCAAGCAGGTGGCTCACCACCACATTTTCAAGGGGAATTAGGGATGGGCAATAAACGGTGGCTTTGACAGCGATGCCCACCTCCCATGAACGAATAAATGTTAGAATAGGGTCACAACAATAACGTTAGTGGAGGGTCACCTCCAGTGTCGTTAGGGTAGGGTGACCAGCAGTAACTTTAGGGTAGAGTCACAACCAGTAATATTAGAGTCACAGCCAATAAGGCTAGAGAAGACTCACCACAAGTGACGTCACTGTAGTGTCCTCAACAGTAAGAGGAGTATGGTCTCCACCAGTACCTTTAGAGTAGGATCACCAAAGGCAATGTTAAAGTACAGTCATTACCAGTAATATTAGAGTAGAGTCACCACCAGTAATGTTAGAGCAGGGTCACCATCAGTAATGTTATTGTGGAGTCACCACCAGTAATGTTAAAGTAGGGTCATCACCAGTAATGTTAGAGTTGGGTCATCATCATTATGTTAAAGTAGGGTCACCACCAGTAACGTTAGCCTACGCTCACGATCAGTAATTTTAGATTAGAATCACCACCAGTAATGTCACAATAGGGTCACCACCAGTAATGCTAGATCAAGTTCACCATAATTAAAGTTACTGCAGAATAACGACCAGCAATGTTAGAGTAGGGTCACCACCAATAATGTTAGAGTTCGATCACATCCCCAGTAATGTTAGAGTGGGCTGACCACCATTAATTTTTGAATCTGGTCAACACCAGTAATGTTATGTTAGGGTCACTATCAGTAATGGTAGAGTAGGGTCACCACGATTAATGTCAGAGTAAAGTCACCATCAGTAATACCAACAGAAAATGCTGGAAAAACTCAGCAGGCCAGGCAACATCCGTGGAGAGAAATTATAGTCGACGTTTCGGGTGAACCCTTTTTCAAAACTGGAAAGGAAATGAAATAGATCGAAGGCAGGGCTGCGATAGAACAAAAGAAGTAAAGAGACATTGAGAGGTATTCAAAACCAGACGAGATGGTAATAGGTCAGTGGAGACAAAAGACGGCTCAGAAAGGTGTGAAGTGTACTGGCAGGATGAGAGGCAGCTGCCATGTGGGAGAGAGAAAGAAACAGGAAAGGGGGAAGGTAAAACACAAAACGAAGGGGTGTAAAAAATATAAGTAAAAATTTAATAGGGGCCGAGGGTATGATCTGAAATTGTTCAACTCGATATTGAGTCCAGAAGGCTGCAAAGTCCCTAATCGTAAGATGAGGTGCTGTTCTCGAGTTTACATTGAGCTTCCATGGAACAATACAAGAGGCCCAGTACGGTGAGGTCCGAGTGGGAATGGAGCGGTGAATTAAAATGACAGGCGACCGGATGCTCGGGGTCACCCTTACGGGCTGAACGGAGGTGTTCTGCAAAGCGGTCACCCAATCTGCATTTGGTCTCCCCAATGTAGAGGAGGCCGCATCATGAGCAGCGAATACAGTATACTAGTTTACAAGAAGTACAAGTAAATCGCTGTTTCACCTGGAAGGGGTGTTTGGGGCCCTGGACAGTGGGAAGGGGTGAGGTATAGGGGCAGGTGTTACATCTCCTGCGCTTGCACAGGAAGGTGCCAGGCGAAGGGGAAGGGATGTTGGGGGTGATAGAGGAGTGGACTAGGGTGTCTCAGCGGGAGCGGTCCCTATGGAATGCAGAAACGGGAGGAGAGGGGAAGATGCGTTTGGTGGTGGGATCAAACTCGAGGAACAGCACCTCACCTTCCGATTAGGCACTTTGCAGCCTTCCAGACTCAATATCGAGTTCAACAATTTCAGATCATATCCTCGGCCACTATTACATTTTTACTTATATTTTTTTCCACCCCTTTGCTTTGGGTTTTACCTTCCCCCCTTTTCCTTTTTTTTCTCTCTCCCACATGGCAGCTGTCTCTCATCCTGCCAGTACACTTCACACCTAATCTGAGCCATCTTTTGTCTCCACTGTCCTAATACCATCTCGTCTGGTTTTGAATACGTCTTATTGTCTCTTTACTTCTTTTGTTCTATCGCAGCCCTGACTTCGACCTATTTCATTTCCTTTCCAGTTTTGAAAAAAGGTTCACCCGAAACGTCGACTATAATATCCCTCCACGGATGTTGCCTGGCCTGCTGAGTTTTTCCAGCATTTTCTGTTGTTATTTCGGATTTCCAGCATCTGCAGTATTTTGCTATCACCAGCAGTAATGTTTAATTAGAGGCACATTCAGTAATGTTAGAGATGGATAACGATCAGTATATTAAAGTACAGTCACCACAAGTAATGTTAGAGCAGCGTCACCATCACTAATGTTAGAGTAGGGTAAGCACCACTAATGTTAGAGTAGATTCCCCACTAGTAAAGATAGTGTGGAGTCATCACCAATAATGTTAGAATAGGGTCACCATCAGTAATTTTAGATTAGAGTCACCACCAGTGATGTTTAATTCGGGTCACCACCGATTATGTTAAATCAGAATCAAGTAATTCGCACAGAAAAATTCGGAGCAGGAACAGGCCAATCGCACTTCCAAGCCTGCTACGTGATTCAATAAGGTCATGGTTGATCTTCTACATGAACTCCACTATTCAGCCCTATATCTTTATCCGTTGATTTCCTTTCTATCCAAAATCTATCGATTTCTCCCTTGAATGTATTCAACGTCTGACCATCCGCAGCTCTCTGTGGTAGAGAATTCAAAAGATTCACAAAGCTTCCTGTGAAGAAATTTCTCGTCATCTCAGTCAAAAAGGTTAGTCTAAGCTCACCACCGGTAATGTTAGAATAGGGCTACCACCAGTAATGCAGTAATGTTAGATTAGAGTCATCACCAGTAATTGTAGAATAGGTTCACCAAAAGTAATGTTAGAATAGGCTCAACACCAGTAAGGTTAGAGAGAACTCATCACCAGTAATGTTGCACAGGAGTCCTCACCAGTAATATTAGAGCCGGGACACCACCAGTAATATGAAAGCAAAATATGCGGATGCTGGAAATCTGAAATAAAAACAAGATATGCTGGAAACACTCAGCAGATCAGACAGAATACGTGAAAAGAAAAACAGAGTTAACGTTTCAAGTCGATGACCCTTCGTCAGAACTGGAAAAGGTTGGAAATGTAAAAGGTTTTTAAGCAAGTGTAGGGGCAGGGAGATTGGGGAGGAGAGCAAAGAACAAAAGGAATGGTCTGTGATCGGAAGTAAAGCAGGAGGGATTAAGAGGCAAAAGGGGTGATGGGGCAAGGCAAAATGAGATGGTAATAGGACATGTCAAGAAACAAAAGATGAGTCGAGATGAAGGGTAAATGGCAATGGCAGAATCATTAACAGCTGCCATGTGAAACTCCACCAGTAATGTTAATGACGTTCATCACCAGTAATGATAGATTAGTTTCACCACTAGTAATGTTAAAGTAGGGTCACCACCAGACAAGAGACCTCAGCATTAAAGCAGGGTCACCATAAGTAATGTTAGATTATGATCATCGTAAGTAATTATATAGTAGAGTCAGAACGAGTGAAGTTAGAATAGAGTCACCACCAGTAATATTTGACTAGCCTACCACCAGTAACGTTGGAGTAGGGTCAGCACCAGTAATGCTAGATTAGGGTCACCGCCATTAATATTGGAGTAGAGTCACTTCCAGTAATGCCAGATTAAGTTCACCACAAGCAATGTTAGAGTAGGGTCATCAAAATTTATGTTAGAGATGATTCTCTACCAGTTATGTTAAGTTAGGATCACCACTAGTAATGTTAGTGTAGGGTCAGCACAAGATATGTTAGAGTAGCTCACCACCAGTTAAACTGGAGTAGGCTTATCACCGGTAATGTTAGAGTAGGATCAACATCATTAATGTTAGAGTAGGGTCTTCACCAGTAATGTTCAAGTTGAGTCACCATCAGTAATGTTAGAGTATGGTCACCACCAGTAATGTTAGATTAGGATCATCACAAGTAATGTTAGCGTAGAGTCACCACCAGTAAAGTTAGAGAACTGTCAACACCAATAATGTAAGTGTACTGTCACCACCAGATATGTTACAGCATGGTCACCACCAGCAATGTTAGATTAGGGTCACCACAAACAATGTTACTGTAGGGTCAACACCAATAATGTTAGAGTACGGTTATCACCTGTTATGTTAGAGTAGGGTCACCACCAGTAATGGTAGAGTAGGGTCCTCACCAGTATAATAATATTAGGGTCACCGGCAGTTTTGTTAGAGTCAGATCACCAGCAGTAACGTTAGAGTAGGGTCACCACCAGTAATGTTAGAGTAGAGTCAACAACAATAATATTAGAGTTGTGTCACTACCCGTAATGTTAGAGTGTAGTCACCATCAGTAACGTTATAGTAGGGTCAACACCAGTATTGTTATTGTAGAGTCATTACCAGTGATATTAGAGTAGAGTCACCACCAATACAGGTAGAGTAGGGTCATTACCAGTATTGTTAGAGTTATCTCATCATCAGTAATACTAGCGTACCCTCAATATCAATAATAATAGAGTAGAGTCACAAACAATAATATTAGAGTTGTGTCACTACCAGTAATGTTACAGTCGATTCACCATCAGTAATATTAGAATTATGTCACCACCAGTAATGTTAGAGTAGGGTCACCACCAGCAATATTAGTGCAGTGCCTCCACCAGTAATGTTAAAGAGTAGGGTCACCACCGGTAATTCTAGAGTACCGCCAGCACCAGTAATGTTAGTGTAGCGCCACCACCAGTAATGTTAGAGCCGATTCATCATCAGCCATTATAACAGTACAAAACAAATTTTAATTACTTGCTGGATGAGTGAAGAATTCACCGAATTAAGATGAGACTCCAAGATCCTAATGCAAAGTCTAGGAGGGATGTTCCCTGTAGGGATCACACGGCATGCACAGACCACATTCCTTCTGGTATTACTTTCCGTTCATTGATTTTAATGGGTGGAGTTTCATGGACTGAGCTGCTCAATTTCCCCATTGGCGGCCCGGGCGCACTGAAGGTATAATCGCCCCTTGTTTGTTAAGTGCCTGTAACTAACGCCACTTATTGTATAACTGGATTGCCTCACCGGGCCCGGATTGTTCTATAAATTGGGAGCATTTCCTGATTTCAGATGCACTGCAGACGAAATCGTAAAGCTGGGCAGAATCCACACAATTCTTCAAACAATTGGCACGGCCAGCAATTCTACAGATAAGGGACATTTACTACCATATTCTCGCAGCCTTCTGTGTTCCCGGTAAGTCAATGTGTCTTGTTGCCCAATAGCTGTTGACTATCTCACTTTTAATGATTATGTAACAGATTCCGGTAATATCCTCACTGCAGAGACATTTATCCACCGGGATAATGAGTGAATAAAAATGCGGGAATGCCAGCCGTCCGTGCAGCCGCTGAGGTGCTGTTCTCCTCGGTAGGTGGTTTGTCCTATACTGAGGGAGGGCGAGGCTGATTGCCCAGCACCTCCAAAAGTTCATAATTCAGTAAAGAAAGTGTTGCTCAGTGTCCACAGTAATCACTTCATTTGTGCCGTTGTTCCCTGTCTACATTAAGTTGATCATTCCTCGGACTGCAGACACCTCCACCCAACAGGGGACTTTGAACAATATTTTGAGAAATAATTGCAGCTCGGGAATGTGTTCCCATCCTCTAGGCAGCGGTTGGACATAAATTGAAAGCTTTTGTCTCAGCTGATTAATTTATTTGAATTATATCTTTCCATTAATTGCTGTGGAATTATATTAAATACTTGACTGAAGTTTGCTGGAGGGACGGTGGATTTTCAGTTACTCTATTTTGAATGTTCAATGATTTCATTACTTTAAATAAAATGTCGTGGACACTCGCTTATATTAATGAGAATAATCAGTGTCTTTGACCCTAAGTAGGGACAGAACTGACCCTTTCCCCACAATAAGCTGTGAGATGTATCCGAGTGTCCCCGTTACTGACCTCTTCTCCCTCTTTCTCACAGCGAACCTACTGACAATGGTGATTCTCTCCCGAGGAAACTGCAGCCTTTCCAAGAGTATCTCTGTCTACATGGGGCCATGGCAACAGCAGATCTACTGGTCATGATCATCAATATTTTTGTGAACAGCATTTTACGTTATCACTTGCCACATCCATTCTTGTCCTACACTGTCGTTTGTAAGATAATTATGTACGTGCGATGTGTCGCACTGTATGTGTCGGTGTGGTTTACAGTCTCTTACACATTTGACCGATTTGTAGCTATATGTACTGAGAAGTTAAAAACCAAGTATTGCACAGTGAGAACTGCGGCCGCGGTTATAACAACGGTCTCTGTCCTGATCTGTTTACAGAGCCTCCCTTTTTGTTTTGCATATGAATCTGATCGAATCATTAACAATGTTCCCTCGGGTTGCCGCTCCAGAGTGGCGTTTTTTTCTTCGCCTTTAGGTGTGGCGTTTTCCTGGTTACGAAGCATTTGTTTTGCTTGGTTTGCCTTTGCTTTCATATTACTGATTAACTGTTTGACAGTCAGATGTATTTTAGTGGTCAGTAGAGCCCACAGGGGTCTCCGGGGTCACAGCAGTGAGGATCAGAGCGATCCAGAGATGGAGAACCGAAGGAAATCCATCATTTTACTGTTCAGTGTATTGGGAAGTTTTATACGGTTGTGGCTGACAACTGTCATTAATTTTGTAACTACCAGAGTAACAAGCACCGTGCATTACAAAGGCGATTATGCAGCCCCTGCCTATATTGCTGCTGAAACCGGATATTCCTCATGCTCCGATTTCCTCCCACAGTCCAAAGATGTGCGGGTTAGGTTGATTGGCTGTGATAAATTGACCCTTAGTGTTAGGGGGATTAATTACATGGGGTTACGTGGATCGGGTGGGATATGTGTCGGTGCAGGCTCGATGGGCCGAAATGGCCTCTATCTGCACTGTGGGGTTTCTGTGATTCTGTGGTTCTGTGATTATTTGAGTTCCTGTACAAACACGTGCATTTATGCAGCTACTCAAACTAATTCAGGGAAGAGCTGAAGCAGGTGATAAAAATTCCTTAGACATTTATTGGTAAAAGAATGAAAAGTAAAATCAAAGCATCCAGTCCTAATCAGAGTTCAATTACAAACTGCGATCGATTGTAGAAAAGCCATCTGTCCGTTAGGATGAAAATCGTTTGTTGTTGTGGGAATTAACAGGTATCAGAAAATATTTCTCCCACTTTATGCCTTGTGTTTCATGTCTGCTGCTTTCCTCGGGTGAACATAATCGAGTTCTCATAAAATAACGCACTTCCCACTCAAGATTCAAGGAGAACACTGATGTGGAGTAGAACATGTGGGCGTCAGCGTTAAGTGCCTCACACCGCAGGCAAAGGAAAGAGTCACCACAGTTTAATTAATACATAAAGCTTCCTTTAGTGTAGAAACACTGGCCCAGATATTCCGATCCCTATGGGTGGGTACGCACGGTGTACCCCCGCGTAGGTACATCAAAAATGCTGGTTTCAGGCATGCACAGCGCATGCGCTGAAAACCATTGGCCCAGAAATTCGGGTCGGGGGTTTCCCGTGGTTGCAAGCCACTGACCTGCACTTACTTGCACGCGACAGTTGAGCTGTACGGCCCCGTGGAATTCCGATCCGGGGCCTGGCCCAGCTGCCGGCACGCAGTGCTTGCATGTCCGAGGGGCGCAGTTAGTTCGATGCATCCCCTGGGATCACGTGGGCCATGGGCAGCCAATTGGAGCAGGGAATGCTCCATTCATAAGATTTGACAGGAAGTGCTGTCAAGACATAAATATTACGGCCCCAAAATAGCAGTAAACCTTCAAATTAAAAAAAAAGCACATTTTCTAAATAAACTATAAATTACATTAAATAACTATTTTAAAGAATAATTATAATTTTTGAAATTTTTTTTAATTTTCTAACGGGGCTAAAAATAAACTTACCTTGCTTTAAAGTATTTAAAAATAATAAACCTGTGGAAAAAATGTTTTAGTTTTAATTAATTGACCACTTCCCTTGTAAAAAGCAGGCCTTATGCCTGCTTTTTACATTTCTAAATTCTAAAGACTTACCCTCACAGAAAAACCTGTAAAAATACATTGGGGCAGAAATTCGGGTCGGGGGCTTGCCGCGCGTGCAATCCCCCGATCTGCACTTACGCGACGCGCCGGCCATTGAGCTTCAGGGATGCCTGGAATTCCTGTTTTAAAATGTTGACTCCCGGGCAGCGTCTGACGTCACGCCGCCCAGGAGTGCAGCCAGCGCGAAGCCTGGAGCGCGCAGTGCAAGTGAGACACGCCCCTTGAGGTCTCATTTTAAAAGGACACGCCCCCAATTTTTCTCACAAGCTGCAAAGCATTTTTACATGTAGAGCAGCATTTTAAATAGGTTTTTGGTATTTTTAAGAAGCTTTTGGTAACTTTTATAAACTTTTAAAAACGTTTACATTATTTTGAAGAATCTGAAGTAGTTTTAAACAGAATTAAAGTGATTTAAAGACTTTTAAAAGCCCTGAAAGCATTTTTTTCATTCCATTTATTTAATTAGCAACGTCGTCGTCGTACGTGTCTTCACCCTGTTCCCTTTGGGGAACTGTATGAAGTGGTGGAAGGATTTCTGGCCGTGCTTAACGCTCCTTCCGTGACCGTAACCATCTTTGTACCAGCCATTAGGGTGGTTAGTCCTATGGCGGGAGGGTTTTACGGGCTCCCACAACCTGTACGAGCGGGGGGGGGCCACCCACACCCACGGACGCAAATATCCCACTGGATGTCTACCCAGAATTTAGAGCCGGCGCTCCGCCTCCACTTGCCGGGACTGTCTGGAGCGGGGTTAGAAACCCTATGCCATGTGGCACAGTGGCGGGGATGCTACCGCTACGCCAAAGGCCCATTCAGATTAGCAACGTGAAATGGCTGGAATGAGCACAATTCACGGCATTAAAAGAACTCACAATTGAACTGATGATGACCTCAGCAATCTCCTCAATGAGGTGGAGGTGCAGCGCCTGCTCATCATTGGTAATGAGAAGTCCAAGGCGCCGCAAAAAGGGCAGATGATAGCTTGGTCTTTCAAGTGGCAGCATAGGGCTCCAGTCACGGGGAGGGAAAAGGCGCAGGAAACATATGGGTGTCACCTTTTGCGCAGAGTGGGCCTTTTGCGTAGCGGTAACCATCCCCGCCACTGGGCCAGAAGGAGTAGGGTTTCGAGCCCCACTCCAGACAGTCCCGGCAAGTGGAGTCGGAGCACCAACTATAAATTCTGGGTGGACATCCAGCGGGATACTTGCGTCCGCTGGTGTGGGTGCCCCCCCCTCAGATGGGTTCTGGGAGCCCATAAAACCCTCACGCCATATGACTAACCACCCTAATGGCTGGTATGGAGATGGTTATGGTCACGGAAGGAGCGTTAATGTGGCCAGAAATCCTTCCACCACTTCATACAGTTCCCAAAAGGGAACAGTGTGAGGATACGTACGACGATGACATCTTGCGCAATGCACCTCCTTGGACCCTCAGTTGCAGATGCGAGGGGGCAAATCGTGCAATTGTTAAATTTTCATTTTATTGACATGTAAAATGTTGGCCCAGTAATTCCGTTTCAAATGCGTGAGTACGGTCAGGGTACTCACGCGTCTGGCCAGAGGAAATGCCGGTTTTCAGCATGCACAGCGCATGCAGGGAAAACCGGCATTTCCTGTCCTCTGAACGAAGGGGTTCAGAGGCAGAACACGTGCGACTGCACAGGCAGCGCGTGTACAGTAAAATTCGCTGGTTTCATTCATGCTTTCTGTTCTGCCCTCGCAACGCGTTTCTATGCAGAGCTAGACAGATAGCGAACAACTCGATATCTTCCAATAAAATCACAAGGCTTGACTTTTCTTGTAACGCTTTACTGAACGATTCTAATTGTAAAACTGAAATACAACACAGAAATGGAAGCACACATTAGTATACAGGCGCATAACTGATATGTATACACAGATTTAGGTACGCCTGAGCAACACAGTACATTTAGTAAACTGGGAGGCATTCTCTTTAAATTAGCCCTGTACATAGTGTATGAAAATACAGCTACTAGTTAATCAGCTAGGCAGAGAAAAGTTACAACTAAACATTTTCTACAACATACAGTGCACATTAATCATCCATAGCATTCTAAAATACTTACAGACAAACAATTTCCAAGACTCAAGCGTGGGGACAATACAACTGCCCAGAGCCTGCGCTGCTGTAGGAGCACCGTGGTGTAGGTCTGTGTCCCAGCGAGGGCTCCACGAGGACTACGTAGCAGTCCTGTGGGGAGCGTGATGACCTCATCACGCTCGGTAGCGTTGTCCGCGCTTGGGGCGTCACGTGATGCGCGTGGTCGCGTTTCTGGCCGTGGAGGCCGAAGTCGGGAGCGGGAGCTGGAGGCCAGGCTGAGCCGATGCTTGCCGCGGGAGCGGAAGATCGCGTCGCTCCCGGCGGCTGGTAGATGCGGCCAAAGACGCTAGGCCGGGCTGTGCCGGCAGCCTTTCTGGAAGGCCGAGTCGGGCCGGCAGCCGCCTCACGCACGTCACGTCGTACGTGCCGTGACGTCAGCACGCTACGTTGTACGTGACGTGACGTCAGCACGCTAAGGCGCGTCTTAAAGGGGCAATGGCCCTAAAAGGTAAGTTAAAGGGGCAACGGCCCCAACAGGTAGGTTATACATATATAAGTAATTTAAATACATACAGTGAGGTTAAGTTAGAGGGAGAGGCAGCACACTCCCCGCTTGGTACAATTCCATTGTACCACTACAGATACAAAATAAACCTGAAGAAAACGTCCTTTGGCTGCAACATACTCAGAGTTCGTTCTCTAGGTTACTTCAGAAAGGAGGATCTCTGAGACTGGCCTCAGAAACACTTTGATAGGCCCCTCCTTGACAATCTTCACCTCCACCTTGCGGACCCTCTTGTCCCTGGTCGGCAGAGTTTTGACAACCAGGCCCACTGGCCATTCATTTCTGCGTGCTTGGCTATCTTTCAGCAAGACAACGTCTCTCACTTTGACGTTTGGCTTGTCTTCTGTCCATTTCCTACGGCTCTGTAGGGTGGACAAATACTCTCCTCTTTGCTTGGGGAATGTCTGTCCCTCTTCAAGACATTTGAATTCCTCCTTGAAGACATCATGCTGGACAGAGCGAATGATCACACCTTTGGCTTGTGATGGCTCACTTGTGCTGGATACTTCTTTAGAACATTTCCATCCTTTGCGTTCTATGTTGTCCGAATTCCCCTTGAAGGATGCTGCTACATGAATGAGTCGGGCTGTGGTTCGGCAGAGTGTTCTCCAGCTTGAGAATCGCTCGAAGCTTTGTGAGCCCAACTGAGATTCTGAGGCTTTGGTGACCAGGGTCGTAACTTCAGGCCGAATCTCGGTATCAGCTTCAGGCTCCACAAGGGTGAAGGGATTGGACTCAGGAGTCTCCTCTGTGTTGACATTAGACAGGAAAGAGGGGCCCGAGAACCAACTGCTTTGCTGTAGGTGTGCTGCTGGTATAGACCTGGTAGCATGGTCTGCAGGGTTCAGGTCCGTGGGGACATAGCACCACTGGTCAGGGTGAGTGGATCGTCTGATACGAGTCACCCAGTTGGAAACATACACGTAAAACCTTCTTGTGGAGTTGTGGATGTAACCAAGTACAATCTTGCTGTCCGTGAAGAACTTGACGGCGCCCACATCGATGTCAATCTTGTCTCTGATCAACTGTAGGTTCCATTTTGCTTCTTTTTCAGGGAGGAGTGGAGCATCCCACTCACTCTGATCCGATGAGAGTTCCCGTACAAATGCTTTTCCTTGCATTGTTATGGGAGCTACGAACCCCAAAGGGTCGTACAAACTGTTGACTGTGGACAGGATGTCTCTCCGTGTGAATGGCCTTTCTTCACGGGACACCAGGAATGTGACGCTGTCTGTTTCCAGGTTCCAGGAGAGCCCCAGGCTCCGTTGAAGGGGGGGAGGATCCACTCCAAGGTGCAAATCCTTCAGATCCTTGGCACGGTCCTCTGCAGGGAAGGCTTCCATCACCTGTCCACTGTTCGATGCTACCTTGTGTAGTCTCAGGTTGGGCTCTTTCCATGACCAACAACTTTCAGGACGGCCATCTAACTCCAGAAGGCCCGAACTCAACAACTCTCGGCGGATAAGGCATCCAGCGAGGTCCTGTGTACCATGTGGCTCGGGTGAGGACTGCTTGGCTGGATTGGCCGAGTGCTGTGGAGGTCTCTGTAGGTAAGTCTTGCTTGTTTCTTCTCCTTTAAGCTCAGTGTCTCCAAAAACAGGCTGTTTGCTACTGTGTTGAGTAGCTGGTTCTGCGTTGAGATAGTTGGATGTTTCCTTGGAGAACAATTTGGAGTGTTGTTGGACACACTCACTTGTACGTTGCACTGGACTGAGGGGCTGTCCCAGAACATATGTTTCCTGGCTGGGCTCCCCGCCTTCGTTCTCCTCACCTTCTTCATAAGCTGCGGCTTTAGCTTTAGCGGCAGCGGCAGCTCTCTGGCTTTGGAGAATGTGGAGACTGGCAGCGAGGTCAGCTCTCTGCTTCATAACCCTAGCTTCTTTTTCAGCAAGGGCCAATTGAGCCTGGGCAGCTTTTGCCTTGGCACGTGCTTTGGCGGCTGCAGAAGCTGTCGATGACGACGGTCTGCTGGACTGCCGAGATGATCTAGTGGATACTTTAGAGGACTGTGCTGTCTGCTTCATCACACTAGCATCGAGGTCAGCTCTCTGCTTCATCACACTAGCATCGAGGTCGGCTCTCTGCTTCATAAGGTCAGCTTTCTGCTTCATCATACTAGCTTCGAGGTCGGCTCTCTGCTTCATAAGGTCAGCTTCTTTTTCAGCGAAGGACAATTGAGCCTGGGCAGCTTTTGCCTTGGCACGTGCTTTGGCGGCTGCAGAAGCTGTCGATGATGACGGTCTGCTGGACCGCCGAGATGACCTAGGGGATACTTTAGAGGGCTGTGACTTGGCATCGTTTGCTAGGAGAGGCTCATGCTTCTCGCTTGACTGGTCGACGTCCTCTAGGGTATATTGTTTTCCTGAGCGTAGACTCATGGTAGCTGAGTGGTATCTTCCTGCGCTTGAGCCCGCTGTGCTGTTGTCTTTTTACTGTTCTGCCCTCGCAACGCGTTTCTATGCAGAGCTAGACAGATAGCGAACAACTCGATATCTTCCAATAAAATCACAAGGCTTGACTTTTCTTGTAACGCTTTACTGAACGATTCTAATTGTAAAACTGAAATACAACACAGAAATGGAAGCACACATTAGTATACAGGCGCATAACTGATATGTATACACAGATTTAGGTACGCCTGAGCAACACAGTACATTTAGTAAACTGGGAGGCATTCTCTTTAAATTAGCCCTGTACATAGTGTATGAAAATACAGCTACTAGTTAATCAGCTAGGCAGAGAAAAGTTACAACTAAACATTTTCTACAACATACAGTGCACATTAATCATCCATAGCATTCTAAAATACTTACAGACAAACAATTTCCAAGACTCAAGCATGGGGACAATACAACTGCCCAGAGCCTGCGCTGCTGTAGGAGCACCGTGGTGTAGGTCTGTGTCCCAGCGAGGGCTCCACGAGGACTACGTAGCAGTCCTGTGGGGAGCGTGATGACCTCATCACGCTCGGTAGCGTTGTCCGCGCTTGGGGCGTCACGTGATGCGCGTGGTCGCGTTTCTGGCCGTGGAGGCCGAAGTCGGGAGCGGGAGCTGGAGGCCAGGCTGAGCCGATGCTTGCCGCGGGAGCGGAAGATCGCGTCGCTCCCGGCGGCTGGTAGATGCGGCCAAAGACGCTAGGCCGGGCTGTGCCGGCAGCCTTTCTGGAAGGCCGAGTCGGGCCGGCAGCCGCCTCACGCACGTCACGTCGTACGTGCCGTGACGTCAGCACGCTACGTTGTACGTGACGTGACGTCAGCACGCTAAGGCGCGTCTTAAAGGGGCAATGGCCCTAAAAGGTAAGTTAAAGGGGCAACGGCCCCAACAGGTAGGTTATACATATATAAGTAAGTTAAATACATACAGTGAGGTTAAGTTAGAGGGAGAGGCAGCACACTTTCAGTGAGGTTAAGTCCTTACAACTTACACATGAAAAAAGCATGAGTACAGTTGCTCCAGAGGCTGCGGAGGAAGGTATATTTTATCGTGGAGCTTCTAAAAGGCAATATTTTTGTTTGGGAAAGGGAGGAAAGTTATTTTAAGAAATGCTGAGGTAAGTTTGAAAGTTTATTTTTGTTTTTTAAAACGGGTTTTCATTACTGTAGGTAGATGGAGCAATTGTGGCTATGTGAATTGAATTTGCTGTGTTTATTAAATGTGAAAATGACTCCAACATTTTTAAGAAAGAAACTTTTCATCAGTAATCTATTCTTTTAAGTAATTATGTATGTATGTCTGTATATATTCCTTTGCGTATATGTATGTATATGTTCCTTTACTTATGTGTATGAATGTATGTATTTAATTATGATTTTCAGAGAAAGTAACTTATTGGAAAATCATAATTAAATACATACATTCATACACATAAGTAAAGGAATATTTACATATACGTAAAGGAATATATACGGACATACATACATAATTACTTAAAAGAATATGTTACTGATGAACAGTTTCTTTCTTAAAAATGTTGGAAATGTTACATTACTCATTTTAGAACAGTCATTTTCACATTTAATAACACAGCAAATTCAATTCACACAGCCACAATTGCTCCTTGTACCTACAGTATTGAAAATCCGTTTAAAAAAAAAAATTAAACTTTAAAACTCACCTCAGCATTTCTTAAACTAACTTTCCTCCCTTTCCCAAACAAAAATATTGCCTTTCAGAAGCTCCACGATAAAATATATCTTCCTCCGCAGCCTCTGGAGCAACTTTACACATGCTTTTTCATGTGTAAGTTGTCAGGACTTACCCTCACTGAATCCATGAATGAAATTGACGAAGTTCACTGCGCACGCACTGCCTGTGCAGTCGCACGCGCTGTGCTTCTGAACCCCTTCGTTCAGAGGACAGGAAATGCCGGTTTTCCCCGCATGCACTGTGCATGCTGAAAACTGGCATTTCCTCCGGCCAGACGCGTGAGTATCCCGACCGTACTCACGCGTTTGGAATGGAATAACGGGGCTCATAATTCAAAGCGCACGCGCAGACTCCCCCGTGCACGTGTTCGACCTCTGAACTCCTGCTTTCAGAGGAACGGAAGTGCCCGTTTCCCGCGCATGTACAGTGCATGCTTGAAACCGGCACTTCCATTGGGCCTGCAGGAAACCGGCAATTCCATCGGGCCTACAGCTGAGCACCCCATGAGTACTCAACCGTGGAGACCCGAATTTCTGGGCCTATATTTCCGATCTGTCAAGAATGGTCTTGACAGATCCTCCGGCTGCCCTGGAGAAGGGCCTCTGTGGGCGGATAGTTCTGCTTCTTGGAGACCCTCCGCCCGCAGAAATCCCTTACAATTCTTATGCCTGGTAAAACACGCGTAAGGCCTGCTTTTACTAGGGTAAGAGTTGAAAAAATAAAAGAGAAACATTTCACTGATATATCATTATCAATATTTTACAAAAAGGTAAAATGATTTTTAGCCAAGTAAAAAACTTCCGTTATTTTTATCAAAATATTACATTTTTGTTTAAAATACTTAATTTATTCTAACTTCAAGTTATTTATAAAATGTGATTTTTGAAATGTATTTAAAGTTTTACTATGTATTTGGGATGATCGCCATTCATATATTGGACAGGTCTTTGTGTAAAGTTTATGAAGGGAGACTCCTTTCTTTGATTGGCTCCCCATGGCCCACGTAATCCCAGGGACACTGCGAACTACATGCATCTAAGGGATAGTTATGCCCTGCTCATTTGTATTTTGGAGAGGCCACGGAGTGGAAGTGTGTGTGTCCCAGTAGGACTCAGGTAAGGGCGTAGATGTTTCCAGATCGTAGACCTCCACCCACGGGAGGCCTGCGATTGGAAAATACGGGTGTTACAATGGTGGATATTTGTAATTCATTAATCTCGGTGTGAATGTTGCAAGCGCTGTTCTCCCCATCACACTCCACCCCCATTGTATGTCTCCTGGACCAATAAAATGGGCCCCTGCCTCCTGATCAGTGTCTAATGCTGGTGACAGTAGGGACTTGACTCGTCAATGTGACATTAGACATCTTTGTTCAAAGTTATTTACGTGAAATCTCAATTGATCATAACAATGTTGGAATGTTATAACAGGGGCACAGTCCATACGTTCCAACCAGTCCTTGTCGGCGTTTACACTCCACCCCAGTAATTAGTTCTATCCAATTTACTCGCCCTGTGTCAACATCACTTCAACCTTTGTTACTCATCCATCTATATAAATTAAACTTCAATATTGACATAATTTCTGCCTCCGTTATTTCAAGTCTCAGAAATCTCCGTGTAAAGTGGTTCCTACTGCCATTAGTTCTAAATCTCTAACATATATTGGGCTGGATATTCAGATCCCTAAGTGTGTGTACCCGCTGTGGAAGCACCCGCAGGGACATCGGAATTTCCGGTTTCAGGCATGTGCTTAAAAGCGGCATTTCCGATCTGCCAAGTATTCTCTTGACAGATCCTCCACCTGCCCTGGAAAAGGGCCTCTGCGGGCAGAGTATTCCGCTTTCTGGAGATCCTCCGCCAGCAGACAACCCTTAGAATTCTTAAGCTTGATAAAAGCAGGCAAAAAGATTGCTTTTACCAGGATAAGAGTTGAACATTTTTTAATTTTTTTTCACTCATTAATCATTTAAAAATACTTTTGAAAGAAGTAAGTTTATTTTTAGCCCCGTAAAAAATTTTAATTAGTTTTTTTCAGAAAAATACATATTTGTTCAAAATATTTAATTTTTTGCAATTTCAACTAAGTTTAAAAAGGTAATGGTGTTTTTAAATGTATTTAAAGCTTTCCTGTGTTTTTGGGGTGATCTCCATTCATATATTTGACAGGTCTGTCAAGTGCATCAAGGGAGATTTTCGTCTTCTATTGGCTGGCCTGGCCCACGTGATCCCAGGGCCGCTTGTGAACTTCCTGCGCCGCTGATATACGTGGGCCCTGCACACTTGGAGTTTGGAGAAGCCCAGGATCGGAAGTGTAGGCGCCTTGGGATCCCTCAGGTAAGTTCGTAGATTTTTCCTGATTGGAGTTCTCCACACGCAGGGGGCCTCTGATCGGAAAATACGGCCCAGTATATGTATCTCTGGCCGTTAGCTCTTGATCCTGAACTAATGGAAGCAGCCTGTTTCTATCTATGGTTTCAAGTCCCCTCTCAACTTACATCACCTGGGTACCATTCGCTGAAATATATCAATCTGCTATCGAATCACAATCTAGTGAAAGTCAGGTAGCTGTAGTTAAGATGGATAATTGTTAAATTTTTATACTGAGCAATGACAAGAATGTATTTGATAGCTTGGTCATTATCCGAAACATCAGGACCATGCAGGGGGAGATTCTATTCAAACACCCCACACATACCTGGTCGTTCGATATGAATGCCAAAAAGGAAAGGGGAGGCTTTATTCAATTCCTCGCACGGCATAATCTTTGGAATTGCTGAGTGTGCAGAAGTGACATGTCATGCATGAAACAAACAGCATGTGATATGCTTGATGAAGAATGGATCCCAAGGCATGGTCAATCACGTTGATAACACCACGACATGAAATGGTTACTGTGGCTTAGGTGAGTGAGAGCATATGTAAAATCAAGGTGCAGATTTCTGTGCCATAGAATAGGTTGAGACAGATATATGATGCTGATGAAAAGTTTTTAGTGTTGACCTTAAATATTTTATGCCAACAAAGGGGGCATTGTAAGGAAATGGTTAATCAGACCATCCGAAATTCTTCTAATGCTATACTGTATTGGTTTGTCTATCTACTGTAGTAATGTTAACCTTTAGTCTTTTCCCGTTATGCAGGGAAGTATACATCTACGGCAAGTACCACTGGGCTATTGGGCCAGCGCTGACGCTGCAGCAATGGCCAGTTTCTGGATGAAGTCGTAAGCGATTTAATTAAACTCATCCATTGCAAACAAATTCATCAATTTCAGGGAATTACAAACATTTGCTAACAGTGTGGGAAGACAGTTCTGCAAAGGAAAACATCCGGGCATCCATCATTCCATCATCATTTCCAATTAGTACAATAGATACAGAAACAAAGACAGACTTACTACTAAATATATCAAGTGGTACAATTGGAATTATATGGATCAAGAGTAAAACTATCTATCATGTATGTCAATTAAATTAGCTTTAGATGGACTTTTATTTTAAATGTGATATAATCTAGTAATGCAGGATTGTGTGGATTGACAAGTACAAGGAATGAGAAAAATGCATGAAAACTGGCAGTTTTAATTAATATTTGGTTTCGTAAAAGCCAAAGAAACTGAGCTCAGAACTGTGAAAGGTGTGGCTCACCACCCAACCAATATCAGGTGTGATCTAACGTCTAACGTTTAAATGTATACTTAAATACTATTGCATTTAATATGTGCATTTAATAAATCTATAGCAAATCACTCCAATATTCAAGAGGCTTATTGAAAACATTACGCTAATCCCTTTGTAATTTAATTGTGAATGGGCTCCATTTACTAACTGTGATTAAGAGTCCACTTTAGCCAACATTCTTTAAGGTTCCGCTTGACGTTGACATTCTCCAAAAGCCAAAATACAATTGGTTTCAGGTCCCCATGGAAGCTGCGCTTGGCCAATCCGGATGACATCCAACTTCTGGGGAATATGCTCATCAGTTGCAGACAGTTCTGTGTAAGAAGCACATTCTCATTTATCTCGAATCAGGCGAACCACAATATTTAAGGCAGGAGTCAGGTACCAGGCAGATATTTTAGTTCCATCTGCACCCAGATACAATCGTGAAAAGGCAACCTGCAATCAATCACATCATCCAAACTCAACAGGTAAAATAGAAAAGAAAGGCAAGGATAATTAACCATTACATTAACGGATCACTTTCAGTCTGATGTAGTTGTGATTCCCTGTCCCCTGTTTATAATTAAAAAGTTGTTATACTCCCTTTGAGCTTCTCTATTTCTAATTAAACAGTTATTGTGTTTCCCTGACATTACATGCCCTCTATTTGTTATTAACCAATAACTGTGTTCCCCTGTCTAGTAAATCTATATACATGGTTACTATGTTCCATGCACCCCAATTTCTAAGTAAACAGTTACTATCTTTCCCTGACATTCCCGTCTCCTGTATTTCTAAATAAACAGTTACTGTCTCCCCAGTCCCCTACTTTTAAATCAACAGTTACTGTGTTATCCCATGTCTGCTTTTATACTATTTCTAACCAGACAGTTCGTTTATTCCCCTGAATTCCCTTGTCCTCTATTTCTGATTGAACTATCACTTTCTTCCCCTGTCCTCTATTTCTAATGAAACCCCTTATGTGTACGCCTATATTGCCTTTATTGTTGTTCTAATTAATGGTTAATTTATTGCACTTAACTTTACTGTGCTCCATTTCTAATTAAATATTTACAGTGTTCTCCTCAATTCCCCTTTATTATATTTCTAATTTTGCTGCTCTTGTTCCCCTGAACTTCCCTGTTGTCTAGTTTTAATTATAAAGATTAGGAAGGAATCCTGTTCCATAGTTAGACAGTTGCTCACTGAAAGAATCTTTCCAGAGATTAGTTTTGAATTTACCCCCCTTCAATCTCACAATGTGTCCTCTGGTGCACCTTTTATGGACAAGGTGAAACAGCTCGTCATGGTCCACCTTATCGAGTGGATTAAGACCAGTGTCACGCACACATTCAGGTCACGGATATTCCTATAACCTTTGTATGTTTGTAATAGGATTGTTAATACGAAAAAGTATAATTAAAGTGCCGGTGGTGTAGTCAACTTTATTTCAACAGTTTCAGTGGTTTACATTATATTTTAATTCAAAATCTAACAGCCTATATCTTCGGCCAATATATCATCCAAAGCATACATGTCCTATTACTTCAATGTCACTATGAAATCTCACTTACAAGCATTCTACTTCACTACAAATTCGCCATAAATAAACGTTGTGAGTAGCACGCAAGATCCCATTGGGTTTAATGAGGTCTGAATTGCAAGTAAAGTCCGCACCTACCTGGTGCCTCCCTCCCTTCGAAGACTCGCGCTCCTGGGTCTGCAGGCGTACGCCTGTTTAAAGGCCCACATATCCCAGGGTCGCATGCGGTATTTGACCGTTCCTGGGATCATGAGGGCAGGGCCAACCAATCAAAAAGGGTCATTTCCATTATGCTTATTGGGATTCCACTTAAGTATGGGCTCCCCATAAGCATAATAGGAATCCCAAAAAGCACACCTTTGCACCTCTGAAAATAAATATTCACATGTCCAAAATAAATTAATATACAATGTAATTAACCATTTAAAATAAAAATTATATGGTTAACTGATTTTAAAAATATTTAAATATAGATTTACACACTTAGCCTGGTAAAAGAATGCATCACGCTTGCTTTTTCCTGGTTGTGTTTCATGGGCATTCATTATGCACTAGTTGCACAAAGAGCCCAACTGTGTGCCAGTGAATTTACAATTCCTGCAGATGCGCATGTTCTGTGAAGCAACAACTTGACAGATCGCGAATTTCAGGTTTTCGCGCAAGAGCATTACATGCGGAAACCCTGAATCTTTAAGGCACTTACAACGATATCCGTGGTCAAAAGCCCCGGAAAAACCACGCCAATGTTTGTTAAGTAACGTGCTCGTGGCCCAGTGAGAAAGGCTAACGGATTGCGAACTTTTATCTCAAGCGGGCTGGAATACAAAGTGGAGCAAGTTATGCTTGAGTTGTTTCGAGCTTTCGTTAAACCCCACTTCTTTCAGTTTTTTGCACTGCACCCCAGAAAGGGTACATTGGCCTTGCAGGCGTTACAGCGAAAAGATCACCTAAAATATTCAAAACCAACACAAGCAAGAATGGGGGATCTACCCGCACTCTGCGGATTACAAGAACAACGGCTTATCATTTGATCACTGCAAAGCCTCAATGCTTTAGCAGTGACTCCGGACGCCACACTCCAGATGTCAAACTCCAGAAGGCACACTCCAGATCTTCAACAATTTTCAATGTTATTATATGAAATGACCTCCCTCCACACAGAGCTGGGGTTCTGACTGATAGCCGGTACTTTTCCATTTCCCTTTGTGTTGCATTAATGCTATTCGCCTCAACATACTCCATGTGGTTGTGACTTCAACATTCTAAATACTCTCTGGGTAAATAAGTTAACCTTGAACTCATTTTGGATTTATTAGTGACTCTCTATATTTATCACCCCTATTTTCGGATAACCCCCACAGCCTGAAACATGTTCTCTACTTCTACAACTCATAATTTTAGAACCTCTATTAGGTCACACCTCAGCCTTCTCTTTTCTAGATAAAAGAGCCCCTTCCTGTTCAGTCGTTCCAGAAAGTTATAACCTCTGAGTCAAGTAGGTTTTCCCTTCTGTTGGTTCTCTCACCACCTGCCGCAAGCATAATCTGTTTGCACCTCCTCCAATGCCTCAATATCATTTTTTGTAATATGGAGTCCAATCTGTGCACAGTTCACCAAGGGTGGTCTAACCAAGCATCTACACAAGTTTAATATATATTTTCTGTCGGAGTATGCGGCGCCCTTATTACTGCTACCAAAATAGAGAACTTCACATACTTATACTGAAATTAGTTGGCCATTTACACTCACATTCAGCAAGTTTGTTACAATTTTATTGTATTTTGTTGCTATCTTCCTCAGAATTATAGAATCATAGAATGGTTACAGAAGTGGAAATGTGGTAGATGATCGGCCATTATCTTATTGAATGGCAGAGCCGGCTCGAAAGTTTAAATGGCCTAGTCCTGCCCCTTTTACTTGGCTCACCGAGCCCCTGACAGTTCTCTGCAAGAGCATTTCATCTCGTTTCACTCCAAAGCCCTTTCCCCGGAGACCTGCACTTTCTTATCCTGCAGAATCTTATCCAACTCCCTTTTGAAAGCTGTGATTACGTCTGCTCGCACCACCCATTCAGTAATTGCATTCCAGATTCTAAACACTTGCTGAGTAAAAAGTATCTCCTCATGTCGCCTTTGGTACTTCTGACAATCACCTTAAATCTGTGTCCTCTGGTTCTCAACCCTATTGCCAATGAAAACAGTTTTTCTCTATCAACTCTGTCCTGACCCCTCGTGATTTTGAACATCTCTATCAAATCTCCTCTCAACCTTCTCTGCTCTAAGGAGGATAACCCCAGCTTCTCCAGACTATCCGGGTAACTGAAGTCCCTCATCCCTGGAACCATTCTCGTAAATCAGTTCTGCACGCTCTTTAAGGCCTTCACATCCTTCCTAAAGTGCGGTGCCCAGAATTAGGAATTATACTCCAGTTGAGGCCGAACCAGTGTTTTATAGAAGGTTCATCATAATTTACATGGTTTTGTACCCTATTAATCTTTTTATGCATCCCAGTATCCCGTAAACTTCTTTTAACTGCTTTCTCAACCAGCCTCTCAGTATTAACTATATCTTCCAATTTGGTGTTAAACGCAAATTTTAATATTGTACTTCAGATTCTCGAGTCCACACAATCTGTGTAAATGGTGAGCAGCTGTGGCCCCAGCACCGATCCTTGTGGGACATCACTTTCCATCTGCTGCCAGTCTGAATAACTATCTTTAACCCCCACTCTCTGTTTTCTGCTCTGTAGAAAGTTAGCTTTCCATTCTGCTGCTTGCCCCTGACTACACATGGTCTGACCTTACTAACATGTGTACTCTGTGCTAAATTATCAAAGGCCTATTGAAGTTTCAGTGGATTGGGAAAATTCCATGCCTTGGGAAAGTCAATGGACTCGTTCATATCAATGGATTGGGAAAGTCAATGGACTTGGTCATATCAATGGATTGGGACAGACAATGGACGAGAATCTGTTAATGGGTTGGAAAGTAAATGTACTGGGATATGTAAATGATTGGTAATTCGATGGACTGGGTGATATTAATGAATGAGGATAGTCAAGTATTGAAAACACCAATGTTTTCAGTAACAGCAACAGATTACTTTAACATGGTAGTTATGTTTTTGACACAGTAATCCAGAAGTAAGGGCTAATTATCCTGTGACAACAGCTCAAATCCCACAGATGGCAATTTGCTGAATTTGAATTCAGTTAATTAAATAAAACTGAAAAAATAATATGATTAAAGTTGACCATGAAGCTACTGGATTGTCATATAAACCTAACTGGTTCGCTGATGTCCTTCAGTGAAGGAAACATGTTGCCTTTACTCGGTTTGGCCAGTATTTTGAATTTGTTCAAGTGATGTGGGTTTCGCTGGCAACACCAGCATTTATTGCCCATGCCTAGTTGCCCTGAGAAGGTGGTGGTGAACCATCATCTTGAAGGACTGCAGTCAATGTGTTGACTCAGGCTGTAAAGGAGGGAATTCAATGATTTTGACTCAGCGACGCTGAATGATCAGTGATATATTTCCAAGTCAGGATGGTGTGTGACTTGTAGTGAACTTGGAGGTGGTGGTGTTTCCATGCACCTGCTGCCCTTGTCCTTCTAGGTGGTAGAGTTCGCTGGTTGGGAGGTGTTACTCCACAACCACATATAATGTTAGAACAGCGACACAACAGTTAATGTTAATTTCGGGATTCCCACCCAGCAATGTTAGTAGTGGAATCAACGCCTGCAATGTTGGTAGTGGGATCACCACCAGCAATGTTAGTAGTGCAATCAACACCAGCGATGCTAGTATTGGGATCACCACCAGCGATGTTAGTATTGGGATCACCAGCAGCAATTTTAGTACTGGGATCACCACCAGCAATGTTACTATTGTGATCACCACCAGCAATGTTAGTAGTGGGATCACCACCAGCAATGTTAGTATTGGGATCACCACCAGTGATGTTAGTAGTGGGAGCACCACCAGCAATGTTAGTAGTTGAATCACCACCAGCGATGTTAGTATTGGGATCACCACCAGCGATGTTAGTATTGGGATCACCACCAGCAATGTTAGAATTGTGATCACCACCAGCAATGTTAGTAGTGGGATCACCACCAGCCATGTTAGCATTGGGATCACCACCAGCGATGTAAGTATTTGGGTCACCAGCAGCAATGTTAGCAGTGGGGGCACCACCAGCAATGTTAGCAGTGGGATCACCACCAGCAATGTTAGTATTGGGATCACCAGCAGCAATGTTAGTAGTGGAATCACCACCAACAAGGTTAGTACTGGGATCACCAGAAGCGATGTTAGTATTGGGATCACCACCAGCGATGTTAGTATTGGGATCACCAGCAGCAATGTTAGTAGTGGAAGCACCACCAGCAATGTTAGTATTGGGATCACCACCAGCAATGTTAGTAGTGGGATCACCATCAGCAATGTTAATATTGGGATCACCACCAGCGATGTTAGTATTGCAATCACCACCAGCAATGTTAGTAGTGGGAGCACCACCAGAAATGTTAGTAGTGGGATCAACACCAGCAATGTTAGTAGTGGAATCATCACCAGCAATGTTAGTAGTGGGAGAACCACGTGCAATGTTAGTACTGGCATCACCAGCAACAATGTTAGTACGGAGATCACCACCAACAATGATAGTAGTGGGATAACCACCAGCAATGTTAATAGTGGGAGCACCACCAGCAATGTTAGTAGTGGGATCACCACCCACAAGGTTGTATTGGGGTCAACACCAGCAATGTTAGGATTGGGATCACCAAAATTGATGTTAGTATTGGGATCACCACCAGCAACATTAGTATTGGGATCACCACCAGCAATGCTAGCATTGGGATCACCACCAGCAATGTAAGTATTGGGATCACCACTGGCAAGATTAGTATTGGGATCACCACCAGCAATATTAGTACTGGGAGCACCACCAGCAATGTTAGTACTGGGATCACCACCAGCAATATTAGTATTGGGATCACCACCGGCAATCTGACCTTAAGGTTATGGGTGTGGTAGCATAGTGGTTATGTTACTGGAGTAGGATTCCTTAGGCCTCGACAGAGTGACCTTGCTAGATGTTAGTTCAAAACCCCCAAATAACCTAAAATGTGAAGTTAGTTTCACGTAATGTTGACCATGAAACCTAACAGATTGTTGTAAAAGCCCAACTGAATCATTAATGCCCTTAAGAGAAGGAAATTTGCAGTCAGTTCTTTCCTGCTCTTGCCTATATATTTGACTCCAGAACCAAAGCCAGGTGTTTGACTCATTCAGAAATGGTCTAGCGAACCATTCGGTTGCATCAAATTGCTACAAAAGCCTTGATCTTATTGAATGGCTGAGCAGCCTCAAATGGCGTTTTCCTGCTGCTTATTCACATTTTAAAAAATCCAATCCGGCCAATTATCGCCATATAAACTGACTCTCAATCATCAGCAAAGTGATGGAAAATGTCGATAGTGCCATCAAGCTGCACTTACCCACCAATAGCTGGCTCACCGATTTTCAGTTTGAGTTCCACCAGCACCACTCGGCTCCAGACCTCATTGCACCCTTTGTCCAAACATGGATAAAATATATAAATTCCAGAGCTGAGGTGAGAATGACTACTCTTGATAACAATGAAGCATTAGTCCGAGTATGCCAGTAAGAATGCCAAACAAAACTGAATTCGATGAGGATGACTGTGAAAACTCTCCACTGGCTAAAGTCTTGCCTAGCAGAGAGCGGTTGTTGGAGGCCAATAATCTCAGCCCCATGACAAAGCTGCAGAAGTTCCTCAGCGCAGTGACCTAGGCCCAAGCATGTTCAGATGATTCTTCAATGACCTTCCCACTGGTATAATGTCAGAATGAACATATTTTCGCTGAAGATTTCACAGTGTTGCATTCGCTATTGCGCAGACAAAGAAGCAGTGCATGCCCACATACAGTATGCCCTGGACAACATCCAATGATGGGCTGATAAGTGACAAGTGTCATTCACGCCAAATAATGCCAGGCAATGACTACCTCCAAAAGAGAAAAGCACTGCCCTTTGGCATTCAATGCCATTACAATCGTCGAATCCCCCACAACCAACATCCTCGGAAAAACAAGTAATCAGAGATTTAACTGGACCAGCTTGATAAAAATTCTGACTACAAGGGCAGGTCCGGGGCTGGGTATTCTGCGGCGAATAACTCTCCTCCTGACTCCCCAATATCTATCCAACGCCCACAAGAGGGAAGTCATGAGTGTGATGGAATACTCTCCACTTGCCTGCATGTATGCAGCTCCAACAATACTGAAGAAACCCAACACAATCCAGGACAAGCAGTCCGCTTGATCAGCACACCATCCACAACCTCATACAGTCACTCTCTCCACCATTGGTGCACTAAGGCTGCAGTATGTACTATCTACACGATGCACAACAGCAACATGCCAAGGCTTATTCGACAGATCCTGCCCAACTCGCGACATCTTGCATATAGGATCAGGGCAGTAGGTGCATTGGAACACCATCATCTTTAAGTTCCACTGCAATGAACACACCATCTTGACATGGACATATATAGTCGTTTCAGCGTCGTCACTGGTTCAAAATCCTGGAACTCCTTATCAAACAGCTTTGTGGAGTAACTGCACCTCACGGACTACAGAGCTTCAAGAAGATGAGTCACCACCACATTCTCAAGGAAAACTAGTGATGGGCAATAAAGGCTGGACTTACCAGTGGTGGTCACATACGAAGAGAAAAAATAAAATAAAGAATAATTTAAATATTCCCTTGGTGCTGCTGATCTCTATGTTATTCATTGAATACCAGGTGACAACTGAGATGGGAGACATCAGCAACTCCATTCACAGAGCCGCCTCATAGCCAGAACCTGTCATGACATCGTCGCTTTGAATACAGCAAAATTGAATGTGAAATCTTAATATTTTAAACACCTAGAATATATTAAAATATAAATGTCACTATATTGTTTTCTGTTTTAAAGCCTTCCCCATTGTTGTAACTTTCAGAGACTGGCAATACCGTGCTGAGAACTCCAGGTTCGAAAATGAAATCAGCGAATCACACAATTTTTGCAGGAAATACATATTGGGTGGTTACCAGGAAATTTGTAAACTATGCATTGGGAAGCCCCGAAATCCAACTGTTTTTCAAGTGGTGGTGAGACACATAGAGACCCGATGAACACATCTGGGCCATGAGCCACAGAAAGCCCGACGTTCCAGGCAGCATCTGCATCACTTCTTTGCCAACAAGTTCTACTCTGAAATGGGGAACGCAGTTGTGTCTCTAACCTGTGTCTCTCTGGCTTTCTCTCTCTGTCCCATCTGTCCTTCTGTCGTTCTCTTGCTCTATCTGTTTTTCTGTCTCAGTCCTGTCTACCTTTAAGTTTCACCACTGGCTACTTGTGACTCTCTGTCGCCCTGTCTCTCTCTCTGACTCTCTTTGTCTGTCTCAGTCTGACCCTCTCTCCTTCTGACTGTCTCTCCCCCTCTCTGTCTGTTTCTCTCTCCTGTCACTCTCTCACTCTCTCTTTTTTGTCTCTCTCTCTCTATCGATGACTCTCTTTCTCTGTTTACCTTTCCCTCAATCAACACTTTCCAATAAGCTTTCCATTGTTGTACCGTTTCTCAGATACATGTTCTTTCTATCCTGCTAACTTTCTGAAATTTTTCTATCCCAGTTCTGCGTCTGTTACTGGACATCAGTCCCTCACCTCTAAATCAGTATTCACATCTTCTTGATTCTGCCTATTTCCAGCAGTAGCACCTCCCCCTCATTCCATTTCTCTCTCCTTTCTATCTTTATTCCAATTCCCATTCTTCCTTCCATTCGCTATGTCTGTAATTATATCTTTTTCGGTCTATCTGTCTCTATCAGTCCCTCTCTGCTCTCTTTATCTCTCTGTTTTTGTCTGTCTCTGTGGCCCTCCCAGTCTCTCCCTATGCTTCTCTCTTTCACTCATTCTTTTCCATATCACCTTCTTAACATTTATATGTATGTCCCTCTCTCCGTGTCTGTCTATCTGTTTGTTTCTCTCTCTCTGTAGAATATGAACGAGAACAGTAATTAATACTGAACAAAGTTACCGTGTGAGACCTGGCCCACAGCTTAATCTTCGGACTAGGCTTGCGAGTTTTTATGGCATGAGACTGAAGATCCAATGAATTCGAACCCCACTCCTAATAGTTCTAATAGAAGGATATTTCAGATGAATACGTGGCTAGAGTAATGGTGCAAGGGGAAGGGATTCAAGTTGCTGGGACACTGGAACTGGGGGAGGTGGGACCAGTACAAACTGGATGGTTTGCACTGGGGCAGGACCGGGATGGATGTCCTAGAGGGAGAGTTTGCTAGTGCTGTTGGGGCTGAATTTTACGAAGAGAATTATCACCAGTACGCTTTAATTGACACCAACACCTTAAGGAGTGAGATGTGAGTGTGATTGTAGGTTATGGGGACCGGTACAGACTGAGATGTGAGTGTGATTGGAGTTGATGGGGACAGGTAAAGACTGAGATGTGAATGTGATTGGAGGTTATGAGGACAGGTACAGACTGACATGTGAGTGTCATTGAAGGTTATGGGGATAGGTACAGACGGAGATGTGAGTGTGATTGGAGTTTATGGGGACAGGTAAAGACTGAGATGTGAATGTGATTGGAGGTTATGAGGACAGGTACAGACTGAAATGTGAGTGTCATTGAAGGTTATGGGGGCAGGTACAGACTGAGATGTGAGTTTGATTGCAGGTTATAGGGAGAGGTTCGGAATGATATGTGACTCTGATTGGTTGTTATGGGGACCTGTACAGAATGAGATGTGAGTTTGATTGCAGGTTATAGGGACCAGTGCAGCCTGAAGTGTGAGTGTGATTCTAGATTATAGGGACTGGTACTGCCTGAGATGTGAGCGTGATTGGAGGTTCTGGGGACAGGTACAGAATGAGATATGAGCGTGATTGTAGGCTATTGTGACAGGTACAGACTGAGATGGGTGTGTTATTGCTGGTTATGTAGAGGTACAGACTGAGATGGGTGTGTTATTGCTGGTTATGTAGAAGTACAGACTGAGATGGGTGTGTTATTGCTGGTTATGTAGAGGTACAGACTGAGATCTGTGTGTGATTACTGGTTATGTAGAGGTACAGACTGAGATGGGTGTGTTATTGCTGGTTATGTAGTGGTACAGACTGAGATGGGTGTGTTATTGCTGGTTATGGAGAGAGGTATAGAGTGAGATGTGACTGTGATTGGAGGTTTTCAGCCTGGGTTTGCTGAAAGTTGCATCTCAAACTCTATGCAAATAACATGGCTAAAGCACGAGGTCACACTGTTACCTTTAGAAGTTGTTCTCCTCGGTACTTGATGCAGTTCACTGTACAGCCGCTCACGTAGCATCTCCACCAAATACGCCTCCTTGTTCCCTGCTGATATCTTGGCTGAGTTCTGACAGTAGGACCTGGAGGCTAAGGTGCAGAAAACCAACAGGTCTATGGGGAAGTGTTCACGTGGCGGCAGAGGAAAAAATAAATTCAGTTTGTTCTGACTGGGTCCATCAATAGCTAACTGGTTGGTGATTATAAATTCCTCTTATACACTCTGAAGACTTGTATTTATATTCCACCTTATTCAAACTCTCAAAAACGACCCAACGTGCTTCACAAGTAAGGAATTATTTGAAGTGCATCCACCCTTGTTATATCGACCAATTCGGGAGCCATTTTTGGACAGCAATATCCCAGAAACAGCAGTGAAGTGAATAGCCATGTAACCATCTCTAAATTCTTTACCAGCGACACGGTACATGGATTAACTGGTAATTTACCTCATTGCTACTTATGGCATCTTGTGTCCAATTGGTTGTCGAGGCTATCTATGAAAGCAGAGTGGCTGCATATCATTGGCTGTGAAGCAAAGGCACGACAGAAATGTTAATTTCTTCTCCTTCTATCTTTTAACTATTTTGAGTGTCAGCTGGGGAATAAACTTTGGCCAAGACTCCGGCAGCACTCTCCCTTCTTTTTCCAATAAAGCTGTGTCATCTTCAAATTCCATATGAAATGATTCAGGGGATAATTTTAGATTCAGACGAAAATGTAAAATAGGCGACACCGAATTAAGAACATAAGAACATAAGAAATAGGAGCAGGAATAGGCCAATCGGCCCCTCGAGCCTGCTCCACCATTCAATAAGATCATGGCTGATCTGATCCTAACCTCAAATCTTCTATCACTCTGCATCCACCCGAACCCATGTGATCTCCCGGGAGAGGCGAAAAACCAGATAAAGACCCAATGGCCAATTTGGGAGAAAAAAATCTGGGAAATTCCTCTCCGACCCATCTAGGCGATCGAAATTCTTCCAGGAGATCACTCTGTCCCGATATTTTCGACAGTACTTACCTTCTGTAAAGGCGATCTCCACCCCAGCCAGGAACAGGAATAAAACCATCTCCTGAAATCTAACAGAATTAGAACACAGTAGGAGCAGAACAAGGCTACACGGCCCCTGGGCCCGCTCCACTACCCACAGGGCCATGACCATTCCGAACCCAGACTCATGTCCAATTTCCTGCCCGCTCCCCGTAACCCTTTATTCCCTTTACTTCTAGGAAACTATCTATTTCTGTTTTAAATTTATTTAATGATGTAGCTTCCACAGCTTTCTGGGGCAGCAAATTCCACAAACCTACCACCCTCTGAGTGAAGAAGTTTCTCCTCATCTCAGTTTTGAATGAGCAGCCCCTTATTTTAAGATTATGCCCCCTAGTTCTAGTTTCACCCATCATTGGGAACATCCTCACCGCATCCACCCGATCAAGCCCCTTCACAATTTTATATGTTTCAATAAGATCGCCTCTCATTCTTCTGAACTCCAATGAGTAGAGTCCCAATCTACTCAACCTCTCCTCATATGACCACCCCCTCATCCCCGGGATTAACCGAGTGAACCTTCTTTGTACTGACTCGAGAGCAAGTATGTCTTTTCTTAAGTATGGACACCAAAACTGTATGCAGTATTCCAGGTGCGGCCTCACCAATACCTTGTACAACTGCAGCAATACCTCCCTGTTTTTATATTCCAACCCCCTAGCAATAAAAGCCAACATTCCATTGACCTTCTTAATCACTTGCTGCACCTGCATACTAACTTTTTGAGTTTCGTGCACCAGGACCCCCAGATCCCTTTGTACTACAGTACTTTCCAGTTTCTTGCCATTAAGATAATAACTTGCTCTATGATTTTTCCTGCCAAAGTGCATAACCTCACACTTTCCAGTATTGTATTCCATCTGCCAAATCTCTGCCCACTTACTGAGCCTGCCTATGTCCCTTTGCAGGTTTTTTATGTCCTCCTCACTCACTACTTTCCCTCCCATCTTTGTATCATCTGCAAACTTTGATATGTTACACTCGGTCCCCTCCTCCAAATCGTTAATATAGATTGTAAAGAGTTGGGGACCCAGCACTGACCCCTGCGGAACACCACTAGTTACTGGTTGCCAATCTGAGAACGAACCATTTATCCCAACTCTCTGCTTTCTGTTAGAGAGCCAATCCTCCACCCACGCCAGAATATTACCCCCAATCCCGTGATTTTTTATCTTGAGCAATAATCTTTTGTGTGGCACCTTGTCAAATGCCTTTTGGAAGTCTAAATACACTACGTCCACTGGTTCCCCTTTATCCACCCTGTATGTTACTTCCTCAAAAAACTCAAGCAAATTTGTTAAACATGACTTCCCCTTCATGAAACCATGCTGAGTTTGCCCTATTAAATTATGTTTATCCAAATGTCCCGTTATTGTCTCCTTAATAATGGTCTCTAACATTTTACCAACCACAGATGTTAGGCTAACAGGTCTATAGTTTCCAGCCTTCTGTCTACTACCCTTTTTAAATAAGGGTGTTACATTAGCAGTTTTCCAATCTGCCGGGACCTTTGCTGAGTCCAGTGAGTTTTGGAAAATTATTACCAATGCATCCACAATCCCTACCGCTACTTCCCTCAAGACCCTGGGATGCAAGCCATCAGGTCCAGGGGATTTATCCGCCTTGAGTCCCATTATTTTACCAAGTACCACTTCCTTAGTGATTTTAATCGTATTTAGTTCCTCCCCCCCTAGAGCTTCCTGTTTGTCCAGTGTTGGGATATTCTTAGTGTCCTCTACTGTAAAGACTGATACAAAATAATTGTTCAGTGTTTTTGCCATCTCCATGTTTCCCACCATTAATTTCCCGGTCTCATCCTCTAAGGGACCAACATTTACTTTAGCCACCCTTTTTCTTTTTATATAACTATAGAAACTTTTACTGTCTGTTTTTATATTTTTTGCTAATTTACTTTCATAATCAATCTTCCCTTTCTTAATCAATCTTTTTGTTATTTTTTGCTGTCTTTTAAAGACTTCCCAATCTTCCATCCTCCCACTAGATTTGGCTACCTTATATGCCCTTGTTTTTAGTCGGATACTATCCTTAATTACTTTACTTAGCCACGGATGGCTATCTTTTCTTTTACACCCTTTTTTCCTCAGTGGAATATATTTTTTTTGGAAGTTGTAAATTAACTCCTTAAATGTACACCACTGGTCATGTACCGTCTTACCCTTTAATCTATTTTCCCAGTCCACTCTAATTAATTCCGCTCTCATACCTTCATAGTCTCCTTTATTCAAGCTCAGAACGCTTGTTTGAGATCCAACCTTCTCACCCTCTAATTGAATATGGAACTCAACCATGTTATGGTCACTCATTCCAAGGGGATCCTTTACTAGGACATTTTTAATGAATCCTGTCTCATTACACAGGACCAAATCTAAGGTTGCTTGCCCCCTGGTCGGTTCAGTTACATACTGCTCAAGAAACCCATCCCTAATACACTCAATGAACTCTTCCTCAAGGCTGCTCTGCCCAATTTGATTTGTCCAGTTAATATGATAATTAAAATCCCCCATAATTATAGCTGTTCCCTTATTACAAGCCTCAACTATTTCCTGATTAATACTCCGTCCAACAGAGTTGCAACTGTTCGGAGGCCTATAGACTACACCCACTAGTGTTTTTTTCCCCTTATTATTCCTTACCTCCACCCAAACTGTTTCACTATCCTGCTCCTTTGACCCAATATCATTTCTCTGTATTATAGTGATTCCTTCCTTTATTAACATAGCCACCCCACCTCCTCTCCCTTCTTGCCTGTCCTTCCTGATTGTTAAATAACCTGGTATGTTTAATTCCCAGTCATGGTCACCCTGCAGCCATGTTTCTGTAATGGCCACAAGATCATACCAATATGTCATTATTTGTGCCGTTAACTCATTCATTTTGTTACGAATGCTACGTGCATTCAGATAAAGAACTTTCAAATATGTTTTGTAACACTTAGTTCCTGTTTTTTCCCTTTTTAGTACTTTACTTTTTACTCCATACCTTCTGTCCCTTCCTGACACATTCTGTTTTTTAATTCCCCCACTGCTACCTAAGTCTATGACCTTCTCTGTTGTCATTTCTATTATTTGCTCTCTAGAAACCTCCCCCCCACTAATTAGTTTAAAGCCCTCTCTACAGCCCTAGTTATATGATTCGCCAGGACTCTAGTCCCAGCACTGGCCAAGTGGAGTCCGTCCCAACAGAACAGCTCCCTCCTGTCCCAGTACTGGTGCCAGTGTCCCAAGAAGCAAAACCCATTTCTCCCACACCAGTCTTTGAGCCACGCATTTAACTCTTTAATTTTATTTATCCTAGCCAAATTCGCTCGTGGCTCAGGTAATAACCCAGAGATTATTATCCTTGAGGTTCTGTTTTTTAATTTGACCCCTAGCTGCTCATACTCCTTTAACAGAACCGTCTTCCTTGTCCTATCTACGTCGTTTGTACCAACATGGACCACGACAACTGGATCCTCCCCCTCCCACTGCAAGTTTCTTTCCAGCCCAGAAGAGATGTCCTTAACCCTGGCACCAGGCAGGCAACACAGCCTTCGGGACTCCCGCTCTTGACTGCAGAGAACCCTATCTATCCCCCTAATGATACTATCCCCTACCACTACAACATTTCTTTTTACTCCCTCCACTTGAATGGCCCCCTGTACCACGGTGCTGTGGCCAGGTTGCTCATCCTCCCTGCAGTCCCCGCTCCCGCCCTCACAGGGAGTAAGAACCTCGATCCTGCTGGACAAGAACAAGGGCTGCGTCTCCTTCAACACTACATCCTGGATCCCTGTACCTTCCTCACTCGTAGTCACACCGTCCTGTCCCTGACCACGGACTACATCTGCAGTAATTAACTTCATAGGTGTGACCATCTCCTGAAACATAGAGTCCAGGAACTTCTCCCCCTCCCTGATGTGTCGCAGTGTCCGAAGCTCGGTCTCAAGCACAAAGCACTCCGTGCACCGCACTAGCCCCTCCCCTTTTATACCTGGATTCTACTTCCTGTTTAAACTGCCCAAGAGTTTAAAAAACCCTTAAAAAATTAAACTTACTTCAAATAATTGACTTCTTAACACACTAAAATTCACAAAATACACTTAAATGATTTTTCTCCCACTTAGCAAAACTCCAGCAGCACTCAATGCACAAAGCACTCCGTGCACCGCACTAGCCCCTCCCCTTTTATACCTGGATTCTACTTCCTGTTTAAACTGCCCAAGAGTTTAAAAAACCCTTAAAAAATTAAACTTACTTCAAATAATTGACTTCTTAACACACTAAAATTCACAAAATACACTTAAATGATTTTTCTCCCACTTAGCAAAACTCCAGCAGCACTCAATGCACAAAGCATTATCCACTGATTGTCGGTCCCGCCCGATTTTCACCTCCATTGGAAAGGAAAATCACGCGTGATGCAAAAGGGCAGCTGATGCAATTTAGAGCAGGTGACAGTGTAATGATTTCTGATTTAAAATCAACGAGAGGGCAACAAACAGAACCACCCTGCAGGATGGCGAATATATGGTTTAGGTGGAAGAACAGCAGAGTGTTTAGAGCTGCAAAAGTTTTTCCATAATAGTATCATGAACAAATGTGATGCAATAAATGATAGCTCGGCCCATTCACCTGAGGGCAGAATCCCAGCGATAAGCCTCCCTCCCTCCCTCTTTTCTTCTTCCTCTGTATGTGTCTGTTTCCCTCTTTCTCTGTCTCACTGTTTCTCTTTCTCAAACACACACACACATACACATACACACAGAAAGGTACGGACACGGATATATATGCACACGCATGCACATATTAATACATATAGACACGTATACACACTCAGAAACTCATAGGCATACAGATGCATAGAAACACAGAAACACATAGAGATACACACAGACACACACACACAGAAAGCTAAACACAAAGAAACATGGAAACACACACACACATACATACACACGTATACATATACACATAAACACACGTAGAAATATACAGAAACTTAAAGGGCACATTGCTGCAAGTTAATCCCTGGGACCTTGATTCAAATGCTTGAGAAATTGTAGACTGTTGTAAAGTGAACTGCACTGGGGAAAATAATTTGAATTGCATGACGTGTGTCAATTTTCTAAGTTGGCTCTCACAAAATAGGCGCCACCGACAGTCATATTAGCTGCTATTTTTAAATTATCCTTTTTGTTTTAAATAAACAAGTAAAGACCGAGGTGCATCTAGTTCTTCTTCTACCCTCCTTGTAGTCGCATGATACAATGACAATGGGGTGGTTGTCTAATCATAGTAATCAGTTGCTATAAATTAGTTTACAACAGACACAGACATGAGGCGAGGAATACCTGGTGCTGGAGAGCTTTGTGAACCATAGGTCCAAAATCACCTGGTCCTCCCAAGCCTGCTACACTGACCATGTGGAACATCTCAAATAACACATGTACTCCATCCCAAATGTCACGTTTTGATGTCAAACAGAGCAATACGACATGATCGGGCAATAAGTTGGTTCATTAGCATCATGGGGCCATTCTTATGTTCAAATTTCCTTCATTAACAATCGTTTGCCAACCACACGTCCTGTCAGCAGTAATAAAGATTTAATCCAGATACATCCACATTACCAAATAGATTATATCTTACCTGCCACCACCATCCTAACAGCCGCCTCACTCAGCCTCTGGAGAATGTCTTGTTCACTCTGCAGATCATGCTCACTCCCCAGGCGCAGTGCAATGAACGCCCGGGGGTCTGGCTCCACGGACACGTCACTCAGTTTCCTCTTTATACTCCAGAGAAGTGATTTCTGCTGATTATCTGGAGACGCTGGACTCCAGAACCCAATTATTAATCAACTCGCGAGTAAGGAGCATTATGATAGCAGTATCACTTAAAGAGATAGAGGATAATCTGAAAGCGCATGTGGCCGGTGAACATAACATATGGACATAAAGTAAGAACATGCATTGTAGTAAACAGTGAAGAGGATATTAGCAGACTTCAGGGGAACACAGACAGACTAGTGCAATGGGCAGTCACATTGTAGATGACATTCAATGCAGAGAAGTCTGAAGTGGTGCATTCTGAATGAAGATAGAGGAGAGGTAATATAAACTAAAGAGTACAATTGTATTAGGAGCGCAGGAAGAGAGAGATCTCGAGTTCACATACACAAATTTTTGACGGCGGCAGGGCGTATTGACAGATGTTTAAAAAAAATGACGGTTTAATTAGAGGCACATAGTAGAAAAGCAAAGAATTGTGGCCAATGTTTGTAAATCATTAGTTAAGTCTCAGTTGGAGTATTGTGCCCAATTCTGAGCAACACACTTTAGTCAAGGCCTTGGAGAGGATTCAGAGGAGATTTACCAGAATGGTAGCAGGGATGAGGGACTTCAGTTGTGTGGAGAGACTGATGAAGCTGGAATTGTTCTCCTTAAAGTAGAAAAGGTTAAAGGGAGATTTAATAGAGGTGATCAAAATCGTGCAGAGTTTTGATAGAATAAATAAGAAGAAACTACTTTCACTGGCAGGAGATTCAGTAATCAGAGAACACAGATTTAAAGTAACTGGCAAAGGAATCAACGGGGAGATGGGGGGTGGAGGGGTGGAATTAGGAGATTAAAAAAAACAGCAAAGTTGCTACGATCTGGAATGCACTGCCTTAAATGGTGATGGAAGCATATTCAATGCTAAGTTTCAAAAGGGGAATTGGATGTGTACATGAAGAGGAAAGGGGCAGAAATTTGGGGAAAGTGCAGGGTGCGTGGGACTAATTCCTCTTTCAAAGAGCAGACAGAGGTACGATGGCCAGAATGGGCTCCTTCAGCACTGTAAAGTTCCGTAATTCTGTACTTTTTGACACTAAATTATGAAGGAGGTGAGGAAATATAAACTAAATAGTACAATTGTATTAGGGGCACAGGAAGAGAGAGAACTCGGGTTCACGGACACAAATTTTTAACGGTGGTAGGATGTATTGTCAAATCTTTTTTTAAAAATGACGGGTTCCTTGGCTTTCTAAATAGAGGCACATAGTAGAAAAGAACTCAGCTAAAGAATAAATATCAGGTTTAGGTTAAACACTGAGAACGAAACAACAAATTGCACTTAGTGCATTGTTGGGATGTTGCCGGGTACGTGGCACTGAAGAGCAGGAGTCTGAGGGTCATCACCAGGGACATTGTTGACCTCCTGAGTGCTGTAGGGAGGTAGACTGGGCAGCGTGACTTGGACAGTATCCAGTAAACTGGACGGTTTGGATCAGTGCGCTGCTTCGCCTTTTACCGCGACGGTCGGAGGCGGGCTTTAAGTGTGATGGAGTGAAGCAGCCTGTAGTGATACCAGACATCGGGTTATTTCAGTAGTGCTCCATCACTGGAATTCAATTTATTTCATCTAAACAGCAAGTTACGCCCACTCTGCTCTCACTGCCAGGCACAGGAAACAATACCTGTAAACTGAAGCAGCCTCACGGTCTCTCACTCAATGCCACGGAGTAATTATCTTGCTTATTTTTGTGCAGACTTTCAGGGACAACGGTGTAGGAAATGAGTTTAAGAACATTATAAACAGGAGCACGTTATTCAGCCCCTTGAACCTGATCCGATCTTCAGTCAGATCATGGCTGAGCTGCACCTCAACTCCATTCACCGGCCTTTGCTCCATATCCGTCAATGCCCTGACCCAGCAGAAACATGTTGGTCTCAGTCCTGAAATCTACCATTGACCCACAGCATCCACAGTATTTTGGGGGAGCGAGTTACAGATTGCCACCAACCAGTCTGTGAAAAAACACTTCCTGATTTCACTCCTGAACAGCCTGGCTCCAATTTTAATGTTGTGTTCCCTTGTTCTTGATTCCCCCCACCAAAGGAACGTGTTTCTCCATATCTGCCCCGTCGAAACATTATATAATTTTAAACATCTCGATGAGATCAGCCTCAATCTTCTAAATACAAGGGAACTGAAGGCAAGTTTATGCGACACATCCAATGAATTTAATCCATTGTAGTTATGTGTTAAGACAAAACTGCAGCAAATATCAGGGTGAATTGTACTGTTTCATGGGGCTTCAAAACAGTGGGGATTGAGAATCTTGATTTAAACGCATCGCCCGAACAGGGACTTGAACCTTAACCCTCAGATTAAAGTCTGATGAGATGTTAAACTGTTGCCTCGCCTGCCCTCCCCTGTGGACACGAAGGCCTAGAAATTCAGTACAGCCACTTTTGGGGCGGTAAAGTCGGGCGGCCGCCAAAGTTTGCACCCGGCGCAAAGTCGCGCCACCTTCACCGATATTCAGTCGCATCACCCCAAGAGGTTGCTGCTGCGCTAAAACAGGCGATGCACGACTATCTTTAGGCGCTAAGCCGGCGGTGCTGAGCGATAGCCCCGAGGCCGGGCGCAGCGCCAGTGCGGTGAGTTGTTGATTGACGGCCGACACTGTGGCGCCGGTCAGCTCTGAAAGGGGGAGGGTGGATTTGTTTGCCTGCCACGCCCTGCACACTGCAGCCCTCAACCAAGGCCTGACCACTTCAGCTTCACCTGCACAACGCCCAGGGCTATGGAGAAGGCCAGGGAGAGAGCGCAGCGCTTCAGCGACGGTGACCTGAGGCTGCTGGTTGGCGGAGTGGAGCGCAGGTGCCATGTTCTGTTCCCAGAAGGTGGCAAGAGGCCTCTGCCAAGCGCCTACCGGAAAGCCTGGAGGGAGGTCTCAAACAGGGTGTCTTCCAACAGCGTGGTTGCCAGGACTCCTGTGCAATGCCGGAAGAAGTTCAATGACCTCACTCGGGTTGTCAGGGTGAGTACCCTTTCCAGAGTCCTCCTCATCCCTGCATGTGCACCTCAGTTTATGGGCAAAGGGACCTGAAAGCCCTAATGGCCAGCCCTCATCCAGCAGCTATGGGACTGTCATGAAAATCACTTGCACATTCAGCACTTTACACACTGTACAAGCTATTCGACCATGGGAGGCATTGCAGACAAGATCAGGGCTTCACACTGTACAAGCTATTCGACCATGGGAGGCAGTGCAGACAAGATCAGGGCTTCACACTGTACAAGCTACTCGACCATGGGAGGCAGTGCAGACAAGATCAGGGCTTCACACTGTACAAGCTATTCGACCATGGGAGGCAGTGCAGACAAGATCAGGGCTTCACACTGTACAAGCTATTCGACCATGGGAGGCAGCAGACAAGATCAGGGCTTCACACTGTACAAGCTATTCGACCATGGGAGGCAGTGCAGACAAGATCAGGGCTTCACACTGTACAAGCTATTCGATCATGGGAGGCAGTGCAGACAAGATCAGGGCTTCAAACTGTACAAGCTATTCGACCATGGGAGGCAGTGCAGACAAGATCAGGGCTTCACATTGTACAAGCTATTCGACCATGGGAGGCAGTGCAGACAAGATCAGGGCTTCACACTGTACAAGCTATTCGGCCATGGGAGGCAGTGCAGACAAGATCAGGGCTTCACACTGTACAAGCTATTCGATCATGGGAGGCAGTGCAGCCAAGATCAGGGCTTCACACTGTACTTAGAGGCCGTCCTTTCTCTTGCAGGCCAAGGTGGCGCACAACCGTTGGAAATGAACTGAGACCGGGGGAGGCCGTCCTGACGTAAAAGAGCTCTCTCACCTCGACCAGCATGTGGAGCGCATTATGGCAGGCCGGCTGATTGGCCCCCAAGCCAGTGGAGATGCTGACCCTGTTCTGGGCACCAATGGTAAGGGCATCACCTTTTTGACATGTCTCGTTCCACTTGTGCCTCAGATCAGCATCCTTTGCCACTGTCCAACCAATGCAGTGAATAGCACCACTCCTGCCTCCCTTGCTGCCGCCCTGTCCTCACTCTAAAGCTACTCTTGTGCCTTCCTGCTTTCAGATGGTGAATCGCCAGGTGAGGAGGCGGGCCCTCAAGCTGCCACTGTCAGCGCTTCGGAATTCGAGGAGGAGGAAGAGGAAGCGGCCCATCAGTGCCACTCTCAGCCGCGCCAGCCCATGGCGATGAAGGGGACACATCTTCCCTGGAGGGGAGCCGGGGGGAAGGGTCGGAGGAGAGTGAAGCTCCGGGGCCCAGCGGCCTGCAGCAACGCGGGAGGAGTGGGGAAGCTCAGCGGACTTCTCCCCAGAGGGTGAGTGCAGCCTCCAGTCCTGCAATGGTCGGCGCAGAGCAGGTGCGGCTCCTGGAGGAAATGGCCATCCAGGCTGCGCGCAGGCACAATGAGCTCATGGCTGCAGTGGCAAGGATGCCTGACTCCATTGAGTCTTTGTCAAGGAGTGTGCAGCAATTTGGAGCAGCACAGGCCAGGAGTCTGGATCAATTCAGTGCAGCACAGGCCAGGAGTGTACAGGACTTCGCGGCAGCACAGGCAGCTTCGAGCCAAGTGCTGAGTCGTGCCGTCCATTCAGTGGCTGTTGTCATGCAGACACAGACCATGGCCACACGGGTACTAACTGCTGCCACCCTCGCTGGATCAGCCAGGCATCGCCATGGCACTCGCCACGCAGCAGCAGCTCAGCAGTCTGTTCTTCAGCTGTTTGCTGCGCATGCTGCAGTGCTGGCCCGTGTGAGTGCCAATGTCTCCGGTGACCAGCGAGCACCTGCGATCTGCCAGGTTGGCACCATTCCTGCAGCCGACACTGCCACTCCGCCATTGCAGCTGCCACGAGCCGCTGGACAGACTGCTGCCGCCCAGGCAGAGTTGGAGCAGTCAGCAGCCGGCCACTCCAAGGCCAGAGCTGGTGCAGGCTGACCCCCAAGGGCATCTGCCGTCTCGCCATCTACCCCTCAGCAGCCTGCACCCAGCCTTGCTGCAGCCACTGGGCTCCCATTGAGGAGGAGCTTCAGGGCAGGCAGGGGCCAGGCAAGGATGCGAAAGGCATCGCCCTCGCAGGGCAAAAAGTAGAAGGTCCGCACAAATGCCTGGTGCTTTTTGGAAGGCCGAGATTGGTGTAGTTGTGTTTTTGTAAGGCCGAGACTGGTGTCTTTCTTTCGTTTTGTAAGGCCGAGACTGGTGTAGTTGTGTTTTTGTAAGGCCGAGACTGGTGTATTTCTTTCTTTTTGTAAGGCCGAGACTAGTAGTTTTGTGTTTTTGGAGGGGGCTTCTCCACATGAGGATGTAATGTGGGAAGGGCAGAGGTTTGCAATAAATTATTTTTCTTAAATTGCACTGTGCATGGTTTTTTTGTAAAGTCCTGGTTGCCCTGCTCGGCTGAGGGCTTGTGGAGCGGCTACATTCATCTGCTGACTTTGGCACAAGCCATTCCCTGAGAGGGGGCCTGGAAGCGACGTTCAATAAGCCAGCGATGGGCGGCCCTTGCACTTTCTGCCTCCCTCCTGTGCTGGTCCTCCTCCTCCTCCTCAGGTGGTCCTCCAATGTCTGGTGGCAGTGGCTGAGTCCTGCGGATAGCCAGGTTGTGCAGCATGCAGCAAACGACCACGAAATGGGAAACTCGCTCCGGCGAATATTGTAGGGCTCCACCGGAATGATCCAGACAGCGGAACGGTTCCTTCAGGACGCCGATTGTTTGTTCGATGATGTTCCTGGTCGCTTGATGGCTATCATTGTACCCCTCTTCAGCAGGGGTGCTGGGCGCACGGAGCGGGGTTATCAGCCAGGTGCACAAAGGATAGCCTTTGTCCCCGATAAGCCATCCTCGTGGGTGAGGCTGAGCCTGGAACATGTCTGCCACAGAAGTCTGTCGCAGGATGAAGGCATCGTGGCTGCTGCCTGAAAAGCGGGCATTAACAGCTAGGATGAGCTGCCTGTGGTCACACACCAGCTGGACGTTCAGCGAATGGTAGCCCTTCCGGTTGCGGTAATCCTCGGCATTCTCCAGATGTGCCCGCAAAGCCACATGCGTGCAGTCAATGGTGCCCTGCACCATGGGGAAGCCCGCGAATGCTGCAAAGCCCATTGCATGCTGTTGCTGCTTGGCAAGGGCCATGGAGAAGGAGATGAACTGACTTCTCCTTTTGAAAAGGGCATTGGTCACCTGGCGGATGCAGCAATGCCCGGCGAACTGGGAGATGTTGGAAATGTCCCCAGTAGTGGATTGGAAGGAGCCGGTGGCATAGAATTTGAGAGCCACCGTCACCTTCACTGCCACCGACAGAGACGTCCTGCTCCTCAGCTGTGGTTGCAGATCACCGCCAAGCAGGTGGCAGATCTCTGTGATCACCTCCCTTCTGAATCGCAGCCTTCGAACACACTGCTCGTCAGACATGTTGAGATAGGAGAAATGCTGGCGGTATACTCTGGGTGGGTAAGGCCTCCTATCCCGACGCCTGTTGCCCCCTCTCCGTCTAGCCAGGGCTGCCACTCTCTCACGGCGTCTGTGAGCCCTTTGGATGCAATTGAGAAAGCCAGCGTTTGCACCCATTGCAGCCCCCATAATATGCTGGCAAAAAATGATATGTCAATGAAGGCAAAGACAAGTGGAAAGCTGTGGCCTGAAGCCACAAGTACCTGTCCGTGTGTTGAGCCAAAGGAGAAAGCTCTCTACCTTGGTCTCTCTGCAAAAATCCGTCTCTCAAGAAGGAGTGCTGCGAAATGGCAGCCTTTTCTAGTGCAGGAGGAGTGCCCTTTAATTTGCGCCCCCCACGCCCCGCATCGACTGAGCACCGTTCCACTCTACCAGTCGCTAGGGGCGCCAGGCGCACAATGGGGCATCGTGACTGAATTTCCAGTTGGGGGCGCACAAAGGACATTGCACGAGGAAATGATGTCATGATCTGCGTGCGCAGCTGAGCGAGCGCAAAGACTTTGCGCCGCCGCTAAATCGTGAGTGAATTTGGGGAGAGGCGCACATCGCACTACGCCCGGCCACTAGCCGCCTAGCGCCCGACATCTACTCCTCCTGAGGCGCTACCGGCTGGCGCAACCAACTGAATTTCTAGGCCTAAAGATCCCATCGCAATATTGGAAGAGGAGCAGTGGCTCAATCGAATTAGCTACCTGTTAAAGTCCGCACCTGAATTTCTATCCCAGTCCATTCAATTTTAATGAAAATCAGGCAGCTAATTCCATATCGCTCATTTAGACCATCTCCCGAAATTCAAATTCATGTGTAAAAATTCCTCTTGGAGGTCAGCTCTACAGGGCAACGATCGCATCGGCTGCCTGTTGTCCTCGCCGCTTCATTTTCAATTCTAGTGAAGCCAATGGAGCTCAATATCAGGCGGTGAGTGCAGGGGCGGCCGATAATGGGACTCAATATCAGGCGGGGAGTGCAGGGGCAGCTGATAATGGGTCTGAATATCAGACGGGGAATGTAGGGCGGTAGATAATGGGACTGAATATCAGGCGGGGAGTGTAGGGGCGGCCGATTCGATTCCACCCTTCTTGCACTGTTGGTGAAGGATAATCTTAGCCTCAGGGTGTGGGATGACCAGCACATGGTGCAGTTCCACTCCCGACCTGTATCTCACAGGTGCAGCGGTTAAATAATAGTTTACGTCTTAGGCAGTTTTCCATGTTAAGGTACTTTCAAGCTGTCAATCTCAGCTCTGTGTAAAGAGACATACTCCTCGTCTTTTTCCGAGGCCTTCAGCAGACGTTCTCAGTTTTCAGTGATATTGGTTGAATAATGAGATATTAAAAGTTAGCCATGGATTACACTTCGCAGCGGATTCCCTATAATTGGCAGCCTTATCACGGTTATTTCATTCTGAAGTAACCAGACACGGATCTTGCCTGACAGGTGCCGAATGGCAACCTACTTACCCAATGCAGGGGAGAGGCGCCTCAACAATGGCTCGCCATCAATCTCCAATAAAATTAATCCACGGCTGATAAGTTCCCATCAAGTGAAGCTGAACGCTCTCCAGCAATTCGTAGGAACCTGTCAACAGAATCTAATTGATAAAGCACCAACAATGGAAGCAGGGAACGACCCACTCTGCAACGGCACTGATGAAAGAAGAAATAAGAATGAAAGAATATCAGACAGACAGAGGTATTTCCTACATAGAGCATATTTCATGACTTCAGCTCTTTATAGCCAATTAAGTAATTTTTGAAATGTAGTCAAAGCTGCAACGTAGGAAGCGTCACAGCCAGTTTGTGCACAGCGAGGTCCTGCAAAAGCAATGAGGTGAATAACCAGATCATCCCTTTTTAAGATGCCAAGGGATAAATATTGTCCCAGTCACCGGGGAGAACTCCCCTAATTTTCTTTGAAATAGTGGCATTTATTTACTTCCACCTGAGAGAGCAGACGGGACATCGCTTTAGCACTTAATTCTAAGTTCTCTCCAAAAGTCGGCCCCTCCGACAGTGCGCCGCTCCCCCAACACTGCACTGAAGTGTCAGCCTAGAATTATGTGCTCAAGTCTCTGGAGCAGGAATTTAACCCAAGGTTCTGAGTCCAGATTGCTACCAAGTGAGCAACAATTAACAGGCTTAAAAATCCAGCTATTAGAGTCATGTTTTCAATGTTTGGAAGCAAATTCAAAAGTAACTTTTAAAATGGAATTGGATATGTACATAAAGTGGAAACACTTGCAAGGCCAAAGGGCAGGTGAATGGACAAAGACACGATGGGCCGTATGTCATCTTTCTGCGCTGTACCGTTCTCTGATTCTATGATTAAGCTGTAACTGAGTTCAGTGAGTGAAGCATAAAGATACAAACATAGGGATATTGATAAAGCTGTGACTGAGTACTGTGAGTGATGCAGAGAGTCACCAGCAGAGGGAGATAGATCAATGTGTGCCTCAGTGATACAGAGCGAGGCACCAAAAAATTCCACGGAATTACATCGTTATTTTAACGTAGTAAAACGTCACAAGGTGGTTCACAGGGGCGTCATCAAACTAACAGTGACACCGAGCCACAGAAGGAGATATTAGGACAGGTGACCAGACGCTTGTTGAAAAATGTAAGTTAATAGGAGCCTCTGAATGGAGAAGAGTGAGAGATGGAGAGGTTTAGCGAGGGAATTCCACAGCTTAGGGCTCAGACAGCTGAAAGCACGGCCACCAATGGTGGAGCAATTAAAATTGGGGATGAGCAATAGGCCTTAATTGCAGAAGTGCAGAGATCTCGGAGGGTTGTAGTGCTGGAGGACGTTATAGAGATAGAGAGGAGGCAAGGCCATGGGGGATTTGAGAACGAGGATGACCATTTTAAAATTGAGGCATTGCCAGATGGCGTCAATGTTGGTCTGCGAGTCAGAAGCTCATCTCAGTGTCAAATACGAAACCAATCTTGCGAACGGTTTTGATCAGCCACAGAGAGTTGTCAGGGAGAGGGAAGGAGTCATTGGTGAGGGAACGGTGTTTGTGGTGGAGACCGAAGACAATGGAGAACTTTTTTATTCAAAACTAGATTTCAAACATTATACTTTTCTCGAAGATGACCATTAGTTCCTGTCACTATTCCGAGCGATATTGTTAACACATGCAGGAAGATCACATGTATTATTTCGCTACCATTACTAACCGGGAAATATGTTCAATAGTTCTCTTGTTTAAAGGCCAGTCTCTGGTCATGGGAATCGCTATCAAGGCAAAGTTTATTGCCCATCCCAAGTTGCCTCTTGGGAACCTGCCGTCTTCTTCAACCACTGCAGTCCATGTGGCAAAGCTGCTCCCACTGTTCTGTTAGTTCGCAAGTTATTGGATTTTGGCACAGCGATGAAGATACGGTGATATATGTCCAAGTCAGTATGATATGTGCCTTCGAGGGAAATCATAGCTGATGGTGTTCCTAGTGCATCCATTAAATAGTACACACCGCAGCCATGTTACGCCGGTGGTGGAGGGAGTGGATGTTTGAAGTGATCAATGGGTGTACGTGTCAATCCAGTGCTATCATTCACTTTCCAAGGTAGGTTAATTTGATCGTTCCTTGGTCTTATTGCACCTCTCTCTTCACCCACTCTCTCCCTCTCTGTCTCTCTCTCTCTCTCTCGCTCTATTTCTCTTTTCCTTCTCTCTCCCTCTTCACTCTCCATCAGCCCATCTCTCTCTTCTCTCTCTCCCCTTTCTATCCCTCTCTCTACCCTTTACTCTCCCACTCTCTCTCCCGTATCTCTCCCTTCCTCTCCCTTGTCTCCCCAATCTATCCCTTACCTGAAATCTAACTCTCCCTCCCCCTATTTCTCCCCTCTCCTACCCCACACTGTCTCCCCACCCCCTCTCTCTCCCCTCTCTTACCCCCTCTCCCTACCATACTATTCCATCCCTCCCTCGCCCTCTCTCACCACCTCTCGCTACCCATCTATCCCCTCTCTCTCCCTCTCTCACCTATTCCTCCTCGTCCCCCGCCCATATCTCCCTCACTCTCTCTCCCACCCACTCTCTCCCCCCTCTCTCTTCCACTGTCCCCCCTCTCTTATCTCACTTGTATCTCTCCCTTCCTCCATCCTCTGTAACCCTTCATCAATTCCTGGGGGGAAAAAATGAATTGATCGCGGGTGGAGAAATCTGTTCGGGGGTGAGAGACAGATTGTGGTGGGGGAGAGATCAGATCGAGATGGGGAGAGTTCTGCTTGCTGTTGGAGCGCTATTACCCCGGGGGGCGGAGGGTTTGGATTGGGGGGAGGGAGGTATCAGTTCGGGTGGCGGTACTGGTTCCAAAGGTTTGACTCCAGTTCAGAATGATCCAGGGTTAAATGACGGTGCTTCTTTCCTATTTACTTATTGGTCACAGCGCAACCAGTGTTAGAGCAGTGAAAGACAGGCAGCAACTTCAGGATTCCCACCTTCAGATGTGCATGAACTACATGCTGAAGTTGTGGTTTGATTCAAAGCGCTACAAATGATAAGCACTATTTTTTCGCAATTTTTACCCACTGCAAGTTCCAGCCCAATATTATAAAGAAGAATATTATGTGGTTGTGTGAATATTCAGTTGTGGGGTATATTCAAGGCAGAGGTCGATAATTCCAGCATTAATTGCCCATCCCTAATTGCCCTTAACTGAGTGCCTTGCTAGACCATTTCAGAGGGCAGTTAATTCACTCAGATAATAAGAAGCCTTACGTTCTTGTTAAGAAGCTCTTGAGAAATTGGGGACCTTTTCACAACACCGGTCCAAAAATAAAGTTAATAATATATCTGATAGAGATACACACGACCAGAGCGGCTTTGATAGAGTAAATTGTTGAGAAACATTTCTGCTGTGTGGGGAGCTAGAATTGCACAACAGAAATGTAAAATCCTGAGCAAAAGACAGCAAGAAAATGTTCGGGATTATTTTTGTACAAAGTGTTGTAAGGAATACTTGAAGGATAACATGGGTGGAAGAAGAACCTGTAACATTATGATACAGGTGCAGAGAGAAGATACAATCTTGCCATTATATAGCTCATAAGAACATAAGAAATAGGAGCAGGAGTAGGCCAATCGGCCACTCGAGCCTGCTCCGCCATTCAATAAGATCATGGCTGATCTGATCCTAACCGCCAATCTACTATCACAGAACAATCTCCTGAATCTAACAGAATTGGACACACGAAATAGGAGCAGGATCAGGCTACTCGGCCCCTGGGCCCGCTCCGCTACCCACAGGGCCATGACTGATCCGAACCAAGACTCATGTCCAAATTCCTGCCCACTCCCCGTAACCCTTAATTCCCTTTACTTCTAGGAAACTGTCTATTTCTGTTTTAAATTTATGTAATGATGTAGCTTCTACAGCTTTTTGGGGCAGCATATTCCATTGACCTACCAGCCTCTGAGTGAAGTAGTTCCTCCTCATCTCAGTTTTGAAAGAGCAGCCCCTTATTCTAAGACTATGCCCCCTAGTTCTAGTTTCACCAATCATCGGGAACATCCTCCCCGCATCCACCCGATCCAACCCCTTCACAATCTTATATGTTTCAATAAGATCGCCTCTCATTCTTCTGAACTCCAATGAGTAGAGTCCCAATCTACTCAACCTCTCCTCATATGTCCATCCCCTCATCCCCGGGATTAACCGAGTGAACCTTCTTTGTAATGACTCGAGAGCAAGTATGTCCTTTCTGAAGTATGGACACCAAAACTGTACACAATATTCCAGGTGCAGTCTCACCAATACCTTGTACAACTGAAGCAATACCTCCCTATATTTATATTCTATCCCCCTAGCAATGAAAGCCGACATTCCATTGGCCTTCTTAATCACTTACAGCACCTGCATACTAACCTTTTGATTTTAGTGCACCAGGACCCCCAGATCCCTTTGTATTTCAGTACTTTCAAGTTTCTTGCCATTAAGATAATAACTTGCTCTACGATTTTTCCTGCCAAAGTGCATAACCTCACACCTTCCAGTATTGTATTCCATCTGCCAAATCTCTGCCCACTTACTTAGCCTGTCTATGTCCCCTTGCAGGTTTTTTATGTCCTCCTCACTCACTACATTCCCTCCCATCTTAATATCATCTGCAAACTTTGAAATGTTACAGTCGGTCCCCTCCTCCAAATCGTTAATATAGATTGTAAACAGTTGGGGACCCAGCACTGACCCCTGTAGAACACCACTAGTTACTGATTGCCAGTCCGAGAATGAACCATTTGTCCCAACTCTCTGCCTTCTGTTAGATAGCCAATCCTCTATCCATGCCAGAATATTACCCCCAATCCCGTGATTTTATATCTTAAGCAATAATTTTTTGTATGAGTCCTTGTCAAATGCCTTTTGGAAGTCTAAATACACTACGTCCACTGGTTCCCCTTTATCCACCCTATTTGTAACTTCCTCAAAGAACTCCAGCAAATTTGTCAAACATGACTTACCCTTCAAAAAACCATGCTGACTTTGTCCTATTAAATTATGATTATCCAAATGTCCTGTTACTGTCTCCTTAATAATGGACTCCAATATTTTACCTACCACAGATGTTAGGCTAACTGGTCTATAGTTTCCAGTCTTCTGTCTACTGTCCTTTTTAAATAAGGGCGTTACATTAGCAGTTTTCCAGTCTGCCGGGACCTTTGCTGAGTCCAGGGAGTTTTGGACAATTATTACCAATGCATCCACAATCCCTACCGCCACTTCCCTCAAGACCCTAGGATGTAAGCCATCAGGTCAAGGTGATTTATCCGTCTTGAGTCCCATTATTATACCGAGTACCACTTCCTTAGTGATTTTGATCGTGTTTAGCTCCTCCCCCCCATAGCCCCCTGTTTGTCCAGTGTTGGGATATTCTTAGTGTCTTCTACTGTAAAGACTGATACAAAATATTCATTCAGTGTTTTTGCCATCTCCATATTTCCCACCATTAATTTCCCAGTCTCATCCTGTAAGGGTCCAACATTTACATTAACCACCCTTTTTCTTTTGATATAACTATAAAATCTCTTACTATCTGTTTTTATATTTTTGCTAATTTACTTTCATAATCTATCTTCCCTTTCTTAATCAATCTTTTTGTTATTTTTTGCTGTCTTTTAAAGTTTTCCAAATCCTCTATCCTCCCACTAGATTTGGCTACCTTATATGCCCTTGTTTTTAGTCGAATACTATCCTTAATTTATTTACTTAGCCACGGATGGCTGTCTTTTCTTTTACACCCTTTTCTTCTCAGTTTTTTGAAAGTTGTAAAATAATTCCTTAAATGTACACCACTGATCATGTATCGTCTTAACCTTTAATCTATTTTCCCAATCCACTCTACTCAATTCCGCTCTCATACCTTCATAGTGTCCATTATTCAAGCTTAGCACGCTTGTTTGAGATCCAACCTTCTCACCCTCTAATTGAATATGGAGTTCAACCATGTTATGGTCACTCATTCCAAGGGGATCCTTTACTAGGACATTTTTAATTAATCCTGTCTCGTTACACAGGACCAGAGCTAAGGTTGCTTGCCCCCTGGTCGGTTCAGTTACATACTGCTCAAGAAACCCATCCCTAATACACTCAATGAACTCATTCACAAGGCAGCCCTGCCCAATTTGACTTGTCCAATTAATATGATAGTTAAAATCCCCCATAATTATAGATGCTCCCTTATTACAAGCCTCAACTATTTCCTGATTGATACTCCGTCCAACAGAGTTGCAACTTTTCGGAGGACTATAGACTACACCCACTAGTGTTTTTTCCCCTTATTATTCCTTACCTCCACCCAAACTGTTTCATTATCCTGATCTTTTGACCCAATATCATTTATCTATATTACAGTGATTCCTTCCTTTATTAACATCGCCACCTCACCTCCCCTTCCACACTGACTGTCCTTCCAGATCCTTAAATAACCTGGTATTTTTAATTCCCAGGCATTGTCACCTTGCAGCCATGTTTCTGTAATGGCCACAAGATCATACCCATATGTAGTTATTTGTGCCATTAACTCTTCTGTATTGTTACGAATGCTACGTGCTTTCAGATACAGAACTTTCAAATATGTTTTGTGACACTTAGTTCCTGCGTTTGCCCTTTTTATTACTTTACCTTTTACTCCATACCTTCTGCCCCTTCCTGACAGGCTCTGGTTTTTAATTTCCCCACTGCTACCTAAGTCTATGACCTTCTCTGTTGTCATTTTTATTATTTGCTCTCTAGGAACCTCCCCCGCACTAGTTAGTTTGAAGCCCTCTCTACAGCCCTAGTTATATGATCCGCCAGGACTCTAGTCCCAGCACTGGCCAAGTGAAACCCGTCCCAATGGGACAGCTCCTTCCTGCCACAGTACTGGTGCCAGTGTCCCAGGAAGCCAAACCCATTTCTCCCACACCAGTCTTTGAGCCACGCATTTAATTCTCTAATTTTATTTGTCCTTGTCAAATTCGTTCGTGGCTCAGGTAATAATCCAGAGATTATTACCCTTGAGCTTCTGTTTTTTAATTTGACCCCTAGTTGCTCATACTCCTTTAACAGTACCGGCTTCCTAGTCCTATCTTCATCGTTTGTAGCAACATGGACCACGGCAACTGGATCCACCCCATCCCACTGCTAGTTTCTTTCCAGCCCAGAGGAGATTTCCTTATACCTGGCACCGGGTAGGCAACACAGCCTTCGGGTCTCTCGCTCTCGGCTGCAGAGAACTCTATCTATCCCCCTAATAATAACATCCCCTACCAATACAACATTTCTATTTACTCCCCCCTCTTGAATGGCCCCCCGTTCCATGGTGCTGTGGCCAGTTAACTCATCCTCCCTGCAGTCCCTGCTTCCGTCGCCACAGGGAGTAAGAACCTCTAACCTGTTGGTCAAGAGCAAGGGCTGTGGCTCCTCCAGCTCTACCTCCTGGATCCCCGTACCTGTCTCACTCATAGTCACACCGTCCTGTCCCTGACCATGGGCTACATCTGAATTACTTAACTTCATAGGTGTGGCCACCTCCTGATACACAGAGTCCCGGTACTCCTCCCCCTCCCTGATGTGTCGCAGTGTCTGAAACTCAGACTCCAGCTCATCAACACGGAGCTGGAGTTCCTATAGCAGCAGACACTTGTAACAGACGTAATCACCGTGAGCCTCAATGGGGTTCACCGACTCCCACATCTCGCAACAGTAACACATCACCTGCTCCATTCTATGTAATTAATTATATTTTTTATTGTTAGTTATGGACAACCTCTGCCCGATTTTAGATGCTAGTATCCCCTTTAATTAATTCGATTTAAATTAAATCAATCCCTCTAGTTACACCAGTTAAATGGTTTAGCAACAATCACTCTGCACCAGAAAGGCCTTGGTAGACCACAGCAACCTTAAAAACTATAAACCACAGACTTAAAGTTTTAAAATAAGAGAAATACTCCAACCAATCACCTACCTGTTTTGTGGTGACGTCATACCTTGCATACTTTTTACCTCTCTCCTTGCCTGAGATTGGAGATTGGTGAGGCCTACCTGAGCATCTGGGGCCTCTTGTAGTCGCTCTGCCGCGCTGCTCCGCCTCCACCCGCTGCCGATGCTGCACTGAGGCCTATCTGAGCCTCTGGGGCATCTTGTAGTCGCTCTGCCGCGTTGCTCCGCCTCCACCCGCTGCCGATGCCGCACTGAGGCCTACCTGAGCCTCTGGGGCTTCTTGTAGTCGCTCTGCCGCGCTGCTCCACCTCCACCCACTGCCGATGCTGCACTGAGGCCTACCCGAGCCTCTGGGACCTCTTGCAGTCGCTCTGCCGCGCTGCTCCGCCTCCACCCGCTGCCGATGCCACTGCAGGGAGCCGCAAAATGCTTAGAGGGTAATGAATTAATTTGATATGTAGTTACTGTTGATATTGACAATTGGTAAAGAGAGAATTTCCACAAGCAGCAATGAGATACAATGCTAAATGCTGAGTGCAGGAGCGAGTTTTTGTTTTAGAGATAGTAATAGCATCTCTGAATCAGAAGGTGAAGGTTTCGAGCACGGCTCTTAAACAGATTCTCATGAGTGGAGACTGAAATATAGTCTGTACGTTAAAGCTTTGCAGAGAGTCTTCAAATTGAGATTTCCAGTTTATGATGAGATAAGGCATTTGGGCACCGACCCTCCTGTCAGTGGAACCAGTTTCTCCCTATCTGCTCTATTACCCCGCCCCATCTCCCACTTAATTTGGAACACCTCTATTAAATCTCTGCTTAAACTTCTTTGATCTAAGGAGCACAATCCCTGCTTCTCTAGTCTCTCCACACCACTGAATTCCCTCATCACTGGACATGATGCAAGGTGGAGGATTCGAAAATATTGCCAGGTAGGAGCGTGAAAATTGAAAGGATCCAAAAAAACAAATACAGTCACCAGCTTTGTGAATCTTTAGATAAGCTTTGTGAAAGGGAATCAAAGGAGAATGAAGGGCGAACTGCCCGATTGACCAGAGGCGGTCAAGACAGTGATCTCTGGTTTCAGACGCTATGACATTTAATTTGATGTTATCGGTGACATTAACTGATCTGAGACATTTAAAGAATTCTCGTTACTGCAGATCAGAAATTCAAGCCTAACATCGGGTTCAGGACAATCAGAATACTTCGGCATAAAAAAGGCACCAAAAGGCTGGAAGGGAGACTGCACCGGTTGCAGGTGGTCTGGTTTGTGGTGACATGGATGTGTCTGCAGTGTGCAGGACCAGACAGTCTCAATCGCCCAGTAATTCCGGTCCCAACGCGTGAGTATGGACAGGGTACTCACACGTGGGCCTGTTGGAAGTGCCGGATTTCAGCACGCACGGCGCATGCGCGGAAAACCGGCATTTCCTCTCCTCTGAACCAAGGGGTTAAGAGGCGGTTCCCTAGCAATGTTTGAGGCAGCGCGTACGCGTTGAACTTCGTCTTTTTTGACAGGTTTGTCCGTGCGTGAAGGCCTCCACTTTTTACGAATGTAAAAAGCAGACGTAAGGACTTAGTTTTATAAGGTAAGTGGCCTAATAATTAAAGTTAGAATTTTTTTTCCACAGGTTTATTATTTTTAAAGAATTTACAGTAATGTAAGTTTATTTTTGGACCCGATTTCTTGGAAAAAAAATGTTGGCATGAATTTAAATAATTGTTTAATTTAGTTTTTTACAGTTATTAATAGTTAATTTAATTATTGGAATGTTTTTTTAACTTTTGTTTAAAGTTTAAGTACTGTTTTGGGCGCCCGAACTTTTCATGAGTTTGACAGGTCTAATGTCTAACTCATGAATGGAATTCTGTAAACTCCCATTGGTTGCCCAGTGCTCACGTGATCCCAGCCGGCTCATCGCACTAAGTACGCTGCTGGGTCATGCACGCACAGCACGCCAGGAGCTGAACCGGGCCACAGACCGGAAATCCACGCAGGCCCAGTCATCAAATGTCAGTGTAAGTCGGGGGCTTGCACCCGCGGGAAGCCCCTGACCCGAATTTCTGGGCCTATGTGTTCACAATGAATGTCTCATTCCTTAATTTGGGAATGTAAAACTGATAGTGGGCAATTGCTGTTCCGGTCACAGCAATCTGAAACTTCAACTGGCTGACACTTTGGTTTAGGACAACTTGAAACCATGCATCTGGCTGTCTCAGTGGCGCAATCGGTTAGCGCATTTCGCCTGTTAACTTTAAAAGTTGGTTGGATCGAGCCCACCCAAGGACTAAGATTTCAACTGCTTTCTTTTTCCTTTTGCGATTCATTGCCGCACAGTTCCAGTTTGTCAAAGTGGGCTTTGGCTGCAGGAAAATATTCTGCACACATTGCCAGCTGTGCTGTTATCCAGTAATTTGCCACCCAAATACTTTTATGAGTATTCATTTCAAATAAAATGATAAAAACATGTCGATGGATCATGTTCCTTCATCCAAACCGTTGGAAATATATTAAATTATTGGTTTAAAATGAAATGATGGAAATTGATTTTGTATCGCCATATATGGAACTGGAACATGGCATCGCACCGTGTGAGGCTACATTTGATATGTGGCTATTTTACAGCTGGTATTAGGGAAAACAATTCAGAACTCGCTGGACCATTTTAATTATAATTTACCTGCATCTAATAACTTTATTTTTGTCGAAGTGAAATGTTGTAAAACAACGCGGTCCGGTTGCTGGCACATGCGAAAATGTTTGTGCAGGCGGCATGCTGTGGAATTCCCTGCCTGCACCACTTCATCTTCAGACCCTCCTTAAAACCGAAAGCTTTGAGCAGTTTGGGTCACCCTCTTACTAGTTCCATACTTGTATAATATAATGAGCTAAAGCTGGCGTCGATCAACGGGGCAGAAAACAGTATATATAAATGATGTGCTTACAAATATCAGGCGCAATGAGGGCCTGGTCAACGTCAAACCCCTCCTTTCTCATTCAATTGAGGAAGAAGAGACTCAATGGGAGTCAGACACCAGGAAATTTAATAAATAGAACAACTAACGACAGGAATACAAGTAACATCTATTTCCAAAACGTATCAATGCAAATTTTTCACTTTATGTAAAAGCTGACTGCTATGAATTTCAAAATGAGCATCATGGGGTTCGTGTCCTATGCCTGTCCTTCAAGTTTGCAATTATCATAGCATATTGAAGAGACTCGCATTTAAAGATGAGGGCACAACTCATCACATGTAGAGAAACCGACTTGTATAATGATAGATAGAGTTTTTGCAACACCTGTGCAATCAGAGCCTTTCAATGCCTCTCAGCGGGTAGATTCATGAAAGAATGTGCAGAATAGGACAACAGAAATACTCCCACGTCATTGAAAGTTATCGATCATTTTTCTAAATAAGGGTCGTGTGCACAATGTTCAAGTGTGAAATATGTTTCTCTCTATTAACCCTATTAATTAATATCCTACAGCTAAAAACTTTAATGAAGTCAGTGCTTAACTTTTCATATTCCAATGAATCCAAACCTAGTTTATGTAATCTCCCCTCATAATTGGAACCCTGAAAACTTTCTGCTGGATCTGTGCTGCACTGCTTAAGAACATAAGAAAATAAGATCAGTTGGCCCTTCTAGCCTGATCCAGCATTCAATAAGATCATGGCTGATCGTCTACCTCATCTCCACTTTCATGCACTATTCCCATTGCCCTTGATACCATTAATATTCAAAAATATATAGATCTCTGTCTTGAATATTTTCAATGGCTGAGCCTCCACAATAATTTGGGGTAGAGAATTCCAACGATTTGCCACCTTCTGAGTGAAGAAATTTCTCCTCATCCCAGTCCTAAATGGCCGACCCCTTATCTGAGATTGTGACCCCTGGTTCCAGACTCCACAGCCAGGGGAAATATCCTCCCTGCATCTACCCTGTCCAGCCTTGTCAGAATTATGTATGTTTCAATTAGATCACCTCTCATTCTTCTAATCTCTAGAGAATATAGTTCTAGTCCAATCAATCTCTTCTCATTGGAAAATGCCCCCGTCCAGGTTACCAGTCTGGTGAACCTTCATTGCGCTCCCTCTATGGCAAGTATATCCTACTTTATGTAAGGATAACAAAATTGTGCACAATACTCGAGGTGTGGTCTCACAGGGGTCCTATATAATTGAAGTAAGGCGTCTTCACCTTTAACTCCAATCCTCTTATAATACAGGCCTGCATAGTATTTGCTTTCATAATTGCTTGTTTTACCTCTATGTTAACTTTCAGTGATTCGTGTACCAGGACACACAGGTCCGTCTGAACACCAACATTTTCTATTCACTCAACATTTAAAACATACTCTGCTTTTCCATTTTTCCTACCAAAGTGGATAACTTCGCATTTCTCCACATAATATTCCATTTGCCATGATCTTGCCCACTCACGTAGCCTGTCTATATCCCCTTGAAGCCTTCTAGAATCCTCCTCACAACCTACATTCCCACACAGCTTCCGAGGCCAATGTATAACCTTTAATATGTGCCATGACCAGAACTGTATAGAGTGCTCCAGAGGCACGAACCATAATAGTTGTAGCAAAACTTTCTCCCCTTTGTATAACTGCCTTTGTAACAGGTTATACAGCTGCTGTAATTGGATTGTATATACCAACTCGGCAAAATAAGGAATCATTTGACCAGAATCCACTCAAAAAAAATTTCATTTTTCCAAATTAAATTGGATAATTACTTGAAAGAGAAAAATGTGCAGTGCAATGGGAAAAGAGCAGGGAAGTGGAATTAACTGGAGAGCTCTTTCAAAGAGCCGGCACAGGTACGATTGGCGAATGGCCTCCTTCTGTGCTGTGTCAATCTATGATTCTACTAACAGATCAATTTCTGCCATTCTCTGCAGCCTTCCTCAATAGAGCACTGTAATTCTACTTCTGTAAAACAAGGTACTGAAGTACAGAACGGCTGCCCAGTTTAACACTCTGGTTACCTTCCTAACATCATTCGTGCCATAATATTTCCATAGTGTAGTGGTTATCACGTTCGTCAAACATACGTAAAATTTTCCAGTCCAGTACTGGACGGCGACATTTTGAGAACTTGCTCAATTAAATATTGGGAAAACAGAATAGTTCACATTTGTGTTTAGATATTAACAAAATACAATATCTCACTGCTGTGTTACATTTGCTCTTTCTCTTTATGGTTCTGTACACTTTCAAACTCTACAGTGTCTCTGTATGTAGTGTGCTGCAGCTATGCAAAACCCTGGTTAGACCACACCTGGAGTACTGTGAGCAATTCGGGGCACCACGCCTTCGGAAGGATATATTGGTCCTGGAGGGAGTGCAGCTTAGGTTTACCAGAATGATACACGGACTTCAAGGGTTAAGTTAAAAGGAGAGATTACACAAATTAGGTTTGTATTCCATAGAATTTCGAAGGTTAAGGGGTGATTTGTACGAGGTTTCAAGATAATAAGAGGAACAGATAGGTTAGATAGAGAGAAACTATTTCCGCTGGTTGGGGATGCTAGGAATAGTGTACATAGTCTAAAAATTAGAGAGACATTTCAGGAATGAAATTGGGGAAACATTTCTACAAACAAAGCATAGTAGAAGTTTGGAACTCTATTCTGCGTATGCGAGATGAATTGTTCATTTTATTTATAAGATTGATAATTTTTTCGAACCAAAATGTATTAAGCGATTTAGGCGAAAGGCGGGTTTATGGAGTTAGATCACAGATCAGCCATGATCTCATTGAATGGTGGAATAGGCTCGAGGGGCTGAATGGCCGACACCTGTTCCTATATTCCTAGGTTCTCTCACTCTCGAGTACTGTGCACAGTTCAACACAGTGCCCAGAGGCTTGTGAATCTTTGGAATTCTCTGCCCGTGATGATGTGACTGTTCAATGTTTGAGTATATTCAAGGCTGAAGTGGAAAGGTTTTTGGACTCTAGGGGAATCAAGCGGTATGGAGATCGGGCGGGAAAGTGGAGTTGAGGTCGATGATCAGCCATGATCTCATGGAATGGTGGAACACGCTCGAGGGGCTGAATGACCTCCTCCTGTTCCTATGCTCCGAGGCTCGCTCACTCGATCCCGTCACCAGCCCTGACGGTGCAGAAAGCGCCTCTCAAAGCTGCACATTTCGGCTGATATCAGTTGAATTGTGAGAGATGATTCAAGGATCCTGCAGCGCTGCCTCGGTCAACAACAACATTTCTAAGCCACGTTTTAGACCTTGGAAACAAACCCAACATTAATTCGCTCTTCCCCAGCTCCAGACTGAGTGAGGCCGGGACAATCAGCAACATTCCGGCCCCGCACTCTCCAATCGCCAGCTACCAGCGGAAATCAGCAAATTCAGCGTCCATCAGCGGGTTACTGGCCATCACTGGAATGCAAGCTGTCACATCCCGAGCCAAATCTCCCCGTACACCCAGCACAGGCTTCCGAAAAGGCGGGGCGAATATATCCCGGTCACTCAGCCTTCCAGCAGCATTTACAGTTACCGGAGTGAGGGAAAATTTATTTGGGCCCCAATGGGGAATTCCGGGCGGCAACAATTTATGGGAAATTGCTCCTCATGGATGTTTCTTCCGTGTGAAAGGGGCTGCAGTCCTTTTAAATTTAACAATGGCCACAGCAGGTTCCTGGTTTCATACGCACTCAACATTTTAACCTAAACTCTTAAAATACAGTGCGCAAAATGACAACGTTAAATGTTCAGGATATGCAGAGTAGAAAAGCCATAACATTTCCCCTGTCACTCGTCAAACATATAAGAATTTCCTTCCGTCTGCAACAAAATGATGGGCATTAACATAATTATTCACGGTCTCACAGAGTGGCACAGGATAATGCGGGACCCATAAAGACAGATGCAGGCGACATTGTAATTGAAAATAAGGAAATGGCAGACATGTATTGTATCGGTCTTCAAAGTAGAGGGAAAGGATAAAATATTAGCGACATGGAGAGCACGAAATCTACATCATAAAGAGGGATTCACGAAATTTAATATAGCGACATCCAGCAGGCATTTGATAAGGTTCCTCAGAAGAGACTGTAAGCAAAATCCAAAGCACATGGAATTTGAGGCAACATATTGACACGGGTAGGGAATTGGTTAGGAGGTAGGGGACACAGAGTAGTGATAATGGGTATGTACTCCAATTGGCATGATGTGTCTAGTGGTGTCCCACTGGGAGCTGGACTGGGGCGCCAGCTTTCCACTGTGTTGATATATGACTTAGATCAAGAAATAGAGAACCGGATATGCAAGTTTGCTGAAGGCACTAAGTTCGGAGCACAGCACGAAGTGTAGATGGGAGCAGTGAATTGTGAAAGGACATTGATGAATTATGTGAGTGAGCAAAACTCTGAATAATGGATTTCAATGTGGGGAAGTGTCTGATCATCCACTTTGGACGTCAGAAAGTTAAGTCAGTGTATTATCTAATAACATTGTGTTAGAGAATGTTTTACTGAGAAATAGCCAATCCTGTTAAACATAGAAACATAGAAGATAGGAGCAGGAGTAGGCCATTCGGCCCATCGAGTCTGCTCCTCCATTCAATGAGAGCATGGCTGATCATCCAAATGCAGTAGCCTGTCCCTGTTTTTAGCCCATATCCATTGATCCCTTTAGCATTAAGAAATATATCCAACTCCTTCTTCAATATATTTAATGAATTGGCCTCTATTGCCTTCTGTGGCCGAGAATTCCACTCTCTGGGTGAAGAAATTCCTCCTCATTTCTGTCCTAAACTGCTTACCCCTTATCCTTAGACTGCTACCCCTGGATTTGGACTCCCCGACCATCGGGAACATCCTTCCTGCATCTAGTCTGGCCAGTCCTGTCAGACTTTTATAACTTTCAATGAGATCCCCTCTCATTCTTCGAAACTCCAGCGAGTATAAGCCCAATCGACCCAATCTCTCATCATACCTCATTCCTGCCATCCCAGGTATCAGCCTGGTGAATCTTTGCTGAACTCCCTCCATGGCAAGAACAAGAACTTAAGAACATTTGTCCCAAATTCCTGGAGTCAGCAGCACAGAACATTTCAAACCAGGCTCCAAAATGTAGTATTGAAAGGCGATAGGATTAAATGTTCATCACAGAGAAATGGGCAAAATAATCTATTGAAGCATGGATTGTCCCTCAGTAAGCATGAAAGCATTTATTTCATTTTGCAAAAGAACCATATAGGTTAATTAATGGGGATTAAAATATTTTACCTGTAATTAATTTTAAAATGTTCTGAATCAACAACTGTTGTAAGAGTTAATCACATCAGCGGTAATTAATCACGAGCTGTAGCGGTAAGAGCGGCAATGACGAACAACTAGACTACAAGGGAACGGTGCAAGGAGTAATTAGGATAATTCTAAATATAATTGAGTCTATCTGTTTTGAATGCAAATTGATTTTTACATTTTTTTATAATAAATGCATTTCATGATTCTGCTGCTTGCAAATGTATGCACATGTATCTGTAACATGTATTCATTTATTAGCAGGGGGCGGGGGTGGGTGGCATCTGTCTTCATTCCAAATGTATGTTGTAAGTTGTCGGGATCTGGAACGTTCTAACTGAATAGGTGGTGGAAGCTGATTCCATAAATAATTTTAAAGGGATTTGCTGAGGTAATTGAGGAAGTGGAACCTCCAGGGTTACATAACAAAAAGCGGGGAGGTGGGACTAAGCACGCCTGCTCTTTCTAAACCAGCACAGGCCTGACGGGCCGAATGTCCGCCTCCTGTGATGTGAATTTCTATGATTCTATATATAGACACCCACAGTTTATATTTTCACACGTCCTTGTTTGCAGTTCTAACTATTGTCTACACGCCAAAAGTTTAATCATTTATCAGGAGCTGCTCGAACTGCATTGTATTTTGAGCAGATTCCTGGTTTATTTTCCTGTGATGCTGTGATTATGCGGGAGAATGAAACGTTGCTTGAGGAAGATTGAAATATGGAAACATCTCGTGGCGTAACGGAAGCGCATCTGATTTCTTAGATCAAAAAATCTGTATGTTCAAATCACATCAGCTTCTATTAATTCTGCATGTAAAAATTTCTTGGATTTTTCACGATAAACAGAGCCTTGCTGTAAAGTCTGTCTCACTGGTTTCCCAGTGATAGGGAGAGAAGCGCCAGATGCCCTTATTTATTTAATGTCACCAACAGATGGAAAAGCACGTGTTCAATAAAGTGTTGAACACAGCTTGATATACCCTTGCCCCCTCCCCAATTCTAGTAGATCTACCAATGTTCTACCTAGAGGTGTGATCATAAACATGGAAGCATAATACACAGAAGGAGCTATTAAAAGGTGTGACCAAAAATCTCCTCAAAGCTAACGGTTTTACGGAGCTTCTTAAAGGAGGAGACAGAAGGGTTTAAGGAGCAAATTCCAGAGAGTGAGGACAGGTTATGGCAGACTATTTGCATTGTGAAATGGCCGGAGTCATAGAATCACTGAATCTTAGGATGATACAATCTGACCGCAGAGAATGAGGCGGTTCGGCATGCCCTGTTCTCTGAAAGAACTGGGAACTGAGAACTGAAAGCAGGAACCGGTGCTAGGACCCCAGCTATTCACAATATATATTAATGATCTAGACGAGGGATCAAGATGTAATATCACCAACATTACAGAAGACACAATGCTGGGTGGGCTTGTGTGCTGTGAGGAGGATGCAGAGAAACTCCAGTATGATTTGGACAGTTTGGGTGATTGGGCAGATGCATGTCCACTTTGGTGGCAAAAACATGAAGACAGATTATTGTCTGAACAGCAATAGATTGGGAAAAGTGGGAGTTTACCGAGACCTGGGTGTCGTTGTGCACCAGTCGCTGAAGGTAAACATGCAGGTGCAGCAGGCGGTTAAGAAGGCAAATGGTATGTTGGTACAGGAGAAAGGATGTCTCCCTGCAGTTGTACAGGGCCTTGGTGAGACCACACCTTGAGTATCGTATGCAGTTTTGATCGCCTTATCTGAGGAAGGATATTCTTGCCATGGAGGGAATGCAGCGAAGATTCACCAGACTGATAACTGAGATGGCAGGAATGGCGTTTGAATAGAGAATGGGTCGATTAGGCTTATAATCTCTAGAGTTTAGAAGAAGGAGAGTGGTTCTCATTGAACCTTATAAAATTCTAACATGACTAGACAGATTAGATGCAGAATGGATGTTCCCGATGGCGGGGGAATCCAGAACCAGAGGTCACAGTCAAAAGATAAGGGGTAAGCCATTTAGGATTGAGATGTGGAGGAATTTCTTCACCCAGAGGTTGGTGAACCTGTGGAATTCTCTAACACAGAAGTCAGTTGAGGCCAACATATTAAATATATTCAACAAGGAGTTGGATATATTTCTTAAGGCTAAAGGGATCAAGGGATATGGGGAGAAAGCAAGGACAGGTTACTGAATTTGGATGATTCATTATGATCTCATTAATTGGCGGAACAGGCTAGAGGGGCCGAATGGCCTACTATTGCTCCTATCTTCTATGGTTCTATGTTTCTATTTTGGTATAACTCTCCAATTTAGTCCCAAACCCCAGCTTTTACCCCATAACCTGCTAATTAGTTCTCCTCAAATTCATGTCCAATTGCCGTTGGAAATTTCTATGGAATCTGGTTCCACTATCCTTTCAGGTAACGTGTTCCAGATCCTAACAGAGAAAAATTCTCCTAATGTCTCCTCTAGATTTTTTACCAATTTATTTAAATCTATGACCTGTGGTTGCGATCCACTCGCCCGAGGAAACATTTCTCCCTACTGGACAAATCAAAACGCTCATTATTTTGAATAACTCTATTCGGTCTCTGTGCTTGAAGGAGAACAATGCCAGGCTTAGTTTTATGATCAAAACATATCAACCGGACCGATGAAGCAGTTGCAGCTCATTCCACAAAGTACAGTTGAACGGAGAAGTGAAAGGATCTGCATGTCAGAAGTTGGATTCGAACTCACGCCTCCAGTGGAGACCGCTCGGCCATCCTGACTCACAGAAAACGCAATAAAAATATTAATCTAATGTAGGGCTCATATACACATCTCTGAGATTGAGAATCTAACGCTCAACCTACTGATCGAGCCAGGCCTGTTTCAACTTTGCAGCATTTTCACTTATTGCAGAGAGGCGGTTGTTTTCTCCGCTCCAGGGGTTAAACTTGTTTGAAGAATGGCGAAATAAGTTCTCCTGAATTCCAAGGTGTATAAGGAAGTCAACCATCAACCCATTAATTAACCACTGGGTTTCACGTAATTTCCCATAGCATATCGCTTTTCCCTTGTCAATATCTCTTGTCTATTGCCTGGTGATTCCCGATAATCGCTGTCTCTCTGGCTGTGTTTATATGCGGTAGTGCGTGTTAGATTAAATAACTTTTGGGATCCGGCGCCTTTCTCCATGACACTGGGCAACTAGTCCCTCTGAACACCAACATTTTCCATTCACTCAACGTTTAAAACATACTCTGCTTTTCCATTTTTCCTACCAAAGTGGATAACTTCACATTTCTCCACATAATATTCCATTTGCCATGATCTTGCCCACTCACTTAGCCTGTCTATTTCCCCTTGAAGCCTTCTAGTATCCTCCTCACAACTTACATTTCCACCCAGATTCCGAGGCCAATGTATAACCTTTAATATGTGCCGTGACCAAAACTGTATAGAGTATTCCAGAGTACAAACAAGTATAGTTGTAGCAAAACGTTCTCCCCTTTGTATAACTGCCTTTGTAACAGATTATACAGCTGCTGTAATTGGATTGTATATATCGACTCAGCAGAATAAGGACTCGTTTGATTAGAATAAACTCAATAAAAATTTCGACTTTAAATCAATTCCCCAAATAAATAATTTTATAAACTTATTTTCCAAAACTGTATATGAATTATGAGTTAGACTGTCATTGAATCAGGGGAATTTGTCAATCACCACACTCTGTGCAACGACACTGCAGAGGCTCCAGCACCTTTTTCAATATTGTTTTTCCAAACTCTCAGTTTTTCCAAATTAAATTGGATAATTACTTGAAAGAGAAAAATGTGCAGGGCAATGGGAAAAGAGCAGGGAAGTGGAATTAACTGGAGAGCTCTTTCAAAGAGCCGGCACAGGTACAAATGGCGAATGGCCTCCTTCTGTGCTGTGTCAATCTACGATTCTACATAAAGATCAATTCCTGCCATTCTCTACAGCCTTCCTCAATAGAGCACTGTAATTCAATATCAGTAAAACAAGGTAATGAAGTACAGAACGGCTGCCCAGTTTAACACTCTGGTTACCTTCCTAACATCATTCGTGCCATAGTATTTCCGTAGTGTAGTGGTTATCACGTTCATCAAACATGCGTAAAATTCCCCAGTCCAGTACAGGACGGCGACGTTCTGAGAACTTTTTCAATTAAATATTGGGAAAACAGAATAATTTACATTTGTGTTTAGATATTAACAAAATACAATATCTCGCTGCTGTGTTACATTTGCTCTTTCTCCGTACGGTTCTGTACACTTTCAAACTCTACAGTGTCTCTGTATGTAGTGTCGCTGCAGCTATACAAAACCCTGGTTAGACCACACCTGGAGTACTGCGAGCAATTCGGGGCACCACGCCTTCGGAAGGATATATTGGTCCTGGAGGGAGTGCAGCATAGTTTTACCAGAATGATACACGGACTTCAAGGGCTAAGTTAGAAGGAGAGATTACACAAATTAGATTTGTATTCCATAGAATTTAGAAGGTTAAGGGGTGATGTGTTCGAGGTTTCAAGATAATAAGAGGAATAGATAGATTAGATACAGAGAACTAATTCCGTTGGTTGGGGATGCTAGGAATAGTGTACATAGTCTATAAATTAGAGAGACATTTCAGGAATGAAATTGGGGAAACATTTCTACACAAAAAGCATAGAAGAAGTTTGGAACTCTCTTCTGAAAACGCGAGATGAATTGTTCATTTTATTTTTGAGATTGATAGTTTTTTCTAACCGAAATGTATTAATGGATATGGGCCAAAGGCGAGTGTATGGAATTAGATCGCAGATCAGCCATGATCTCATTGAATGGCGGAATAGGCTCGAGGGGCTGAATGGCCTACACCTGTTCCTATGTTCCTATGTTCTCTCACTCTGGAGTACTTTGCACAGTTCAACACAGTGCCCATATGATTGTGAATCTTTGGAATTCTCTGCCCACGGATGATGTGACTGCAGAATCGTTGAGTATATTCAAGGCTGAAATCGAAAGATTTTTGGACTCTAGGGGAATCAAGGGATATGGAGATTGGGCGGGGAAGTGGAGTTGAGGTCGATGATCAGCCATGATCTCATGGAATGGTGGAACAGGCTCGAGGGGCTGAATGACCTCCTCCTGTTCCTATGCTCCGAGGCTCTCTCACTCGATCCCGTTACCAGCCCTGACAGTGCAGAATGCGCCTCTCAAAACTGAACATTTCGGCTGATATCAGTTGAATTGTGAGAGATGATTCAAGGATCCTGCAGCGCTGCCTCGGTCAACAACAATATTTTTAAGCCGCCTTTTAGACCGTGGAAACAAACCCAACAATAATTCGCTCTTCCCCAGCTACAGACTGAGTGAGGCCGGGACAAGAAGCATCATTCCAGCCCTGCAATCTCCAATCGCCCGCTGCCAGCGGAAAGCGGCGAATGCAGCCTCAATCAGCGGGTTACTGGCCATCACTGGAATGCAAGCTGTCGCAGCCCGGTATAAATCTCCCGGTACACCCAGCACATGCTTCCGAAAAGGCGGGCGAGTGTATCCCGGTCAGTCAGCCTTCTAGCAGCATTTACAGATAGCGGAGTGAGGGAAAATTTCTTTGGGCCTCAATGGGGAAATGCGGGAGGAAGCAATATATGGGAACTTGCTCCTCATGGACGTTTCTTCCGTGTGTAAGGGGCTACAATCATTTTAAATATAACAACGGCTGCAGCAGATTCCTGGTTTCATACGCACTCAACATTTTAAACCAAACACTTAATATACATTGTGCAAAACGAGAAGGTTAAATGTTCAGGACATGCAGAGTAGAAAAGCCATTACATTTCCCCCGTCACTCGTCAATCATATAAGCATTTCGTTCCATCTGCAACAAAATGATGGGCATTAACATAATTATTGAATGTCTCACAGAATGGCACAGGATAATGCGGGGCCCATAAAGACAGGCGCAGGCGACATTGTGATTGAAAATAAAGAAATGGCAGACATGTATTGTATCGGTCTTCAAAGTAGAGGGAAAGGATAAACTATTAGAGACATGGAGAGTACGAAAACTACATCATAAAGAGGGATTTACTAGATTTAATATAGCGACATCCAGCAGGCATTTGATAAGGTTCCTCACAAGAGACTGTAAGCAAAATCCAAAGCGCATGGAATTTGAGGCAACGTATTGACACGGGTAGGGAATTGGTTAGGAGGTAGGAGACACAGAGTAGTGATAATGGGTATGTACTCCAATTTGCATGATGTGTCTAGTGGTGTCCCACTGGGAGCTGGACTGGGGCGTCAGCTATTCACTATGTTGATATATGACTTAGATCAAGGAATAGATAATCGGACATCGAAGTTTGCTGATGGCACTAAGTTCGGAGCACAGTAAGCAGTGTAGATGGGAGCAGTGAATTGTGAAAGGTCATTGATGACTCATGTGAGTGGGATAAACTGTAAATAATGGTTTGCAATGTGGGGAAGTGTCTGATCATCCACTTTGGACGTCGGAAAGGTAAATCAGTGTATTTTCTAAAAACATTGTGCTAGAGTATATTTTTCTGAGAAATATCCAATCCTGTTAAACATAGAAACATAGAAGATAGGAGCAGGAGTAGGCCTTTCGCCCCATCGAGCCTGCTCCACCATTCAATGAGATCATGACTGATCATCCAAATTCAGTACCCTGTCCCTGCTTTCTCCCCATATCCATTGATCCCTTTAGCCTTTAGAAATATATCCAACTCCTTCTTGAGTATATTTAATGAATTGGCCTCTACTGCCTTCTGTGGTCGAGAATTCCACTCTCTGGGTGAAGAAATTCCTCCTCGTTTCTGTCCTAAATGGCTTACCCCTTATCCTTAGACTGCTAACCCTGGTTTTGGACTCCCCGACCATCGGGAACATCCATCCTGCATCCAGTCTGTCCAGTCCTGACAGAAGTTTATAACTTTCAATGAGATCCCCTCTCATTCTTCTGAATTCCAGCGAGTATAAGCCCAATCGACCCAATCTCTCATCATACCTCATTCCTGCCATCCCAGGTATCAGCCTAGTGAATCTTTGCTGAACTCCCTCCATGGCAAGATCAAGAACTTAAGAACATTTGTCCCAAATTGCTGGAGTCATAAGCACAGAACATTTCAAACCAAGCTCCAAAATGTAGTATTGAAAGGCGATAGGATTAAATGTCCATCACAGAAAAATGGGCAAAATAAACTATTGAAGCATGGACTGTCCCTCAGTAAGCATGTCAGCATTTCTTTCATTTTGCAAAAGAACATTATAGGTTAATTAATGGGGATTAAAATATTTTTTACCTGTAATTAATTTTAAAATGTTCTGAATCAACAACTGTTGTAAGAGTTAATCCCATCAGCGGTAATTAAACACGAGCTGTAGTGGTAAGTGCAGCAATGATGAACAACTAGACTACAAGGGAACGGTGCAAGGAGTAATTAGGATAATTCTAAATATAATTGAGTCTATCCTTTTTGAATGCAAATAGATTTTTACATTTTTTTATAATAAATGCATTTCATGATTCAGCTGGTTGCAAATGAATTTACATGTATCTGTAACATGTATTCATTTATTAGCGGGGCGGCATCTGTCTTTATTCCAAATGGACTTTGTAAGTTGTCGGGATCTGGAACGTTCTAACTGAATAGGTGGTGGAAGCTGATTCCATAAATTATTTTAAAGGGATTTGCGGAGATAATTGAGGATGATGAACCTCCAGGGTTACATAACAAGAAGCGGGGGTGTGGGACTTATCACACCTGCTCTTTGTAAACCAGCACAGGCCTGACGGGCCGAATGTCCTCCTCCTGTGATTTGAATTTCTATGATTCTATTTATAGGCACCCACCGTTTATATTTTCACACGTCCTTGTTTGCAGTTCTAACTATTGTCTACACGCCAAAAGTTTAATCATTTATCAGGAGCTGCTTGAACTGCATTGTATTTTGAGCAGATTCCTGCTTTATTTTCCAGTGATGCTGTGATTATGCGGGAGAATGAAACGCTGTTTAAGGAAGATTGAAATATGGAAACATCTCGTGGCGTAATGGAAGCGCATCTGATTTCTTAGATCAAAAAATCTGTGTTTTCAAATCACATCAGCTTCTGTTAATTCTGCAAGTATAAATTCTTTGATTTTTCATGATAAACAGAGCCTTGCTGTAAAGTCTGTCTCACTGGTTTCCCAGTGTCAGGGAGAGAAGCGCCAGATGCCCTTATTTATTTAATGTCACCAACAGACAGAAAAGAACGTGTTCAGTAAAGTGTTGAATACAGCTTGATATACCCTGGCCACCTCCCCAATTCTAGTGGATCTACCAATGCTCTACCTAGAGGTGTGATCATAAACATGGAAGCCTAATACAAAGAAGAAGCTATTAAAACGTGTGACCAATAATCTCGTCAATGCTAACGGTTTTATGGAGCATCTTAAAGGAGGAGACGGAAGGGTATATAGAGCAAATTCCAGAGAGTGAGGACAGGTTCTGGCAGATTATTTGCAGTGCGAACAGGCCGGAGTCATACAATCACTGAATCTTAGGATGATACAATCTGACCGCAGAGAATGAGGCCTTTCGGCCCGTCCTGTTCTCTGAAAGAACTGGGAACTGAGAACTGAAAGCAGGGACTGGTGCTAGGACCCCAGTTATTCACAATATATATTAATGATCTAGATGAGGGATCAAGATCTAATATCTCCAACTTTGCAGAAGACACAAAGCTGGGTGGGTGTGTGTGCTGTGAGGAGGATGCAGCGAAACTTCAGTATGATTTGGACAGTTTGTGTGATTGGGCAGATGCATGGCAGATGCAGTATAATGTGGATAAATGCGAGTTTATCCACTTTGGTGGCAAAAACATGAAGACAGATTATTATCTGAACGGCAATAGATTGGGAAAAGTGGAAGTTCTACGAGACCTTGGTGTCATTGTGCACCAGTCGCTGAAGGTAAACATGCAGATGCAGCAGGCGGTTAAGAAGGCAAATGGTATGTTGGTACAGGAGAAAGGATGTCTCCCTGCAGTTGTAAAGGGCCTTGGTGAGACCACACCTTGAGTATGATGTGCAGTTTTGATCGCCTTATCTGAGGAAGGAAGTTCTTGCCATGGAGGGAATGCAGCGAAGATTCACCAGACTGATACCTGGGATGGCAGGAATGGCGTATGAAGAGAGATTGGGTTGATTAGTCTTATATTCTCCAGAGGTTAGAAGAATGAGAGGGGATCTCATTGAAACTTATAAAACACTAACAGGACTAGACAGATTAGATGCAGAAAGGATATTCCCGATGGTGGGGGAGTACAGAACCAGGGGTCACAATCAACGGATAAGTGGTAAGCCATTTACGACTGAGATGAGGAGGAATTTCTTCACCAGAGAGTGTTGAACCTGTGGAATGCTCTAACACAGAATGCAGTTGAGGCCAACATATTAAATATATTCAAGAAGAAGTTGGATATATTTCTGAAGGCTAAAGGGATCAAGGGATATGGGACGAAAACAGGGACAGGTTACTGAATTTAGCTGATTCATTATGTTCTCATTAATTGCTGGAACAGGCTCGAGGGGCCGAATAGCCTGCTACTGCTCCTATCTTCTATGTTTCTATGTTTGTATAACTGTCCAATTTAGTCCCACACCCCAGCTTTTACCCCAGAACATGCTAATTAGTTCTCCTCAAATACATGTCCAATTGCCGTTTGAAATTTCTATCGAATCTGATTCCACCATCCTTTCAGGTAACGCGTTCCAGATCCTAACAGAGAAGAATTCTCCTAATGTTTCCTCTAGATTTTTTGCCAATTTATTTAAATCTATGACCTGTGGTTGCAACCCACTCGCCCGAGGAAACATTTCTCCCTGCTCGCCAAATCAAAACCCTCTTATTTTGTATAACTCTATTTGGTCTCTGTGCTCGAATGAGAACAATGTCAGGCTTAGTTTTCTGATAAAAACAAATCTACCAGGCCAATGAAGCAATTGCAGCTCATTCCACAAAGTACAATTGCACGGAGAAGTGAAAGGATCTGCATGTCAGAAGTTGGATTCGAACCCATGCCTCCAGTGCAGACGGCTCGGCCATCCTGACTCCCAGAAAACGCAATAAAAATATTCGCATGACGTAGGGCTCGTATACACATCTCTGAGATTGAGAATCTAACGTTCAACCGACTGATCGAGCCAGGCATGTTTTAACTTTGCAGCATTTTCACTTATTGCAGAGAGGCGGTTGTTTTCTCTGCTCCAGGGGTTCAACTTGTTCGACGAATGGCGAACTAAGTTCTCCTGAATTCCAAGGTTGAAGTCAACCATCAACCCATTAATTAACCACTGAGGTTCACGTAATTTTCTGATAGCGTATCGCTTTTCCCTAGTCAATATCTCTTGTCTATTGCCCGGTGATTTCCGATAATCGCTGTATCTCTGGCTGTGTTTATATGCGTTAGTGTCTGTTACATTAAATAATTGATGGGATCCGGCGCCTCTCTCCATGACACTGGGCAACTAGTGAGACAGACTTTAGATTAAGTTTCCAGTTAATATGAAAGAGCAAAGAAATTATGAGTAATTCTGAGCAATCTCAGGAATCCCCAAGATACCTTTTACCACAATCTCCACAAATGAGGATCCATTGTTACAATCAACTGTTCGAGGGAACTCCCACAGATCGTGTTTGACTAATCTAATTGATTTTTTCTTGAAATAACAGGGAGGATCGATGAAGGGAATGCAAGGAAAATTTGTCTACATGGATTATAGGAAGGCCTTTGAAAATGTACCACATAGAAGGTTGGTTAACAAAATAGAGGCTCGTGGAATAGATGGGTCAGTGGCAGCTTGGATATGGAATTGGCTTAAGGACAGAAAATAGCGAGATGTGGTATATGGCTGTTTGTCAGACTGGAGGATGGTAGACAGTGGTGTTCCCCAAGGGTCAGTGCTGGGGTCACTTCTTTTTTAGATATTTATTATATATATATATAAATGACCTGGATATTGGAGTTCAGAGTAGAATTTCTAAATTTGCCGATGACACCAAACTTGGGGGTGTGGCAAATAGTGATGATGATACCAATCGACTGCAACAAGACATAGACAGGCTAGCAGATGGGCAGGCAATTGGCAGATGGAATATAATACAGAGAATTGTGAGGTGATGCATTTTGGCAGAAGGAAACGGGAGAGGCAATATACACTTAATGACACAGTTTTGAAGAACGAGCAGGGACAGGGGGAACTGGGAGTTAATCTGCATAGGTCACTGAAGACGGCAGGACATATTGAGAGAGTGGTTAACAAAGAAAATGGGATATTGGGCTTCATAAATAGAGGTATTGAGTATAAAAGTAGGGAAGTTATGCTGATCCTTTATAAAATGCTGATTAGGCCACAACTGGAGTATTGCGTCCAGTTCTGGTCATACACTTTAGGAAGGGTGCAGAGGAGATTTACTAGAATGGTTCCGGGGCTGGGGGACATTTGTTATAAAGACGGCTTGGAGAAGCTGGATTTGTTTTCATTAGAGCAAAGGAGATTGAGGGGTGATTTGATAGGGGTCTACAAGAATATGACGGTTCTGGATAGCCTAGACGGGAAAGGCTGTTCTAACAATTGATGGAACAAGGACTATAGGACACAGATTTAAGGTTTTCAGCAAGAGATACAGGGAGGATGTGAGGAAAAACTTTTTTAAGCAGCGAGTGGTGAGGTCCTTCAATTAAGTGCAAAATGAAGTGTTAGAAGCGGAGACACTCAATGTTTTGAAGGGGAAACTGGATAGGCACTTGAGGGAAATAAACTTGGGGATAGAGTAGGGAATGGGACTGACTGGATTGGTCTACAGAGAGCCGGCGCGGACTCGATGGGCCGAATGGCCTCCTCGGTGCTATATGACTCCAAGAATTTACGAGTAAAGCTGTCAGAAAAAAGTATAGTCGCAGTAGTTTCAGCCGTCTGATGCAGGCAAGGAAAGCCTCTGCCAGCCATGAGACCACATCGACAACAACCGAAAGATACTCCTCATCCCATGCGGTAGTAGACAAGTGCCCCATCTAATCAGTTCTGTACAATCAACCTTTGTTCCTGTGGGCCTTCTTTTTCACAAGCAACACCCACGTGTACTGACGGGCCCGATCCTGTATATCTTGTTGCTTGGGACCGAATCCAATCGCACTGTTATCTGTGGCCTTAAAATTGATATCCGCCCACCATTGCAGTAGCTGCGCACATTCCCAAAACACATCGTCTGATCGAGCACAATGACCAAATCCTTCTCCCGAGTGCCTTCTTCAAGCTCCAGCAACACTGTATTCTGCAGATCCAGGACCACAGCTATATTGAACAGTGCGCAGGACCTGACCCTCCGAATAATGCAGGGCAGCCAGTCCCACACCACACTGCCCGCTCACATACTTACCCAAAAACCAAACACTCCATCCTGTTTAATGTGGTCCGCAGTCTTTTCCTGAATAATAGTGATTTAATGATGTGTAGGTGGCCTCATACTCGTGGGGCGTTCCCTCAATTACCTCAACTCGCTGTGTAAAAAAAAATGTTTTCTCATGTGGACTCTGTTTCTTCACGGATGTGGAGCGGCTCCTCTCGGTCCACAGGGCGTGACCATTCTAATTCTGTGACTGTCACCAGTTTGGTTTGGACAGAGTTTTGACTGGAACGTCACACCTGCCTTGCAAAGGGCAATGAATCAGGGGAGGTTTTAATATCTGAGAAAATCTGAGGCCCATCAGAAATGTTTGTATATCTGAAACCCTAACTCATTCAGTTAGAAACTTAAAACACATAGAAAATAGGAGCAGGAGTAGGGCATTCGGCCCTTCCAGCTCGCTCCCGCATTCAATATGATCATGGTTGATCCTCTATCTCAATGCCATATTCATGTTCTCTCCACGTCCCCCTTGATGCCTTTTGTGTCTAGAAATCTATCCATCTGCTTCTTAAATATATTCAGTGACTTGGCCTCCACAGCCGTCTGTGGTAGAGAATTTGAGAGTTTCATCTCCCTCTGAGTGAAGAAAATATCCTCATCTCAGTCCTGAATGTCCTAAACCGCATCCTGAGACTGTGATCCCCCTTCCTGGACCCTCCCAGCCAGAGGAAACATCCTCCCTGCATCCAGTCTGACAAGACCAGTCAGAATTGTATACGTTTCAATGAAATCCCCTCTGATTCTTCTAAAGCGAATACAGGCGTGTTCGACCCAATCTCTCCACACACGACAGATCTGCCATCCCAGGAATCAGTCTGCTGAACCTTCGCTGCACTCCCTCTATGGCAACTATATCCTTTATTCGGTAAGGTGTACAAAACTGCACACAGTATTCCAGGTGTGGTCTTACCAAGGCCCTGTATAAATGTAGTAAGACATCCTTGCTCCTGTACTCAAATGCTCTTGCAATGAAGGCCATCCAGTTGCCTTCCTAACTGCTTGCTGCACCTGCTTCTTTGCTTTCAGTGACTGGTGTACAAGGACACTCAGGTCCGTTTGTACATCAACATTTCCCAATCTATCACTATTTAAATAATAAACTGCCTTTTTGTTTTTCCTACCGAAGTGGATAACTTCACATTTGTCCACGTTATACTGCATGTGCCATGTATTTGCCCACTCACTCAACTTCTCTGAATCGCCTTGAAGCCTATTTGCATCCTCCTCACAACTCACAATCCCGTTTTGTGTCGTCAGCAGCTTGGAAATATTACATCAGTTTCCCTCATCCAAATCATTGATATATAATTTTGAACGCCCCAAGCATTGACTCCTGCGGTACCCAACTTGTCACCACCTGCCAGCCCGAAAAAGACCGAGCTATTCCTACTCTCTCTTTACTGTCTGTTAACCAATTTTCAATCCATGGCAATATATTACCCCCAATCCCTTTTGATTAAATTTTGGCCTTCCCCCGCGCTGAACGGGTTTGAATAGGCTAGACGGGGAAAGGCTGCTCCCGGTAGGTGGCGGTACAATGAGTAGGGGACACTCATTTAAGGGTTTGGCCAAGGGATACAAGAAAAACCTTTTTATACAGCGAATGGTGATGACCTGGAATTCGCTGCCGACAGAAGTGGTGGAAGCGAAGACACTCAATGTTTTCAATGGTGGACTGGATAGACACTTGAGGGAAATAAACTTGCAGGGCTACGGGGATAGACTGGGGAAATGGGACTGACTGAATTGTTCTACAGAGAGCTGGCATGGACGCGATGGGCAGAATGGACTCCTTTTGTTCCGTTATGACGCTATGACACTATAATTATATTATTAAGCACAAGGTACTGGATAAAGACTCGTTTTCAGCGCGGTGACACTGCCGCGAGAATTCACAACCGGAATTCGGCCGTGAGAGCAAAATAAAACTCAAAGCAAAGCGGGGCTGGAATCCAGGACCCTGAGATTGACAATCCAATGCTCCATCGAATAAGCTGGCCGGGCCTGTTCCAACGGTCCGTCATTGTCACTTAGTGCAGAGAGGCGGCTGTTGGCTCCGCCCCAGCTCCGCAATATCCGCCGCAATGTCCGTCGCACTGTCGGCGGCGCTGCTTTTTCAAATGAAATGTTAAACCGAAGCCAATATTAGGTCATTTGGTGGTCGAACTATCGGTCAGTACCCCGGTTCCCGTGGGGAAAGGTCAATTCCGAAATTAACATTGGATTATATTTGACATCTTGAGTGTGACATCTGGATTATCACGTGCTCTGATTTTGTGGAGGTGGCACGGTGGTCCAGCAGTAAAAACATTGGTCTTATAAACCAAAGTGCGCGGTTTCGACTCCAGTCCGTGCCTATGCTAATTCTGAATATTTCAGGCGATGTTTTCTGATTCGCTCGTCCAGCCATTTTATTTCTTACTGTCTCAGCTCCTGTGACAATCTCGCTAAATTAATTTGCCCATGATACCCATTGAGAAATTCTACAAGACTCGTCGTTCTTTGATTCACTTGTTTGAAATCAGACAGTGGCTGAAATACCCAGAACACTTCCCTTCTTTGTCTCTCAAAGTCTCAGATTTCTGGGAGTGGGAGGTTGACAGAGACGGCGACCCTCTGTAAGTGAGGAAAACCTGGAAGTTAAAATAGAACTAAGAGACTCAGGTGTTACCCAGATCAATATTTTTATTACGAGTGCACACGGGAGAACTATCTTTGCTACCCTTAGCTAGAGACATCGTTCTCAAGGGAGAAAGTGGCAATACAGCTTAGTTTATCCAGTTTATTAGACAACACCCACATATTACTAATGGGGGTGTATACGTGAGAATATTAATACTTCATTAGTTTACATGATTAATCAATCAACTATTAGGCCTGTCCTTTGAACTCGAGTACCCTTTGGATATGTCAGTAAGAAGCTTGTGGACTTGTGGCTTCATTCTAACTTCTGTATTCCTGTGCTATCTCTTACTCTTGTTATCAGTATGGGAAGGTATTTTCAGCAGAGACATGGCTGCATGACTACAAAGCCAAAGTGAGTTATGTAGCCTGCTGTCTACTTTTCAAGGTCTTATTTGCTGCTATTCATTAATCGTGCCTTTGTATTCTTATCTCTTCCAAGAGCAGGTTCTTTCTAAAAAGTTACTCAGTGTAACCACAAGCAACACTTCAGAATGTCTTTGGTCAGCTAAATTTAATTATGTTAGTGTAAAAAGGGTTAATATAGCTAAGTATCCCAGCCTAATAAGACTGAATGGTACCTTACAGACCATATTATTCCGGTCAAATGTTGAGGCCCTCCCCTTTATATCTCCAAAACCAAATTTTATCCTAACAATCCCCCCTTATGGCCCTTGGCTAATCCCAAGGTAGCAAACACTTTTCCGTCACCCACGGTTGCCCATAGATATGCCCTGCTTGGTGTTGCCCTCTTGCTAGCACCTAGGCATCCCCTGGATATTTACATATGCGAGATGCTGTACCTCATCAAACCAGGTTCGCTTCGTGGTGGCCACCAGTTCGGGTGGAAGAAAGGCAGAACATCTGGTAGTCATTTCAAACTATGATTGTCTCGCCTTCTATATGCACCTTAACCCGTCAGATACTCGTTGTACCACTCAAATGTGTTCGTTGATGAGATCAAAGAGACACTGGGGACATTCTCACCCAGGCTCTGTTTTACTGCCTTTGCCAACCTTTTCATCCTCTGCCTATGACATTTATTACAGGCCATGAAAATGAAGAAGCACATTACAACAAACTGCATTACTACTAATACATGTGAGATTAATCTAATCCAAGGATGAATCTGTGTATTCAGCCCCCAACTCCAGCGGTCATCCCTACAAGTGGTGACTTTAATTTAGTCAATGTCATACGTAATGTTTTTATTGCTCTGTTGTAGGTTATAATAAACCTGCTGGGAGAGGCCTATCTCCATTCGCAATACTTTCAAGTGTTCAGGCAACGGGGGTATCGGATATCCAAATGTCTTCTGTTAGTCCTTTAAGTATTTCTTGATATTTTCAGAAACATGTAAGGTGTTGAGCTTATGCTGGTGTATCTCCACCAATTCCTCGTGTCCAATCCGTACCGGGATTTCAGGAGTGAAGCAGAACTCTGGACTTGGAATATCACAAGTTAGATTGGTATATTTAAACATTTTCAAATTAGTTGTAAAACAATATTCACCCTTTCCAGCATATGCCACTTGAATGGGTTTTAAATCCGCCTCTGGGGCCGCCATGGTACAGTTAATATCTTGATAGATACCAGTTTTGTTGAACCCACACTGTGCTTCTGGACTGTGTACAATACTATGTGGACATACAGTGAAAGCATGTCTAGTAACACATTCCTCAAATTTCGTTCCAGCCAAATTTTCTTTAATCTTTACAGCATATGGTAACATATTTTGATGGGATATGTGCATTCTGTCCTTCACTACCCCAATATTCTACATTCGGTACACCTCTTGCCCTTGGGCTTCGGGTGCAATCGCCGGTATTACCAAGACCAACACGAGGAGCCCGCCCCCGTCAGGTTTACACTCGACTTGTGTGGGGCACACCCGAACCATTGCTCTCAACTGGCAAGCCGTCAAGCTCCTGCCTGCCAACATCTGTTTAGAGGTACCGTCACCCTTGTGCCCACCGGTCAGGTTCGCCCTCAATTCCTGATTCATTATCAATAAGGGTGCTTCCCCTGCCTGAATCTGGGCCAGGTTTTCTCTGGTTTGTTCCACAATCCAGTTACCATATGTGCTACATATGTCATTAGCAGCCGCCTGCTGAGGTGCATTGTATTATTCCTTTATTAATTTAATAATCGTTTGGGCGTGTGTTTCTAGCACTGTAGCTATCTGTTGTAAATGTATGGTCAACGTTTGATCCTCAGAAAATTTTTATCTTTATTCTCATTTGTTTTTTTGTAATACAGCTTTAATGCGAGCCCTAGGTCTCTAACCTTCTAACTTAGAAACATAGAAACATAGAAGGTAGGTGCAGGAGGAGGCCATTCGTCCCCTCGAGCCTGCTACGCCATTCAATGAGATCATGGCTGATCATTCAAATTCAGTACCCTGTTCCTGCCTTCTCTCCATATCCCTTGATCGCTTTAGACTTAAAAAATATATCCAACTCCATCTTGAATATATTTAATGAATTGGCCTCCACTGCCTTCCTTGGCAGAGAATTCCACAGGTTCAGCACTCTCTGGGTGAAGAAATTCCTCCTCATCTCTGTCTTAAATGGCTTACCCCCTAACCTTAGGCTGTGACCACTGGTTCTGGACTCCCCGACCATTGGGAAGATCCTTCCAGCATCTAGTCTATCTAGTCCTGTTAGAATGTTATAAGTTTCGATGAGATCCCCTCTCATTCTTCTAAACTTCAGCGAGTTTCACCACAATCGACCCAATCTCTCATCATACATGATTCCTGCCATCCCAGGTATCAGCCTGGTGTATCTTCGCTGCACTCCTTCCATGGCAAGTACATCCTTCCTCAGATAAGGCGACCAAAATTGCACACAATACTCAAGATGTGACCTCACCAAGGCCCTGTACAACTGCAGGAAGACATCCTTGTTCCTGTACTCAAACCCTCTCGCTACGAAGGCCAATATACCATTTGCCTTCTTAACCGCCTGCTGCATCTGCATGCTTACTTTCAGCGACTGGTGCACAGGGACGCCCAGGATTCGTTGCACTTCCCCTTCTCCCAATCTATTGCCATCCAGATAATAATCTGCCTTCCTGTTTTTGCCACCAAAGTGGATAACCTCGCATTTATTCACGTTATATTGCATCTGCCCAATCACCCAACCTGTCGAAATCATACTGGAGTATCTCGGCATTCTCCTCACAGCACAGACGCCCACCCAGCTTTCTGTCATCTGCAAACGTGGAGATATTACATCTAGTTCCCTAGTCCAGATCATTAATATATATTGTGAATAGCTGGGGTCCAAGGAACGATCCCTGCGGTACCCCACTAGTCACTGCCTGCCACACGGAAAAAGAGCTATTTATTCCAACTCTTTGCTTTCTGTCTGCCAACCAGTTTTCGATCCAAGTCAATACCTTGCCCCCAATCCCATGTGCCTTAATTTTAGACGAAAATCTCTTATGTGGGACCTCATCGAAAAACTTTTCAAAATACAAATACACCACATCCACTGTTTCTCCCTTATCTATTTTACCAATTACATCCTCAAAATTACAGTAGATTAGTCAAGCACGATTTACCTTTTGTAAAGCCATGTTGACTTTGTCCGATCTGGTCACTTTTTTCCAAGTGCTCTGCTATTTCATCCTTTATAATGGACTCTAGCATTTTCCCCACTACTGATGTCAGGCTTACCGGCCTGTAGTTCCCCGTTTTCTCTCTAACACCCTTTTTGAACAGTGGGGTAACATTAGCTATCCGCCAATCCATGGGTACTGTTCCAGACTCTATCGAATTTTGGAAGATGACCAGCAATGCATCTACTATTTCTAGGGCCACTTACTTAAGTACCCTAGGATGTAGATTATCAGGCCCTGGGGATTTATCGGCCCTCAATCCCCTTAGCTTCCCTAACACCATTTCCCTACAAATACTGATTTCTATCAGTTCCTCCCTTTCATTAGATTCTATGTTGACCGACATCTTTGGGAGGTTATTTGTGTCCTCCTTTGTGAAGAGAGAACCAAAGTATGTGTTTAATTGGCCTGCCATTTCTTTGTTACCGATTATAAATTACCCTGATTCTGACTGCAAGGGCCCTATGCTTGACTTTACCAATCCTTTTCTCTTCACATATCTATAAAATGTTTTATAGTCAATTTTTACGTAACCTGCAAACTTACTCTCATACTCTATTTCCCCCCTCTTAATTAATCCCTTTGTCCTCCTTTGTTGAATCCTAATCTGCTCCGAATCCACAGATTTACTGCTTTTTCTGGCCAATTTATATGACCTCTCCTTGGATCTTATGTTAACCGTAATTTTCGTTGTTAGCCACGGTTGAGTCACCTTCTTGTTTAATTTTTTATGCCAAACTGGGATGAACAAATTCTGTAGTTCATCCATGCGATCTTTGAATGTTTGCCATTGCCCATCCACCGTCAACACTTTGAGTGACATTCCCCAATCAATCCTACCCAACTCGCACCTCATACCATCGTAGTCTCCTTTATTTATATTCAGGACACTAGTCTCTGAGTCAACTATTTAACTCTCCATCTGAATGAAGCATTGTATCATATTATGATTGCTCCGACCCAAGGGGCCACGCACAAAAAGATTGCCAATTACTCCTTTCTCATTACATAATACCCAGTCTAATATGGCCTGATCTCCAGTTGGTTCCTTGACATATTGGTCCAGGAAACCATCCCGTGTACACTCCAGGAATTCCTCCTCCACAGTATTGTTACTAATTTGGTTAGCCCAATCTATATGTAGATTAAAGTCACCCATGATAACTGCTGTGCCCTTATTGCACGTTTCTCTAATTTCCCGTTTAATGCCACCCCCGACCTCTGCATTATTGTTTGGAGGTCTATATAACAGTCCCAGTAACATTTTCTGCCCCTTGGTATTTCTCAGTTCTACCCATACAGATTCCACATCATCAATGCTAATATCCTTCCTTTCAATTGTATTAATCCCCTCTTTAACCAGCAATGCTACACCACCTCCTTTAACTTTCGGCGTATCTTTCCTGAATATTGAATAACCCTGGATGTTGAGTTCCCAGCCTTGGCCACCCTGGAGCCATGTTTCCGTAATCCCAATCATATCCTATTCGTATTCCTCTATTTGCGCAGCTAATTCATCCACCTTCTTATGAATGCTCCTCGCATTAAGACACAAAGCCTTCAGGCTTGTTTTTTTAACGCTCTTAGATCATTTAGCATTATTATTTACTGTGGCCATGTTTGATTTAAACACTTGGGCCTAGAAATTCAGTTGCGTGCGCCAGCCATTAGCGCCTTAGGAGGAGTAGATCTCGAGCGCTAGGCACTTAGCGGCCGGGCGCAGCGCGATCTGCGCCTACGCCCAACTTCAGTAGACATTTAGCGCTGGCGCAAAGTGTTTGCGCGCGCTCAGCTGCACGTGCAGATTATGACATCATTTCCTCGTGCAACGCCCTTTGTGTGCCGCAATCCGGAACTTCAGTCGCGCCCGCCCAATGTGGGCGTGGCGGTCCTAAGAACTGTGAAGTGGAACGCAGCAGAGGCCATGTGGGCTGCAGGGAGCGCAAATTAAAGGGCACTTAACCTGAACTATAAAGGCCAGCCATTTTGCAGCAACCACTCTTGTGCAACGGATTTATGGACAGAGACCAAGGAAGAGAGCTTACTGCTTTGGCCCAACATAGGAGAGGTATTTTTGGCTTCAGGCCAGAGCTTGGCAATTCGCCTTCATTGTGAGGTCATTGTTTGCCAGTATATTATGGGGGCTGCATGGGGTGCCAACCCTCAGTTTCAGCATTATGTGCGAAGGGCTCGCAGACGCTGTGTGAGAGGGGCAGCCCTGGCTAGACGCAGAGGGGGCAACAGGCGTCGGCAACGTAGGCCTTACCCACTCAGGAAATACCGCCAACAGGTGTCCTTTCTCACCATGCCTGCCGCGCAGTGTGTTAGGAGGCTGCGCTTCAGAAGGGAGGTGGTTGCAGAGCTCTGCCAGCTTCTTCACAGAGATCTGCGTCCACAGCTGAGGTGCAGGACGTCTCTGTCAGTGGAAGTGAAGGTCACGGTGGCTCTGAACTTCTATGCAAGTGGCCCCTTCCAAGCCACTGTTCGGGACATTGCTAACATATCCCAGTTCGCCTTGCATTGCTGCATCCTCCAGGTGACCAATGCCCTTTTCAGAAGGAGACAGCAATTCATCTCCTTCCCCATGACCCTGGAGAAGCAGCAGCAGCGTGCAGTGGGATTTGCGAGAATAGCGGGCTTCCCCATGGTGCAGGGCACCATTGACTGCACGCATGTGGCTTTGTGGGCACCTATCGACAATGCCGAGGATTACCGCAACCGGAAGGGCTACCATTCCCTCAATGTACAGCTGGTGTGTGACCACAGGCAGCGCATCCTAGCTGTCAATGCCCGCTTTCCAGGCAGCAGCCACGATGCATTTATCCTGCGACAGACTACTGTGGCTGACATGTTCCAGGCACAGCCTCCCCCAAGTGGATGGCTTATCGGGGACAAAGGCTATCCTTTGTGTACCTGGCTCATGACCCCGCTCCGCGCACCCAGGACCCCTGCTGAGGAGGCATACAACGAAAGCCATCAAGCCGCTAGGAACATCATAGAACAAACGATTGGCGTCCTCAAGCAATGGTTCCGCTGCCTGGATCGTTCTGGATGATCTCTGCAGTATTCGCCGGAGAGAGTCTCCCAGGTCGTGTTCGTTTGCTGCATGCTGCACAACCTGGCTATCCGCAGGACTCAGGCACTGCCACCTCACGCTGGAGCACCACCTCAGGAGGAGGAGCAGGAGGAGCATGAGGAGGAGGAGGAGGAGGAGGAAGAGTACCAGCCCAGGCGGGAGGCACAAGGTCCAAGGGCCGCCCGTCGGTGGCTTATTGAATGTCACTTCTAGGCCCCCTGTCAGGGAATGGCTTGTGACAATGAAGGGACCTGAATGCAGCCGCTCCGCAAGCCCTCAGCCGGTTAAGGCAACAACCACTTCAAACATCAAACATGGACAAGCTGAATAAATAAAAGGCTATATTGAACAAACTTAGGGCCCTTCCCACATGAAACCCAAAAACAGACAACACACTCAAAAAACAGTCACACACATGACTCACTCCCACAACCTGGGGAGGAATAACAAAACATTTCCACAAAAATGGCCTTCATCCTCGGCCTTACAAAAACAACCATCCCCGTAAACAAAACAACCATCCCCATAAAAAAACACATTTGCCCACACCCTCTACTTTGTGGCCCGCGAGTGCGATTCCTTGACCAGCCTTTTGCGGCCCCTGGCCGCCCTGCTGCTCCTCCTCAAAGTGTGCCCATTGGCTGCTGCAAGGCTGTGGGAAGGCTCCTGAGGGGCACATGGTGTAACGGCAGATGCCCTTGGGGGTCGGCCTAGACGAGCTCTGTCCCTCGAGGGGCCGGCTGGTGACTGCTGCAGCTGTGGCTGGGCAGCAGCAGTCTCTCCAGCAGCTCGTCGCAGCTCCACTGGGGGAGTGGCAGTGGTGGCTGCAGGAATGGGGGCAAGCTGGCTGATGGCAGGCGCTCGCTGCTCGCCTGAGACACTGGCACTCGCCCGGGCCAACACTGCAGCATGCGCAGCAATCTGCTGAAGGACAGACCACTGTGCTGCTGCAGCACGGCGGGTGCCCTGGTGATGCCTGGCTGACACAGCGAGTGTGGCAGCAGTGAGTGCCCGTACTGCCCTGGTCTGTGCCCGCATTAGACCAGCCAGTGACTGCACGGAACCACTGATCACCTGGCGACTCGCGGAGTGTTCTGCCCCGAATTCGGCCTGACTCGCGGCCTGTGCTGCCCCGAATTCGGACCGACTCGCGGCGTGTGCTGCTTCGAATTGCTCGAAACTCCTGGCCTGTGAGGCGCCGAAATTGGCCACACTATGAGCCAGGGACTCGATGGTCTCAGGAAACCTTGCCACAACCCCCATGAGCTCGGTGTGCCGGCGATCTGAGTCCATGGACATTTGATCGAGGAGGCGCACCTCCTTGCCGAGGTCCGTCTCCGGACTGGAGGCCGGTCTCTCCCTCTGGGGAGAAGGCTGCCGAGCTGGCCGACCCTTCCCACTTTGCTGGATGCCACTGGGCCCAGCAACTACACTCCACTGCGACCCTTCCCCCTCTGGGAAGAAGGCCGCCGAGCTGCCCGACCCTTCCCGCATTGCTGCACGCCACTTGGCACAGGAGCTACACTCCCTGCGACACTTCCCCCTGGCTCTCCTCCAGGGAAGATGTGTCCCCTCCATTGGCATCCCCTGGCACGGCTGAGGGTTCCCCTGATAGGCCGCCTTCCTCTTCCTCTTCTTCCTCCTCCTCCTCCTCCTCCACTTCCGAGGGGCTGTCACTGGCAGCTTCAGGGACCTCCTCCTCACCATCTGAAAGCAGGAAGGCACAAGAGTAGCTTTAGAGTGAGGAGAGGGCATCAGCGAGGGAGGCATGAGTGGTGGCATTCAGCGCATTGGTCGGACAGTTGCAAAGGATGTAGATCTGAAGCGCAAGTGGGACGAGAGAGTTCCAAAAGGTGATGGCCTTACCATTGGTTCCCAGAACAGGGTCGGCATCTCCAGATCCAACGGGGCCATTCACCCGGGCACCCATGAGGCTACCCACGTGCTCTTCAAGGTCACTGAGCTGCTGGATCTGGGGACAGCCTCCCCCGGTCACAGTCCGGCTCTTCTGATTGTGTGCCAGCTTGGCCTGCAAGAGAAAGGACGGCCTCTAAGTACAGTGTGGTGCCCTGATCTTGTGTGCACTGCCTCCCATGGTCGAATAGCTTGGCCAGTGTGGTGTCCCGATTTTGTGTGCACTGCCTCCCATGGTCGAATAGCTTGGCAAGTGTGTAAAGTGCAGAATCTGGAAATGATGTTCATGCCAGTCCCATAGCTGCTGGATGAGGGCTGGCCATTAGGGCTTTTAGGTCCCTTTGCCCATAATGTGAGGTGCACATGCAAGGATGAGAAGGACACTGGAAAGGGGACTCACCCTGACAATCCTTGTGAGGTCATTGAACTTTTTCTGGCATTGGACACCGGTCCTGGGGACCTCGCTGTTGGATGTGACGCTGTGGGTGACCTCCCTCCAGGCCTTCCTGTAGACGCTGGTGGCAGGCTTCTTGCCACTGTCCGGGAAAAATAATTTGTGTCTCCTCTCCAAAGCCCTAACCAGCACCCTCAAATCATGGCCAGTGAAGCGCTGCGCTCATTCACGGGCCTTCTGCATCTTTCCCGGCGCTATTTCTGTTCAGCAGCAGAGTTTAGGCCTAGCTGGAAGGCTGCAGTGTCCAGGGCGTGGCAGAGACGAACTCGACCGTTTCCCCTTTAAGAGCTGGCTGGCGCCACGGTGTCTGCTGTCAATCAAGAAATGACTGCACCTGCGCTGCGCCCGGCCTTGGCGGTTTAGCTCAGCACCGCCGGCTTTGCGCCTAAAGATAGTTGTGTAACGCTAGTTTTAGCGCTCGAGCAAACTCTTAGGGCGAAGCTACTGAATATCGGTGAAGTGGCCTCGACTTTGCGCCGGGCGCAAACTTTAGCGGCCGCCCGACTTTTCCACCCCAAAAGTGGCTACACTGAATTTCTAGGCCTTGATTTCTCTGACTGCCACTTTTGTTTTTCTCCTTCCTGTCTTTTGCTTTTATCCTTGTTTCCCTTTTCTCTGTCCCCCTGCTCAGGTTCCCAACCCCCTGCCATTTTAGTTTAATCCCTCCCCCAGAGCACTAGCAAACACTCCCCCTAGGACATTGGTCCTGGCCCTGCCCAGGTGCAAACCGTCTGTTTTGAACTGGTCCCTCCTCCCCCAGAACCGGTTCCAATGTCCCAGGAATTTGAATCCCTCCCCCTGGCACCATTCCTCTAGCCACGTATTCATCTGAAATATCCTTCTATTTCTACTCTGACTAGCGCGTGGCACTGGTAGCAATCCTCGGATTGCTACCTTTGAGGTCCTGTTTTTTAATTTACCTCCTAACTCCCTATATTCAGCTTTTAAGACCTCATTCCGTTTTTTACCTATATCGTTGGTACCTATATGCATCACGACAACTGGCTGTTCACCCTCCCCCTCCAGAATGCCCTGCAGCCGCTCTGAGACATCCTTGACCCTTGCACCAGGGAGGCAACACACCATCCTGGAGTCTCATTTGCGGCCGCAGAAATGTCTATCTATTCCCCTTACAATAGAATCCCCTATTTCAATAGCTCTCCCCCTCTTTTTCCTCCCGTCCTGTACAGCAGAGCCACCCCTGATGCCAGGAAATTGGCTGCTGGTTCTTTCCCCTGGTAAGCCATCCCCCCCATCAGTATCCAAAGCGGTATATCTATTTGAGAGGGGGATGGCCACAGGGGACCACTGCACTACCTGCCTGTGAATAGTACTCTGCCTGTTGGTCACCCGTTCCCTTTCTGCCTGTGCCCTTGGCCAGTGTTGCCAAATCAATAGTATTAACAACTGAGGTACCCACATTAAAGACAGTTGCTGCATTATTTATCGCAGACCTTTTACGTCTCCATATTTGTTAATCTCTTTTACTGTGCCCACCACCACTCCATGTCGCACCTTGTGCTAGAAGGTGATGATATAATTGTTGAGTGCTCTTTGAACACCACGTAGGTAAGGCCGTATCTGTTAAATCTAGCACTGCCGGTACAAGATCATGTTGCACATTATCATGCAATACATTTTCAGTGACGGTTATAACCAAGCCACTGGTAGGGCCCGGTGTTTGCGTTGGGCAGGCCAGGCATCAAAAGGCAGTTGGTGAGGGAGTTATAGGCTTGATTGGCATAGGGATTGTCGGGGGCTGTCGTATTGTGTACGTCCGGGGACACGTTGACTTCCCTTCCCCCATGCAGGTGAGGCTTCCCCCCATGGTCGCACTAACACATGTTGCATGTCGCGTCCCCGAGCAACATATGGTTATATTCTGACCTTTACTTTCTTGGGTGATTAAGGTACTCCGGTCGGAGCACTGGCCTCCTGATTGTATCCAGAACCCGCACAGTTATCCATATACCCCTTCTGGATGTGAGGGTTGTGGATACACCAGGGGGCATCGTGTGAAAGGCTGAATAGTCATTTGGCAAGGACACCACTGATTGTTTTTTTTTTCAGGGGAAAAAACCTGTTGTTCACATTTATTTACAAGTACAACAATGCATATTTTCAAAAAATCACCCCTGATTTTTAGCCCAGCGGCGCCCTACGTCCTGATACATCAATTGTTTGCGTACTTTGTTGTTTTCCCGTGTCCCACATATAAGTGTTGTCGAATCGGTGTTATGCTCCCATAATGACTGTTCGCAGGAGTTATCCACACACTTAGGGTGAGTGACTATACATACACAACCTGTAGTACTACTACCGTTAACCGAATGTGCAGGGAACTCGCTTCTCCTGGTTCTCACTGGATTCTTTGCTATGGCTCCCGTACACAAAACTCCCAGGAGGAGGAATGCCCATATATCGCCCATTTCATTGTTTACAATGAAGATTGCCACAAGGTGTCCCAGTTTCCTGGGTTAGTCCAGTAGGTGAAGCACCTCTAGGCAGAAACAAGGGGACGGTCCTTAGTGGTGGCAGCATGTCGCTTCATTTGGGACCAATATTTCCATCGTGGTCCCTGCTTAGTGTCCACACATGCACAAGTGTCACTTAACATTACCACTTGATGTGGCCCTGTCCACCAGGGCGCCAGCCCGGGATTGGCTGGAATTAATATAACCATAACCCTATCCCCTATCTCTGGTAATTTAATCTTGGCTTGTTGCGTTTCTCCCTCGAGATCTTTAATGACCTGTCAATCTCGTACTTCACCCTTTAAATTGTGCAGTTATTAACATAACTGTTTAACATAGTTTCAGACTTTCTCCCTGACAGGTCCTACATCCGTCCCTCCGATAATTACATCAGCTGGGCGCTGCAAAGCTCTCCCAGTCATCAGCTCATATGGGGTTAAACCCCGTTGTACAGTTCGGGGTAGCTCTTATCTTCATTTTAAGATAAAGGGTAGTACGGCTGCCCAACCTGTACGTGCTCCTCCATCAGTTACTTTCCTTGACCCAGCTACATACAGGGTTAAGTCTACTTGCTCCATTGGTTCTTCCACAATTCGTCCTATATTTTCATTTTCTTCCATATCCGTACACTTGTGGTCTTCTCCCTCAGTGACAACCCATTCGGCCGGATTGGTCTTAATGTCCCTAACCACTTTTATGGATTTATCCTTGGGCAGTAATACTGCTTCCCATTTGGCCCTTCTCCCGTCTGAGAGAGTTTTCAGTCTTCCTGTATTTAGCAGCTCTACGATGGTGTGGGGAAATATTAACTTAACATTAAGAAACTTAAATTTAATAATGTCCAATATCATTATATTTCATTCAGTAATACTGAAGTTGTTGCTTGGTGAACTTAAGCAGCTGTCAGTGGAAAGGGTTAACTCCTTTCCAGGCTTCTGAAAGTGGAGCAAAACATTATCTGATGCACGCAATTCTGTCACTTCACATAACTTAAAAAAAAACATTCCTGATCGAAAAAGACAATTGTGTTTTCACACTTTAACTAAACACGAACACTTGTGCTTCATTGGTCAGATTCGCTTTCTCAGCTGCCCGCTTGGCTGCCTCATCTGCCCAAGCATTGCCCTGTTGGTGTCGGTCAGTAATCGTCTTGTGTGCTTTAATTTATTTTTGCGCACTGTTGGGATAGGAGAGACGTTACTACTAATTCATTGATTATATCCTCGTTTCTTATGGGTCCTTCTCCTGATGTCATATATCCTCGCCTACTCCAGGCTAACATGTAATCAAGCACCACCCCAAAGGCATACCGACTATCGGTATATGTTTACAATTTTTCCTTCAGCTAACCCCAGGGCTTCGGTGAGAGCCACCAAGTCTGCTACCTGAGACGATAGGCTTCCTTCTAGCCGATTTTCCCATTTAACCTTTCCGTTGCCATTGTAATGATCCTTACTGTGGTAGTTATAGATGTGAAATGGCCTATTCTGGTCTGGTAATCCCAGGGCAGGAGCACTTACGAGGGATTGTTTCACTTTACAAAAGCTGTTTCATGGTCGGGGCCCCAGTCCACTAGCTCCTGGGATGTTTTCCCCCACTTTGATCAAATCCTGTACAGGCTGGGCCATTTCTGCATATTCTGGGATAAAGTTCTGGCAATAATTAAATAGCCCTAATACCTGCTTGACCCCTTCCCCTCTCTGGCGCGTTCCCTTCCTGCTGCCATCTCTAGCTGCTTGTAAGTATGGGACTGTGAGAAATCAAAGCACGCAGCCAATGGTTGCATGCTGCTCCTGCTAACTTTCCTCTTTGTTCTAGTGCCCCTCCCATCTCTCTTCGGGCATTTGTCTCTTCCCTTGTGTTATTATGTAACCTAGGTAGATTACTTCGTCCTTCCCTACCTGTACCTTGCTAGGGTTTACATTTAGTCCCGCATTCTGTAGGGTTCCCAGTACCGTAGTCAATTAAATATTGTAGAGGGACCTGCCACTATAGGATGTTCTTGTGGAGCGAAGTTATCTTATTCAATTCGAACTACAACAATTTACACCAACCAGAATTTCACCGTGGCCACAATGAAAGTTTGGTTTTAATAGGTTAATTAACCTCGTACCTCCAATTTAACCCAGATCAATTTTTTTTAACTACCTTGAAAACAAACAAAGAAGCCACATTAACAAAGAAATGATCACTCATGCCTTGTAAACATTCAAATTCATTTTCTTCCAAGCACATTGTCAACTGTAACTTAAAGGCTGAAGCTTATCTTCTGTAATAAGCTGTGTCTTTATGTATTTCCCCACTTCACCTGACGAAGGAGCAGCGCTGCGAAAGCTTGTGATTTCAAATAAAGCTGTTGGACTATAACCTGGTGTTGTGTGAATTCTTACATTTGTCCACCCCAGTCCAACACCGGCATCTCCACACCATATCTTTTGTAAAACAGTGAACAGATAAAACAAAACAAAATAGCACATTCTTGCAGAAAACAGTAAATTACGTCATATTTCTTATTGTCCTTTGTTCAGATGTCTTTCCAAAATACTGTAAAAACTTTGGAGAAAAATTAGTTTTTCAAATTTAAACAAATCAAACCAAACTTCTTTAGAAAATTTCACCATACCAATCGCAAATCCAAGGTTAAATCTTAGACTGCAACTTAATATTTTGTTAAACAAATTGCGTTTGTTCTTCTCAGTTTTTTACACACCAGCTTAACTTAAATTAGTTCAAAGTAATTCTGGGGGCACAATCTTATTCACAGATTCTTAAAACTTCCAAAATCCAAGACAAGACAAAAGGCTTAAACGCTTTTAACACAGAGAAGTGGGTGGAGCAAAAACAAACATGACAGAATCTTTCTTTTAAAGACAGATTTTCAGACAAAAGAAATACTGTACCTTCTTAAACATTGATAGTCAGGAAAACTTTCACACTTTAACGCACAATCTCATACAAACTGAAATTCCAGCATGTTTTTACGGTTCCTTTCACTCAGCAAATCTTGTGTTTTATTTGTCTCTGCACAAATGTTAGTAACTTCCATGTTGGTAAAGCTTTAAGTTTATCTTTATTTTTCCTTTTTAAATCGGTGACTCAGCAGCTTTTCCTGGCTTTCCAAATCCGTTTTTTTCCCCTTCCTTTGCTGAGTTTTAAAATTGGTTAGCATGCAAATTAGATCGTTTTCCTTCTTTATCTACTCCTTCTGTTTCAATTTCTTAAATTGTTTCTGGTAACAAGCTAAGATTACTATTCTACCTTTGCCCTCTTTATCTTGTGCTTGTCACCTCCACTAAGCCCTTTGGCTCTCTGCACTGTCTTCGGGATCCCATCCTTTCTTTTACAAATTTCTTATTGTCCTTTGTTCAGATGTCTTTCTGATTTTTGACTGCTAAATAGCGGATTACAAAGTTGCAATGTCCCCAAGGGGATGGTCCGTCCCTCCTTTATTTCTGTACACTCCAAACAGACAAACACTTATACTCTGAACACCCTTTAATTTGAAACCCTCCGGATCGTCACCCAGTATTTCCATATTCTAGGTTTCTTAATCCTTTTCCCCAAGGGTTTCTAAATCCACTAGCGCTTTCCCACCCGGATTTCTAAACCCTTTCGTGCTTTCCAGGCTGAGAGTTTCTAAACTCCTCGGGTCTGTTTGTTCCCGCTTAGTACGACAAGCACGGCTTGATACCTCAAAATGCGTCCTATTGGTCCACACCTGAAGCCTGTTGCTCCTTCACTCGCTGTTCTTTATATCACAGCTACCCCGATCCGCCTCGTGGACTCCATGTTAAGGGTGAATATTACTACTCATCCTTCCGTGTATGCCATTGTGGAGGATCGATCAGCAGTCCGGCGGTATACCACTTCTGACACCAAGTTGTATGCGAGGAAAACCTGGAAGGCAAAATAGAACTGACAGACTCAGGTGTTACCCAGATTAATAGTTTTAATACGAGTGAACATGGGAGAACTATCTCAGTTACCCTTAGCTAGAGACAGCGTTCTCATGGGAAGAAGTGGCAACATAGCTTAGTTTATACAGTTTATTAGACAGTACCCACGTATTACTAATGGGGGTGTATACAGGAGAAAATTGATGCTCCATTGGTTTACATGACTAATCAATCAATCAACTATTAGGCCTGTCCTTTGAACTCGAGTACCCTCTGGATATGTCCGTAAGAAGCTTAAGGACTGCAGAGGCGTCATTCAAACTTCTGTATTCCTGAGCAATCTCTTACTCTTGTTATCAGTATGGGAAGGTATTTTCAACAGAAACATGGCTGGATGACTACAAAGCCACAGTGAGTTATGTGGAATACTATCTATTCTTCAAGGCCTTATTTGCTGCTATTCATTAATCATGCCTTTGTACTCTTATCTCTTTCAAGAACAGGTTCTATCTAAATAGTTACTCAGTGTAACCACAAGCAACACTTCAGAATGTCTTTGTTCAGCTAAGTTTATTTATGTTAGTTTAAAAAGGGTTTATATAGCAAGTAACTGACGGTGCTTTGCGTTTGATTTCCAGCCTAACAAGACTGAATCGTACCTTTAAGACATATTATACTGGTCAAATATTGAGGCCCACCCCTTTATATCCACTAAAACAAATGTTATCCTAACAACCTCACTCGGAGATCCCCTGCTTCTGAGTTCCCAGTCTGTAATCTAAACTCTCGCATATACAAGGATGGAGGAAATTGGAGTTAACACAATTGAGAAAGACCTGGAGACAGACAGAGATAGAGAAGGACAGATACCCTTACATTCCCCAGCACAGAGACTTCCCCATTCATTGATATATCCTGGAGTATGACACCCAAACATTCAGCATGTATGCTGATCAGGGGCTAAGGCTTCCACCTACTGAGAAAAAGCACCGCCCCCGGTAAAACCACAGTGTGTACTTCACTCGGTTAATTTCCTTAATGGCTGATTATGGTCCGTGGGGACTGATCCCGCCTATCGGAGTCTCGACATTTCTGCAGGTCTGTGGATGAACATCCATCAGTTGTACTCCAATCAACTGATATTTGCACGCTGTTCATCCGTACCAATCAATTCCCTCTCCCTAGTCCACTGAACCCAATCCATTGATGGTATCCGTCCATTCACTTTCCCAATCCATTGATGGTATCTGTCCATTCACTTCCCCAATCCATTGATGGTCTGCTTCTTCTTAGGCAGTCCCTCGGAACTGAGGATGACTTGCCTCCACATTAAAAATGAGCTCGCAGGTGGCTGCTTAGTCCAATGCGGGACCTACAGTCTCAGTCACAAGTGGGGCAGATGGTGGTAGAAGGGGTGGGTGGGTGGGGTGCTTGGGTTGACGTGCGCTCCTTGCGCTGCTTGCGCTTGGTTTCCGCTTGCTCCCGGTGAATAGACTCGAGGTGTTCGGCACCTTCCCGGATGCTTCTCCTCCATTTTGTGCAGTCTTGGGCCAGCGATTCCAAGGTGTCGGTGGGAATGTTAACTTTTTCGAGGAGGATTTGAGGGTGTCCTTTAAGCGTTTCCTCTGCCCACCTGGGGCTCTCTTGCCGTGCCAGAGCTCTGAGTAGAGCGCTTATTTTTGGAGTCTTGTATCGGGCATGCGGACAATGTGACCAGTCCATCGGAGCTGATTAAGCATGGTCAGAGCTTTGATGCTGGGGATGTTGGCCTGAGCAGGAACACTGACGTTGGTGCGCCTATCCTGCCAATGGATTTGCAGGATCTTGTGGAGGCAGCGTTGGTGGTACCTCTCCAGTGCTTTGAGGTGCCTGCTGTACATGGTCCATGTCTCTGAGGCATACAGCAGGGCAGTTATCACTGCTGCCCTGTAGACCATGAGCTTAGTGCCGGGTTTGAGGTCCTTGTTTTCAAACACTGTCTTCCTCAGGCGACCGAAGGCGGCACTGGCACACTAAAGGCGGTGTTGGACTTCATCAGCAATGTCTGCCCTTGTTGACAGTAGGCTACCGAGGTATGGAAAATGGTCCACGTTGTTCAAGGCTTTTTCGTGGATTTTGATAATCGGGGGGCAGCACTGTGTGGCGGGGGCAGGTTGTAGAGGACCTTTGCCTCTCGGATGTTTAGTGTAAGACCCATGCTCTCATATGCTTCGGTGAAGGTGTTTATGATGGTTTGGAGTTCGACCTCCGAGCGACCGCAGACGCAAGCATCGTCTGCATACTATAATTCGACAACAGAGGATGGGACGACCTTGGATCTGGACTGGAGGCGACGGAGGTTGAACAGTTTCCCGTTTGTTCTGTAAATTAGTTCCACTCCAGTGGGGAGCTTACTGAGGGTGAGATGGAGCATTGCAGCAAGGAAGATTGAGAAGAGCATTGGTGCGATGACACAGCCTTGCTTGACCCTGGTTTGTACCTGAATTGGGTCTGTGGTGGAACCGTTGGTCAGGATCACGGCTTGCATTTCGTCCTGAAGCAGCCGAATTTGAGGAGGACACTCCATAATCCCTCACGGTTGACAGTGTCGAAGGCCTTTGTGAGATCAAAGAAGGCCATGTACAGTGGTTGGTCCTGTTCCCTGCATTTCTCTTGTAATTGACTTGCGGTGAAGTTCATGTTCTTTGTGCCACTTAGTGGGCGGAATATCCGCATTGTGACTCTGGGAGGAGCTCTTCGGCCACTGGGAGAAGGCGATTGAGGAGGATTCTTGCAATGACTTTCCCTGTGGCAGATAGTAGGTAAACTCCTTTGTAATTACCGCAATCGGACTTGTCACCTTTCTTGAAGATGGTCACAATTGTGGCGTCTCTGAGAACCCCTGGCATGCTCTCCACCTTCCAGATAAGAGAAATGAGTTCATGCATTCGCGCCAGTCGTGCTTCTACACCAAGCTTTAGTGCCTCGGCGGGGATTCCAGCTGCTCCTGAGGCCTTGTTGTTCTTCAGTTGTCGGATGGCCTTTTCAAACTCATGCCGGGCTGGGGTTGTGCTGAGATGGTGGTGGGTAGCATGCTGTGGGATGGAGCTGAGGACACTCGTGTCAAAGACAGAGTCGTGGTTAAGGAGATCTTCGAACTGCTCCTTCCATCGGGCACTGACTGCTTCCCTGTCCTTGATGAGTACCTCTCCGCTCTTGGCTCACAATGGGGAAGGGCCTTGGGTGCATGGGCCGTAGGTGGTCTTGACTGCGCTAAAGAACCATGGACGTAGTGGTTGTCAGCTAGCTGCTGGATCTCCTGCGCTTTCTCCACCCACCATCTGTTCTTCAGGTCACGAGTTTTTTGTTGGACCTCGGCCTTCAGGCGTCTGTAGACCTGCTTTCTTGCTCTCGAGTTCTGTTGCTGTTTCCAGATCAGAAATGCCGTGCGCTTGTGACTTATTAGCTCCTGGATCTCCTGGTCATTCTCGTCGAACCAGTCTTGGTGTTTCCTGGTTGAGTGACCGAGCGTCTGTTCACAGGTGCTGATTATGGAGACCTTGAGTGCAGATCAGATGCTGTGGGCACTCTGTGTCTCTGCATCACTGGGAGTCATCAGGTTGCTTGTGAGCCACAGGCTGAATAGAGCTTTCTTAGCAGTGTCCTTGAGTGCTCCAGCGTTAATTTTCCAGCTGCCAGCGCAGGAGCCATCTGTACACCACTGAAAGCGAGATCCTTTGCCATCCTTGACAATCCATTGCAATCCTTTGCGCTCTTTTCCCGCAGTCTCCTGTCTTCTGCTGTTTAAGTTCCCCTGGCTCCAATATTGGGAGCATTTTTATCCCTAACTGCAAGTTCAAGCTGCAAGGTTAAAGTTGTCTGAGCCAACTGCCCACCCCCCGACCATGCCTGCCATTGATGGTATCTGTCCATTCACTTTCACAATCCATTGGTGGTGTCTGTCCATTCAATTTACCAATCCATTGTTGGTATCTGTCCATTCACTTTCCCAATCCATTGATGGTATATGTTCATTCAATTTCCCAACACCTTGATGGCATCTGTCCATTCAATTGCCCAATCCATTGAAGGTATCTGTCCATTCGCTTCCCCAATCCACTAATGGAATCTGATCATTCAATTTCTCAATCCATTGATGATATCTCTCCATTAATTTTCCCAGTCCATTGATCGTATCTGTCCATTCACTGTCCCAGTCTATTGATGGTATCTGTCCATTCACTTTCTCAATCCATTGATGGTATCTGTCCATTCACTTTCCCAGTCCAAGTGTAAGGGCGTCGGTTACGTGGAACCAGGAGCCTGTGTTCGATCCCTTTGTCTACCTGCTTTCAGACTCCAATCATTAATCAAATAATTTTTGCTAGGCTTATTATTCGGCCCGTGTCCATCTAAGCTGAAAATTCAGACTACCCAAGTAAACTTTGAACATTTTGCTATTCTTCCGGAGCCACATCCCAGGAGTGGCAATCTGTATTCATCATACTTTAATTTCTCTTTTCTATCGCAGGGAGACAGCCAAATAGTGAAACAGTTTTCCAGATGTTAGTTATTACGAAATTAAATTAATTTCCTCAAACATTTCCTCCTTCATCGTAAGTTCCAACTGATTGATATTGCTCGATTCATCGACTGCATCCAATCTATTGATAATCCCCCACAACATTGACGATTTTTAATCGATTATTGTTTGCCAATCTATAAACGGTTCTCAGTCATTTCGCTGTGGCCGATCCATTGAAGATTCCCAATCAATTCATATTACCCAAAACATTCATGTTTCCCATCCAATATGTTTCCATTTAAAAGTGAGAAAAACGATTCCATTTTCATTGGGTTGAATACAATCTCTTTAACTGTGCGGTTGGATCTGCCAGTGCAATAGCCAGGGATTGTCTCGGGCTGATTTTCACTGAATTTACACAGGAAATTCAGCCAGGAAATGGCTCAGGTCCCGTTTCATTCATTTCTGTTGGTTTGCTGATTTATTGGGAAAGCCTCCTGATCATCAGCAAGAAGTGTAAATAATGGACAGTGGGATTAAATCTGAACAGACATTGAGGTAACAATATGGAAGATTCATAGATTTAAATGTTCTTACTATTTAAATGCGGACTAATTAAACACTCAAACAGCAGAGACGCATTCAAACATCAGACTAATCGATGATTAGAAACATAGAAACATAGAAGATAGTAGCAGGAACTGCCATTCGGCCCCTCGAGCCTGTCCCGCCAATTAATCAGATCATGGCTGATCATCCACATTCAATACCCTGTCCCTGCCTTCTCGCCTTATCCCTTGATCCCTTTAGCCTTAAGAAATATATCTAACTCCTTCTTGAATATATGTAATAAGTTGGCCTCAACTGCCATCTGTGGTAGAGAATTCCACAGATTCACCCCTCTCTGGGTGAAGAAATTCCTCCTCATCTCAGTCCTAAATGGCTTACCCCTTATCCTTAGCCTGCGACCTCTGGTTCTGGACTCCCCCACCATCGGGAACATCCTTCCTGCATCTAGTCTGTCTAGTCCTGTTAGAATTTTATAAGGTTCAATGAGATCCCCTCTCATTCTTCTAAACGTTAGCGAATATAAGCCCAATCGACCCAATCTTTCTTCATACATCATTCCTGCCATCCCAGGTATCAGTCTGGTGAATCTTCGCTGCACTCCCTCCATGGCAAGCACATCCTTCCACAGATAAGGCGACCAAAACTGCACACAATACTCAAGGTGTGGTCTCACAAAGGCCTTGTGCAACTGCAGCAAGACATCCTTGCTCCTGTACTCGAATCCTCTCGCTACGAAGGCCAGCATACTATTTGCTGCCTTAACCGCCTGCTGCACCTGCATGCTTACCATCAGCGACTGGTGCACAAGGCCACCCACGTCTCGTTGCACTTCCGCTTTTTCCAACCTATTGCCGTTCAGATAATAATCTGTCTTCCTGTTTATGCCATAAAAGTGTATAACCTCGCATTTATCCACATTATACTGCGTCTGCCTTGCATCCACCCAATCATTCAACCTGTCCAAATCACACTGGAGTTTCTCTGCATCCTCCACACAATACACACGCCCATCCAGCTTTGTGTGGTCTGCAAACTTGGAGATATTACATCTAGTTCCCTCGTCTAGATCAGTAATATATGTTGTGAATAGTTGGGGTCCATGCACCGATCCCTGCGGTACCCCACTAGTCACTGCCTGCCACTCGGAAAAAGACCCGTTTATTCAAATCTTTGCTTCCTGTCTGCCAGTCAGTTATCTATCCAAATCAGTACCTTACCCGCAATCCCATGTGCTTTAACTTTACACGCCAATCACTTATGCGGGACCTTATCGAAAGTCTCCTGAAAGTTCAAATACACCTCATCCACTGGTTCTTCCTTATATATCCTACCAGTTACATCCTCAAAAAATTCAAATAGATTAGTCAAGCATGATTTACCTTTGGTATATCCATGTTGATTTTTTCTGATCCTGTCATGGTTTTACAATTGCTCTGCTATTATATCTTTTATAATGGACTCTAGCATTTTCCCCACTAACAATGTTAGGCTTACCAGTCTATAATTCCCTGTTTTCTCTCTACCACCTTTTTTAAATAGTGGTGTTACATTAGCTACCCTCCAATCAATGGGAACTATTCCAGGGTCTATAGAATTTTGGAAGATGACCAACAACGTATCTACTATTTCTAGGGCCACTTCTTAAGTCCCCTAGGATGAAGATTATCAGGCACTGGGGATTTATCGGCCTTCATGCCTTCAATTTCCCTAACACTATTTCCCTACATACACTGATTTGATTCAATTCATCCGTCTCATTAGACCCTATGTTACCCGACATATCTGGAAGGTTATTTGTGTCCTCCTTTGTGAAGACAGAACCAAAGTATCAATTTAATTGGTCTGCCAATTCATTGTCCCCCTTGTCCATGTTGGTACCAACGACATAGATTGGAAAAGGAAGGAGGTTCTGCTGAGGGAGTTTGAGCAGCTAGGGGCCAAATTAAAAAGCAGAACCACAAGGGTAATAATCTCTGGATTATTACCTGAGCCACGAGCAAATTTGGCTAGGACAAATAAAATCAGAGAGTTAAATGCGTGGCTCAAAGACTGGTGTGGGAGAAATGGGTTTTGCTTCCTGGTACACTCGCACCAGTACTGGGGCAGGAGGGAGCTGTTCCGTTGGGATGGGCTACACTTGGCCAGTGCTGCGACTAGAGTCCTGGCGGATCATATAACTAGGGCTGTAGAGAGGGCTTTAAACTAACTAGTGGGGGGGGGGAGGTTCCTAGAGAGCAAATAATAAAAATGACAACAGAGAAGGTCATAGACTTAGGTAGCAGTGGGGAAATTGAAAACCAGAGCGTGTCAGGATGGGGCAGAAGGTATGGAGTAAAAGGTAAAGTAATAAAAAGGGCAAAAGGAGGAACTAAGCGTCACAAAACATCTTTGAAAGTTCTCTATCTGAATGCACGTAGCATTCGTAACAAAATAGATGAGTTAATGGCACAAATAACTACATATGGGTATGATCTTGTGGCCATTACAGAAACATGGCTGCAGGGTGACAATGCCTGGGAATTAAACATGCCAGGTTATTTAACGATCAGGAAGGACAGGCAGGAAGGAAGGGGAGGTGGGGTGGCGATGTTAATAAAGGAAGGATTCACTGTAATACAGAGAAATGAAATTGGGTTAAAAGATCAGGATAATGAAACAGTTTGGGTGGAGGTAAAAAATAATAAGGGGAAAAAAACACTAGTGGGCGTAGTCTATAGGCCTCCGAACAGTGGCAACTCTGCTGGACGGAGTATCAATCAGGAAATAGTAGAGGCTTGTAATAAGGGAACATCTATAATTATGGGGTATTTTAACGATCATATTAGTTGGACAAATCAAATTGGGCAGGGCTGCCTTGAGGATGAGTTCATTGAGTGTATTAGGGATGGGTTTCTTGAGCAGTATGTAACAGAACCGACCAGTGGGCAAGCAACCTTAGATCTGGTACTTTGTAACGAGACAGGATTAATTAAAAATGTCCTAGTAAAGGATCCCCTTGGAATGAGTGATCATAACATGGTTGAATTCCATATTCAATTAGAGGGTGAGAAGGTTGGATCTCAAACAAGCATGCTAAGCTTGAATAAAGGAGACTATGAAGGTATGAGAGTGGAATTGAGTAAAGTGGATTGGGAAAATAGATTAAAGGGTAAGACGATACATGATCAGTGGTGTACATTTAAGGAGTTATTTTACAACTTCCAAAAAAATATATATTCCACTGAGAAGAAAAGGGTGTAAAAGAAAAGACAGCCATCCGTGGCTAAATAAAAAATTAAGGATAGTATTCGACTGAAAACCAGGGCATATAAGGTAGCTAAATCTAGTGGGAGGATAGAGGATTGGGAAAACTTTAAAAGACAGCAAAAAATAACAAAAAGATTGATTGAAAAACGGGAGATAGATTATGATAGTAAATTAGCACAAAATATAAAAACAGATAGTAAGAGATTTTGTAGTTATATCAAAAGTAAAAGGTTGGCTAAAGTAAATGTTGGTACCTTAGATGATGAGACTGGGAAATTAATGGTGGGAAATATGGAGATGGCAAAAACACTGAATGAATATTTTGTATCAGTCTTTACAGTAGAAGACACTAAGAATATCCCAACACTGGACAAACAGGGGGCTAAAGGGGGGGAGGAGCTAAACACAATCAAAATCACTAAGGAAGTGGTACTCGGTACAATAATGGGACTCAAGCCAGATAAATCACCTGGACCTGATGGCTTACATCCTAGGGTCTTGAGGGAAGTGGCGGTAGGGATTGTGGATGCATTGGTAATAATTTTCCAAAACTCCCTGGACTCGGCAAAGGTCCCGGCAGACTGGAAAACTGCTAATGTAACACCCTTATTTAAAAAGGGCAGTGGACAGAAGGCTGGAAACTATAGACCGGTTAGCCTAACATCTGTGGTAGGTAAAATTTTGGAGTCCATTATTAAGGAGACAGTAACAGGACATTTGGATAATCATAATTTAATAGGACAAAGTCAGCATGGTTTTATGAAGGGGAAGTCATGTTTGACAAATTTGCTGGAGCTCTTTGAGGAAGTAACATATAGGGTGGATAAGGGGGAACCAGTGGATGTAGTGTATTTAGACTTCCAAAAGGCATTTGACAAGGTGCCACTCAGAAGATTATTGCTTAATGTAAAAAATCACGAGATTGGGGGTAATATTCTGGCATGGATATAGGATTGGCTATCTAACAGAAGGCAGAGAGTTGGGATAAATGTTTCATTCTCAGACTGGCAATCAGTAACTAGTGGTGTTCCGCAATGGTCCGTGCTGAGCCCCCAACTCTTTACAATCTATATTAACGATTTGGAGGAGGGGACCGAGTGTAACATATCAAAGCTTGCAGATGATACTAAGATGGGAGGGAAAGCAGTGAGTGATGAAGATATAAAAAACCTGCAAGGGGACATAGACAGGCTAAGTAAGTGGGCAGAGATTTGGCAGATGGAATACAATACTGGAAATTGTGAGGTTATGCACTTTGGCAGAAAAAATCGGAGAGCAAGTTATTATCTTAATGGCAAGAAACTGGAATATACTGAAGTACAAAGGGATCTGAGGGTCCTGGTGCACGAAACTCAAAAGGTTAGTATGCAGGTGCAGCAAGTGATTAAGACGGCCAATGGACTGTTGGCTTTCATTGCTAGGCGGATAGAATATAAAAATAGGGAGGTATTCCTTCAGTTGTACAAGGTATTGGTGAGACCGCACCTGGAATAGTGCGTACAGTTTTGGTGTCCATACTTAAGAAAGGACATACTTGCTATCGAGTCAGCACAAAGAAGGTTCACTCGGTTAATCCCGGGGATGAGGGGATGGACATATGAGGAGAGGTTGAGTAGATTGGGACTCTACTCATTGGAGTTCAGAAGAATGAGAGGCGATCTTATTGAAACATATAAGATTGTGAAGGGGTTGGATCGGGTGGATGCGGGGAGGATGTTCCCGATGATGGGTGAAACTAGAACTAGGGGGCATAGTCTTAGAATAAGGGGCTGCTCTTTCAAAAATGAGATGAGGAGGAACTACTTCACTCAGAGGGTGGTAGGTCCATGGAATATGCTGCCGCAATAAGCTGTAGAAGCTACATCATTACATAAATTTAAAACAGAAATAGACAGTTTCCTAGAAGTAAAGTGAATTAAGGGTTATGGGGAGCGGGCAGGAATTTGGACATGAGTCTAGATTCGGATCGGTCATGGCCCTGAGGGTAGCGGAGCGGGCCCAGGGGCCATGTAGCCTGATCCTGCTCCTATTTCCTGTGTCTAATTCTGTTAGATTCAGGAGATGGTTCTGTGATAGTGGATTGGCAGTTAGGATCAGATCAGCCATGATCTTATTGAATGGTGGAGCAGGCTCAGGGGGCCGATTGTCCTACTCCTGCTCCTATTTCTTATGTTCTTATGTTCTTATGTTCTTATAAATTCCCCTGATTCTGACAGCAAGAGACTGACGCTTGACTTCACCAATCTTTTTCTCTTTACATATCTATAGAAGCTTTTACAGTCAGTTTTTATGTTCCTTGCAAGCTTACTCTCATATTCTATTTCCCCCCACTTGATTAATTCTTTGGTCCTCCTTTGCTGAATCCTAAACTGCTCCCAGTCCTCAGGTTTGTTGCATTTTCTGGCCAATTTAAATGTCCTCTCCTTGGATCTTATGCTAACCTGAATTTCCTTTGTTAGCCACGGTTGTGTCATCTTTTTTGTTTCATTTGTATGCCAAACAGGGATGAACAAATTCTGTAGTTCACCCATGCGAAGTGTAAATATTTGCCATTGCCTATCCACCATCAACCCTTTAAGTAACGTTCCCCAATCCATCCTAGCGAACTCGCGCCTCATACCATCATAGTTCCCTTTATTTAAATATACAGGACCCTAGTCTCTGAGTCAACTACTTTACTCTCCAGCTTAATGAAGAATTCTATTATACTTTGATCGCTCCTCCCCAAGGGGCCTCGCACAACAACATTGCTAATTAATCATTTCTCATTACATAATACCCAGTCTAAGATGGCCTGATCTCTAGTTGGTTCCTCGACATACTGGTCCATGAACCCATCCCGTCTACATTCTAGGAATTCCTCCTCCACAGTATTGTTACAAATTTGGTTCGCCCAATAATTATGTAGATTAAAGTCACCCTTGAAAGCTGCTGTGCCCTTATTGCACGCATCTATAATTTCCCGTTTAATGCCATCCCCAACCACAGCATGAATGTTTGGGATTCTGTATAAAACTCCCACTAACGTTTTTTGCCCCTTGGTATTTCTCAGTCTACCCATACAGACTCCACATCATCAGAGCTAATATCCTTCCTTACTATTGTGTTAATCTCCTCTTTTATCGGCAATGCTACCCCACTTCCTTTCAATTTTGCCTGTCCTTCCTGATTATAGAATAGACCTGGATGTTGAATTCCCACCCTTGGTCACCCTGGAGCCATGTCTCCATAATTCCAATTACATCATATCCGTTTACATCAATGTGCACAGCAAATTCATCTACCTTATTACGAATGCACCTCGCATTAAGAGACAAGGCTTTCAGGCTTGTTTTTTTAACATTCTCAGTCCTTTTAGAATTATTATTTACTGTAGCCCTGCTTGATTTACACACTTTATTTCTCTGCCTTCCACTTTTGCTTTTCTCCTTCCAGACTTTTATTTCTGTCCCTACTTCCCTTTCCTCTGTCTCCCTGCACAGGCTACCAACCCTTTGCCATTTTATTTTAAACCCTCCCCAACAGCAGTAGCAAACTCTCCCTCTAGGATATCGGTCCCTGCCCCGCCCCGGTGCAAACCGTCCAGTTTGTACTGGTCCCACCTCCCCCAGTTCCAGTGTCCCAGGAATTTGAATCCCTCCTCCTTGCACCATTATTCTAGCCACGTATTCATCTGAAATATTCTTCTATTAAAACTATTAGTAGTGGGGTTCTAATTCATTGGATATTCAGTCTCATGCCATAAACACTCGGACACCTAGTCTGAAGAATACGCTTTGGGCCGGGTCTCACAGGGTAACTTTGTTCAGTATTAATTACTGTTCTCGTTCATATTGTACAGAGAGAGAGAAACAAACAGATAGACAGACAAGGACAGAGGGACATACATATAGAAATTAAGAAGGTGGTATGGAAGAGAATGAGAGAACGAGAGAAGCATATGGAAAGACTGGAAGGGCCACAGGGACAGACGAAAACAAACAGATAAAGACAGCAGAGAGAGACTGATAGAGACAGATAGACCGAGAAAGATAATTACAGACATAGCGAATGCAAGGAAGAATGAGAATTGGAATAAAGATAGAAAGGAGAGAGAAATGGAATGAGGTGGAGATACTACTGCTGAAAAGTGGCAGAATCAAGAAGGTGTGAATAATGGTTTGGAGGTGAGGGACTGATGTCCAGAAACAGAGGGAGAACTGGGAAAGAAAAATTACAGAACGTTAGCTGGATAGAAATAACATGTAACTGAGAAACGGTACAACAATGGAAAGCTTATTGGAAAGAGCTGATTGAGGGAAAAGTAAACAGAGAAAGAGAGTCATCTATAGAGAGAGACAAAAACAGAGAGTCAGACAGTGACAGGAGAGAGAAACAGACAGAGAGGGGGAGAGAAAGTCAGAAGGAGGGAGGGACAGAGCGCGACAGACAGAGAGAGTCAGAGAGTGAGAGAGAGCGACAGAGAGTCACAAGAAGCCAGGGGTGAAATTTAAAGGTAGACAGGACTGAGACAGAAAAACAGAAAGAGAAAGAGACCGACAGAATGACAGATGGGACAGAGAGAGAGAGCCAGAGAGACATAGGATAGAGACACAACTGCGTTGCCCATTTCAGAGTAGAACTTGTTGGCAAAGAGGTGATGCAGATGTTGCCTGGAACGTCGGGCTTTCTGTGGCTCGTGGCCCAGATGTGTTCATCGGGTCTATAGGTGTCTTATCGCCAATTGAAAAACAGTTGGATTTCGGGGCTTCCCAATGCGTAGTTTACAAATTTCCTGGTAACCACAAAATATGTATTTCCTCCAAAAATTGTGCGTTTCGCTGATTTCATTTTCGAATCTGGAGTTCTCTGCACGGTATTGCTACAGTCTCTGAAATTTACAACAATGGGGAAGGCTTTAAAAGAGAAAACAATATCGTGACACTTATATTTTGACATACTCTAGATTGTTAAAATATTATGATTTCTCATTCAACTTTGCTGTATCCAAAGCGAAGATGTAGTGACAGGTTCTGGCTACGAGGCGGCTCTGTGAATAGAGTTGCTGATGTCTCCCATCTCAGTTGTCACCTTGTATTCAAGGAATAACATATCCATTACCTAGTGATCAGCAGCAGCAAGGGAATATTTAAGTTATTTTTTACGTTGTTTTTTCACTTCGGATGTGAGCACCACTGGCAATGCCAGACTTTATTGCCCATCACTAGTTTTCCTTGAGAATGTGGTGGTGACTCGTCTTCTTGAAGCGCTGTAGTCCGTGAGGTGCAGTTACTCCACAATGCTGTTTGATAGGGAGTTCCAGGATTTTGAACCAGCGATGATGCCAAAATGATTATATATTTCCACGTCAACATGGTGTGTTCACTACAATGGAAATTGTAGATGATGGTGTTCCAGTGTAGCTGCTGCCCTGTTCCTATATGCAAGATGTCAAGAGTTGGGCAGGTGCTGTCAAATTAGCCTTAGCGTTTTGCTGTTGTGCATCTTGTAGATGGTACATACTGAAGCCTCAGTGTACCAGTGCTGGAGAGAGTGACTGTTTGTGGATGGGGTGTCCTTCAAGCGGGCTGCTTGTTCTGGATTGTGTCGAGTTTCTTCAGTATTGTTGGAGCTGCATCCATGCAGACAAGTGGAGAGTAATCCGTCACACTCCTGACTTCTCTCTTATGGGTGTTGGATAGATATTGGGGAGTCAGGAGCTGAGTTATACGCCGCAGAATACCCAGCCTCGCACCTGACTTGTAGTCACATAATTTATCAAGCTGCTCCAGTTAAATTTCTGTTCTCTTGTGACCCCTAGGATGTTGGTTGTGGGGGATTCGACGATGGCAATGCCATTGAATGTCAAAGAGCAGTGGTTTTCACTTTTGGAGGTAGTCATTGCCTGGCATTATTTGGCGTGAATGGCATTTGTCAATTATCAGCCCAAGCTTGGATGTTGTCCAGGGCATGCTGTATGTGGGCATGCACTGCTTCTTTAACTGCGCAATAGCGAATGCAACACTGCGAAATCTTCAGCGAAAATATGATTAGTCTGACATTATACCAGTGCGAAGGTCATTGAAGAAGCATCTGAAGATGCTTGGGCCTAGGACACTGCGCTGTGGAACTTCTGCAGCTTTGTCATGGGACTGAGATTATTGGCCTGCAACAACCGCTCTCTGCTAGGCAAGATTTTAGTCAGTGGAGAGTTTTCACAATCATCTTCATCGAATTCAGTTTTGTTTGGCTTTCTTACTGCCGCACTCAGTCTAATGCTTCATTGTTATCAAGAGCAGTCATTCTCACCTCACCACTGGAATTTATATATGTTATCTATGTTTGGACAAAAGATGTAATGAGGTCTGGAGCTGAGTGGTCCTGGTGGAACATAATCTGTGAATCGGTGAGCAATTATTGGTGAGTAATTGCAGCTTGATGACACTATCGACACCTTCCATCACTTTGCAGATGGTTGAGAGTCAGCTGATATGGTGAGAATTGGCCGGACTGGGGCCTAGAAATTCAGTAAGGCCCCGCCAGGTCTTTAGCGCCCGAAATTTAGCGCTCGCCCGGATTCCCGTAGCGCCCGCCTGAAATTCAGTTGCGGCGCCCCAAGACAGAGACGGGCGCTATTGCAGGGCTTGGCCGCCTCGCTTGGGGCGATGAAAGACAATTGCAGGCGTCCAGCTGCTGCTGCGGCACCCGATGCGGTGCGGCAGGCTGGGGTACTGCAGGCCTCCTCCTTCTCTTAAGGCGGAGCTGCCTGCAGCCGTGAGATCGCCGCTGGATTCCCCCGGCAAATGAGCCTGGCACCATGGAGAAGTGCCGGGCTTGCGGGAGTCAGACACCAATGCCGCGGGGGGTGGTGGTGCAGGAGTCCGGGGAGGGAGGTGCGGCCAGGCGGCCGCCGGGAAAGCAGCCGACCGCCCCTCCACCTTTATGCGCCGGCCTCTCGGAGCTGCAAGGCACCGTTTTTCAAACGCTGTTTGCGGCCGCCACGGGCGAGGCGGCCGCAACTGAATTTGGCGGTCGGCACGGAATCTCATTGGAACCGGGGCGCTGCGCACACCGATGACGTCATCAGTGCCGGCGCAGCGCTACCGGCTAACGCCGATGTTAGGGACCAACTGAATTTCGGGCGCTAAAATACTTCCAGCACAAACCACTCTTTAGCCAATAAGTGGGCGCAAACGCGACTGAATTTCAAGCCTGGATTTTTAAATATGTGAAATGTTAGCAGGAGTAGGCCATTCGAGGCTGCTCAGGCATTCAATAAGATCAAGGCTTTGTAACAATTTGATGCAACCGAATGGTTTGCTAGACCATTTTTGAAAGAGTCAAACACCTGGTTTTGGGTCTTGAGTCAAATATATAGGCCAGACCAGGAAAGAACTGCAAATTTCCTTCTCTTAAGGGCATTAGAGATCCAGTTGCGCTTTTACAACATTCTGTTAGCTTTCATGGTCACCATTACGTGAAACTAGCTTTATATTCTCAATTATTTGGGAGATTTGAACTCACATCTAGCAAGATCATCAGTCGAGGCCTAGGGAATCCTACTCCAGTAACATAACCACTATGCTACCGCACCTGTAACTGTAAGGTCAGATTGCCGGTGGTGATCCCAATACTAATATTGCTGGTGGTGATCCCAATACTAACTTTGCTGGTGGTGATCCCAATCCTAACATTGCTGGTGGTGATCCCAATACTAACATTGCTGGTGGTGATCCCAATCCTAACATTGCTGGTGGTGATCCCAATACTAAACTTGTTGGTGGTGATCCCAATACTAACATTGCTGGTGGTGATCCCAATACTAACATTGCTGGTGGTGATCCCAATACTAACATTGCTGGTTGTGATCCCAATAATAACATTGCTGGTGGTGATCCCACTACTAACATTGCTGCTGATGATCCCACTACTAACATCGCTGGTGGTGATCCCAATACTAACATCACTGCTGGTGATCCCAATCCTAACATTGCTGGTGGTGATCCCAATACAAAACTTGTTGGTGGTGATCCCACTTCTAACATTGCTGGTGGTGATCCCAATACTAACATTGCTGGTGGTGATCCCAATACTAACATTGCTGGTGGTGATCCCACTACCAACATTGCTGGTGGTGATCCCACTACTAACATTGCTGCTGGTGATCCCACTACTAACATTGCTGGTAGTGATACCAATACTAACATTGCTGGTGGTGATCCCACTACTAACATTGCAGATGTTGATTCCATTACTAACAATGCTGGGTGAAAATCCCGAAATTATCATTAACTGTTGTGTCGCTGTTCTAACATTATATGTGGTTGTGGAGTAACACCTCCCAAACTAGCGAACTCTACCACCTAGAAGGACAAGGGCAGCAAGCGTATGGAAACAACACCAACTCCAAGTTCCCCTACATGTCACATACCATCCTGACTTGGAAATATATCACTGATCATTCAGTGTCGCTGAGTCAAAATCCTTGAACTCCCTCCTTAACAGCCTTGTGGGAGTAGCTTCAGCACATGGAGTTCAGCCGTTCAAGAAGATGGTTCACCACCACCTTCTCAGGGGCAACTTGGGAGGGGCAATAAATGCTGGTCTTGCCAGCGAAATTAAAATACTGGCCAAACCGAGTAAAGGCAACATATTTCCTTCACTGAAGGACATCAGTGAACCAGTTAGGTTTATATGACAATCCAGTAGCTTCATCGTCAACTTTAATCATGTTATTTTTTGCTGATTTATTTAATTAACTGAATTCAAATTCAGCAAATTGCCATCTGTGCGATTTGAGCTGTCGTCGCAGGATAATTAGCCCATGTTTCTGGATTTCTGTGTCAAAAACTTAACTACCATGCTAAAGTAACCTGTTACTGTTACTGAAAACATTGTTTTTTTCAATACTTGACTATCCTCATTCATTTATATCACCCAGTCCATCCACTTTACCAATCATTTATATATCCCAGTCCATTTACTTTTCAACCCATTGACAGATCATCATCCATTGACTGTCCCAATACATTGATATGACCTAGTCCATTGACTTTCACAATCCATTGATATGAACCAGTCCATTGACTTTCCCAATCCACTGAAACTTCAATAGGCCTTTGATAAGTTACCATAGAGTACACGTGTGACTAAGTTCAGGCCATGTGGAGATAGGGGCAAACAGCAGAATGCAAAGTTAACTGTCGACACAGCAGAAAACAGAGGGTGGCGGATAAAGGTATTTACTCAGACTGGCAGCAGATGGAAAGTGATGTCATACAGGGATCGGTGCAGGGACCACAGCTGTTCACCATTTACACACGTTGCTTGGACTCGAGAATCTGAAGTACAATATTAAAATTTGCATTTAACTCCGAATTGGAAGGTATAGTTAAACTGAGAGGCAGGTTGAGAAAGCAGTTAAATAAACTTTACGGGATACTGGGCAGCATAAAAAGATTAATAGTGTACAAAACCATGTAAATTATGATGAACCTGTATAAAACACTGGTTCGGCCTCAACTGGAGTATAATTCCTAATTCTGGGCACCGCACTTTCAGAAGGATGTGAAGGCCTTAGAGATCGTGCAGAACTGATTTACGAGAATGATTCCAGGGATGAGGAACTTCAGTTACCTGGATAGCCTGGAGAAGCTGGGATTGTCCTCCTTAGAGCACAGAAGATTGAGAGGAGATGTGATAGAGATCTGTCAACTCATGAGGGGTCAGGACAGAGTAGATAGAGAAAAACTGTTTACATTGGCAATAGGGTCGAGAACCAGAGGACACAGATTAAGGTAATTGTCAGAAGAACCAAAGGCGACATGAGGAGATACTTTTTACTCAGCAAGTGTTTAGGATCTGGAATGCAATTCCTGAAAGAGTGGTGCGAGAAGACTCAATCACAGCTTTCAAAAGGGAGTTGGATAAGTTTCTCCAGGATAAAAAAGTGCACGTCTCCGGGGAAAGGGCTTGGGAGTTGAACGAGCTGAAGTGCTCTTGCAGTGGCTCTACGGGCCGAATGGCATTCATCCATAAGAACATAAGAAACAGGGGCAGGACTAGGACATTTAGACTTTCGAGCCGGCTCCGCCATTTAGTAAGATTCTACCACATTTCCACTTCTGTAACCATTCTATGATTCTATAATTCTGAGGAAGATAGCAATAACATACAATAAAATGGTAACAAACTTGCAGGATGTGAGTGTAAATGGCCAACTAATTTCAGTATAAGAATGTGAAGTGCTGTATTTTGGTAGCAGTAATAAGGAGGCCAAATACTCCGATAGAAAAGTTATAATAAACTTGTATAGACACTTGGTTAGTCCACCCTTGGTGAACTGTGCACAGATTGGACTCCATCTTACAAAAAATGATATTGAGGCCTTGGCGAAGGTGCAAACAGACTGGGCTTGCGGCAGGTGGTGAGACAACCAACATGAGGGAAGACCTACTTGACTGAGACGTTATAACTTTCTGGAACAACTGAACAGGCAGGGATTATTTTCCCTAGAAAAGATAAGGCTGAGGTGTGACTAAATAGATGTTCTAAAATTATGAGTTGCAGACGTAGAGAACATGTTTCAACATCTGGGGGTTATCCGAAAATAGGGGTGATAAATAAAGTGAGTCACTAATAAATGAGAAATGAATTCAGGATTAACTTCTTTATCCAGAGTGTGTTTAGAATGTGGAAGTCGCAACGACACGGAGTATGTTGAGGCGAATAGCATTAATGCATCACAAAGGGAGATGGAAAAGTACCGGCTAGCAGTAAGAACCCTAGCTCCGTGTGCGGGGATGACATTTCATATAATAACATTGAAAATTGTTGAAGGTCTGGAGTCTGGCTTCTGGAGTTTGACATCTGGAGTGGGGCGTCCGGGGTCACTGATAAAGCGTTGAGGCTTTGCAGTGATCAAATGATAATCCGTTGTTCTTGTAATCCGCAGAGTGCGGGATGCTCCCCCATTCTTGCTTGTGTTGGTTTTGAATATTTTAGGTGATCATTTCGCTGCAAGCCTGCAAGGCCAATTTACCCTTTCTGGGGTGCAGTGCAATAAGCCGAAAGAAGCATAGCAGGTGGGGTCTAATCAAAGCTCGAAACAACTCAAGCATAACTTGCTACACTTTGTATTCCAGCTCGCTTGAGATAAATGTCCGCATTCCTTTAGCCTTTTTGACTGGGCCACGAGCACGTTATTTAACAAACATTGGCGCGGATTTTCCGGGGCTTTTGACCACGGACGTGGTTTTAAGTGCCCCAAATGTTCAGAGTTTCCGCATGTAATGTGCATGCGCGATAACCCGAAACTCGAGATCTGTCAAGGTTTTGCTTCACAGAGCATGCGCATCTGCAGGAAATGTAAATTCGCTGGCACGGAGTTGGGCTCTTTGTGCAACTAGTGTATAATGAATGCCCATCAAACACAAACAGGAACAAGCATGTGTAATGCCTTGTTTTACCAGGATAAGTGTGTAAATATATATTTAAATATTTTTAAAATCAGTTAACCACATAACAACCTTTAAAATTAGTTGATGTTATTTTTGGCCCCTTGAAAATGTTTACATTTATTTTTCAAAGCAATTAATTTTTATTTTAAATGGTTAATTAAATTGTATATTAATTCATTTTGGACATGTGATGATTTATTTTCAGAGATGTGAAAGTTTGTTTTTTGGGATTCCTATTATGCTTATGGGGAGTGCGTATGTAAGTGGAATCCCAATAAGCATAACGGAAATCACCCTTTTTGATTGGGTGGACCGGCCCACATGATCCCAGGAATGGTTATGTACCGCATGCGCCCCTGGGATATGTGGGCCTTTACTCAGGGATCCGCCTGCAGGCCCAGGAGCGGGAGTCTTCGAAGGGAGGGAGGCACCAGGTAGGTGCGGACTTTACTTGCAGTTCAGACCTCATTAACTACAATGGGATCTTGCGTGCTACTCACAACGTTTATTTTTTTAACGAATTTGTAGAAAAGTAGAATGTTTGTAAGTGAGATTTCCTAGTGATATTGTAGTTATAGGACAAGTCTGCTTTGGATGATATGTTGGCTGAAGACAAAGGCTGTTAGGTTTTGAATTAATATATAATGTAAACCACTGAATCTGTTGAAATATAGTTGACTACACCACCAGCACTTTAATTATATTTTCCGTATTAACAATCCTATTACAAACATACAAAGGTTAAGGAATATCCGGGACCTGAATGTGTGCGTGACCCTGGTCTTAATCCATTCGATAAGGTGGACCATGACGAGCTGTTTCACCTTGACCAGAACAGGTGCACCAGATGACACTGTGTGACTGAAGGGGGGTAAATACAAAACTAATCACTGGAAAGATTGTTTCAGTGAGCGACGGTCTATCTATGGAACAGGATTCCATCCTAATCCTTATAATTAAAACTAGACGACAGGGGAGTTCAGGGGAAATAGAGCAGCAAAATTAGAAGTAGAATAAAGGGGAATTTAGAAGAACAGAGTAAACATTTAATTAGAAATGGAGAACAGTAAAATTAAGTGCAATAAATTAACCATTAATTAGAACTAGAATAAAGGGAATATAGGCATAATATAGGATAAGGGGTAGGCCATTTATAACTGAAATGAGGAGGAATTTCTTCACCCAGAGAGTGGTGAACCTGTGGAATTCTCTACCACAGAAGGCAGTACAGGCCAATTCATTAAATATATTCAAGAAGGAGTTGGATATGTTTCTTCAGGCTAAAGGTATCAAGGGGTATGGGCAGAAAGCAGGGACCGGGTACTGAATTTGGATGATCAGCCATGATTGCATTGAATGGCGGAGCAGGCTCGAAGGGCCGAATGACCTACTCCTGCTCCTATTTTCTATGTTTCTATGTTTCTATGTTACACATAAGTGGTTTAATTAGAAATAGAGGACAGGGGAAGAAAGCGATTGTTCAATTAGGAATAGAGGGCAAGGGGATTCAGGGGAATAAACGAACTGTCTAGTTTCAAATAATATAAAAGGAGACATGGGATAACATAGTAACTGTTGATTTAAAATAATGGGACTGAGGAGACAGTAACTGTTTATTTAGAAATAGCCGAGAGGGGAATGTTACGGAAACACAGTAATTGTTTAATTAGAAATTGGGGTGCATGGAACATAGTAACCATGTATATGGATTTACTTGACAGGGGAACACAGTTATTGGTTAATAACAAATAGAGGGCATGGAATGTCAGGGAAACTCAATAAAAGTTTAATTAGAAATCGAAAAGCTCAAATGGAGTATAACAACGTTTTAATTATAAACAGGGGACGGGGAATCACAACCACATCAGATTGAATGTGACCCGGTAATGTAATGGTTAATTATTCTTGCCTGTCCTTTCTAATTTACCTATTGAGTTTGGATGATGTGTTTGATTGGCCGAAGACATAGGCTGTTAGATTTTGAATTAATATATAATGTGAACCACTGAATCTGTTGAAATATTGTTGACTACTCCACCAGCACTTAAATTATATTTTCCGTATTAACGATTGTATTTGGATGCAGTTGGAACTAAAATATCTGCCTGCTGCCTGACTCCTGCCTTAAATATTGTGGGTCATCTGAATCGAGATGAATGAGAATATGCTTCTTACACAGAACTGTCCGCAACTGATGAGCATATTCCCCAGAATTTGGATGTCATCCGAATTGGCCGAGCGCAGGCTCCACGGGGACCTGAAACCAATTGTATTTTGGCTTTTGGAGAATGTCAACGTCAAGTGGAACCTTAAAGAGTGACGGCTAAAGTGGACTCTTAATCACAGTTAGTAAATGGAGCCCATTCACAATTAAATTACAAAGGGATTAGTGTAATGTTTTCAATAAGACTCTTGAACATTGGAGTGAGTTGCTATAGATTTATTAAGCACATATTGAATGCAATAGTATTTAAGTATACAATTAAACTTTAGGAATTAGCACCACACCTGATATTGGTTGGGTGGTGAGCTTCTTAGGCTTCTACCAAACCAAATATTCATTAAAACTGCCAGTTCTCATGTATTTTTCTCATTCCCTGTACTTGCCAAGCCACACAATCCTGCCTTACAAGATTATATCACATTTTAAATAAAAATCCATTTAAGCTAATTTAATTTACATATATGATCGATAGTTTTACTCTTCATCGATAAAATTCGAATTGTACCAATTGATATATTTAGTAGTAAGTCTGTCTTTGTTTCTGTATCTATTGTACTAATTGGAAATGGTGATGGATTGCCCGGATGTTTTCCTTTGCAGAAGTGTCTTCCCTCACCGTTAGCAAATGGTTAAAGGTCCCTGAAATTGATTAATCTGTTTTCAATGTCATGAGTTTAATTAAATCGCTTATGACTTCATCCTGAAACTGGCCATTGCTGCAGCGTCAGAGCTGGCCCAATAGCCCAGTGGTACTTGACATAGATTTATACTTCACTGCATAACGGGAAGAGACTAATGGTTAACATTACTACAGTAGATAGACAAACCAATACAGTATAGCATTAGAAGAATTTCGGATGGTCTGATTAACCATTTCCTTACAATGCTCCCTTTGTTGGCGTGAACATATTTAAGGTCAACACTAAACAATTTTTCATCAACATCATATATCTATCTCGACCTATTCTATGGTACAGAAAGCTGCACCTTGATTTTACATATACTCTCGCTCACCAGAGCCACATCAACCACGTCATGTACTGGTGTCATCAACGTGACTGACCATGCCTTGGGATCCATTCTTCATCAAGCATATCACCTGCTATTTGGTTTATGCACGACATGTCACTTCTGCACACTCAGCGATTCCAAAGATTATGCCATGCGAGAAATTGAATACATGTCAACCCTTTTATATCTGGCTATCATATCGAAGGACCAGGTGTGTGGGGGTGTTTGATTAGAATCTCCCCCTGCATGGTCCTGATGTTTCGGATAGTGACCAAGCTATCAAATACATTCTTCTCATTGTTCAGTATAAACAAGGACACAGCCATTTCCAATAAAAATTTAACAATTATCCATCTTAACTACACTTACCTGACTATCACTAGATTGTGATTTGATAGCAGATTGATGTATCTCGGCGAATGGTGCCCAGGTGATTTAAGTAAAGAAGGGCTTTAAATGTATAGATAGAAACAGACTGCTTCCATTAGTTGAGGATCAAGAGCTAACGGCCAGAGATACATATTTTCTGTTCGGAGGCCACCTGCGTGCGGAGAACTCCGATCAGGAAATATCTACGAACTTACCTGAGGGATCCCAAGGCGCCGACACTTCCAATCCTGGGCCTCTCCAAACACCAAGTGTGCAGGGCCCACGTATCTCAGAGGCGCAGGAAGTTCGCAATTGTCCCTGGGATCAAGTGGGCCAGCCGAGCCAATAGAAGAAGGGAATCTCACTTGATGCACTTGACAGATAGACCTGTCAAATACATGAATGGAGATCACCCCAAAAACACAGTAAAGCTTTAAATGCATTTAAAAACACCATCCCCTTTTTAAACTAATTTGAAATTGCAATAAATTAAATATTTTAAACAAACATTTATTTTTTGAAAAAAATAATTAAAGTTTTTTACGGGGCTAACAATAAACTTACTTCTTTCAAAAGTATTTTTAAATGATTAATGAGTGAAAAAAACATTTCAACTCTTTTCCTGGTAAAAGCAGGCCTTTCGCCTGCTTTTATCAAGATTCAGAAATCTAAGGGTTTTCTGCGGGCGGAGGGTCTCCAGAAAGCGGAATTCTCTGCCCGCGGATGCCGTTTTACAGGGCAGGCAGAGGATCTGTCAAGATAATCCTTGGCAGATCGGAAATGCCGGTTTTCAGCGCATGCGCTGTGCATGCCTGAAACCGTTTTTTCCGATGTCCCTACAGGTGCTTCCACGGCGGCTACAGACCCATAGGGATCTGAATATCCGGTGCAATATATGTTAGAGACTTAGAACAAAAGGTAGTAGGAAACACTTTACACGGTGAGTTGTGAGACTGGAAATAACGGAGGCAGAAATTATGTCAGTATTGAAGTTTAATTTATATAGCTGGATGAGTAACAATAGGTTGAAGTGATGTTGACACCGGTCGGGTAAATTGGATAGAACTAATTACTGGGGTGGAGTGTAAACGCCGACAAGGACTGGTTGGAACTTATGGACTGTGCCCCTGTTATAACATTCCAACATTGTGATGATCAATTGAGATTTCAAGTAAATATCTTTGAACAAAGCTGGCTAATGTCACATTGACGAGCCAAGTTCCTACTGTCTCCAGCATTAGACACTGATCAGGAGGCAGGGGCCCGTTCTATTGGTCCAGGAGACACAGGGGGCGGAGTCTGACGGGGAGGCCAGCGCCTGCAACATTCACACCGAAATTACAGGATTACAAATATCCACCATTGTAACACCCGTATTTTCCGATCGCAGGCCTCCCACGGGCGGAGGTCTGCGATCTGGAAACATCTACTCCATTACCTGAGTGCTACTGGGACGCACACGCTTCCGCTCCGTGGCCTCTCCAAACTCCAAATGCGCAGGACCCACCTATCCCTTTGACGCATGAAGTTCGCAGTGTCCCTTGGATTACATGGGCCATGGGGAGCCAATCAAAGAAGGGAGTATCCCTTCATAAACATTACCGGAAGACCTGTCAAATATATGAATGGAGATCATCCCAAAAACATAGTAAAACTTTAAATACATTTTAAAAAATCATATTTTTTAAATGACTTGAAATAACAATTAATTATGTATTTTAAACAAAAATTTTAAATTTTTTTTTAAAAATAACGGAAGTTTTTTACTTGGCTAAAATAACGTTTCCTTTTTTTTGTATTTGTAATGATAAATCAGTGAAATATTTTTGTTTTGTTTTTTCAACGCTTACTCCTGTAAAAGCAGGCTTTACTTCTGCTTTTATCAGGCGTAAGAATTATAAGGGTTTTCTGCGGGCGGAGGGTCTCCAAGAAGCGGAATTATCCGCCCGCAGAGGCCCTTCTCCAGGGCAGCCGGAGGATCTGTCAAGACCATTCTTGACAGATCGATTGGTTTTCATCGCGTGCGCTGTGCATGCCTGAAACCAGCATTTCCGATGTCCCTACGGGTGGGTACACAGCGCGGAAACTTTATATATTAATTAAACTGTGGCGACTCTTTCCTTTGCCTGCGGTGTGTGTCAGTTAAAGCTGACGCCTACATGTTCTACTCCACAGCTGAAGATCAATCATGAGTGTTCTCTTTGAATCTTGAGCGGGAAGTGCGCTGTTTTATGAGAACTGGATTATGTTCACCCGAGCAGAGCAGCAGACATCAAACACAAGGCATAAAGTGGGAGAAATGTTTTATGTTACCTGTTCATTCCCACAACAACAAACGATTTTCGTCCTAACTGACAGATGGCTATTCTACAATAGATTGCAGTTTGTAATTGAACTCTTGTTAGGACAGGAAGCTTTGATTTTACATTTCATTCTTTTACCAATAAATGTCCAAGGAATTTTCATCACCTGCTTCAGCTCTTCCCTGAATTTAGTTTGAGTTGCTGCATAAATGCACGTGTTTGTACAGGAACTCAAATACAAAAGCATATATCCGGTTTCAGCGGCAACATAGGCAGGGGCTGCATAATCGCCTTTGTAATGCACGGTGCTTGTCACTCTGGTAGTTACAAAACTAACGACATTTGTCAGCCACAACAGTATAAAACTTCCCGATACACTGAACAGTAAAGTGATGGATTTCCTTCGGTTCTCCATCTCTGGATCGCTATGATTCTCACTGCTGTGACCCCGGAGAGCCCTGCGGGCTCGACTGACCACTAAAATACGTCTGACTGTCAAACCATTAAAAAGTAATATCAAAGCAAAGGCAAACCAAGCAAAACAAATGCTTTGTAACCAGGAAAACGCCACACCTAAAGGCGAAGAAAAAAACGCCACTCTGGAGCGGCAACCCGAGGGAACTATGTAAATGACTCGATCAGATTCATATGCAAAACAAAAAGGGATGCTCTGTAAACAGATCAGGACAGAAACCGTTGTTATAACCGCGGCCGCAGTTCTCACTGTGCAATACTTGGTTTTTAACTTCTCAGTACATATAGCTACAAATCGGTCAAATGTGAACGAGACTGTAAACCACACCGACACATACAGGGCGACACATTGCACGTACATAATGATCTTACAAACGACAGTGTAGTACAGGAATGGATGTGGCAAGTGATAACGTAAAATGCGGTTCACAAATATATTGATGATCATGACCAGTAGATCAGCTGTTGCCATGGCCACCATGTAGACAGTGATACACTTGGAAAGGCCGCAGTTTCCTCGGGAGAGAATCACGATTGTCAGTAGGTTCGCTGTGAGAAAGAGGGAGAAGAGATCAGTAATGGGGACACTCGGATACATCTCACAGGTTATTGTGTGGAAAGGTTCAGATCCGACCCTACTTAGGGTCACAGACACTGATTATTCTCATTAATATAAGCGAGTGTCCTCAACATTTTATTTACAGTAATGAAATCATTGAACATTCAAAATAGAGGAAGTGAAAATCCACCGTCCCTCCAGCAAACTTCAGTCACGTATTAAATTTAATCCCACGGCAATTAATGGAAAGATATAATTCAAATAAAATATTCAGCTGAGACAAAAGCTTTCAATTTATGTCTAACCGCTGCCGAGAGGATGGGAACACATTCCCGAGCTGCAATTATTTCTCAAAATATTGTTCAGTGTCCCCTGTTTTGTGGAGGTGTCTGCAGTCCGAGGAATTATCAACTTAATGTAGATAGGGAAGAACGGTACAAATGAGGAGATTACTATGGGCACTGAACAAAACTTTCGTTAATGAATTATGAGCTTTTGGAGGTGCCGGGGAATCAGCCTCACCCTCCCTCAGTATAGGGAGGAATACTGAGCTCCCGGTGCAAACCACCTACCGAGGAGAACAGCGCCTCAGCGGCTGCGCGGACCTTGCCATTCCCGCATTATATTCATTGCTTATCCCGGTCTCTGCAATGAGGATATTATCGGAATCTGTTACATAATCGTTAAAAGTGAGATCGTCAACAGCTATTAGGCAACAAGAGACATTGACTTACCGGGAACACCGAAGGCTGCGAGAATATGGTAATAAATGTCCCTTATCTGTAGAATTGCTGGCCGTGCCATTTGTTTGACGATTTGTGTGGATTCTGCCCAGCTGTACGATTTCGTCTGCAGTACATCTGAAGTCAGTAAATGCTCCCAATTTATAGAACAATCCGTGCCCGATGAGGTAATCTGGTTACACAATAAGTGGCTTCTTTCTCAGTCACTTAACAAACAAGGGGCGATTATATCTTCAGTGCGCCCGGGCCGCCAATGGGGAAATTGAACAGCTCAGTCCTTGAAACTCCGCCCATTAAAATCAATGAACGGGAAGTAATACCAGCGGGAATGTGCTCTGTGCATGCCTCGTGATCCCTACAGGGACCATCCTCATGGACATTGCGTTAGGATCTTGGAGTCTCAAATTAATTCGGTGAAATCTTCACTCATCCAGCACATAATTAAAGTTTGTTTTTTACTGTTATAATGGCTGATGATGAATCGGCTCTAGCATTACTGGTGGAGACATTACAATAACATTTCAGGTGGTGACCCTACTCTAACATTACTGGTGGTGACACAACTCTAATATTACTGTTGGTGACCCTACTCTAACATTACTTGTCGTGACACAACTCTAATATTACTGTTGGTGACTCTACTCTATCATTAATATTATAGGTGGTGACGATACGCTAGTATTACTAATGATGATATAACACTAATATTACTGGTAAAGACGCTACTCTAACATTATTGGTGGTGACTCTACTCTAACATTACTGGTGTTGGCCCTACTTTAACATTACTGCTGGTGACCCGACACTAGCAAAACTGCCGGTGACCCTACTTTAACGTTACTGGTGGTGACCCTAAACTAACATAACTGGTGGTAACTGTACTCTAACATTATTGGTGGTGACACTACAGTACCATTACTGGTGGTAACTCTAATCTAACTTTACTGATGGTGACCATACTGTAACTTTACTGGTGGTGACCATATTCTAACCTTATTGGTTGAGACCCTATTCTAACATTTCTGGTGTTGTCTATGCACCATCATTACTGGTGGGGACACTAATCTAACATTACTGCTGGTGACGCTACACTAACAATACTGGTGGTGACTCCTCTCTAACATTACTGGTGGTGACTCCTCTCTAAAATCACTGATGGTAGCTCAACTCCAAAACTATTGGTGGTGACCCTACACTAATATTACTGGTGGAAAGCCTACCCTCACCTGACCAGTGATGACTCATCTCTAAAGTGAGAGGTGCTGGCCCTACTCGAACGTTACTGATGGTGACCCTATGCTAACAATACTGGTGATGATCCTAGTGTAACATTACTGCCGGGGACCCTACTCTAACATTACTGGTGATGACCCTACTCTAACATTACTGATGGTGACCATAATCTAACATTACTGGAGGTGACTCCACTCTAACATTAATGGCGGTGACCCTACTCTAACATCACTGGTGCTGACCCTACTCCAGCGTTACTGGTGGATTGCTACTCTAACATTGCTTGTGGTGACCCTACTCTAACTTCACTAGTCCTGACTTTACTCTATAATTACTGCTGATTATCTTAATCTAACATTACTGGTGGTGCCCCTGCTTTAATGTTGAGGAATCTTGTCTGGTGGGACCCTACTTTAACATTAGCAGTGGTGAAATTAACCTATCCAAACTGGTGATGAACGTCATTATCATTACTGGTGGAGGTTCGCATGGCAGCTGTTAATGATTCTGCCATTGCAATTTACCCTTCATCTAGACTCAACTTTTTTTTCTTAACTTGTCCCATTACCATCTCCTTCTGCATTCCTCCATCATCCCTTTTGTCTCCTAATCCCTTCTGCTTTCCTTCCAATCACAGACCTTCCTTTTTGTGCTTTCCTCGCCTCCCCAATCTCCCTGCCCCTACACTTGCTTAAAAACCTTTCACATTTCCAACTTTTTCCAGTTCTGACGAAGGGTCATCCACTTGAAACATTAACTCTGTTTTTCTTTCCACATATGCTGAGTATTTCCAGCATTTCTTGTTTTTATTTCAGATTTGCAACATCCGCATATTTGGCTTTCATATTACTGGTATTGTCCCTGCTCTAATATTACTGGTGAGGACTCCTGTGTAACATTATTGGTGATGACTTCTCTCTAACCTGACTTGTGTAGAGCCTATTCTAACATTACTCTTGGTGACACTATTCTCCAATTACTGTTGATGACTCTAATCTAACATTGATGGTAGTAACCCTACTCTAACATTACCGGTTGTGAGCTTACACTAACCTTCTTGTCTGAGATGAAGAGAAATTTCTTCACAGAGAGCTTTGTGAATCTTTTGACTTATCTACCACAGAGAGCTGTGGATGGTCATTCGTTGAATACATTCAAGAGAGAAATCAATAGATTTTGGATAGCAAGGAAATCAACGGATAAAAATATAGGGCGGAATAGTGGAGTTGATGTAAAAGATCAGCCATGACCTTATTGAATCGCGGAGCAGGCTGGAAAGTGCGAATGGCCTGTTCCTGATCCGATTTCTGCTGTGCCAATTACTTGATTCTGCTCTAACATAATCGGTGGTGACCTGAATTAAACGTTACTGGTGGTGACTCTATTCTAACATTACTGGTGATGACTCTACGCTAAAACTACTAGTGGGGAATCTACTTTAACATTAGCGGTGCATACCCAACTCTAACATTAGTGATGGTGACGCTGCTCTTACTTTACTTGTGGTGACTGTACTTTAATATACTGGTCCGCATCCAACTCTAACATTACTGGAGGTGCCTCTAATTAAACAGTACTGATGGTGACATTACTCTAACATTACCCGTGGTGACGCTACTGTAACATTACTGATAGTGACCTTAATTTAACATTACTGCTTTTGACCAGACTCAAACATTAACGATGGTCATCCCACTCTAACATTACTCGTCGTGATCGAACTCTAACATTACTGGTAGTGACCCTACTATTACATTACAGGTGGTGACTCTGCTTTAACTTTACTGGTGGTGACACAACTCTAACATTACTGCTCGTAATTCTGCAGTAACTTTAATTATGGTGAACTTGATCTAGCATTACTGGTGGTGACCCTATTGTAACATTAATGGTGGCGATTCTAATATAAAATTACTGATCGTTAGCGTAGGGTAACATTACTGGTGTTGACCCTACTGTAACATAATGACGGTGACCCAACTCTAACATTTTGTTGATGACCCTACTCTAACATTAGTGGTGATGACCGTACTCTAACATTATCGGTGGTGATTCTACTCTAACCTTACTGGTGGTGAGTCTACTCTAACATTACTGACAGTGGCTCTACTCTAACATTACTGGTAATGACTGTACTTTAACATTGCCGTTGGTGATCCTACACTAATTTTACTGATGGAGACTGTACACTTCTTACTGGTGATGACTTTAAAGTATTGTTACTTGTGGTGAGTGTTCTATAGCATTATTGGTTGTGACTCTACTCTAACATTACTGGTAGTGACTCTACTCTAACATTACTGGTAATGACTGTACTTTAACATTGCCTTTTGTGATCCTACTCTAATTTTACTGGTGGAGACCGTACCCTTCTTACTGGTGATTACTCTACAGTAACGTTACTTGTGGTGAGTCTTCTCTAGCATTATTGTTGGTGACTCTACTCTAACATTACTGGTTGTGACTCTACTCTAACGTTACTGGTGGTCACCCTGCTCTAAAGTTACTGGAGGTGATCCTCCTGTAACATTACTTGTGACCATATTCGAACAATTATTCGTTCATGGGATGTGGGTGTCGCTGTCAAGGCCACAGTTTATTGCCCATCCCTAATTCCTCTTGAAGATGTAGTGGTGAGCCACCTGTTTGAACCGCTGCAGTCTGTTGAAGCAACTCCCACAGTGCTGTTCGGAAGGGAGCTCCAGATGTTTGACTCAGCGACTATGAAGGAACGGCGATATATGTCCAAGTCCAGATGGTTTTTTACTTGGAGAGGAATTTTAAGGTGATGGTGTTAACATGCACCTGTTGCCCTTGTCATTCTAGGTGGTAGAACTCGCGGGTTTGGGAGGTGCTGCCGAAGAAACCTTGGCGAGATGCTGCAGTGCAACTTGTAGATGGTACACACTGCAGCCATGGTGCGCCAGTGGGGGAGGGAGTGATCATTTAAGGCGGTGGTTGGGTGCCAATCAAGGGGTTGTTTGTCCTTGATTATCTCCAGCTTTTTGACTTTTGACTAGCTGCACTCATCCAGGCAAATGGAGATTGATCCACCAGTCTCCAGACTAGTAGCTAGTAGATGATAGAAAGGCCTTGGGGAGCCAGGAGGTCAGTCACACGCCGCCAAACACCCAGCCTCTGATCTGCTCGTTCAGCCACATTATTTATCTGGCTCGTCCAGTTAAATATCTGGCCAATGGTGGCCGCTCTGATATTGCTGTTGGGAGATTCGACGATGATATTGCCGCTGAATGTCATGGGGAGGTGTTTAGACTCACTCTTTTTGGAGATTGTCATTGCCTGGCACATGTCTGTCTGGTATGTTACTTGCCATTCATCAGCCCAAACCTGCAAGTTGTCCTGGTCTCGCTGCATGTGGCACTCGTTATCCTCAGAACTGCAAATGAAACTAAACAAAATGGGCCATGCTTTCCAATCGCAGGCTTCCCACGTGCGGTGGCCTCAAATCAGGAAAAAATCCACGGACTTACCTGAGGGCTAATGAGTTCCTGACACTTCTGCACCTGGAACTCTGCAACTAAAAATGCGCAGGGCCCACGTATCCCAGGGGCGCATGTGGTTCGCAAGCTTCCCTGGGACCAGGTGGGCCATGGGGAGCCAATCACAGAAGGGAATAGCCCTTCAGAAACTTGACAGATAGACCTATCAATATATGAATGGAGAACACCCCAAAAACACTGTAAACCATTAAATAAAAAAAGTCACATTTTTAAAATGAGTTGAAATTACAATTAAATTAAATATTTTAAACAAAAATTTAATTTTTTTACAAAAAGTAATTAAAGTTTTTTACGGGGCTAAAAATAAACTTACATTTTTAAAAGATAAATGAGTGAAAACATTGTTTTTAACTTTTTTCAAATCTTATTATGTTAAAAGCAGGCCTCACCCCTGCTTTTACCACGTGTAAGATTTCTGAGGGTTTTCTGCGGGCAGAGGTTCTCCAGAAAGCAGAACTCTCCCCCTCCGCAGGGGCCCTTCTCCAGGGCAGGTGTGCAATCTGCCAAGAGTGTTCTTGCGGCGCCATTTCTTTACAGATTCTGGTACAATACTACTCTGCTGCTGCTGATGGCTCACACGCCTCACGGAACCCATTTTTGAGGTGCTAGATCTCTTCTGAATCTATCCCATTTAGCACGGTGGTAGTGCCATGCAACACGATGGTGGGTGTCCTCAGTGGATAGACGGGACTCCATCTCCACAGGGATTGTGCGGTGGTCACTGCTACCAATGATGTCATGGACAGATGCATCTGCAACAGGTAGATGGTGAGGAAAATATCAAGTAGGTTTCGTCCTCGTGTTGGTTCTCTCACCTCCTGCCACAAACCTGGTCCAGCAGCAAACGTCCAAGGCTCCTGCATCACTATCCGTGCATATGTGCTGTTCCACCAGCAGGACATAGAAACATAGACATAGAAGATAGGAGCAGGAGTAGGCCATTCGGCCCCTCGGGCCTGCTCCGCCATTCAATGCAATCATGGCTGATCATCCAAATTCACTACCCGGTCCTTGCTTTCTCCCCATGCCCCTTGATCCCTTTAGCCTTAAGAAATATATCCAACTCCTTCTTGAATATATTTAATGAACTGGCATCCACCGCCTTCTGTGGTACAGAATTCCACAGGTTCACCACTCTCTGGGTGAAGAAATTCCTCCTCATTTCTGTCCTAAATGGCCTACCCTTAATCCTTAGACTGTGCCCCCTGGTTCTGGACTCCCCGACCATCGGGAACATCCTTCCTGCATCTAGTCTGTTCATTCCTGTCAGAATTTTATAAGTTTCAATGAGATCACCTCTCATTCTTCTAAACTCCAGCGAGTACAAGTGCAATCGACCCAATCTCTCCTCATACATCATTCGTGCCTTCCCAGGTATCAGTTTGGTGAATCTTCGCTGAACTCCTTCCATGGCAAGTAGATCCTTCCTCAGATAAGGCGACCAAAGCTGCACTCAATACTCAAGATGTGGTCTCACCAATGCCCTGTACAACTGCAGAAAGACATCGTTGTTCCTGTACACATACCCTCTCGCTACGAAGGCCAACATACCATTTGACTTCTTAACCGACTGCTGCATCTGCATGCTTACCTTCAGCGACTGGTGCAGAAGGACACCCACGTCTCGTTGCACTTCGCCTTCTCCCAATCTATTGCCATTTAGATAATAATCTGCCTTCCTGTTTTTGCCACCAAAGTGGATAACCTCACATTTATCCACATTTCTTTGCATCTGCCATGTTTCTGCCCAATCACCCAACTTGTCCAAATCATCCTGGAGTTTCCCAAAATCCTCCTCACAGCACACACGCCCACCCAGCTTTGTGTGAACTGCAAGTTTGGAGATATTACATCTAGTTCCCTTGTCCAGATCATTTAGATATATTGTGAATAGCTGGGGTCCAAGGACCAATCCCTGCAGTACCCCACTAGTCACTGCCTGCCATTCGGAAAAAGACCCATTTATTCCAACTCTTTGCTTTCTGCCTGCCAACCATTTCTCTATCCAAGTCAATACCTTGCCCCCAATCCAATGTGCCTTAACTTTACACACCTCCAAGAGGTGCCAACACAGCGGTATTCAGACGTGAAGTTTTGGCACTGGGATTACTCTATATTGATTCAGCCCTCATGCAAACTGTAGTGTATGTACCTTTAAGAGGAAATATGTTTTTGAAGCCCCTGTGTACTGTAGTACCAGTAGTGACCACTCGGGTATATAAGCCTGTATAGCGTCTTGTGTCGTTAGTTCACCTCCAGACTTTGTTCAGTAAACACTTGTTAAATCAGCTCCTGCATCCCATGTCTCCATTAACACACGGATCGAACAGTGGCGACGAGTTACATACAAACTTACCTGCCAGTCGGCAGCACCTCAAGGAGATCGATTCCTCAGACGAAGGTCGAAGCCAGAAGCAAGAAGAAAAAAAAAAAAATTACCTGTGGTTTCACCAGCTAAACGGCCTGGTGGCAGGTAGTGCACTGATCCGTCCTGGGCTGCGGCGGGCCGGGGCTCGATCGGGTGGCTCTGCAGCGGGGCCGGGCAGCGAGTCAGAAAGCAGAAGCAAAGAGAGACAGAGGGTGGAACACTCAGGAGGCGGCCGGTGCTGCAAAGCAGGTCGGCGTTCGGACCGAGCAGAGGGAGGGGAAAGTCCCAGCGGGTCCGCTCCACGACGGGAACGGTTCTCCAAGTAAAGGAGAAACTATTTAAAAGATATATATATAAAAAAATAGATATACAGCTAAAAGCTGCAGGTCGCAATGGGAACTGCGGAGAACAGCGTTGGCAGCAGCGGGAAAGCACGGGAGGCGCCATCTTGACTCGGCGGGGAAGAAGGAAAAGCACGGGAGGCGCCATTTTTGATTTTCAGGATGCCGAAGACTGGCAATATTACTGCTTTCGATAGTGATATAGAGGATTGGACCACATATGTGGAAAGAGTGGAGGTATATTGCAAGGCGAATGAAGTAACTCGTGATATAAAGGCATCGGTACTTCTAAATGTGATGGGCGCAAGGACATACGGGCTGTTACGAAACTTAATCACTCCAGCCAAACCGATGGACAAGAATTTTAAGGAGCTAGTTGATACCTTAAGGAGCGCTTAAACCCAACATCGCTGCTGATAGCAGAATGATTCAAATTCTTCAGGAGGAATCAGCACAAGAATGAAAGTAACACTGATTACCTCACTGAATTACGAAAGCTGTCAAAACACTGCCAATTCGGGGCAGGACTGGCAGATTCTCTATGAGACAAATTCGTCTGCGGTCTCCTAAGCGAAGGAACACAGAAAAGACTACTTTCTGAGAAAGATTTGACACTGGACAAGGCTTTCAGTATGGCTGTATCATACGAAGCAGCAGCAAGAGGAGCTGCAGAGATATTGCAAAAAACACAGGACTTCGGCCCCCATGAAATGACACGGGGTTTCGAGAGATGTTATCGCTGCGGCAGATCCACCCATGACCAGAAGGAATGCTGGTTGAAGGACAAATCATGCAGGCAATGCCGAAAGATGGGACACATTGCACGTATATGCAGATCTGGAAAAAAATCCGCTGACAGTAAAAAGGTCAAAAAGGAAAAGTACAGAAAGGTACAAATGATGATGGACAGTAGCTCCGAAGACCAGAAGAGCGATAGTGACTCTGGAAACAAGAGACTAAGCTGTCTCAAATTACATAATTTAATTGCCAAAGAAGATTACCAGACCATTTGGGTTACCCTCACGATAGCGGGGTCCCCAGTCAAAATGGAGCTAGATACAGGATCAGCTCTGACCATCATAAGTCGACGGGATTACGAGCGGCTATTTCCGCATATACCTTTGAAAGACACATCCATTATCTTGAAGACATATACGGGGCAGAATGTATACCCCAGAGGGAAAATAAGGGAGCTTGTTGTATACAATGGCAAGGAAATACCGAAGTTGTATTTATACATTCTGCCAGATGGTGGTCCACCGTTGTTGGGACGTGAATGGATCAGAAAGATAAGTTTAGACTGGCACTCCATTCAGGCACTGACGGTGACCAGTAAGGATAAAAATGATGATGACGTCATACCTGGACGATTAAAATAAATCTTGGCTAACGCCAAAGAAGTGTTACAACAGGAACTAGGAACCCTGAAAGGCGCCACTGCCTCAATAAAAGTGGAAGATGCGGCAATTCCCAAGTTTTTTAAGGCAAGGCCGGTGCCATACGCAATTCGTCCAGCCGTCGAGGCAGAGCTGGAGATTTGGAAAAAGCAGGTGTGTTATCCAAGGTAGATTGGAGCGAGTGGGCAACACCCATCGTCCCGGTCATGAAGAAAACGTTGAATAATGATAAATCTGAAGAACAGAGAAAAATTCGCATCTGTGGGGACTTCAAGGTGACTGTAAACCCGGTTCTTCACACAGTACAGTATCCTCTTCCGAGGATAGAAGATATTTTCGCCTCACTATCCGGAGGGAAACGTTTCACCAAAATGTAGTTACCACAGGCATATCTACAGATCGAGGTTGAGGAGGCCTCTAAAAAGTATCTCACGATAAACACACACAAAGGCCTGTACCAGTACAATCGACTGGTTTTTGGAGTGGCATCAGCTCCGGCTATCTGGCAAAGAGTTTTGGAGCAAGTCCTGCAAGGGATTCCGGGGACTCAATGCAACCAAGACGACATCCTTGTAACAGGAGAAAATGACCACGAGCACCTTGCCAACTTGGAGCAGGTGCTCACGAGGCTGAGAGAACGGGGCCTACGAGCAAATCTCCCCAAGTGCGAATTTTGCCAGAAACAAATATCATACTGTGGCCATGTCATTAATGAAGACGTGTTGCATAAGTCACCTGAAAAAATTGAAGCGGTCTTAAAAGCCCCCGCGCCTGAAAATGTCTCACAATTAAGGTCGCTCCTGGGATTAATAAATTACTATCATAAATTTTTACCGAACTTGTCAACGGTTCTGCACGCCCTTAATGCACTGCTACAAACGGGAATAGTTTGGAAATGGAGTGAAGACTGTAAACGTGCCTTCCATAAATGCAAAGGCTTGATCACGTCCAGGGAACTGTTGGCTCATTACAACCCATCACTGCCAATCAGACTGGCGTGCGACTCATCCCCTTATGGCGTGGGAGTGGTATTATCGCATAGATTCCCTGATGGCTCAGAGAGGCCGATAGCTTTTGCGTCACGCTCATTGAACTCAGCTGAGTGTAACTATGCCCAGATCAAAAGGGAGGCACTCAGCCTGGTGTGGGGGTGAAGAAATTCAACCATTACCTACATGGACAAAAATGTACCTTGTTGACTGACCATCAACCCCTCGTCTCCATATTCAACCCTAAAAAGGGCGTTCCCATTGTGACAGCGCAAAGGCTACAGAGGTGGTCCCTTTTCCTAGGGGCACACCAATATGACATAGAATACAAAGGAACAAAACAGCATGGGAATGCTGATGGGTTATCGTGCCTATCGTTGCCAACGGTAGAAGAGGCACCTACAGTGGACCCAGTGGAGATGTTCCACTCGACCATAGTGGAATGTCGACCAGTGACAAATTCTACCATTGAAAAGGAAACGAGAAATGACCCGACTCTCTCACGAGTCTACGATTTAACGGTGAAGGGATGGCCAGCACATGGTGAACCACTGTTGCCAGCATTCTCGCAAAGAAGAGAACAGCTGTCAGTGTGCCGAGGAACCTTGATTTGTGGATCCAGAGTGGTGATTCCACCCAAACTCAAGGATAAAGTGCTAAAGGAGCTTCACGAGGAGCATCTGGGTGGAGTGAAAATGAAAAACTTAGCCAGAGCGTTTGTGTGGTGGCCAGGTATCGATTGAGACATCGAAGAAATGACCAAGAGCTGTCTAGGATGCCAGAAGGTCCAAAACGCCCCACCACAAGCCCCTCTACATCCATGGGAGTGGCCCTCATCTCCATGGCAAAGGGTACATATCGACTTTGCTGGTCCATTTATGGACTCAATGTTCTTAATCGCGGTGGATGCACACTACAAGTGGCCGGAGGAAATAAAGATGTCCTCCACCACCACGGAAAAAACCATCACAGTATTAAGGACCATATTCGCCAGGAATGGGCTGCCTGAACAGATCTGTTACATAAGAACATAAGAACATAAGAAATAAGAGCAGGAGTAGGCCAATCAGCCCTTCGAGCCTGCTCCACCATTCAATAAAATCATGGCTGATCTGATCCTAACCGCCAATCTACTATCACAGAACTAGACACATGCAATAGGAGCAGGATCAGGCTTCACGGCCCCTGGACCCGCTTTGCTACCCACAGGGCCATGACCGATCCGAAACTAGACCCATGTCCAAATTCCTGCCCGCTCCCCATAACCCTTAATTCCCTTTACTTCTAGGAAACTGTCTATTTCTGTTTTAAATTTATGTAATGATGTAGCTTCTACAGCTTTTTGGGGCAGCATATTCCATGGACCTACCACCCTCTGAGTGAAGTAGTTCCTCCTCATCTCAGTTTTGAAAGAGCAGCCCCTTATTCTAAGACTGTGCCCCCTAGTTCTAGTTTCACCCATCATCGGGAACATCCTCCCCACATCCACCCGATCCAACCCCTTCACAATCTTATTCTTCTCTCGTTCTTCTGAACTCCAATGAGTAGAGTCCCAATCTACTCAACCTCTCCTCATATGTCCATCCACTCATCCCCGGGATTAACTGAGTGAACCTTTTTGTACTGACTCGAGAGCAAGTATGCCTTTTCTTAAGTATGGACACCAAAACTGTATGCAGTATTCCAGGTGCGGTCTCACCAATACCTTGTACAACTGAAGCAATACCTCCCTATTTTTATATTCTATCCCCCTAGCAATGAAAGCCAACATTCCATTGGCCTTCTTAATCACTTGCTGCACCTGCATACTAACCTTTTGAGTTTCGTGCACCAGGACCCCCAGATCCCTTTTTACTTCAGTACTTTCCAGTTTCTTGCCATTAAGATAATAACTTGCTCTACGATTTTTCCTGCCAAATTGCATAACCTCACACTTTCCAGTATTGTATTCCATCTGCCAAGTCTCTGCCCATTTACTTAGCCTGTCTATGTCCCCTTGCAGGTTTTTTATGTCCTCCTCACTCACTACTTTCCCTCCCATCTTAGTATCATCTGCAAACTTTGATATGTTACACTCGGTCTCCTCCTCCAAATCGTTAATATAGATTGTAAAGAGTTGGGGACCCAGCACTGACCCCTGCGGAACACCACTAGTTACTGATTGCCAATCTGAGAATGAACCATTTATCCCAACTCTCTGCCTTCTGTTAGATAGCCAATCCTCTATCCATGCCAGAATATTACCCCCAAACCCGTGATTTTTTATCTTAAGCAATAATCTTTTGTGTGGCACCTTGTCAAATGCCTTTTGGAAGTCTAAATACACTACGTCCATTGGTTCCCCTTTATATATGTTACTTCCTCAAAGAACTCCAGCAACTTTGTCAAACATGACTTCCCGTTCATAAAACCATGCTAACTTTGTCCTATTAAATTATGATTATCCAAATGTTCTGTTTCTGTCTCCTTAATAATGGACTCCAACATTTTACCTATCACAGATGTTAGGCTAACCGGTCTATAGTTTCCAGCCTTCTGTCTACTGCCCTTTTTAAATAAGAGTGTTAGATTAGCAGTTTTCCAGTCTGCCGGGACCTTTTCTGAGTCCAGGGAGTTCTGGATAACTTTTACCAATGCACCCACAATTCCTACCGCCACTTTCGTCAAGGCCCGAGGATGTAAGCCACCAGGTCCAGGTGATTTATCCGCCTTGAGTCCCATTATTTTACCGAGTACCACTTCCTTAGTGATTTTGATCGTGTTTAGCTCCTCCCCCTCTATAGCCCCCTGTTTGTCCAGTGTTGGGATATTCTTAGTGTCCTCTACTGCAAAGACTGATACAAAATACTCATTCAGTGTTTTTGCCATCTCCATATTTCCCACCATTAATTTCCCGGTCTCGTCCTCTAAGGGACCAACATTTTCTTTAGACACCCTTTTTCTTTTTATATATCTATAAAAACTCTTACTATCTGTTTTTATATTTTTTGCTAATTTACTTTCATAATCTATCTTCCCTTTCTTAATCAATCTTTTTGTTATATTTTGCTGTCTTTTAAAGTTTTCCCAATCCTCTATCCTCCCACTAGATTTGGCGACCTCATATGCCCTTGTTTTTAGTCGAATACTATCCTTATTTTCTTTACTTCGCCACGGATGGCTGTCTTTTCTTTTACACCCTTTTCCTTTCAGTGGAATATATATTTTTTGGAAGTTGTAAAATAACGCCTTAAATGCACATCACTGATCATGTATCGTCCTACCCTTTAATCTATTTTCCCAATCCACTCTACTCAATTCCGCTCTCATAACTTCATAGTCTCCTTTATTCAAGCTCAGCACGCTTGTTTGAGATCCAACCTTCTCACCCTCTAATTGAATATGGAATTCAACCATGTTATGGTCACTCATTCAAAGGGGATCCTTTACTAGGACATTTTTAATTTATCCTGTGTCGTTAAACAGGACCAGATCTAAGCTTGCTCGTCCCCTGGTCGTTTCAGTTACATACTGCTCAAGAAATCCATCCCTAATACAGTAAATGAACTCATCCTCAAGGCAGCCCTGCCCAGTTTAATTTGTCCAATTAATATGATAGTTAAAATCCCCCATAATTGTAGATGTTCCCTTATTACAAGCCTCAACTATTTCCTGATTGATACTCCGTCCAACCGAGTTGCAACTGTTCGGAGGCCTATAGACTACACCCACTAGTGTTTTTTCCCCCTTATTATTCCTTATCTCCACCCAAACTGTTTCATTATCCTGATCTTTTGACCCAATATCATTTCTCTGTATTACAGTGATTCCTTCCTTTATTAACATAGCCGCTCCACCTCCCGTTCCTTCCTGCCTGTCCTTCCTGATCGTTAAATAACCTGGTATGTTTAACTCCCAGGCATTGTCACCTTGCAGCCATGTTTCTGTAATTGCCACAAGATCATACCCATATGTAGTTATTTGTGCCATTAACTCGTCTATTTTGTTTCGAATGCTACGTGCATTCAGTTAGAGAACTTTCAAATATGTTTTGTGACACTTAATTCCTGCTTTTGCCCGTTTTATTACTTTACCTTTTACGCCATACCTTCTGCCCCTTCGTGACACAGTCTGGTTTATAATTTCCCCACTGCTACCTACGTCTATGACCTTCTCTGTTGTTATTTTTATTATTTGCTCTCTAGGAACCTCCCCCCCACTAATTAGTTTAAAGCCCTCTCTACAGCCCTAATTATATGATCCGCCAGGACTCTAGTCCCAGCACTGGCCAAGTGAAGCCCGTCCCAATGGAACTGCTCCCTCCTGCCCCAGTACTGGTGCCAGTGTCCCAGGAAGCAAAACCCATTTCTCCCACAGCAGTCTTTGAGCCACGCATTTAACTCTCTAATTTTATTTGTCCTAGCCAAATTTGCTCGTGGCTCAGGTGATTATTACCCTTGAGGTTCTGTTTTTTAATTTGACCCCTAGCTGCTCATACTCCTTTAACAGAACCGGCTTCCTAGTCCTATCTACGTTGTTTGTACCAACATGGACCACGACGACTGGATCCACCCCCTCCCACTGCAAGTTTCTTTCCAGCCCAGACGAGATGTCCGTAACCCTGGCACCGGGTAGGCAACACAGCCTACGGGACTCTCGCTCTTGGCTGCAGAGAACTCTATCCATCCCTCTAATAATACTATCCCCTACCACTACAACATTTCTATTTACTCCCCCCGCTTGAATGGCCACCCGTTCCACGGTGCTGTGGCCAGTTTGCTCATCCTCCCTGCAGTCCCTGCTCCTGTCCACACAGGGAGTAAGCACCTCGAACCTGTTGGCCAAGAGCAAGAGCTGCGGCTCCTCCAACACTACCTCCTGGATCCCCGTACCTGCCTCGCTCGTAGTTACACCGTCCTGACCCTGGCCATGTGCTACATCTGAATGAATTAACTTCATAGGTGTGACCACCTTCTGGTACACTGAGTCCAGGTATTCTCCCCATCCCTGATGTGTCGCAGTGTCTGAAGCTCAGACTCCAGCTCATCAACACGGAGCTGGAGATCCTGTAGCAGCAGACACTTGTCACAGATGTAATCATCGTGAGCCTCAATGGGGTCTACCGGCTCCCACATCTCGCAACAGTAACACATCACCTGCTCCATTCTATGTAATTAGTTAAACTTTTTATTGTTACCCGATTTTAGATGCTAGTGTCCCCTTTAATTAATTGGATTTAAATTAAATCAATCCCTCTAATTACACCAGTTAAATGGTTTACCAACAGTCACTCTGCACCAGAAAGGCCTTATTAAGTACAACCTGTTAAAGATATACTCTACAGGCGCTTATTTACCAACTGTCCCCACTACACCACAGAGACCCTTGCAAAAAACTGCCGAATTTAAGCTTGTAATGAAAAGGAGAAAGAAAGAAATACTCACCAACCAATCCAACCAGTCACTTACCTGCTTCCTGGTGACGTCACACTTGGATTACTTTTTACCTCTCTCCTCGGCTGCTGAATTGGTATGCCTCACCTCACAACTGCCACCGCTTTAAGCTCTGCCGCCGGTCACTGCCCCCTCACAGGTCCGATGCTCTGATCGGGCCTCACCTCACAACTGCCACCGCTTTAAGCTCTGCCGCCGGTCACTGCCCCCTCACAGGTCCGATGCTCTGATCGGGCCTCACCTCACAACTGCCACCGCTTTAAGCTCTGCCGCCGGTCACTGCCCCCTCACAGGTCCGATGCTCTGATCGGGCCTCACCTCGCAACTCCCGCCGCTTTTAAGCTCTGCCGCCGGTCACTGCCCCCTCACAGGTCCGATGCTCTGATCGGGCCTCACCTCGCAACTGCCGCCGCTTTTAAGCTCTGCCGCCGGTCACTGCCCCCTCACAGGTCCGAAGCTCTGATTGGGCCTCACCTCGCAACTGCCGCCGCTTTTAAGCTCTGCCGCCGGTCACTGCCCCCTCACAGGTCTGATGCTGTGATCGGGCCTCACCTCGCAACCGCCGCCGCTTTTAAGCTCTGCCGCCGGTCACTGCCCCCTCACAGGTCCGATGCTCTGATAATGGACCACAATTTCTATCCGAAGAATTCAGGAAGTTCTTAAATAACAATGGGTTAAGCACTACACTTCCGCCCCATACCATCCCGCCACCAATGGATTAGCTGAAAGGTTTGTCCAGACCTTCAAGAAGGCCATAAAGGCCATGGGTAATGAAGTCATAAATCTACAACATAAGTTAGATAACTTCTTGTTTGCGTACAGGAATGCAACACATGTGGTTACTAACCAAACCCCCGCCATGATGTCTTTCAATAGAAGACTAAGATGCCGGCTGGATTTGGTCAAGTCAAACGTCAGAAGGGACGTAGAGAACCGTCAATTTCAAAGCATGAATGAAAGGCCAACTAGAACCTTCCGGATAGGTCAAACAGTTTTGGCCCGGGACTACCGTACTGAGAAATGGCAGCCTGGAACTATTTGCACATGACTAGGACCGCTGATGTATACCGTGGACATTGGAGAAAGATTAATAAGGCGCCATGCTGACCAGATCATAGAGTCATCCAAAAAAGGGCAACCTACACCACAACTCTATACGCCTAGTGATGAAGCAGAGATACCCATAGTATCTACCTCCGATCCGGTGATACTGGAACCAGATGTACCCGACACTGGCATTGAAGCCGATTCGACCTTGCCAAAAGAACCTACTACACCACCGAAACCTACTGCACCACCGAGGCGTTATCCGGACTGAGTCAGGAAGCCTCCAGAGAGACTGAATTTGTAATTGATTAACTTCAGCAAATGTTTAGATTATTGTTATTGTAAAAATGTTATTTATTGATTGCTTAAAATGTTATGTACTATTTATCTAAAAGGGGAGGAATTGTAGCGTATGTACCTTTAAGAGGAACTATGTTTTTGAAGCGCCTGTGTACTGTATTACCAGTAGTGTCCACTCTGGTATATAAGCCTGTATAGCGTCTTGTGTAGTTAGTTCACCTCCAGACCTTGTTCAGTAAACACTTGTTAAATCAACTCCTGCCTTCTGTGTCTCCATTAACACACGGATCTAACAAAGATTCATGCCATCTCGTCATTCATGTGCAAGGAAATGTCATGCTGATTACCACCTATCAGCCTCTGTCAGGATTGTTTCATGTTGAACAACACTTGGAAGAAGCATTCAGAGTAACAAGTTCATAGAATGCACTCTGTGAGGGGGGCTTCAATATCCATAACCAAAACTGGCTCAGTAGCACCACTACTGACCGAGCTGGACGTTTCCAGAAGGGCGTAGCTGCAAGGTGGTTAGAGAATCAACATGAGTCAAAACCTACTTGACATTGTCCTCACCAATTTACATCTCGCAGATGCATCTGTCCATGAAAGTATCGGTAGGGGTGACCACCGCACATAATTTGTCGTGACGAAGTCCCATCTTTACACTGACACCTCCCTCCAACGTACTGTGTGGCACTACCACCGTGCTACATGGGATAGATTCGAAACAGCTCAAATCATAGCATCTAAGAGGCGCTGTGGGCTAACAACAGCAACAACATTGTACCACGAAATAACAACAGTAATGCTGAAAATACTCATCAGGCCAGGCAGCATCCGTGCTGAGAGAAACAGAGTTAACGTTACAGGTCTGGGACCCTTCATCGTTGTATACCACGATCTGTAAAGTCATGGTGCAATCTTCTGGTAGATTCATTGTTTCTTAGAATAGTTGATTTCATGGCCCAGAACTTCGGGCCGCCACGGATGAGTATGCATGGGGTACTCACCCGTAGGCCCAATGGAAGTGCTGTTTTCGTGCATGCACTGCAGATGCTTGGGAAACCGGCACTTCTGTTCCACTGAATGCAGGGGTTAAGAGGTCTAACGCGTGTGCAGGAGAGGCAGTGCGTGCGCATCAAACCTACGTTTTTTTTTGAGGTTTTCCCGGGAGGGTAAGTCTGCAGGAGTTACACATTTAAAAAGCAGTCGTAAGGCCTGCTTTTTACAAGGTAATTGGCGAATTAATTAAAATTAAAACAATTTTTCCACAGGTTTATTATTTTTAAATACTTTAAAGAAATGTAAGTTTCTTTTTTTCAAAAATTTAAATTATTGTTTAAAATAGTTATTTCATGTAATTTATAGTTTATTTAAAAAATGTGATTTTTATTTAAATTTATTTGAAGATTACGTGATGTTTTAGGGCTCGTAGTATTTATAAGTTTTGACAGCTCCTCCAATTGGCTCCCCATGGCCCACGTGATCCCAGGGGACGCATCGAACTAACTGTGCCCCTGGGATATGCAAGCACTGCGCGCCGGCAGTTGGTGGAGGCCTAGAATCGCAATTCCATGGGGGCCCACAGCTCAACGGCCGGCACGTAAGGTAAGTGCAGGTTGGGGGCTTGCACCCGCAGGAAGCCTCTGACCCGAATTTCTGGGCCATCATCTTATAATAATAAATATATTTTAATCATAGAATCATAGATCGGTTACAGCACAGAAAGAGGCCATTCAGCCTATCGAGCCCGTGCTGGCTCTCTGCAAGCGCACTTCCACTAGATCCACTCGCTCGCCCTTTCCCCAAAGCCCTGCTTTTTTATCCTTCAGCTACTTATCCACCATGTACCTTCCACCAGTCCGAATCATCAGTAATGGATTTATAATCGTGTGTAAGAATTAAATGTAGAAATCTGTTATCATCAATTCTATGCAATGTTAACCTGAATTATTTATGTCATGTAATCCTCTGCTTATAATTAAATCTCTGTGAGTTAGCTGTAACTAGACAGCCTGCAGGAGAAAGTGGAATGCTGCAGCCGAATAGGGATGCAGTTGGTGAAAGCTGCATGGTAGCCACAGTAAGAATGAGACTTTGGTCCGGATTTTCCGATCGGAGGCTTCCTGCATTCGGTTTCCTCCAATCTCGAAAAAAATCGACAAATTTACCTGCTGGATCCATAGGTCCCGACACTTCTGCTCCTGGGATTATCCTGGTGTGCGCGCGCAGAGGCCCAGTTATTCCAGGGGCGCAGGCAGTTCGCAAGCATCCCTGAGATCACATGGGCCATGGGTAACCAATCAAAGAAGGGAATCCCCCTTCACACATTGACAGGTTTCTCCGCTTAGATCTGTCAAAAGTATGAAAGGGGAAACTGATTAACACGCTAAAACATTAAAAAAAAAATATTAAATCGACGTAATTAAAATTACATTAAATTAAATATTTTTAAAAAAAATTAATTTTTTGAAAAAATAATTTAAAGATTTTTACGAGGCTAAAAATAAAGTTACATTTTAAAAAATTATTTTAAAATTACAAATGAGTGAGAAAACGTATTTTTTAAATTTGTTAAAACATTTAGGCAGTTAACAGCAAGCCTTACACCTGCTTTTACCAGGCGTAAGAGTTTAAAATGTTTTCAGCGGGCAGAGGTTCTGCAAAGAGCGGAACTCTCCACCCACAGAGGCCATTGTTCACGTCAGGCGTAGGAGCTGACAAGAGAATTCTTGACAGATCGAAAGTGCCGGTTTTCAGCGCATTTGCTTCGCATGAGTGAAACCGGCACTTGTGTGGCCCCTACGGGTGTGTACACAGCTCGTACACACCCGTGGGAGTCGGAACATACGGGCTGGAGAGAGCAGCTAGCCAGAGAAGCAAGGTCAGGTGTACCTGCCTCTGTGTTGGAATGTTATGATGTCTGCAGTGAAACTAAAACTTAAACCTTTCACAGAAACAGAAACGACGCCATATCTCTTCCCCCTGGAGACATGTTCCATTGTTCTGCCATAACTACCCCAAACATGAGTCTTGATGGTCAAAAGCAGATCATGTAATTGTGTCATAAGTCTAGAACCTGCGTAATCCAGGTTGGTGCGGATCTGGCATCTCTGTGATTGGATTTGGGGGCTTTTGGTTGTCAGCATGCGATTGTTTCAGTAAGACTCCATATGAAAGGTTTTGTGTGAGTGTAAGGGCACAACAAGGGGATTTTAACAGACACAAAGTGTAGAAGATTTCAGGAAGATTCACGGAGACACCCGGGAGACAAAGAGAGAAGAGAGTCCAGAATCACAGTGTGCAGCTTAATCACATTTGCGTTTCTATCCATAGGATAATGGGGTAATATAATTATCAAGTATCCTCGGTAAACTGCTCTTTGAATACTGTAATGTATTAAGCCATGCTTGTGCTGAATACATTTAAATTACTGTCCCCCGTACGGTTCAACCTCGAATCATTTGGAAACAGGTTTCCTGCGCGATCTTTTAATGGCCCGGCATATCCATCACTCTGCCATTACATTCAAGCCAGGGGAACATTCCTGGTTCAATGAAGAGTGTAGAAGAGGAAGCCAGGAGCAGCACCGTGCGTAGCTGAAAATGTTCTGCCAATCTGGTGAAGCTACAACACAGGACTGCAAGCATGCTAAATGGTGGTGCTGCATGATAAAGACGGAGCTAAGCTACCCACAAGCAATGGATCAGTTCAAAGCTCTGCAGTCCTGCCACATCCAGTCATTAATGGTTTTGGACAAGTAATCAATTAACCGGAGGAGAAGGCTCCATCAACATCCCCATCCTCAATGGTGGTGGAGCCCAGCAAGGACTTATATAATTGCAGTAAGACTTATTTACTCGTATACTTCAATCCTTTTGTAATAAAAGCTAATACACCATTTGCTTTCCCAATTATTGCTGCACCTGCAGGCTAACTTGCAGCGTACAAGGACACCCAGTTCCCTATGAATTCCAACATGACGTGATCTCTCACCATTTAAAAACATTCTGTTTTTTTATTTTTCTTACCAAAGTGGATAACTTCACACTTGTCCATATTATATTCAATCTGTCATGTACTTTCCCACTCACTTAACCTGCCGAAATCGCGCTGCATCATCTTTGCATCTTCCTTACACCTTACTTTCACACGCAACTTTGTATCATCAGCAAACTCGGATCCATTTGACATATTTGAGCCTCCAATTCATTCAATTTGTTTTTTACACCCCATACGTTAGTATATAACACAGTAAGTATATATGACCTGATGCTTTCTTTCTTACACCGTTTAACTACCATGTTCCTTATGTGTCTCGCCTGCTGTAACTACTTCAATTATTTTAGTATTTCCTTCACTGAAGTATCACGTGGTAACCTGAAATCTGCTCTTATCCATTTTTATCCTTCATTTACCATTTTACTGCTGTTTATGACTGAGTCCTCCCCCACCCCATTTAATTGTTTAATGCCAATTTTTGCCAGGCTATTTATCCTTTCCACTGGGACCTCGGTTTCAGCCCGGTTCAGGTACAGCCTGCTCCAAAGGTACAGCTATCTCTTGGCCCAGTACATTTAACAGTGTCCCATGAAATGGAGCCCGTCCCGCCCACACCACTCATCCAGCCACGTGTTCACCTTCCTGATCTGTTTGTCTCTATGGCAATTAGCACGTGGCTCGGGTAATAATCCTGAAATTAGAACCCTTGAAGAACTGGTTTTTAATTTAGCTCCTCACTCCACATACGCCATCAGCAAGAACTCCTCCCATTTGTCACTGGTGCCGACATGAACCACGACAAACCTCGGTTTCCAAATTCATTTCATCCAGATCGAGCCGTCCCTTATCATGGCATCAGTTTATATGTAAATGGGGACAATGAATGTGTGAATGTCCGATAATCGTCCCTCTGTGTGTGAGGCCCCGCTCAGGAGGGAACTTCCATGATCTCGGCAACTGATTTCACGCAACTTACATCTGAAATCGTTGTAGGTAATTTAATGGGAATAAAAGGTGAGAGACGTCCCTCTCCAATAAATTAGGAGCACAGAGGCATTTAAAACGTTTAACGGGACAGAATAAACTCTCCTTATTTCATAACATCCTGTAGGACGGATTTTGCAGCAGCAGTTAGCGTCGTTTCCAATTCGATTTTGTAATTTAATATTGAATCTGCCACCATCACCCTTTCAAGTATTGATTTCCCGATCACAACAAATCTCTTTGCAAATATATGTTTCCTCAAATCGCCTCAGGTTCTTCTGTCAATAACCTTCAAATTCGCAAAAGTGTTTGAACAGGGCTGGTCAATATGATTGGGGCTATTGGCTCCTGTGGAAGATAAAGAAAGCCATTGACTGGTTGGGTGGAATGGATAGTTTCCGTGATTTAACATCGATGTATTTTTGTGTACATTGAGTTCTCACGGGTTAGCATTAGCATTCGGACCCTGGGAAAATTAGTTGGGATCTCAGGGTGTTAGAGCAGTGAGGCAAGACCTGGGATCAGGCAGCAATGCGAATGTGGCCTAAAGGTTTTGTGAACACTGAGAATGGATCTGGAGTTCGGTAGTTGGGGGAAATATGAAACATGGCTTTCTGGTATCAAGAAATTCGAAAAGCTCAGAATATACATGTGTCTTTCAATGATTCAAACAACGAATCAGAGATTAAAAATATTCATGCAAACCCAAGTTTTTGAGACATGCTAAAGTTTTGAAGGTAAATCTTCATGCAAGGCCATCAAATAAATATTAAGAACAATGCAATCATTAGATTTAATGATGTTCATGCGAAACTGAAGTTACTGTTTTTATTTAGAACCTTAATTTGAAGATTAGACATTTCATTAACTGAAAAAATGACAAACATTATTTTCAACAAGCTCTATGATTATTTTGATTGGGTGATCAAGAAACTCCTTCCAGTTTGGTCTCTGTGAAAGAGCCTCCATTTAGTCCCACTCCCTTGCTTCTTCCCCGTAGCCCTGTACATTTTCCCCTTCAATGATTTCTCCAATTCATTTTCCAAATTACGATAGAAATTGCTTCCACCACCCTTTCAAAGCAATGCATTCCAGATTAAAGCAACCCGCTTCGAGAGACACATTCACCTCACCTTCCATTTGCTTCAATTTCTAATTCACTTAAAAATAAACATCTTTAGGTTTCTTGAATTTATGTTATTATTTATGTTGAGAAAACGAGGAAATAGCAACTTTAAATGCAGAGATGTGGTTTTGGCTTTTCCGTGGTATATTTCGAGAAGCTGGGAGACGTCAAACTGAGGCTCTACATTGTCACCATAGGAAGTAGCGTGTAATTACAGCATGGCCAATTTATACAGGTGGTATGCTTAATAAAAGTGAAGAGAACGGAGAAATGAATGTAGATGTACACATTCCCAAAAACGGCAGGTAAACCTAACACGTTGTCACAACTCATAGAAACATCTTAAAACACTTTATACAGGGTATTTTAGAGGTGCAGTGACTATTATGCCCGCACACCAGCAGCAGCAATGACGATATCTCGTAAGGGTGTAATGATGCTACATAATAAAAGAATAACAACAAAAAATGCTGGAAAAACTCAGCAGGCCAGGCAACATCCGTGCAGAGAAATTAGAGTCGACGTTTCGGGTCAAAACACTTTATCAAGACTAAAGAGGCACAGGGAATGAAATAGATTAAGAGGCCGGGCTGGGATAAATTAAAAGAGAAGAGACATTAAGAGGTATTCAAAACGAGATGAGATGGTGATAGGACTAGTGGAGACAAAATACAGCTCCAGATTAGGCGTGAAATGCGCTGGCAGAATGGGAGACGGCTGCCATGTGGGAGAGAGAAAAAAAAGGGAAGGGGGTGAGGGAAAAACCAAAAAAAAGGTGTGGATAAAAAATATAAGTAAAAATGTGATAGGGGCCGAGCTTATGATCTGAAATTGTTGAACTCGATATTGAGTCCGGAAGGCTGTAAAGTGCCTAATCAGAAGATGTTTACGTTGCATCTTCTTGAATTGTTCCACGGAAGCTCAACGTAAACTCGACGAACAGCACCTAATAACATTTGTTTAATTAGAAACAGAGAAACTGGAGGGGTCAACTGGTTTATCAGAAACAAGACGGAGAATCACAGCCATATGGGATTGAATTTGACACGGTAATGCCATGGTTAACTTGTTCATGCCTTTCCTTTCTGTTTAACATGTTCATTTTGAGTGATGGAGTCAATTACATATCCCTATCTCACGACTGTAGTTTGGTGCAGATACATCACTGACCTTTGGAATTAAAACCTCTCCCTGCCGCCAGACATTCTTAAATCCTGTTGATCATCCAAACCCAGTTAAAGGAGAAGGGCCTAGAAATTGAGCTGGCTGCGCCAGCCGTTAGCGCCTTAGGAGGAGCAGATCTCGAGCGCTAGGCGCTTCGCGCCCTGGCGCAGCGCGATCTGCGCCTCGCCCCAACTTCAGTAGATATTGAGCGCTGGCACAAGGTCTTTGCGCGTGCTCATCTGCGCGCGCTGATCATGAAGTCATTTCGTCATGCAACGCCCTTTGTGCGGCCGGAACAGAAACTTCACTCGCGAAACCCCATTGTGCGCCAGGCAGCCCTAACGACTGTTGAATGGAACGGTACACAGCCGAGGCGGGCCGCGAGGAGTGCAAATTAAAGGGCACTTACCCTGCACTATAAAGGGCAGCCATTTTGCAGCATTCACTCTTGTGCAACGGATTTTTGGAGAGAGACCAAGGAAGAGAGCTTACTGCTTTGGCCCAACACTAGGACAGGTATTTTTGGCTTCAGGCCAGAGCTTTGCCATTCTCTTTGCCTTCATTGAGATCTCAGTGTTTGCCAGCATATTATGGGGGCTGCATTGGGCGCCAACGCTGAGTTTCAGCATTATGTCGGAAGCGCTTACAGACGCCGTGAGAGAGTGGCAGCCCTGGCTAGATGCAGAGGGGGCAACAGGCATCACCAATGGAGGCCTTACCCACCCAGGGTATTCCGCCAGCAGTTCTCCTATCTCAACATGTCTGCCGCGCAGTGTGTTAGGAGGCTGCGATTCGGAAGGGAGGTGGTTGCAGTGATCTGCCAGCTGCTTCACAGAGATCTGCGTCCACAGCTGAGGCGCAGGGCATCTCTGTTGGTGGCAGTGAAGGAGACGGTGGCTCTGAACTTCTATGCCACCGGCTCCTTCCAAGCCACTGCTGTGGACATCGCTAACATCTCCCAGTACGCCGTGCATTGCTGCATCCGGCAGGTGACCAATGCCCTTTTCAGAAGGAGACATCAATTCATCTCCTTCCCCATGACCCTGGACAAGCAGCAGCAGCGTGCAGTGGGATTTGCAAGAATAGCGGGCTTCCCCATGGTGCAGGGCGCCATTGACTGCACGCATGTGGCTTTGCGGGCACCTCTGGAGCATGCCGAGGATTACCGCAACCGGAAGGGCTACCATTCCCTCAATGTACAGCTGGTGTGTGACCACAGGCAGCGCATCCTAGATGTCAATGCCCGCTTTCCAGGCAGCAGCCACGATGCCTTTATCCTGCGACAGACAACTGTGGCTGATATGTTCCAGGCACAGCCTCACCGAAGAGGATGGCTTATCGGGGACAAAGGCTATCCTTTGTGTACCTGGCTCATGACCCCGCTCCGCGCGCCCAGGACCCCTGCTGAAGAGGCATACAACGAGAGCCATCAAGCGACCAGGATCATCATCGAACAAACAATCGGCGTCCTGAAGCAACGGTTCTGCTGTCTGGATCGCTCCGGTGGAGCCCTCCTGTATTCGCATGATCAAGTCTCCCAATTCGTCGTCGTTTGCTGCATGCTGCACAACCTGGCTATCCGCAGGACTCAGGCACTGCCACCTCACGTTGGACCACCACCTCAGGAGGAGGAGCAGGAGGAGCATGAGGAGGAGGAGGAGGAGGAGGAGTACCAACCCAGGAGGGAGGCAGAAGGTCCAAGGGCCGCCCGTCGGTGGCTTATTGAACGTCACTTCTAGGCCCCCTGTCAGGGAATGGCTTGTGCCAATGAAAGAGCATGATTGCAGCCGCTCCGCAAGCCCTCAGCCGGTTAAGGCAACAAACACTTCAAAGATCAAACATGGACAATCTGAATAAAGAAAATGGTTTATTCAACAAACTCAGGGCCCTTCCCACATGAAAACCAAAAACAGACGAAACCCCCAAAACACACTCACACACATGATTCACTCCCACAACCTGGGGAGCATTAACAAAAGATTTAAACAAAAATGGCCTTCATCCTCGGCCTTCACAAAACACCCATTCCAAAAAACAAAACATTTGGACACATCCTCTACTTTGTGGCCCACGAGGGCGATGCCTTCTGCAAACTATGCGGCCCCTGCACGCCCTGCTGTTCCTCCTCAATGTGAGGCCAGTGGCTGCTGCAAGGCTGGGGGAAGGCTCCTGAGGGGCACATGTCGTGATGGCAGATGCCCTTGGGCTCGGCCTAGACGAGGTCTGGCCCTCGAGGGGCCGGCTGGTGAATGCTGCAGCTGTGGCTGGGCAGCATCAGTCGCTGCAGCAGCTCGTGGCAGCTCCACTGGGGGAGTGGCAGTGGTGGCTGGAGGAATGGGGGCACGCTGGCGGATGGCAGGCGCTCGCTGGTCGCCTGAGTCACTGGCACTCACCCGGGCCAGCACTGCAGCATGCGCAGCAACCTGCCGAGGGACAGACCGCTGTGCTGCTGCAGCACGGCGGGTGCCCTGGCGATACCTGGCTGACACAGCGAGTGTGGCAGCAGTGAGTGCCCGTGTTGCCCTGTTCCATGACCGCATCAGAGCAGCCAGTGACTGCACTGATCACCTGGCCAGTCGCTGCCTGAGCTGCCCCGAATTCCGCCCGACTCACTGGCTGATCTGCCCCGAATTCCGCCAAACTGGTGGCCTGTGAGGCCCCGAATTCGGTCACAATCCGAGCCAGGGACTCGATGGCCTAGGGATCCATGCCACTACCCCCATGAGCTCCGTGTGCCAGCGCTCCGAGTCCGCGGACATGTCCTCGAGGAGGCGCAGCTCTTCGGCGTTGACCGTCTCCGGACTGGAGGCCGGACTCTCCCTCTGGGGAGAATGCCGCCGAGCTGCCCGACCCTTCCTGCGTTGCTGGACGCCGCTGGGCCCAGCAATTGGACTCCCCTCCGACCCTTCCCCCCTCTGGGGAGAAGGCCGCTGAGCTTCCACCCCCCTCCCGCGTTTCTGCAGGCCGCTGGTCCCAGGAGCTACACTCCCCTCCGACACTTCCCCCAGGCTCCCCTCCAGGGAAGACGTGTCCCCTACATTGGCATGGCATGTCACGGCTGAGGGTTCCCCTGATGGGCCGCCTTCCTCTTCGTCCTCCTCCTCCTCCTCTTCTGAGGGGCTGTCACTGGCAACTTCAGGGACCTCCTCCTCACCGTCTGAAAGCAGGAAGGCACAAGAGTAGCTTTAGAGTGAGGAGAGGGCATCAGCGAGGGATGCATGAGTGGTGGCATTCAGTGCATTGGTCGGACAGTGGCAAAGGATGTAGATCTGATGCGCAAGTGGGACGAGAGAGGTTCAGAAGGTGATGTCCTTACCATTGGTGCCCAGAACAGGGTCGCCATCTCCAGATGCAACGGGGCCAATCACCTGGGCACCCATGATGCGCTCCACGCGCTGTTGCAGCTCGGTGAGCTGCTGGATCTGGGGTCCGCCTCCCCCGGTCTCAGTCCGGCTCCTCTTATTATTGGCCAGCTTGGCCTGCAAGAGAAAGGACGGCCTCTAAGTACAGTTTGTAGCCCTGATCTTGTGTTCACTGCCTCCCATGGTGGAATAGCCTGGCCAGTGTGTAGCCCTGATCTTGTGTGCACTGCCTCCCATGGTGGAATAGCCTGGCCAGTGTGTAGCCCTGATCTTGTGCGCACTGCCTCCCATGGTCGAATAGCCTGGCCAGTGTGTTAAGTGCAGAATGTGCAATTGATGTTCATGACCGTCCCATAGATGCTGCATGAGGGCTGGCCATTACGGCTTTCAGGTCCCTTTGCCCATAATGTGAGGTGCACATGCAAGGATGAGGCGGACACTGGCAAGGGTACTCACCCTGACAGTCCTGGCGAGGTCATTTAGCATTTTGCAGCATTGTACAGAGCTCCTGGGGACCTCACTGTTGGATGTCACCCTGGTGGCGACATGCCTCCAGGCTTTCCGGTAGACGCGGTCCACCGGCTTCTTCCCATTGTCTGGAAACAAAATATGGGGTCTCTTCTCCACAGCGCCAACCAGCACACTCAGATCATGCTCTGAGAAGCGCTGCACTCGTTCTCGGGCCTTCTCCATCCTTTCAGGCGCTATTTGGGTCCAGCAGCAGCGTTCAGGCCTAGCTGGAGGGCTGCAGTGTCCAGGGCGTGGCAGCAGACCAACTCGACACTTCCCCCTTAAGAGCTGGCCGGCGCCAGGGTGTCTGCTGTCAATCAAGAAATGACCGCACCTGCACTGCGCCCAGCCTCGGCGGTATCGCTCAGCACCGCCGGCTTAGCACCTAAAGAGAGCCGTGCATCGCCAGTTTTAGTGCTCGAGCAAACTCTTAGGGTGAAGCTAATGAATATCGGCGAAGTTCCCTCGAATTTGCGCCAGGCGCAAACTTTAGCGGCCGCCCGACTTTTCCACCCCAAAAGTGGCTATAATGAATTTCTAGGCCCTAGTGTTTTGGAATTTGTGGTCAACGGCGAAGGGATGGTACTCGCCACTGAACTTGAAGTAAGCTGCCCACAAAGATCTAGTGATAACTGTGGCGTGAATTTCACCTTTCCTGATGTTACTTTGAATCCGCCGCCAAATCAATGGAATCCACAGCGTCCAGTAACAGAGATAGCATCAAGAGCCTAAGCAGCCAATCTTATTGAAGAATTCTCAAAGATGGAAATCCAGCAGGTAAAATGCAGAGATTATAAATTACAATAAGGTCGTGACAGACACATAGGATTGAGAGAGAATCTGAAATATCATTAAAAAAATCTTTCATAAAATTATTACCTTAAAAACAATGTTATGCTTAAAATATTAATGTTATAAATTGACATTCCACTATTATGAAATTATTTTTTCAGGCTCAGAAAGGTTGTTCAGTTGTCACTACGACGTTAAAAAGCCAATATTTTTGTATTATATTTAAAAAGCGATATTCCAGCCGAATTGGGTAAGTGTTCGCAAGGAACTAGATTTCAGTGTGATTTGAATTGATCGTCGGCTTCGGGGAGTTCCACAGCGCGACCTGTGGAGAAGCCTAGAATCACTGACAGCAGTTTCTGTATTTCCGCGTCGATTTACGCATGCGCTGAATTTAGCAGTTGCTGTCACTTTCAGAGGAGGACTGGCGGTGAACGCTGAGAGTTTCGCCGTCATTACCATCACAAAATCTGGCTGGGCCGATGCGTTTTTGTAGAAGGCGATCAGCTATGATATTCTCGATAACTGATACCTTCTCGACACTCACACTCTAGGCCTATGAGTGTTAAACACGTAAGAGCATAAGAAATTGGAGCAGGAGTCGGCCACAAGGCCCCTCGAGCCTGCTCCACCATTCAATAAGATCATGGCTGATCATCGACCTCAACTCCACTTTCCTGCCTGATCTCCATATCACTTGATTCCCCTAGAGGTAAAAATCTATCTATCGCAGACTTGAATACACTCAAAGGCTTTGCATCCGCAACTTACTGGGAAAGACAATTCCAAAGATTCACAACCCTCTGAGTGAAGAACTTACTTCTCACCTCGGTGTTAAATGGCCTACCCCTTATCCAGAGAGTATGCCCCTAGTTCTAGACACGCCATCCAGGGGAAACAAGCTCTCAGCATCTACCCTGCCAATCCCCTTCAGAATCTTGTATGTTTCAATGAGATCACCTCTCATTCCTCTGAACTGCAGAGTCTCGGCCCATTCTACACAATCTCACATCATAGGACAGCCCTCTCATCCAGAGAAGCAATCTAGAGAACCTTCGGTGCAACGCCTCCAAGGCAAGTATATTCTTCCTTAGATATGTGCACCAAAACTGTGCACAATGCTCCGAGTGTGGTCTCACCAAGGCCCTGTATAATTGACTGCAATAGAACTGAATATCAGGCGCTGCGTACAACGGGCGGCCAAACTGATACCACCCGCTTTGCACCATGGCCCGAGAAGAATTTCTAGCCCTCTAGACGGTATTAAGCTTTGAAGCAGGAAACAGTCGATTAATTTCCGGTAAACTACTGGACATACAAAATTGGCATGTGTACTTGAAGCTGCTGGAAGACAGATAGCACGATTTCCGGGTTTCAATATGGCAGATCTCATGCTTAGCCTTCAGTAAGGTATTTCCAAAGCAAGGTGCTGACATTCCGTACCTTCATCTATTAATCATAAAAGCACAAATACACTTCCAATAGTGTTCAATGGATAATAATTTGGAAGCATATCCCGGGCTGATTTTCAGTCTTCCCAGCTTGCGGGCTGTCAAGTAATTTCATCAGCCCCACCTTCACTATGCGGACAGCTCAGCTAACCCAGCACGCTTGAGACCGAATCTGGGCTTGAGATCCACTCTAAGATATTGCTTAATATTGCTTAAAAATATCTTCCGTAAATCACCTGTGAATTTGATTTACGGAAGGAACGACACAAAAATTTAAAGACATGTATTTCCTATCTTTCCCAAATATCCAGGATAATAAACTTTACCAACATTCAATTGCATTGCAAATTTAGAATAAAACAACACGATCGGTTTGTTTGTGCAACCAGGGGAACTAATATCACTCTGATTCTGGTTGTGTGACCTACATCACATCCTCTGAGATCAACGGACGGATGAAACGAGGATGAATTCTAGATTTCCATCTCTGTGTAGCTCTGTATAAGAAAAGACCTTGGGTCAGAATTAGTGGTGGGTGGTCCGCCATCATACCGCCTTTGAAATGGATCACAAGTTGCGAACTGTCAGTGTACGCATTGACAAATCATCCGTACGGCCAAAGAAAAAACAATTTCTGGCACAGAGTTGAGCTATTCGCCCCCAAACTGTCCAGCAATTGCTTCCAAAAATATTTACAGTTGATGTAAACAGGCCCAGGGCATGTTTGCATCAGTGTAAGGGGATACCTCAGACATGTTGTAATCATTTTCATCGGGGAAATCGAATAGTTTAATTGTATCTCGTTAGTTTTTCTTGTTTTTGCAAAAGATTGGAGTTTTAATGATGTCAATAATAATTATCTGCAAAATTATGTTTTTACTAACAGAACCAATATATAGTGAAGCTGGTGGAATGAAGCTAATTAGGAATTAAATTCCAATCCTGGAAAGTAATTATAATTTTAAATGATTACGGGATTCCCTTCCGTATTTATTAGAATAAATATTTCTAATCCATTTGAAACACTTATGTTTCATTTCAGAATCAGCGTTGCTTCTTCTTATGACTTCCAAATATCATGTTACCTTTGCCCAGAACATTTCAATTTTCGGTTGATTTTCAAATGTTATGATTTGAAACCTATATTTACTAGAAAGCTGTATCCATGTGGGATGCAGTAACAGGGGTAGATCTTGACTTTGAGAGTGTAAAAGGAGTGGTAATGAGTCTGCAGTCCATTTTACATCTCCCCCGATTTGTATTTCCTTTGACTTTAATGGGGAGAGATGTAACACGGGCTGCTGAATCGATATCACCCAATTAACACTGTCGCTAAAAGTCACGATCTACCCCAATTTCTGATTTGCACACATACTGTTTCTTTTCAGTAAAGTCCGCCAATAATAAACTTCCTTTCCTACCCTTCCCTACAGTTAACATGTAGGCGATTGTGATCCTGTCCCAGGGAAAGTGCGGTCTCTCCAAATACATCACTCTCTACCTGGTGGCCATGGCAGCAGCGGATCACTGGCATTATACTCAATTCGTTCATCGACATTTACTTTCCAGGAAATTATCTGTTGCTTACTTTGGTATGTCGGACCAAAACAGTCCTAGATTATGTACCCAGAGACTGTTCTGTCTGGTTAACCGTCGCCTCCACTTTTGACCGCCTTATAGTATATTTTGCGAGAAGCTGACAAACAAATATTGCACCAAGGAAAGGAACGCTGTGATTGTAGTCAAGGTGCTCACTCTGACCTGTTTAAAAAACATCCCTTGATGCTGTGTATATGAACCTCTGTATAGAATTAACAAAGTGCACAGTTATAGCCGGATACGATCCAAATTATATCCTTCACCCCGATGGAAAGCATTTTCTCCCATTATTCGCTATTTTGCTGCTCAATGCTCTGACTGTGAGATATATATTATTGGCGAGCAGAGTCCGCAGGCCATTGCGGGGCAATGCCAGCCCTGAAAATAACCCTGATCTGAGATGGAGAACCGCAGAAAATCCATAATTTTACTTTTCAGTATATCCGGCAATTTTACACAGTTATGGCTGAAGTACATGGCCCATTACCTGTGTTACCTAATTAGTAATACCTATTCATACAAAGGTTACAATAACCCGGTTTATATCCTTCAAGAAACCGGATATATGCTCCTGCTGTTGAGCTGCTGCACAAAATTGTTGCAGTGACACAGACTAAATTCAGAGAAGAGCTAAAAAAAATGATGAAATATCCATTAAATATGAATGTTGAGCTGTAGATGGTTAGAAACACCATGAATTTGCTGGTATTATAATTCAAATTAGAAGATCAGAACAAAAGGAACACAGGCAGACGTAGGCCTTACAGCCCCTGCAGCCTGCTCCAGTATTCAACAACAGCATGACTAAACATTTACATCAACTCCATCTTTCCCGCCATATTTAATTTCCTTTAATTCCCTTAGAGTCCAAAAATCTATCGATCTCAGTCTTGAATATATGCAAAGACTGAGCATCCACCGCCCCCTGGCTTACATAATTCCAAAGAGCCACAACCCTCCGTGAACTCAGTCCATAATGGCCGATACCTTATTCTGAGACTCCGCCCCATCTTTCCGATTACTGTATTTGGTCACGAGACATATGAGCTTACAGACCAGATTCACTCTCTCCAGTTACGTCGTAGTTTAACTTGCCGCTAATGTTGCAACGCCGTGCTTTTTCGCTAGGTAGTTCGTTTTAATAAAACCATGTTAATGACTATTCTACTGCTCTGCTCACCGGCTTCCAACCCTGGTACCCTCACTAAACTTGAGCTCATCCAAAATTTATGCTGTCGATATCCTGACTCACACCAGGTCCTGCTCAACCTAAAACCCTGTGCTTGCTGACTTACATGGCTCCCAGTTGGACATCGCTTCTTTTTAAAAAAATCATCAATTTGCCCTGTTCCCTCGACTTCTTCGCCCCTCCCAATCTTTGTCAGCTCCAGTAGCCCTACATCCCTCAAATTCTGGTCTCTTGGACATCCCATCTTTTCGTTGCCGAACCATTGCTGACAGTGCCTACTCTGGAATTGCCTCCCTAAAATTATCTGCCTCTATACGTCTGTCTCCTCCTTTAAGACGTTGCATAAAACCTATATCGTTGACAAAGCTGTTGGTCAACTGTGCAATTTCTTCCTATGTGGCTGCGTGTCAAATTTTGCTTGATAAATCTACCGTGAATCATCTTGGGATATGTTACGAAGTTCAATGCGTTACTTCAAGGCCATTTGTTGTTGTTATACTTGTTCTTCAGCTATAGATCTGATTCACAGCATCACAGCATCAACAATGCAGATAGAGGCCATTTCGGCCCATCGAGCCTGCACCGACACATATCCCACTCTATCCCCGTAACCCCACGTATTTAATCCCCTAACACTAAGGGTCAATTTATCATAGCCAAATCAACCTAACCTGCACATCTTTGGACTGTGGGAGGAAACCGGAGCACCCGGAGGAAACCCACGCAGACACAGGGAGAATGTGCAAACTCCACACAGACAGTCGCCCGAGGCCCAGATTTGAACCCGGGTCCCTGGCGCTGTGAGGCAACAGTGCTAACCACTATGCCACCGTGCTTTTGATTAGAACAGGCCATTATTTAACTCCTATCTGATTCCGAGAGTGAAATTGGTCTTCTGCAACAACGCAAAACGGGCGACAGCGAATCAGCGGGCTGTATTACCCACCCCCCCCTTTCTCCTTTCATGTGAATTGACTTCAAACCGCAACACATCCTGCTGATTGGCTGTGGTCACTTCGCGGTTTCATGGACTACCAATTTCATCTGCACTCGTATAATAAGGAGGTAGCATTACTGGTTAAAGAAGGGAATAACACAATTGTAATGAAGGATATTAGCTCTGATGAGGTGGAATCTGTATGGGTAGAATTGAGAAATACTAAGGGGAAAGAAACGTTAGTGGGAGTGGTTTATAGACCTCCAAACAGTAAGGCGGAGGTTGGGGATGGCATTAAATGAGAAATTAAAGAAGCGTGCAATAAGGGCACAGCAGTCATCATGGGTGACTTTAATCTACATATAGATTGGGCCAACCAAATGAGTAACAATACTGTGGAGGAGGAATTCCTGGAGTGTTTACGGGATGGTTTCCTGGACCAATATTTCGAGGAAACAACCAGAGATCAGGCCATCTTAGACTGGGTATTATGTAACGAGCACGGATTAATTAGCAATCTTGTTGTAAGAGGCCCTTTGGGTCAGAGCGATCATAATATGATCGAATTCTTCATTAAGATGGAGAATGAAGTAGTTGACTCGGAGACTAGGGTCCTCAATTTAAATAAAGGAAACTATGATGGTCTGAGGAGCGAGTGGGAAGGATTGATTGGGGAATGGCACTCAAAGGGTTGACAGTGGATAGGCAATGGCAAACATTCAAAGACCGAATGGATGAACGACAGAATTTGTTCATCCCAGTTTGGCATAAAAATAAAACAAAAAAGGTGACCCAACCGTGGCTAACAAGGGAAATTAGGGATAGCATAAGGTCCAAGGAGAGGGCATATAACTTGGCCAGAAACAGCAACAATCCTGAGGATTGGGAGCAGTTTAGGATTCAACAAAGGAGGACAAAGGGATTAATTAAGAAAGGGAAAATAGAATATGAGAGTAAGCTTGCAGAGAACATAAAATCTGACTGTAAAAGCTTTTATAGATATGTGAAGAGAAAGAGATTGGTGAAGTCAAGCATAGGTCCCTTGCAGTCAGAATCGGGGGAATTTATAATGGGGAACAAAGAAAAGGCAGACTAACTGAATACATATTTTGTTTCTGTCTTCATAAAGGAGGACAGAAATAACCTCCCATAGATGCCGGGGAACATAGGGTCTGATGAGAGGGTGGAATTGAAAGAAATCATTATTTGTAGGGAAATGGTGTTCGGAAAATTGATGGGACTGAAGGCCGATAAATCCCCAGGGCCTGATAATCTACATCCCAGGGTACTTAAGGAAGTGGCCCTAGAAATATTAGATGCATTTCTGGTCATCTTCCAGAACTCAATAGACTCTGGAACGGTACCCATGGATTGGCGGGTAGCTAATTTTACCCCACTATTCAAAAGAGGTGTTAGAGAAAAGGCGGGGAATTATAGACTGGTAAGCTTGACATCAGTGGTGGGGATAATGCTATAGTCCATTATAAAAGATGTAAAAGCAGAGCACTTGGAAAGCAGTGACTGGATCGGACAAAGTCAACATGGATTTACAAAAGATAAATCATGCTTGACTAATCCACTGGAATTTTTTGAGGATGCAACTGATAAAATTGATATGGGAGAACCAGTGGATGTGGTGTATTTGCACTTTCAGAAGGCTTTCGATAAGGTCCCACATAAGAGATTAGCGTGCAAAATTAAGGCACATGGGATTGGGGGCAAGGTATTGACTTGGATAGAGAACTGGTTGGCGGACAGAAAGCAAAGAGTTGGAATAAACGGGACGTTTTCCGAGTGGCAGGCAGTGACTAGTGGGGTACCGCAAGGATCGGTCCTAGGACCCCAGCTGTTCACAAAATATATTAATGATCTGGACGAGGGAATTGGATGTAATATCTCCAAATTTGCAGATTACGTAAAGCTGGGGGGGATGGTATGCTGTGAGGAGGATGTCGTGAATCTCCAGCACAATTTGGACAGGTTGGTTGATTAGGCAGAAACATGGCAAATGCACTATAATGTGGATAAATGTGAGGTTATCCACATTGGTGGCAAAAACAGGAAGGCAGATTATTATTTGAATGGTAATTGATTGGGAGAAGGGGAAGTGCAAAGAGACCTGGGTGTTCTTGTACACCAGTCGCTGAAGGTAAGCATGCAGGTGCAGCAGGCGTTTAAGAAGGCCTTCGTAGCAAGAGAGTTCGGGTACAAGAACAAGGATGTCTTGCTGCAGTTGTACAGGGCCTTGGTGAGTCCACACCTTGAGTATTGTGTGACGTTTTCTTCGCCTTACCTGAGGAAGGACGTTCTTGCCATGGAAGGAGTGCAGCGAAGATTCACCAGGCTGATACCTGGGATGGCAGGAATGACATATGAACATAAGAACATAAGAACATAAGAAATAGGAGCAGGAGTAGGCCAATCAGCCCCTCGAGCCTGCTCCACCATTCAATAAGATCATGGCTGATCTGATCCTAACCTCAAATCTTCTATCTCTCTGCATCCACCCGAACCCATGTGATCTCCCGGGAGAGGTGAAAAACCAGATAAAGACCCAATGGCCAATTTGGGAGAAAAAATCTGGGAAATTCCTCTCCGACCCATCTAGGCGATCGAAATTTTTCCAGGAGATCATTCTGTCCCTATATTTTCGACAGTACTTACCTTCTGTAAAGGCGATCTCCACCCCAGCCAGGAACAGGAATAAAACCATTTCCTGAAATCTAACACAGAATTAGAACACAGTAGGAGCAGAACAAGGCTACACGGCGCCTAGGCCCACTCTACTACCCACAGGGCCATGACCATTCCGAACCCAGACTCATGTCCAATTTCCTGCCCGCTCCCCGTAACCCTTAATTCCCTTTACTTCTAGGAAACTGTCTATTTCTGTTATAAATGTATTTAATGATGTAGCTTCCACAGCTTTCTGGGGCAGCAAATTCCACAAACCTTCCACCCTCTGAGTGATGAAGTTTCTCCTCATCTCAGTTTTGAATGAGCAGCCCCTTATTTTAAGATTTTGCCCCCTAGCTCTAGTTTCACCCATCATTGGGAACATCCTCACCGCATCCACCCGATCAAGCCCCTTCACAATCTTATATGTTTCAATAAGATCGCATCTCAATCTTCTGAACTCCAATGAGTAGAGTCCCAATCTACGCAACCTCTCCTCATATGACCACCCCCTCATCCCCGGGATAAACCGAGTGAACCTTCTTTGTACTGATTCGAGAGCAAGTATGACTTTTCTTAAGTATGGACACCAAAACTGTATGCAATATTCCAGGTGCGGTCTCACCAATACCTTGACCAACTGCAGCAATACCACCCTGTTTTTATATTCCATCCCCCTAGCAACAAAAGCCAACATCCATTGGCCTTCTTAATCACTTGCTGCACCTGCATACTAACTTTTTGAGTTTCGTGCACCAGGACCCCCAGATCCCTTTGTACTACAGTACTTCCAGTTTCTTGCCATTAAGATAATAACTTGCTCTATGATTTTTCCTGCCAAAGTGCATAACCTCATACTTTCCAGTATTGTATTCCATCTGCCAAATCTCTGCCCACTTATTTAGCCTGTCTATGTCCCTCTGCAGGTTTTTTATGTCCTCCTCAGTCACTACTTTCCGTCCCATCTTTGTATCATCTGCAAACTTTGATATGTTACACTCGGTCCCCTCCTCCAAATCGTTAATATAGATTGTAAAGAGTTGGGGACCCAGCACTGACTCCTGCGGAACACCACTAGTAACTGGTTGCCAATCTGAGAACGAACCATTTATCCCATCTCTCTGCTTTCTGTTAGAGAGCCAATCCTCCACCCACGCCAGAATATTACCCCCAATCCCGTGATTTTTTATCTTGAACAATAATCTTTTGTGTGGCACCTTGTCAAATGCCTTTTGGAAGTCTAAATACACTACGTCCACTGGTTCCCCTTTATCCACCCTGTATATTAATTCCTCAAAAAACTCAAGCAACTTTGTCAAACATGACTTCCCCTTCATGAAACCATGCTGAGTTTGTCCTATTAAATTATGTTTATTCAAATGTCCCGTTACTGTCTCCTTAATAATGGACTCTAACATTTTACCAACCACAGATGTTAGGCTAACGGGTCTATAGTTTCCAGCCTTCTGCCTACTACCCTTTTTAAATAAGGGTGTTACATTAGCAGTTTTCCAATCTGCCGGGACCTTTGCTGAGTCCAGTGAGTTTTTGAAAATTATTACCAATGCATCCACAATCCCTACCGCCACTTCCGTCAAGACCCTAGGATGCAAGCCATCAGGTCCAGGGGATTTATCCGCCTTGAGTCCCGTTATTTTACCAAGTACCACTTCCTTAGTGATTTTAATCGTATTTACTTCCTCCCCCCCTAGAGCCCCCTGTTTGTCCAGTGTTGGGATATTCTTAGTGTCCTCTACTGTAAAGACTGATACAAAATAATTGTTCTGTGTTTTTGCCATCTCCATGTTTCCCACCATTAATTTCCCGGTCTCATCCTCTAAGGGACCAACATTTCCTTTAGCCACCCTTTTTCTTTTTATATAACTATAGAAACTTTTACTGTCTGTTTTTATATTTTTTGCTAATTTACTTTCATAATCTATCTTCCCTTTCTTAATCAATCTTTCAGTTATTTTTTGCTATCTTTTAAAGACTTCCCAATCTTCCATCCTCCCACTAGATTTGGCTACCTTATATGCCCTTGTTTTTAGTCGGATACTATCCTTAATTACTTTACTTAGCCACGGATGGCTATCTTTTCTTTTACACCCTTTTTTCCTCAGTGGAATATATATTTTTTGGAAGTTGTAAAATAACTCCTTAAATCTACACCACTGATCATTTACCGTCTTACCCTTTAATCTATTTTCCCAGTCCACTCTAATTAATTCCGCTCTCATACCTTCATAGTCTCCTTTATTCAAGCTCAGCACGCTTGTTTGAGATCCTACCTTCTCAACCTCTAATTGAATATGGAACTCAAACATGTTATGGTCACTCATTCCAAGGGGATCCTTTAATAGGACATTTTTAATTAATCCTGTCTTATTACAAAGGACCAAATCTAAGGTTGCTTGCCCTCTGGTCGGTTCAGTTACATACTTCTCAAGAAACCCATCCCTAATACACTCAATGAACTCATCGTCAAGGCTGCTCTGCCCAATTTGATTTGACCAGTTAATATGATAATTAAAATCCCCCATAATTATAGCTGTTCCCTTATTACAAGCCTCAACTATTTCCTGATTAATACTCCATCCAACAGAGAGACTGTGTCGTTTGGGCTTATACTCACTGGTGTTTAGAAGATTGAGAGGGGATCTCATCGAAACCTATAAAATTCTGTCAGGCCTGGACAGACTAGATGCAGGAAGGATGTTTCTGATGGCCGATGAGTCCAGAGCCAGGGGTCATAGTCTAAGGATAAGGGGTAAGCCATTTAGGACTGAAATGAGGAGGAACTTCTTCACCCAGAGAGTGGTGAACCTGTAGAATTCTCTGCCACAGAGGGCGGTGAAGGCCAGTTCATTAAGTATATTCAAGAAAGAGTTGGATATATTTCTTGAGGCTAAAGGGAACATGGGATATGGGGAGAAGGCAGGGACCGGTTACTGAATTTGGATGATCAGCCATGATCTCATTGAATGGCGGAGCAGGCTCGAAGGGCCGAATGGCCTACTCCTGCTCCTCTCTTCTATGTATCTATGTATTGTATTGTTCCTTTAAAAGCCTTCATTTTTTCAGGTGCGTTAAATGAAAGGAGCAACTATCAATAATGTTTGGAGTGAATGCTGACAGCACAGTTTGCAGACAGAGCCTGAAGTCTCCCAGCACTATGTGGGCCTCAGTACCACACTGGTTGCGATCAGCTTACTGAACTCAGTCCAGGGATGGAGCCTGGGCTCTTCCAACTCTGTCTGGGGTTCAGTACCACACGGGATTAGAAGTGACCGGGAATGAAACCAGGGCCCTACCTGCTGTTCATGTTTGACCCAGTCCAGTACCATATTCATATAATCATATAAATTTACGGCGGCGAAGGAGACAATTTTGCCCATCGTATCTGTGCCAGCCGAAAAAGTGGTATTCATCCTAATCCCACATTCCAGCGCTTGGTCCGCAGCTTTGCTACGTGCCTGCATCGTCCCGCTCTTTTGTGAAAACAGACACAAAGAATTAACACACAGGTTAATGTTTGCTCTCTCATAGGCCATACTATTGCCTCAGTTATCGTCTTGCTGTTTATGTAGTTATAGAACATCTTTGGGTTTTCCTAGAGCTTGCTTGCCAATATTTTCAGGCCCTCTCTTTACTTTCCTGATTTCATCTTTAACTTCAACCATGTGCCACAGGCCTTTAATAAAGTCTGGGCCCTTCCTACTATTTGTGAGTCTCAGTAACACAGAGGGTGAGATCAGTTAATTGTTCAGGTCGTAGATAGTATTTGGGCACTTTCTGCTTGGTGTCGGGCTCAGTACCAAATTAAGCACTGGCTGGAATGAAGCTTCGGCCCTTTGTTGGCTGTGCGGGCCAGCACCGTTTGTCTGTGCTCAGTTAGTTCAGTGTAGGCTGGACCTGGCTCCTTCCTGCTCTATGCGTTTGGCCCAGTACCTAATTCAGCACAGGCCTTGGTACATCGTGCCTTCGTGCCACATCGAGTGAAATCAGCTAACAGCACAGTCTGATGGTTGGATTCTGGGGGATTCCTAGCACTGTGAGGGGCTCAGCACCACATGGTTGACTTCAGCTAACTGATCAAACATCGGGGATGGAGTCTGCTCTGTCTGGCTCAGTATCACACCGGATTAGATCAGAACATTCAGCACAGACCTGTAATAAAGCATGTGTCCACCCTACTCCGCATGCAGCGCAGTACCAATCTGGAAGAGCTCAGTTAAATCCGCAGTGGCTCTTCCAGATCTGGGAAGGAGCTCATTACTACACAGGTTAATATTAGATAACAGCAAAGGCTGCGAAAGTAACATAGTCCATTCTTAGTATTTTATCGACTCAACAACACAGCGGGTGAGATGAGCGAACAGCACAGTTACGGAGACGATCGCAGGGCAGGGAGGGCCTTAGTTTTATCCCCAGCCTGCACTGTAGGCTGATCTCAGATTTTGTGGTACTGAGAATTTCACAGAGCACAACGTGTTTAGCTTGCAACCCCGACCTGTGTTGTTATCTCATGGCAGCCCGATTGGTGCTGAGTCTCACAAAGAACAGGAAGGACCCAGGCTTCGTTAAAGATCTGTGGTGAATTTGGTACTGGGGCACACACCAGCGGGAGAGCCCCACGTGATATTCCCGATCTGTGCAAATTAAGCAGACCTCACCCGGTGTGGTGCTGACTCTCACTCAGAGCTGTGAGTCTCCACTGTCCACCCGCAGCCTGGGCTGTTAACTCATGTCAGCCGGTGTGGTGCTGGTGAGGTCAACTACCTGTCCAAGCCGGGGATCTAACTAAAAACCCTCCCTGCTCTGTGTGTGGCTCAGTAACACAGAGGGTGAGATCAGTTCACTGTACAAGCCAGGGATATAACTAAGGACCTTCTTGCTCAATGTGTCACTCAGTAACACAGAGGGCGAGGTCAGCTATTTGTCCGAGTCGGGGATCGAACTTAAGACCCTCCCCGCTTTGTGTGTGGCTTGGTAACATAGAGAGTGAGATCAGCTCACTTTACAAGCCAGGGATGGAACTGAGGTCCACCCCCCCCCGCTCTGTGATATTCTCAGTAACACAGAGGGTGAGATCAGCTACTTCTACAGGCCAGGGATGGAACATGGGCCCTCCCTGCTCTGTGAAACTCTCAGTAACACAGAGGATGAGATGAGCTACCTGTACAATCCGAGGATGGAACTCGGGTCTTCCCTGCTCTTTGCGTCTCAGAAGCACAGAGGGTGAGATCAGCTCATTTAAGACAGGCCGTATATGGAGCTTGAGTCCTTCCAGCTCTGTATCTGACTGAGTGCCACGCTGGTTAAGATGAGCCAGCAACACAGGCTGCGAGTAGCTCTAGGGCCCTTTCTGCTATGTGTGGGACTCATTATCAAAGTGGGTGAAATCAGGTAGTTCGGCGCATGACGGGGATGATGCCAGGGACCCTGCTGCTCCATGTTGGCCTAGGTAACGAGCATTTTGATCAGCTAACAGCGCAATGCAATGATGGAAACTTTGTCCTTCTGCTCTGTTTAGAGCTCAGTACCAAACTGGGTGATATCAGCTAAATCAGCACTGTCCGTGGATAGAACCCGGGCCCTTTCTCCTCTACTTTTGACTCAGTACAACACCGGGTGAGATCAGTTAATTCAGTATAGGACGGGATTGCAACCTGGGCCCATTTTTCTCCATATTGGGCTCTGTACCACATTAGGTGAAATCAGTTAATTCAGTATAGGGCGTTATTGTATGTTGGGCTTATCCTTTTCCTTGTTGGGCTCAGTACCACATCGGGTGAGATCAGTTAATTTAGTATAAGATGGGATTGTATCCTGGGCCTAAACTTCTCCATGCTGGCCTCAGTTCCACACTGGATGAGTTCAGCTAATTCAGTTTATGGCAGGCTAGAAATTCGGGCCCCCACGGGTGAGTACGCGCTGGGTACTCACGAGTAGGTCCAACGAAAGTTCCAGTTTCATGCATGCACTGAGCATGCGTGGAAAACCAGAACTTCCGTTCCCATGAAGGAAGGGGTTCACAGATCGAACGCATGTGCAGGAGAGGCAGCGCATGCGCCTGGAATTTCTGTTTCTTTTACAGGTTTCTCTGGGAGGGTAAGTCTCCACCAGCTACGCTTTTAAAAAGCAGTCACAAGGCCTGCTTTTAACAAGGTAAGTGCTGAAATAAGTAAAATTGAAACATTTTTTCCACAGGTTTATTCATTTTAAACAATTTAAAGAAAGGTAATTTTATTTTTAGCCCTGTTAAAAAGTGTAATTCTTTTTTTGACAAATTTAAATTATTGTTTAAAATAGTTATTTTATGTAATTTACAGTTATTTTTAAAATATCCTTTTTTACAATTTACTTGAAGTTTTAGTTAGGTTTTGGAGCCGATCTCTACTCAAGATTTGACAGGTCCTCCTGCGCCGGCAGTTGGAGGAGGCCCAGGATCGGAATCCTACGCGGGCTCACAGCTCAACGGCCAGCCTGCAAGGTAAGTGCAGGTCGGGGGCTTACACCCGCGGGAAGCCTCCAATCCGTATTTGTGGCTCATTATATCTTCTCCTAATTCAGTACAGATCGAGAATGGAACCTGGGTCCTTCCTGCTCTGTGTGGTCAGTAATTCAGCATGTATGGTAGAGCCAATCTGCACCTTATAATTCACTTTTTTTCATGCCTAAAACCTGTTGTTCATTTGGGGTACTCCTCCTAAATTTGGCCTCCTGATCTTTACAGTACTGAAAATATATGATGTCTTCACCGTGAGTTAGTTCATTTCTAGTGTCTGGGAGGTAATCGAGTTGTTTTCTGACGGAGAGCAGTACCGTATACGCTAAAACGATCGCCAACAGTGAGCAGTGGGGTGTAGATTTAATTGAGTTCTTCTTTTGGCACCTGGATAATCAATTCAAGCAGAGGTTGTGTCAATGGGCTCGAATTTCCAAGCCCCATGGAGGCGGGTTTGGAGGCAGGAGTGGGGGGACAATTGCAGAATCGGGGGGCACGGACCCTTCCCGCCACCAACCCGCCTCCATGCCCGTTTCCCAGGAGCCGGGTACCCGAACTGTGCTGGGAGCCACCTCCCTGAGGCGGGAGGGGAATCGTGCCAATTAACTGCCTGTTAACAGGTAGTTAACAGGCAGTTAATGGCCTAATCCCTATTTTTAGCCCTGAATTGTGGACTGCCAGACGGCGCCGAACCACGCCAAGTTAGCGAGGTGGACCGTCGGGCTGAAGGGCTTGGAGGGTTCGAGATGTCCGGTATTCAGGTGAGTGATGGGTGCATGAGTGCAAAGGTAAGGGTGTTTGGTGTGTGTATGTTGTATAAATAAGTTTTAGTTACCTTTACTTACTAATGCCAGCTTCCTTCCTTCAGGTCTTGGGAGTCCCTCATCTCACCGGCACAGAAAGCAGAATGGCCACGAGCTTTCAAAAGTTGCAGCATTCTGCTTTCTGTTCTGGAGAGATTTCGAATTGAGTCTGTGGAGAAGGACTCATAATCATAATAATAATAATCATAATCAACTTTATTGTCATTGTTAGTGCACAAGTGCAGTACAACGAAATGTAGGCTTGCGGCTCCCGAGAGTGTACATTTAGATTAAGACATTTAAACATTCAACATACATTTGGCTTGTAATACATTAACATAAACATAACCATAATAACGTGCATTGGCCGCTGCGCAGGCTTTAGAGTTAATTTGTGGAGTTCAGTAGGATGACAGCCCTGGGAAAGAAGCTGTTCCTAAATCTGGTCATACTGGTGTGAATGCATCTGTAGCTTCTCCCAGATGGCAGGAGGGCAAACAGACTGTGGCTGGGGTGGGTAGGGTCTTTGATGATGGACCGTGACCTCCGTAAACAGCGTTTCTGGTATTTGTGCTCTATGGTCGGTAGCCGGGTGCCGGTAATGCATTGGGCAGTTTTGACTACCCGCTGCAGGGCTTTCCAGTCATAGTAGCTACAGCTGCCATACCATACTGTGATACAGTTCGTCAGGATGCTCTCTATTGTGCAGCGGTAAAAGTTAGAGAGGATCAGGGGTGACAGGTTATATCCCTTCAGCCTCCTTAGGAAATATAGGCGCTGCTGGGCCTTCTTCACCAGAGAGGAGGTATTGAGGGACCAGGAGAGGTCTTCCATGATGTGGACTCCGAGGAACTTGAAGCTGTCCACTCTTTCCACCACAGCCCCATTGATGTGGATGGGGGTGTGACTTCTGCCTTTAGACTTCCTGAAGTCCACAATGATTTCTTTGGTTCTCTTGATGTTAAGGGCCAGGTTGGTATCGGTGCACCACTTCACGAGATGCTGGACCTCCTCCCTGTAGGCCCCATTGTTGTTGGTGATCTGGCCTACTACCGTGGTATCATCTGCAAACTTGATGATGGTGTTGGAACCATGAACAGCCACACAGTCGTGGGTGAAGAGGGAGTAGAGGAGGGGGCTCAGCACACATCTTTGTGGGGCTCCCGTGTTCAGGGTCAGAGGGGGGGGGTGGTTACCTAATTTGACAGACTGGGGTCTGTATGTTAGGAAGTCGATGATCCAGTTGCAGAGGGAAGTGTTCAGGCCAAGAGTGTGAAGTTTGGTGGCCAGCTTGTTGGGGACGATAGTGTTGAATGCTGAGCTGCAGTCTATGAACAGCATTTGTTTGAAGTTTGAAGTCAAATTGTCAATGTTTGACAGCTTCACAGAGCTGTCAAACGCTGATATTTCATCTGTCAAAACGTCTTGACAGATGAAATGTCAATCTCTGAATTCACCTGTAAGCGGGTGTCCCTTAGTTGGCATGCTGAGCCCGCTGGGCAATCAAGGGGAAATGGCGTGGGTTGGCCTCAAATCAATGGAGGCGGGACTACAACCAAAATTGTAGGAGTCCCGCCTCCATTACGTCCCCATTGACAAAATCCAGCCCAATGTGTCCCCAGGCTGCTTAGAGTTGGGTTAAATAATCAAGTTAGTTAATGTTTTTATCACAGAATGTTAGTGCAGAAATACCCGCCCATTGGCCCATTGTGTCTCTGCCAGGAAAGAGTAGTGTGTTCCCAGCTCGACAAAGAGCAGCGAGTTTACATGCGGACGATCTGGGTTGCTGCCATTTGTGCACAAGCAACATCCCCTCACAGCTGCGAGGGAACCTTTGCCTTGAATGTTAACCAGATAAGTAACTCGGGCCTTATGGTGTGAGGGACAATGTGAGACCAGGACAGGCAACTGTAACCTGTGTGATTCCACATGGGTCAGTAAATGTGTTTGGAAACGGTTATACATGGTGATCTGTTTACACAGATGTAGAGATCCATCAAAACAAAGCCCATCTTGTTAAACAAGGTGGAAGTTGGGTTACTGCTTTTGCAAAAGTATACTTACTTCCTATGCCCTTGATCTTCTCGTTGACACTCATAATATCCTAAATAATGTAGCCGTATCATAATAATATCTAGTTCAGGGAACTGTATCATGTTCAGCCTTGCAAATGAATAATAAGGCAATAGATAAGTCTGTTTGTTTATTTCCTGAAATCGACCTCTACCTCTGCCTTTATACTTGAGAGTCGATTTACAGGGAATTGCAAAGACTCCACTTGAAGAACCGCACATAAAACAAAGGAAACAGGCTAACATGATATGAAAGATTAATCTTCGAAACGGAGCAAGGAAGAGATCAAGGTAAAACTGGAGGGACACGGATGTGAGGTTTTATCCCAGTACCATCAGATTCAGAGACGAGAGAGCTACCACAGAACCACTGCTAAAACTTTTTTATATATAGCAACTTTCAAAAGGGAACTGGATGGATACGTAAAAAGGCAAGGGTTGCTGGGCTGTGAGGGAAAATACGGGAGTTGAACTAATTGGTTACCTAGTTCACGGAGCCGGGAGGGGCATATTAGGCCACATGTTCTCCTTATGTGCTTTCTGATGCTATGAGAGAGGCCCAGTGTCGGTAGCAGCCGGTGAGTATTCATACTCAGTTTCACAGGTTTATTTAGAGGCCCCATGTCGGGAGTAACTGGTGAGTGTTTATACTCAGTTTGTCGGGTTTTTTCAGAGGCCCAGTGTCGGGAGCAGCCGGTGAGTATTTATGTTCAGTTTTATGGGTTTGTTCAGAGGCTTACCGATCTCACAGACTGGCGGCGGCATTCCAGAGCCATGTCACGATTCAAAAAGTGATGCGGGCAAGAGGCAGCAGCTGATTGGGTGAGTACAGCCAGGTGTGTAATTATACTACTCTATAGTTTGAATGTTAAGTTTAATAGTGTATAAGGTTTAGAACGTCTATATTTTGTGGTTTATAGTTTCTAAGTTCACTGTTGTGTAGTGGGGAGTGACAGTAATGAAGAGCCCTTGAGTAATTATGGGGGCTGAAATTCAATTCCCAATAGATGTGTACGCGCTGTGTACTCATGCATTGGGACAAAGGAAGTATTAGTTTCACGCATGCGCTGCGCATGCGCTGGAAACCGGAACTTACGATCTCCTGAAGAAAGGGGTTCCAAGCTCAACTGCGTGCGCTGGAGAGGCAGTGCGTATGCATCGAACTTCCACTTTTTTCTCAGTTTGTTAAGTGCAGGTAAGTCCCTAGAAGCTGCGCATTGAAAAGCAGGTGCAAGGTCTGCTTTTAACAAGGTAAGAGATGAAGTGGGAGGATAGAAGATTGGGAAGCATTTAAAAGCCAGCAAAGAATAACTAACAGATTAATTAAGAAAGGGAAGTTAGATTATGAAAGTAAACTAGCAAAAAATGTAAAAACAGATAGCAGGAGTTTCTACAGATATATAAAAAGAAAAAGGGCGGCTAAAGTGAATGTTTGTCCCTTAGAGTGTTAAGCTAGATTAATCCCATACTGCTGTACCAATGCCTCGCAAGGCATGATGGACTACTTGACATGGGTGAATGGTTTAAATGTAAAAAAACTGATGCAGGACTGTGGGAATGCAGTACAAATAGATAAGAAAGAACAGAAACAGAATGTTTATAGAACAGAGTAGAGACAGTTTCAGGGCTGAATTTTGTTGAAAGCTAGTGAATTTTAAACAGAACTCTGTAAAAAGAAACAAATGACTTATGTAGCATGTGATCGCCTAGTTTTCTGTATTCTCATGATGACTTGCAATTTATGAAAATGTATAAATATTGTAGCCCCGTGAGTCTAAGGGCGCACTCTTTGGGAGGCATACTTGTGTGCAAATGCAATTGGGTTTCTCAGAGTGAAGTCCACTACCAGTTACCGGAATAAAACTTTACTTATTTTAAAGTTTCTGACTTCGTATATTACTGTGAAAGTGATGGACTGACCGGCATGTTTAGTCTCCTAAAGCAGCGAACCCTGACCCCCAAGTTAGGGGTAGATCCTCCTCACAGAAGCGAGGGGTTAACAATTCTGGTGATGAGGATGGGATTCCAAAGCACTTCGGTCCAAACCACAGCGGTCCAGACTGACGAGTCGCTTTCAGACTACTGAGCAACTAAGTGGCCACAGGTAAGATTTTTACCTTTTTGCTCTGTCTGTTACGAAGTGACTTGGTGCATTCGCTGATGATCCTGGCCTAGTGCTGACAGAATCCTTTAGGTAGGAATTCGGAAGATAACACTTTCTCAAAGTCAGATTACCCTAAACCGCAGAGTCAGATAAAGCATATGGTAGGTTAAAGGCCTTTGGGTGTGAGTCCCATAAAAAGGTTCAAGTCCTTTGGGTTCGTAGTCCCATAAACAGGTTAAAGGCCTTTGGGTTCATAGTCCCATAAACAGGTTAAAGGCCTTTGGGATCATAGTCCCATAAACAGGTTAAAGGCGCGTTGAAACGGTTGGATCAAGTACGTACAAAATTGGAATAAATCAAGCACGTATAAGGAAAAAATTGGAAAATGGGGGCAGGAAATATAATAATTGAACAAAATAAGAAAAAGGGGAAAAAGATGGGGGCAGCAAATAGTAAATTGATGGAGATCGGGTGTTTGAAAACTCCGTTGGATATAATAATTGAAAATAAAAGGAAAAGAAATAATAAACTTAAAGCTTTACCGACATGAAAGTTATTAACATCTGTGCCGGGACAAATAATACACAAGATTTGCTGAGTGAAAGGATCCTTAAAAAATAAGCTGGAATTTCAGTTTGTGTGAAAGTGTAACTGTTTTCCTGACTATGAATGTTTAAGATGTTATAGTATTTTTGTCTGAAAAGTCTGTCTTTAAAAGAAAGATTCTGTTATGCGTGTTTTAGCTCCACCCAATTCTCTGCGTTAAAAGCATTTTGATTTGATTTTGGAAGTTTTAAGAATGTGCGAGTAAGATTATGCCCCAAGAATTGAAAGAAACCTTTGAACTACAATTTAAATTAAGCTGGTGTGTAAAAACTGAGAAGAACAACAAAAAGGTTGTTTTCCAATAGATTAAGTTTCAGTCTAAAATTTGACCTCGGAATCGCGGTTGCTATGATGAAATCTTCTAAAGCAGTTTGATTCGTTTAAATGTGAAAAACTAAACTTTCTCCGGTTATACTCCATGTTTTTACAGTATTTTGGAAAGACATCTGAAGAAAGAACAATAAGGAAATATCAAGTAATTTACTGTTTTCTGCAAGTGTGTGCTATTTTGTTTTATTTGTCTCTTCATAGATTTACAAAAGATGGGCTTCTGCCTTAATGTTACAGTTGCCGATGTGCTTGGAAGAAAATTAATTTGAATGTTTACAAGATCTGGATTAAATTGGAGTTATGAGGTTAATTAACCTATTAAAACCAAACTTTCATTGTGGCCACGGTGAAATTCTGGTTGGTGTGAATTTGTGTAGGCCGCATTGAATAATACTTAGCTTGTGAATTTTGCTCAATCCCGTCTTTGTCCATATTACCTCCGTATTCACGTTTGGTTAAAGTGTAAAAACACAACTGTCTTTTTCGATTGGGAAGATGTTTTTAAGTTTACGTGAAGTAACATAATGACGTGCATTTGATAATGTTTTTCTCCACTTTCTTAGAATCCTGCAAAGGAGTTAACCCTTCCCACTGACAGCTGTTTAAGTTCTCCAAGCAACAACTTTAGTATGAAGTTGAAAGATATTGGTCATTAAATAATTTAAGTTTCTTAATTTTAAGTTAATGTTTCCCCAGTGACAGAAGGAATTTATGATTTGATAACTTAACCTTGGGCTCTAAGGAGAGTCACAATGGAGTCTCTTCCTTCTTTTGTTATATGAAGTTAGCTTGTAATCTAATTGCAGCACTTCTGTCACTAATGTTAAAACACTGTGTAAGCTGCCTAGCCTGAAAATTACTTGTTTCTGAAATTGACAAAACCTGCCGGTACAATAATACTGCTGCTTAGATTTTGGGATAATTTTGTAATATCACAATGGACTCAGGCATTATATATTTGGTTACTTTTGGGAAAATAAAAGATCCTCTAAAATAATGATAAATACAAAGTGTTAATAACTTGGATCAAGTGAGAACGTTTGATCTATGTTTTCAATGTTAAATGTTGTATTGGACAGTAGCGTTTCTCCAGGACTCATGAATGAGATGGTAATTAAAGGAGAGTGTAAGATTGAAACAGGAGAATTAAACCAAAGAATGGGAATTTTCAAAATTTTCCAGTGAAAGTCAGAAAAATGTAGTTAAGAATAATAAAAAAACTGCCGAGTGTGTGCTCATTCATTTTCAGTGTACTGTCCCTTTAAAAGCCTGTGCTTCCCTCTTTAAGGTCACAGGCTGCGCACTCTCTCTCTCTCTCTCTCTCTCTCTCTCGCGATCGTGACTGCGGCTAGAAGTTGTGATTGCAATGTGCGATGAATTACGGAATGAGAATGTACCCAATGGCTGAGAAATCGGCTAAAGACGCGAAGGCAGCTGCGGATAAAATAGAGCAGGGCATGTTAATTACGAAACAAGCTTTTGAACAATTGCCATACGATGGAGCATCAGAGTATGATGAAATTATCAATAAACGTTGGTGAGATTGGGGGAATTATTGGCTTCAGCTCAGCCTCGGCAACAGCGATGAATTGTCAAATGGATACAAAATTAATTTTGAACCATTTGTCAAGGGAAGGGTATGTAGTATCAAAAGCAAAGATTCAATTTTGCAAAAAGAGTGTCACGTATTCAGGGCACATTCTGACACCAGATGAAGAAGTCCTGCACTCAGAAAGTACCCAAACAATATCCCAATATCCGGAACCTACCACTAAAAGAGGAATACGAGCATTTTTAGGATTAATACATTTCTGCATGCAATGGATACCAGAAATCACTAAACATACGAGGCCCCTAACTATACCAACAGGATCATAGGTTAGAGAATCGTTCGTTTCATCAGAAGCACAAAGAGATGCGTTTAATTCTATAAAACAAACCTTAAGAGTGGCCCCACCCTTAGGAAGACCATTGTATGATAGACCATAGCACATGACGTCGGCAAGGATAAGTAGATATGAGATTAAGTTAATACAGAATCCCTTGTTGACCTTCAACTTTGCAAAAAACATAAACCTAGCCGAATTTTTACAATTACCCACAGAACATGTAGGTGAACCAATACATGACTGTGTAACAAAAATTGAGACCCAAACAATAAACAAACCTGATTTAAAGGACGTGCCTTTGAATACCCCAGGCCATGAGTACTTTGTGGACAGATCGGCCTCTAGATCAGATACAGGTGAAGGACAGATAGGATACGCAATTATAGAATCACCAAATGTGGTAGAATCAGGTAGACTTCCAAATCATTGGTTAGCACAGAAAGCAGAATTACACGCACTAGCAAGAGCATACGAATTATCAGAAGGGATGAGAGTAAATATTTATACGGACTCGAGATATGCGTTCGGATTAGCGCTTGCTTTCGGAATTATATGGAAAATGAAGGGTTTTTTGACCACATCTGGAACACCCATATTGAACCAAGTACAGGTAGAAAGATTGACGCAGGCAGTGTTACTACCCAGGGAATTAGCCATAGTAAAATGCCAAGCACACACACGGTTACATACACAGGTTGCTGAGGGGCATAGATTGGCAGATGAAGCTGCAAAATAAGCCGGTATGTATATGGACCAAAAACAAATGCCCCAGTTGGAACAAAAGGAGGGAGGGAAGTAAGTATCCCTCTTGTGCCCCATCGTTGGAAGATGTACAAAAGCACCAGGAGGATGCTCCTGAAAATGAAAATCTAAAGTGGATAAAAGAAAATTGTAAAAAGGATCCTTTGACACAACTATATGCCGACCCAAAGGGAAGGATAGTTGCTCCAAATTGGAAAATTCTTGGTACAACCCAAATTGGGAAAAAGTGGCACAGCAGACAATTGATCACTGTCTGATATGTCAGCAACACAACCCAGGAAAAGCCATACCAACAGTAACAGCAACGACTCCTATCCCAGATGGTCCATTTCAAATACTACAGTTAGATTTTGTACAATTAGAATCAGCTTACGGATATAAATATGTACTAGTTATCATTGATGTATTTAGTAAATGGATAGAAGCCTTTCCAACAAGGAACAATACCGCAAAGACTGTGTGCAAAATAATACTAAAAAATATTGTGCCAAGGTTCGGAGTGCCAATACAATTGAGTTCTGACAATGGACCACATTTTGTTGCAGAAATTAATGCTGAACTTTGCGATGTTCTCACTATTAGACAACATTTACATTGCCTGCTCCATCCACAATCAGCAGGACTGGTGGAAAGGGCTAATGGAGCCTTAAAACTAAAATTGGCCAAACTTTGTGTAGAAACCAAAGTAAAATGGCCAGAAATATTACCAATGAAAGACAGGATTATCACCAGCAGCAATTATCTTCGGAAAACCTTTAAGAACCCCGTTCTCGGCTCCCATCCAAGACGAGAGACAAATAGATATTCATGTAATGGACAATCAGATGATGTCTTATTGTATGCCACTAACCTCTGCTTTAAAGTTGTCTCATCAACAGGTAACAGCCGTGACTAAACCAGCACCAGAGGATGCCTGTCATCGACTCAAACCGGGTGATTATGTCTTCGTAAAGAACTTCTATCAGAAAGGAATGGAACCCAGGTGTAAGGGACCCGATCAAGTACTATTAACCACGCATACCGCAGTGAAGGTCGAAGGAAAGACAAAATGGATTCACGCTTCACACTGCAAGTTGTCATCACCGCTCTTGTCATAATGGACATAACTTTAACAGCGACAGAGGGACAATGCATCAAATGCTGCTCCAAACAGCATGGGTGCACTGTATTTTCTTGCGGATGGGGATGTCGTGACTATTTTAATATTAACCGAGGGAACTGCATGAATTACTCTGCCAATGATGATAAAATTAAGACTTCCGCAATGTATTGTAAACAGGGACAGAGTACATTGTGCACCTGTACCCAGAGGCTTCCCAAGGGATGCAAATGGTGCACCATAATTGACAAATGGTCAACCATCAGCACAACAGCCAGTCCGAGAGATAACACTCAGAAAAGGGGTTACAACCAAGCAAAATATGAGTGCAGAGAAGGGTATAGAGCTAACGTACCAGGAATGGATAAAAACTGAGCTGATGTGAATGAATGTAAAAACATCACTAGATGCCCACTGGACCCCTTTCAGGTGGTGCTATCACATCACTCAAATTTTACAGGCCAGATGTGTGTAAATGTACCGGGAACACACTGGTGTCTATGTCATTTTACCGAACACTCTTTAAATAAAACTGGAAACCACGAAGGCCAGTATGATAGCCTATGTAACATCACTGCACATAAACCAAGATGGAAAAATTCTTATAATTTCCCAGGATGGCAGAATATGTATGATCCCGGAAGAAATTGGTCCCATAAGGATGTATTTGTTTATGATCAAACCCACGTAAATGAGTGTTGTCATGGTCAGAATCGAGTACAGTTATCGGCACTAATAAATATAAATGGTTCCCTCATAAAAAGAGGAGGAAGGAAGCTCCTGGCATCTCAAGGAGTAAATCTATACCAGAAGTGGCTCGAGAGGATACAATCTCTCTACAAAAAGGCACATAATACCTAAAACCACCCATGGGAGAATAAATCAAAATTATGTAATCCAAGGCCAGTAGGAACGGCGGGTTTTTCCATTGATGGCAGTCACATCTGACGAATGTCTGATATGCGACTTAATGCATAAACAAGCCAAACTTACATATGCTTCCGATAAAGAGTGCAACTTGACAAGGCATGAAATGCGACCCTGGTCCAAAGAATATTGCACCGGAACCGATAACTGTAAAAAATGTACCAATGTAGAAGGTATATCTATAACAATTGTCCCGCATTCCAAATGGTGCATGGAATCAACAATTGGTGAAGTGGAGGTTGGGGCGATTTTCCCCACATTTTGTGACATCATGATCTCCATAAATGGTAAAAGAGAGGGACAACACAACGAAATTATGTGGCCTACCAAACCCCATGATAATTCAAAAGGACATACCAAATGTCTGCAAACTGCAGAATGGAATCTAGAGAACCTAGCCAGACGATCATACCAGTGTTCTCTGAGAGCACTTGAAGGGACTGTGTGGGTGTGCAATCATACTGGATACCCATATTTACCAAATAATTTTAAAGGAAGATGTGCTATCGCATTTATTGTTCCAGCCTTCAGACTTGAAGATGAAATTCCGGGTGAAGATCCAACCTACAGTCAATGGAAAAAAAGAAATTTTGGGACTAATTTCGCCATGCGCAAACTCTTGGGCTCAGATCCTTTCAAAACACACCACCAAAACTGGTGGACCCGACTCCTAGGAAGTTTAATATCATCTTACGGAGCAATGATGGCATTAGATGAAATAAGAAATTTGGCACAGGATGTGGAGGATATTGCCAGAGACATAGCCATGGCGTTGAAACTGAGCAATAAGGAAATGGGCCATATAAGAATGTTTGCCCTACAAAACAGGATGGCACTAGATTATGTTTTACATGCACAAGGAAGAGCATGCGCAGTTATCGGAGCAGAATGTTGTATGGACATTAGTGATTTCTCAAAGCAGATCCAAAACGAAACTGATGAAATTGAAAGAAAGGGAAAGGAGGCCGGAGACATTGATCACACAACGGAAAATTGTGGCTGGGGACCGTTGTGTTTATTAGATGGACTATTTGGAGGACTCTTTAGAACCATCTTGGAATGGGTCATTTCTTTAGTTGTCTCATACGTACTTCTCATACGTACTAGTCTCGGTGATAATTAACAGACTGATTACGTGTGGATCAGGAGGTGAAAGCAGATGATTATAATCAATAAACCTCAAGGAAGTGTCAATGTCACACAGGAATGGACTAGGATTAACATGGAAGAGCTGCAAGATTTGGAGGAAGGTGATAGCATTTACGAAGATCCGGCATAGTACAAGATTAAAATGGGACCCCTCCAACCCCTGGACATTGATGACGGGTTACCTTTGCTTGATTGTATGCTTCATTTAACTCCCAACTGAAATATGGCGACTGACTCGGATAACCATATATGTTGTATAGGTTCAAAGGAAACTATGAATGATAAAAATATAATCTTTAAACGTATATATGGAATAGTTGCCACCCTGTCCAGCATGTAGAGAAAAAGGTCGAAGTTATCATGGAATGATAAAAGGAGGGAATGTTAAGCTAGATTAATCCCATACTGCTGTACCAATGCCTCGCAAGGCATGATGGACTACTTGACATGGGTGAATGGTTTAAAAGTAAAAAAACTGATGCAGGACTGTGGGAATGCAGTACAAAAAGATAAGAAAGAATAGAAACAGAATGTTTATAGAACAGAGTAGAGACAGTCTCAGGGCTGAATTTTGTTGAAAGCTAAAGTGAATTTTAAACAGAACTCTGTAATAAGAAACAAATGACTTGTGTAGCGTGTGATCGCCTAGTTTCCTGTATTCTCATGATGACTTGCAATTTATGAAAATGTATAAATATTGTAGCCCCGTGAGTCTAAGGGTGCACTCTTTGGGAGGCATACTTGTGTGCAAACGCAATTGGGTTTCTCAGAGTGAAGTCCAGTACCGGTTATTGGTATAAAACTTTACTTATTTTACAGTTTCTGACTGTGTATTACTGAGAAAGTGAAAGACTGACCGGCGTGTTTAGTCTCCTAAAGCAGCGAACCCTGACCCCCAGCTTAGGGGTAGATCCTCCTCACAGAAGCGAGGGGTTAACAAGAGGACGAGACCGGGAAATTAGTGGTGGGGAACATGGAGATGGCAGAAATGCTGAACAAATATTTTGTATCAGTCATTACAGTAGAGGACACTAAAAATATCCCAAAACTGGACAAAAAGGGGGCTATAGGGGGGAGGAGCTAAACACGATTAAAATCACTAAGGAGATGGTACTCGGTAAGGTAATGGGACTTAAGGTGGATAAATCCCCTGGACCTGATGGCTTACATCCTAGGGTCTTGAGAGAAGTAGCAGTAGGGATTGCGGATGCATTGGTGGTAATTTTCCAAAAATCCCTGGAGTCAGGAAAGGTCCCAGCAGATTGGAAAACTGCTAATGTAACGCCCTTATTTTAAAAGGGAGGTGGACCAAAGGCTGGAATCTATAGACCAGTTAGCCTAACATCTGTGGTTGGTAAAATGTTGGAGTCCATTATTAAGGAAGCAGTAACAGGACATTTGGATAAGAATCATTTAATCAGACAGAGTCAGCATGGTTTTATGAAGGGGAAGTCATGTTTGACAAATTTGCTCGAATTCTTTGAGGATGTAACAAACAGGGTGGATAAAGGGGAACCAGTGGATGTGGTGTATTTGGACTTCCAAAAGGCATTTGAAAAGGCGCAACAGAAAAGATTACTGCACAAGATAAAAAATCACGGGATTGGGGATAATATACTGGCATGGGTGGAAGATTAGCTATCTAACGGAAAGCAGAGAGTTGGGATAAATGGTTGATTCTCGGGTTGGCAATCAGTTACTAGAGGTGTTCCGCAGGGATCAGTGCTGGGACCCCAACTCTTTATAATCTATATGAACGATTTGGAGGAGGTGACCAGGTGCAAAATATCCATGTTTGCCGACGATACAAAGATGGGCGGGAAAGCAGTGAGTGAGGAAGACATAAAAAACCTGCAAAAGGAAATAGGCAGGCTAAGTGAGTGGGCAGAAATTTGGCAGATGGAATATAATGTTGGAAAGTGTGAGGTTATGCACTTTGGCAGAAAAAATCAAAGAGCAAGTTATTATCTAAATGGAGAGAAACTGCAAAGTGCTACAGTACAAAGGGATCTGGGGGTCCTGGTACATGAAACACAGAAGGTTAGTATGCAGGTACAGCAGGTGATCAGGAAAGCCAATGGAATCTTGGCTTTCATTGCAAGGGGGATGGAGTATAAAAGCAGGGAAGTCTTGCTTCAGTTATACAGGGTACTGGTGAGGCCACACCTGGAATATTGCGTACAGTTTTGGTGTCCATATTTAAGAAAAGATATACTTGCTCTCGAGGCAGTTCAGAGAAGGTTCACTCAGTTGATTCCAGAGATGAGGGGGTTGACTTATGAGGAAAGGTTGAGTAGGTTGGGCCTCTACTCAGAAGAATGAGAGGCGATCTTAATGAAATATATAAGATTGTGAGGGGGCTTGATCATTTGGATGCGGGGAGGGTGTTTCCACTGATGGGTGAGACTAGAACTAGGGGGCATAATCTTAGAATAAGGGGCTGCCGTTTCAAAACTGAGATGAGGAGAAACATCTTCACTCAGAGGGTAGTAAATCTATGGAATTTGCTACCTCAGAGAGCTGTGGAAGCTGCGACATTAAATAAATTTAAAAAGGAGATAGACAAATTCCTAGCTGATAAGGGAATTAGGGGTTACGGGGAGCGGGTAGGGAAGTGGATGTGAGTCTAGGTTCGGATCAGCCATGATCCTGTTGACTGGCGGAGCAGGCTTGAGGGGCCGTATGGCCTACTCCTGCTCTTACTTCTTATGTTCTTATGTTTTATATATAAGTAGAATTAAAACAGTTTTTCCACTTTAAAGAGAGGTAAGTTTATTTTTAGCCCCGTTACAAACTTTAATTATTTTTCTTTAAAATAGTAAATTTATTAAAGTTATAGTTATTTTAAATATATCATGTTTTTATTAATTTATTTGAAAATTTACTTAGGTTTTAAGGGGCTGAGTACTATTCATAGATTTGACAGGACTTCCTGTCAAATCCATGAATGGAGATTCCCTGCTCCCATTGTTTCCCCATGTCCCACGTGATCCCAGGGAAGCTGCGAACTAACTGAGCCCTTGGGATACGCGTGCACTGCACACCAGCAGCTGGAGCAGGCACAGCAATGGAATTCAGCACGGGCCCAGAGCATAAAAGTAGGCGTGCTTCTTAAGTGCATGTCGAGGGCTTGCGCCCGTGGGAAGCCTCCAACTGGAAATTCTGGCCCAATATCATTTAATTGTAGTGTAATTAGTGGTCTTCGATTTGATGTCATTTAATTTCAGTTAATTAAAGGGTCATTCATGGCAGCACACTCGACCCCGTGGCATGCTCCTTTTGCGCTATGTGGGAATTCAGGGACATTTCCTGAGTCCCTGATGACCATGGGTGCAGGAAGTTTATCCGGATGCAGCTACTGGTAGACCGCATTGCGGCGCTGGAGCTGCGAATGGATATACACTGGAGCATCTGCAAAGCTGAGGACGTCGTGGATAGCATATTTAGTGAGCTGGTCACACCGGAGGTAAAGGCTGCACAGGCAGGAAGGGAATGGGTGACCGTCAGGCAGTGTATTCAGTGCAGGCACGTAGTGCTGGAGTCCCTGTGGACATCACCATCTCAAACAGGTATACTGCTTTGAATATTGTTGGGTGGGGTGCCTTGTTGGGGAAGGCTGCAGAAGCCAAGTTGATGGCAATCTGCTGCACAGGACAGGAGGGAAAAGCGCTGGAGAGCTATAGTGATAGGGGTTTCTATTGTAAGGGAAATAGACCAGTGTTTCTGCGGCTGCAAACGCGACTCCAGGATGGTATATTGCCTCCCTGGTGCTAGGGTCAAGGATGTCTCGGAGCGGCTGCAGGGCACTCTGGAGGGGGAGGGTGGACAGCCTTTTGGTGTGGTGCATATAGTTACCAATGTTACCGGTAAAAAACGGAATGTGGTCCTAAAATTTGAATATAGGGAGTTAGGATGAAAATTAAAGAATAGGACGTCAAAGTTAGTAATCTCAGGATTGCTATCAGTGCCACGTGCTTATCAGAGTCGATGTAGCAGGATTATTCAGATGAATATGTAGCTAAAGAAATGGTGCATGGGGGAGGGGTTCACTTTTCTGGGACATTGGAACCGGTTCTGGGGTAGGTGGGACCAGTACAAACTGGATGGATTTCACCTGGGCAGGACCGGGCCTGATGTCCTAGGGGGAGTGTTTGCTAGTGCTGTTGGGGAGGGTTTAAAATAAAATGGCCGTGTGTTGGGAACCTGTGCAGGGAGACAGAGAAAATGGAAACAAGAATAAAAGCAAAAGATAGGAAGGAGAAAAGCAAATGTGAAAGGCAAAAAATTCAAGGGTGTAAATTAAACAGGACCACAGTTATAAATAGTTCTAAAAGGACTAAGAGTGTTAAAAAAACAAGCCTGAAGGCTTTGTGGCTTAATGCGATGAGCACTCGCAATAAAGTGGATGAATTAGATGCGCAAATTGGTGTGAACAGATACGATATAATTGGGATAACGGAGACATGGCTCCAGAATGAACAAGGCTGGGAATGCAACATCCAAGGGCATTGAATATTCGGGAAGGACAGGCAAAAAGGAAATGGAGTTCTAGTAGCGTTGCTAGTTAAAGAGGAGATGAACACAATAGTAAGCAAGCATATTATCTCAGATGCAGTAGAATCTGTATGGGTAGAGGTGCGATATACCAAGCGGCAGAAAACGTTAGTGGGAGTCGTATACAGACCCCAAACAGTACTGGTGTGGTTGGGGATGGCATTAAACAGGAAATTAGAGATGCGTGCAATAAGGTCACAGAAATTGTCATGGTTGACTTTAATCGGCATATAGCTTGGGCTAACAAAATATGTAACAATACTGTGGAGGAGGAATTCCTAGATTAAATATGGGATGGTTTCCTGGACAAATATGTCGAGGAACCAACTAGAGAACAAGCCATCTTAGACTGGGTATTATATAATGAGAAAGGATTTATTATCAATCTTGTTGTGGGAGGACCCTTGGGGAAAAGCGATCATAATATAATAGAATTCTTCATTAAGATGGAGAGAGAGGTAGATAACTCAGAGACTAGGGACCTGAATTTAAATAAAGGAAACTACGATGGCATGAGGCACGATTTGGCAAGGATGGATTGGGGAATATTTGTTAAATGTTTGACGGTGGATAGAGAATGGCAAGTTTTTAAAGATCACATAGATAAACTACAGAATGTGTTCATCACTGCTTGGCATCAAAATAAAACCGAAAAGTTGGCTCAACCGTGGCTAGCAAGGGAAATTAGGGCTAGCATAAGATCCAAGGAGCAGACATATAAATTGGCCAGAAAAAGCAACAAACCTGAGGATTGGGAGCAGTTTAGGATTGAGCAAAAGAGGAAAATGGGATTATTTAAGAGGGGGGAAATAGAGCATGAGAGTGAGCTTGCAGGGAAAATAAAAACTGACTTTAAAATCTTCTATAGATATGTGAAAAGAAAAACTTTAGTGTAGTCAATCGTAGGTACCTTGCAGTCAGAATCCGGGGAATTTATAATGGGAAGAAAGAAATGGCAGCCAATTAAATACATACTTTAGTTCTGTCTTCACAAAGTAGGACACAGATAACCTCCCAGAGAGGGCGTGGAACATAGGGTCTAATGAGAGGGATGTACTCAATGAAATCAGTATTTTTAGGGAAATGTTGTTAGGGAAATTGATGGGATTGAAGGCCGATAATCCCCAGGGCCTAATAATCCACATCCCAGGGAACTTAAGGAAGTGGCCATAGAAATAGTAGATGCATTGCTGGTCATCTTCCAAATTTTTTTAGACTCTGGAACAATTCCCATGGATTGGAGGGCAGAAAATGTAACCCCACTATTTAAAAAACTTGTTAGAAGAAAAAGCGGGGGATTATAGACTGGTGAACCTGACATCAGTAGTGGAGAAAATGCTAGAGTCCATTATAAAATATGTAATGGCAGATCAATTGGAAAACAGTGACAGGATCGAACAAAGTCAACATGGATTTACAAAAGGTAAATCAGGCTTGACAAATCTACTGGAACTTTTTGAGGATGTTGCTCATAGAATTGATAAGGGAGAACCAGTGGATGTGGTGTATTTGGGCTTTCAGAAGGCCTTCGACAAGGTCCCGCATAAGAGATTAGCATGAAAAGTTAAAGCACATGGGATTGGAGGTAATGTACTGACTTGGATAGATAACTGGTTAGTAGACAGGAAGTAAGAGTTGGAATAAATGGGTCTTTTTCCGAGTAGCAGGCAGTGACTGGTGGGATACCGCAGGGATTGGTGCTAGTACCCCAGCGTTTCACAATATATATTAATCATTTAGATGAGGGAACTAGATGTAATATCTCCATGTTTGCAGATGACACAAAGCTGGGTGGGCGAGTGTGCTGTGAGGAGGATGAAGAGAAAATCCAGTATGATTTGGACAGGTTGAGTGATTGGGCAGCTGCATGGCAGATGTAGTAAAATGTGGATAAATGTGAGGTTATCCACTTTGGTGTCAAAAATAGGAAGGCAGATTATTTTCTGAACGGCAATAGATTGGGAAAAGGGGAAGTGCAGCGAGACATGGGTGTCCTTGTGCACCAGTCCCTGAAGCTAAGCATGCAGATGCAGCAGGCGGTTAAGAAGGCAAATTGTATGTTGGCCTTCATTGTGGGTAGATTCAAGTACAGGAACAAAGGTTGTCTTGCTGCAGTTGTACAGGGCCTTGATGAGACCACATCTTGAGTATTGTGTGCAGTTTTCGTCGCCTTATCTGAGGAAGGATGTTCTTGCCATGGAGGGAGTGCAGCGAAGATTCACCAGACTGATATCTGGGATGGCAGGGATGAAGTATGAACAGATATTGGTTCGATTAGGATTATATTCGCTAGAGTTTAGAAGAATGAGAGGAGATCTCATTGAAACTTATAATATTCTAACAGGACTAGACAGACTAGATGCGTAAAGGATGTTCCCGATGGCGGGTGAGTCCAGGAGCAGAGGTCACACTCTAAGGATAAGAGTTAAGCCAATTAGGAATGAGATGAGGAGGAATTTATTCACCCAGAGAGTGGTGAACCTGTGGAATTCTCTACCACAGAAGGCAGTTGAGGACAAATCATTAAATATATGCAAGAAAGAGTTAGATATAGTTCTTAAGGCTAAAGGCAGGGATATGGGGAGAAAGCAGGGACAGGGTACTGAATTTGGATGATCAGCCATGATCTCATTGAATGGCAGAGCAGGCTTCAAGGGCCGAATGGCCTACTCCTGCTCCTATCTTCCTTGCTTCTATGATTCTATGCCACTTGCGTTGCCCGCAATTTTCCGCCCAATAATGTAAATGGAATTAAAGCTGACGAAATGCATCCATAATTTTACAATAATTCGCCAGTTGTGTGTGTGAGACTCCGGTCGTGGTTTAGGTCTGGGAGATGGTAATGCAGGTCTGGTAGATCCTAGCGCTGGAGTAGAAAAGCGGAATGTGGTTAAGAAAGAGCTTGTGGGTGTGGAATTAATAGAGAATAGGAAACACCGTAGATCCAAGATTGTATGCAGGGAGCGATATTCATGATTAAGGAAAAGCATATTAATTATCCAAGGAATCTAACAGGTAGATAGTAAGGCCCAGCAAAGGCCGTTAGAAAATATTCGGAGTAGAACACGAGTGAATCCTTGCAGGCTTGTATGAGAGGCAGTAAGCAAGTTTTTTTTTAATCTGCTACAGTATTCAACCGCATAACATGGGAATCAAGAATCCAAGGACCCAGATACCGCGAAATAAAGCAAGGGGGACTGACAGGAGAGAAGGTTAACTGCCACTGCTGCAAGTTTCCTCAATTAGAGAAGATTCCTGAGGATCCGACAACGGCTGATATAATCCCAGTGTTTAAATTAAGCCCAGGAGATGGACACCTGGGAGAGGAGCAATGTAAAAGGGAATTATATTGCTCTGAGGGACGATTTGTCATCTTTAACTAACCTGCTGGAGTTTCTGAAGCACATCACTGGCCTGTAGGGCAGGGAAAATGCAGTTGGAATGACCCAGTCGGATTTTAAGGAAGCAACGGACAAGGTTCCACATCTGCCAACAGTGAGTAATTATGGGATGGGGTGGGAGATCTGGCACTGCACAGACAGCTCATTGCAACATGAAAGAAGGTTATCGACAAATGGGAACATTTACGACTGTAAGGGATGGATGACGATTAAACCTCTGGAATCTTCCTCGGCAACAGTTTAATTTTTATATTCTGTTAGAATCAAAACGGGGATGAGGTTACGTAAGAAACAAGAACATGAAATTGATACCAACAAACCGTAGAGGTTTATTGGGTGGGAGTGGACCATTCTATTGGTACTTGCACTCTGATACAACAATCAAAAACTAGCCAAACTGCCCCCCTCTCTCCGCAGGCATTTTTCTTCCTCTGCTTCAAATATTCATCCAACTTTCCCTTAACTATTCCCTGAGGCAAAACATTCCATTTTTCAGCAACCCTTTGCATAAAGAAGTTGCTACTAACCTCTCTGCTCATTCCCTTTTTGATCATTTTAAGTGTATCACCCTTAAACACTCACTCACCAACTAAAAGGAATTATCCCTCCTTCTACACTGTGCCAAAGTTGTTGATAATGTCTAAAACCTCAGTTGAATCTCCTCTTAGCTTTCGCTGCTCCAATGCAAACAGTCCCAATATCTTGCCCCTCATCACCAGTATAGTCCTGAGCCACGACACCGTCCTGGTGTATCTACAATGCCCGCTCTCAGTGGATTTAATGGCCTTTACACAATGGGGGACTGAATCTGTACCTGGTGTTGTAACGGCATTTTGTCAAGGTTTATCATCACTTATTTTTTCTGTTGATCTACGACCATATGTATAATACTCAAATTTCCTTTGGTTTATTCCTGCACTTTTCTACCCAAAAAAGTGCTTTTTTAGTATTAAGTATTTGGTCCCCTTTCGCTCGCTGTTATCCACACCCTTCAGCTCCTTCCCATTGAGATTTTGCTCCCATTCCTTGGCGTTTCTCTCACAATCAGGGGATATCATCGATGTAGAATTTGTAACTGATTCAAAGTTGTTGGTATTTTTAATTATTATTTGGAACAATGTGCAAACTCATAATAAGATGGTAATGACCAAAGCTTCTTTCTGACCGTCTGCAAATGTTCAAGCAAATATAGAAGACTTAATATCAGTTTTATTTTTGCTGAATTTCTGGCAGTGTTTTTAACAGATCACTTGAAACAATTGAATAGTTAATAATTTTATGAAGAATCATTCATTTTACATTCCTTTACTTTTTGGGGGGAGACCGATTGAGACAGAATATCAATAATATTACTCATGACTCTTTTATCGACAGCACAAAACAAGAGCAGACTCCATCTTTGTGCTGAGTGAGAGACACCAGTCAGCGCGCAATCGAGATTTTAAGTACATATCTGGGGCGAAAGAGTTGAAAGGTCACATCGATCAGCCGCTTTCCGACTGTTTCAGCCATTCGATCACTACTCACGTGACAAGAGCCGGCTCTATTTGTCAAAGAGGAATGGAGTCCGGTAGAGCTACACGCGCCTGCAATAATTACTCCAAAATTCCAGGAAATTACCAATATCGGCGATCGCAACACCTTTGATTTTTTCGGCACCCAATGAAATATTGTAAATGATTTTAACCTGGAGCGCCCGATCCCAGTATCTGCAGTGTAAGGTGGATTCCTCTTTTGCCCAAATGTCCGACTCCACGGCGGAACCTCATTATTGTTAACTTTGATTCCTGAACCTGAAATTTGCCAAATCTGCAGGAATAGGCTATGTATACGCAGGGAAAGAAGCAGGATAAACTAAAGCAATGCAGATATCAAATGCATGCTACAAAATGGAAGACATGTTTACACAAGAACTTTCCCATTTTTCACATTACCGGAAAGAATGACCTTCCACGGTGGGAAAGTAATTGAAATAGGGCTTTTCTTATGAAGAAGCTTTCAGATGTCACGATTCCTTTTATTCTAATTTTCTAACTAATCTCTGAATCCGTTCCAGGGAGATTTCAACGCATTTTTCAGCTCTTCTCTGTATTTCCTCTGGGTTGCTGCATAAATACACGGGTGTGAAAGTCACTCAAAAATTTAACATGACTCCGGTTTATTTGGCGATATATCCAGGGTCTGTGCGGTCACCTCGGTAATAAGTGGGGTTTGTCAGTCTGGTAGTTACCAAAGTCACGGCAGCTCTCAACCACAACAGAACAAAACTGCCCGATGTAGTGAGGAGTAAATTGATGGATTTTCTTCGGTTCTCTGTCTCTGTATGTCTCTGATTCTCACCCCTGTTTCCCCGGAGTCCCCTGTGGGCTCTGCCGGCCACTGAAATATATCTGATTGTCAAATAATTTAACAAGACAATTAAAGTTAATGCAAGGCAAATGCCCCAGGCGCTGTGAAACCAGAGGTAGGCTACACCTAGAGGTAAGGAAAAAAAACACACTATTACGGCAAAAGCAAAAAAAATGCGTATGTCCTTTAAAAAGATTAGGACCGTGAACGCTGTTATAACCGGGGCCGCAATTCTCTTGGTACAATACTTTACTTTAAACGTCTGGCAGCGGATAACTACAAATCGAACAAATGTGAAGGAGACAGTGAACCAAACATACAAATCGAGGGCGACAGCAGTCATGTATAGAATTAACTTACACACGGGAGCCTGGGACAGGAATGAAAATGGAAAGTGATAACATAAAACATGATACACTATTACATTGATGATCATAACCAGTAGATCTGCTGTTGCCATGGCCACCATGTAGCCAGAGATACATTTGGAAAGGCCGCAGTTTCCTCGGGAGAGAATCACAATTGTCACCAAGTTCGCTGTAAGAAAGAGAGAGAAGAGAAATAATTTTCCAGTATCTGATTGAAATAGATATGGAGATACCTGTTGAGAGCATTTTACTCCATTCAGTGTGATTATCAACACGGAGCAGTGTGAGAACAGGATTAATATTGGAGCCATTACCTGGGAAACCCACCCACACAGTTTAATGAGCTGCTGCAGCACTCACTCTGCACGGGGTGAAAAGACTGTCTAGAAATCCGCTAAATCCTTGTGTTGGAACTTCAAAGAACATAGTAACACTGGTGAGGTTATCGGATTACACAGAGCACGTGATTCACAAGTTGGTTCCGGTATCTGCCTACTGTGTAATGCTGACACCTGGAAAAAAAAGTTACCTTATCAAACATGTTGCGTGTACGTGGTTACAGTTAATGCTGATTAACAACAAACAAGTTAACATGGCTCACCGGATATACAGAAGGCTGCGAGAATGGGGTAGTAAATCTATTTTTTCAGCAGCATCTATAGTTGCCCCATTTTTTGTGAGAATGGATGAATTCTGTCGGAGCTAAAGGACGTTGACGGGCGCACGGCTGAGGCAATGGGAGGGAACCGATATTTATCCACACATCAATCCTCCAGGGAGTCAATCAGGTTAAATCTTAATTAGCATTAATTACAGTCTTTTAACAAATGGACTCAAGCAAGTTTTTATTGTCTGACACGTCAGATTAAAATAAATTGTACAAATTGTTATTAGATAGTTTAATAAAGTCATGCATCTGTTAGCTCTCTTTACAATTAGCGAGGTCAATCTCCCAGAACTGCTGCGGCCCCTATCACTACAGGAGCAGTGAAGGCAGCACTACACGTCCTGGCCCTAACCTTGATTAATCTTAATGGCTCCAACCCCTCCAGAACAGGCGGTTACCCAAATCTTGTGGTATTGGTTATGACTGCAGTCATATGGCATTAAAGTTAACCATGTTCCTCTGGTAGTTGTCGTAAACGAACACTGACACTAGAGGTGAGAGTGCTCCTCCTGTATTTGTGGATACCCTACACCTAAACTCGAGGTGACCATGCTTCTCCGGTAATATTGGTAGCCCAAACATAAACTAGAGGAGATAGTGCTCCCCTTGTACTAGTGGTACCCCTGCATTTACACTAGAGGAGACAGTGCTCCTTCAGTACTAGTGGTACACTACACAAATACTCGAGGTGATGTTGCTCCTCCTGTATTGGGAGACCCCTGCACGTAGACTAGTGCTGGACGTGAACGTTCTGTTAAAGTGGTTCCCCACACTTACACCAGCAGTGCACCTGCTTCTACTGTACGAGTGGTGCCCTTACACATACACTGGACTTGACCGTGTTTCTCCAGTAGTAGTGGTAACCCCACACTTACAATGGTAGTGACAGTGATCTTCTGGTATTAGTGGTAACCTACAATTACACAGGATCTGGCCGTGCTCCTCTGGTACGCGAGCTACCCCTGCACATACACAAGAGGTGGCCATGTTCCTCTTGTAATAGTGGTAATCCTATACTTATATTAGAGGTGACAATGCTCCTCTGGGTCTAGTGGTAAATGTAAACTATAGGAGACCAGTACATCTTCGATACTAGTAATACCCTACACTTATACTAGGTGTGACAGTCCTCCTCCTGTAATCGTGGTGTACATACACTTCCGCTGGTAGTGGCAGTGCTCTTCTGGTATTAGTGGCAACGTACATTTACACAAGAGCTGACCGTCCTCCTCTGGTACCAGCAGTACCCCTACACTTACACTAGTGGTGAACGTAGTCGTGCTTTACCAGTGGTTCCGTTCACTTACACCAGCGGTGATCCTGCTTCTATGGTACTTGTGGTACCCCTACACATACACTGGATGGGTCCGTGCTCCGCTGGTAATACGGTGCCTACAGTAACAGGAGACGTGACAATGCTCTTCCACTGCTATAGCTGATTCTATTCCTGTTCGAGACCCCACTCTTGCTGCAGTGACGGAGACCCATCTTCAGCACTACTGGTGAGGACTCTGCTTTTTCAGCACTGTTGTAATACCTACTGCTGGGAAACAATTAGTGAGCAGGTTTGCAGCACCAGTAGTAGATGTACTAGAGGACATAAGAAATTACGAGGGTCCTAGATAGATTGGATAGGAAGGGCCTATATCATTTAGCAGAGCGGTCAATAACGAGAGGGCATAAATTTAATGTAATTGGTAGGAGGATTGGAGGCGTGATGACGATAACCTTTTTCAGCCAGAGGGGGTCTGTTACTCACTGCCTGAACGAGTGGTAGAGGCAAACACACTGATCACATTTTAAAAGTACTTGGATATGTACTTGAAGTGCCATAACCTACTAGGCTACGGACCAGGAGCTGGAAAGTGGGGTGTGGCAGTCTGGCACTTTCTCGGCCGGCACACACACGATGGGTCGAATGACCTCCTTCTGTGCCATAAAGTTCTATATTCTATTACTCTATTCGGACTTTCGAGCCTGCTCCGCCAATCAATATGGTCATGGTGGATTTTCTACCTCAACTCCAACACAATTCCGAAATCCCTTGGTTCCCTGAGTATCCAAAAATCTCTCTCAGCCTTGAATACAGTCAACAGAAGAGTTTCCACAGTCCTCTGGGGTAGCGCATTCCAAAGATTCACAACAGTTTGAGTGTAGAAATGTTTACTCATCTCACTCCTAAATGGCTAATCCTATATTCTAATATTGTGACCCCTAGTTCTAGACGCTCCAGCCAGGGGAAACAACATGCGACATATCCCAAGAATCAGTCATGGGAACCTTTGTTGCACCCCATCGAAGGCAAGTGTATCCATCCTTAGGTAAGGAAAGAAAGACTTGCATTTATATAGGGCCGATTCATGACCACCAGACGCCTCAAAGTGCTTTACAGTCAGTGAAGAACTTTTGAAATTGAGTCACTGTTGTAATGTGGAATACTCAGCATGACCCCATAACAGCAATGATATGTGCTTGTAATGGGGATACACCGGGAATAACTCCCTTACTCTTATTCGAAATAGTCCATCTGACAGGGCAGACGGGACCTCGGGTTAACGTCTCATCTGAAATACGGCACTTCTGACAGTGCAGCACTCCACAGGAGTGTCAGCCTAGCTTTATGTGCTCAAGTTCCTTGGATTGGGACTTGAAACCACAACCTTCATGACTCAGAGGCGAGTGTGCTACCAACTGTGCCACAGCTGGCACTGATCAAAATTGTACACAGTACTCAAGGTGTGGTCTCGCCAAGGCCCTATGCAATTGCAGTAAGACTTCTCTAATCTTTTACTCCACTCCGTTTGTAATGAAGGTAAAAAAAAATGGCTTTCCTATTTTCTTGCTGCACCTTCATGTTAACTTTCCGTGATTTGTTTACAAGAGCACCCAGGTCCCTCTGAATATCAACATTTTCCAATTTCCCACCATTTAAAAATATTCTGCTTTTCTATTGATCCCACCAAAGTGGATAACTTCAGATTTTTCCACAGTGAATGCCATCTGCCAAGCTATTGCCCACTCACTTAATCTATCGATATCAATTTGCAGCCTCTTTGCATCTTCCTCACAACTTACGTTCCCACTTAGCTTTGTTTCATCAGCAAACTTGGTTACATTACACTCGTACCCTCATTTAAGCCATTGATATAGATTGTAAACAGCTGTGGGCCAAGCACGGATCCTTGCGGTACCCCACATGTTACAGCCCGCCAATCTGAAAATTACCTGGTTAATTCCTACTCTCTGTTTTCTGTCGGTTAACCAATCCTCTATCCATGCTAATAGATTACCCCAAACCCATGAGCCCTTATTTTGCATAGCAAAAGTTTATTTGGCAACATATCGAATGCCTTTTTGAAATCCATATATTACATCCACTGTTATCCCATTATCTACCTTGTTAGTTACAACCTCAAGAAACTCTACTAGTTTTGTCAAATACAGCTTGACTTTCATAAATCCGTGTTGACTATGCCCAATCATATTATGCTTTTCTAAGTGCCCTGTTTCCAAGTCCCAAATAATAAATTATTTGTTTAGCATTTTCACTACTACTGATGTCAGGATAACTGGCCTGTCGTGACCAATTGTCTCTCTTGCTCTTTTCTTGAATAGCTGGGTTACTTTTGACACTTTCCAATTGGTGAGGACCGTTATTGAATCTAAGAAATTCAGGAAGATAAAAACCAATGCATCCACTATCTCTCTGGCCACCTGTATTAAAACCCTAGGTAGCAGGCCACAAAGTCCAAGGGATTGTCGGCATTTCATCCCATTATTTTATCCCATCTATTTATTTACTAAAACTAATTTCTTTAAGTTCCTCATTCCCGCTAGACCCGTGGTTCCCCACTATTTCCGGAATGTTATTTATGTCTTCTTCCGTGCGGACAGATAGAAAATATTTGTTCAATGTCTCTGCCATTTCCATATTACCCATTATAATTTGTCCTCTCTATGTCGGTAATGATCTTCAATGGGACCGTGGGAGGCCACCAAGCGAAGGTAAGTAAAACAGTTTTTCATTTGCCTTTATGTGGAGGCAGATGATGCAGGATTGGGAACTGGGCTCATCCTCTTACCTTTTGCCTCCCTCCATTCCCCAAGGGCTGACTCGCTCTCGGTGCAGCCGAATTTTCCTTTGTCTCGACCTCCGTGCTACATCGGACAATTGGTGTCTGAAGCTCGGAGAATTTAATTGGAGAAAAAAGGAATCCCAATTTTCAGTGAGCTTCGGACTTACGTCTTTGAGAGTATGGTCAGCTTGGCGATCATTTCTGGCACTAGATCAATGTCTCCCGCAGAGTAGACAAGGTGTAACGAAACTCTGACGGTGCTAATGAAGGACGGCTGATCCACATTATCCTCAAAAACATCCTACATATACATCGCGCCTTTAACATAGCAAAATGGTCCAAAGCGCTTTACAGGAGCGATTATCATCAAAAATTGATACCGATGCACATAAGCAGCTATTAGGACAGGTTGCCAAAAGGCTGGTCAAAGAGTTAAATTATAAGCAGCGCTTTAGTGAAGGAGAGAGAGAGCCCTACAGGTTTAGGGAAATTATATCAGGGTATATGACTATTGCAGCTGAAGGAACGGCCGCCAATGGTGGAGTCATAAAAAATGGAGCTACATATCTCGGAGGGTTGTGGGGTTGGAGCAGATTACAGAGATGGAGAGGGCGTGGCTAAGGAGGGATTTGAATACATGGATGAGCATTCTCAATTCGAGGCATTGCCAGACCGTGAGTCAATGTATTTAAGCTTGTTCAGGGGATGATTTGCGAACGGCAATTGACGCGAGTTAGAATGCAGGCAGCGGAAGTTTGAATGAGCAGAAGTTTACCGAGGGTGCAAGGGGGAAGGCCGGCCAGGAGAGCATCGAAATAGTCCAGACATGATGTACAAAAGCATGGCTGAGTGTCTCAACGCCTGTTTTAGGCCCCTATATTTAGCTGATAATCTGTCACACAGAAACAGAAATCGGTTTGTGCAACTGAATAATGCGTTGTGAGTCTAGAAATTACTGTTTACGATATTAGCACATTAATTCGTAATATTTACAATAGAATCCCTCTGTACAGTTTTTATGGTGGTTTGACCTTGCTATCCTGAATGACAGGTGAAGTTGCTTGAAATGATTGAGTTAACGATACAAATACAAATACTGTACAGCTAAGCATAGGAGAGAAATACTGCGCTAATCATAACCTGATTTCAATGGAAAGGAAAATCGGGCGGCTTATAAAACGAACGGGAATCCAGAACCCGCCAGTTTACCGCCCAACTAGTTTGGTAAAATTACCCCACCTGGTGTGTTGTCAGATACTTTGATAAAGAACGCCAGTGCCATGTTGCTCCTTCTGAATAACTTTGTTGACTCGCTGGTAGTTTCCTCCTAAATTACCCAGCACTGTTTCATATCCACAACCTGCCTGAAGAGCCCAGTCATTTCCCTGTAGATTCCTGTGTCTCTGTGAGCCGGAGGTCACCGCATGTGATCATAGAGGAAGAATGCAACCGCTAACATTCCTCTTCTTTAGTTGAGGTGTTCACCAACTTAAAATGGAAATAACGTTTTCCAATTAGGCATCTGCTTAGTGTAAGGCCTCTCCCCAGGCTTTCAGTGTAGAACCGGAAATCCGGTACAGTACCTTATAACCCGTGACAGAGCCGTGAAATTGGATACAGGGATATGGGCACAATACGTGCACCAGCTAACGTTTGCATTTCCTGTTCCATAGATCAGTCCCTTTAGGTAGCTGATTGCTAAGGCACACAGAGTAGGAATGTCCCAGGTTCTAGACTGGCGTAGACTTCATTGGGATGGGGAACGACAAAATGATTGGAGTCAATTTTAACCTAACCTGGCAGTCTGGAATCTGAGGGAATCGGGTGAACGCGGGTTTTGCACCCCGCCTGAGATACTCTAATTGAAGACAACGGAGAGTAATATAGAGGGAGCGGGGTGGGGAGGATGTCAATCTGGGTTTCTGCCCGATCCTTTCAATTTCCCGCCCGGCCTGTTATGTTAAAATTACCCCAGTGCGAGGGCTGTGTGGGAGAAAGTCCAGGACCAGGTATGAGTGAAAACTCTCCGAAAATCTGAGAAATGTCGAGTTGACACCCACCTGATTGCCTGACTGATCGCCGCCACCATTAAGTAATGAAGCTCATCAGAAGTGAAAGGTGAGGCGGGGTGGAGGGATTGACAGGATGTGCAGGAAGAAAACCAGATCGTCTAAAGTCAAGAAAGTAATAGCGTCATTGGTAGTTTATTTCAATCGTTTACGCAGCACATTCATGACTGCATCAAAGCACAACAAGGTGGTTCACTGCAGAATCAGAGCTGGAATCTATTGTATTCCAGGGTAATTTTTGTGAAATGTCACAAATTTCTCTTTACTCTGTTAATTTATGCGCTGTTTTTTCTGTTAATGCCTCTGGCTTCACACGTGTTGATCGATAGAATAAACTGTCGTCATTCATTCATGAATTGGATTTGGACGCTACTGCACCAAATAGTATTCTTGCTGAATCATAGAATCACAGAATGATACAGCACAGAAAGAGGCCATTCGGTAAATGTACCTGTACCGAATTTCTGAAACAGCAATTCAATTATACCCACTCTCCTGCTCTTTCCCCATAGCCCTGCATTTATTTCCAGTTGAAGTTTATATCCACTTCCCTTTTGAAAGTTACGATTAGATCTGCTTCGACCGTCCTTTCAGGCAGTGTGTTCCAGATCATAACAACACGCTGTGTAAACAAATTTCTCCTCATCTCCACTCTTGCTCTTTTGCTAATTACATTGAAACTGTTTCCATTGATTACCGACTCTTGTGTCACTGGACAAAAAGAAAAGACTGCGGATGCTGGAAATCTGAAATATAAACAGAAAATGCTGGAGATACTCAGCAGGTCAGGCAGCATCTGTGAAGAGAGAAACATAGTTAACGTTTCAGGTCAATGACCTTTCATCAGAACTGGAAAAAAGCAGGAAATGGAACAGATTTTTAAGCATGTGTAGGGGCTGGGAAATGGGGCAGGGGATGAAAGAACAAAAGGGAAGGTCTGTGATAGGATAGAAGGCAGGAGAAGTTAAGAGTCATTGAGAGATATTCAAGGCAAAAGGAGATGGAAATGGGACAGGTTAAGAAACAAAGGATGGTTCTGGATGAAATGTCAATTGCGCTGGCAAAATGAAAGACAGCTGCCATGTGGGAGAGAAGAACAGAAGGCACTAACAAAAAGTGTAGATAAAAAATATATATATGATAGGGTCAGGTTTTCATCTGAAATTGTTGAACTCTATGTTGAGTCCAGAAGGCTGTAAAGTGCCTATTCGAAAGATGAGGTGCTGTTCCTCGAGCTTACGCTGAGCTTCTGTGGAATAATGCAAGAGGCCGAGGACGCTGAGGTCTGAGTGGGAATGGAGCGATGATTTAAAGTAACAGGCGACCGGAAGCTCGGGGTCCCCCTTACTGACTGAACGGAGGTGTTCTGCAAATCAGTCACCCAATCTGCATTTCGTCTCCCCACTGTAGATGAGACCACATCGTAAGCAGCGAATACAGTATACTAAATTGAAAGAAGTACAAGTAAATCGCTGTTTCACCTGGAAGGGGTGTTTGCTGCCCTGGACCATGGGAAGGGGGGGAGGTATAAGGGCTTGTGTTGCATCTCCTGTGCTTGCACGGGATGGTGCCAGGCGAGGAGGAAGGGGTGTTGGGGGTGACAGAGGACTGGCCTAGGGTGTTGCAGAGGGAGCGTTCCCAATGGAATGCTGAAAGGGGAGGTGATGGGAAGATGCATTTGGTGGTGGGATATCATTTGAGGTGCTGAAAATGGCGGAGGATGACCCGTTGAATGTGGAGGCTTGTGGGTGAAAGGTGAGGACAAGTGCAACTCTATCGTGGTTCCGGGAGGGAGAGGCAGGGGTGAGGGCAGAAGTGCGGGAGATAGAACGGACATGGTCAAGGGCCATGTCAACCACTGTAGAGGGGAATCCTCGGTTGAGGAAAAAGGAAGACATGTCGGAAGCACTGGTATGGAAGGCGGAATCGTCAGAGCAGATGCGGCGGAGAAGGAGAAACTGGGAGAATGCAATAGAGTCCTTAAAGGAGGCAGGTGGGAGGCAGTGTAGTCCAGGTAGCTGTGGGAGTCAGTGGGCTTGTAGTGAATGTTTGTCAATAAATCCAAAGATGTGCGGGTTAGGTTGATTGGCCATGATAAAAAAATTGGCCCTGAATGTTAGGGGGGATTTAATACGTGGGGATACGGGGTTACGGGGATAAGGCTTGTGTGGTATGGCTGTCGGTGTAGGGACCGGGTGCTAGGGTTTGGATGATCAGCCATGATCTCGTTGAATGGCGGAGCAGGCTCGAGGGGCCGAATGTCCTACTCCTGCTCCTATCTTCTATGTTTCTATGTTTCTATATTTCTATCCCCAGAGATGGAGACGGAGAAGTCGAGGAAGGGAAAGGAAGAGTTGGAGATGGGCCATGTGAAGGTGAGTGAAGGGTGGAAATTGGAAGCAAAGTGAATTAAATTATATAGTTCAGGGCGAGAGCAGGAAGCAGCACCGATACAGTCATCAATGTATGGAAAAAGAGGCGAGGGAGGGGACCCGAGTAGGACTGGAACAAAGAGTATTCCACATATCCCACGAAAAGGCAGGCATAGCTAGGCCCCATGCGGGTTCTCACAGGAACACCATTGATTTGGAGGAAGTGAGTGGAGTCAAAGAAGAAGTTGTTCAATGTGAGAAAAAGTTTAGCCACGCGGAGGATGGTTGTGGTGGATGGGGATTGGTTGGGCCTCTGTTCAAAGAAGAAGTGGAGCGCCCTCAGATCATCCTGGTGGGGGATAGAGGTGTAGAGGGATTGTATGTCCATAGTGAAACGGAGGCGGTTGGGGCCAGGATATTGGAAACTGTTAAAGTGGCAGAAGGCATCGGATGAGTCGCGGATGTAAGTGCGAAGAGATTGGACAAGGGCAGAAAAAATAGAGTCGAGATAGCAAGTGATATGTTACATGGGGGAAGAACAAGCTGAAACGATGGGTCTATGAGGGCAGTCCCCGCCCCCATTTCCCAGCCTCTACACTTGCTTAAAAATCTGTTCTATTTCCTGCTTTTTTTAAGATCTGATGAAAGGTCGTCGACCTGAAACTTTAACTCTGTTTCTCTTTTCACAGATGCTGCCTGACCTGCTGAGTATCTCCAGTATTTTCTGTTTTTACTTCTGTTCGTGGAAAGAGTTTCTCCTAATTTATTCTATCAAAACAGCTCATAATTTTCAACATCTCTATTAAAGCTCCCCTTATCCTTCACTGCTCCAAGGAAAATAATCCCACATAACTGAAACCCCTCATCCCTGCTAACATTCTAATAAATCTCCTCTGCAAAATGAATGACATTTTCTAGTTCAGGGCGAGAGCAGGAAACGGCACTGATACAGTCATCAATGTACTGCAAGCAGAGGTGAGGGTGGTGTTCAGAATTGGAGACAATGCTCCAGTGGAGGCCTAATCATCAATTTACTGCGATTTAGCATAGCTACCATGCTTTTGTACGCTGTACCTCTATTTACAAAGCAAATGATCCCGTATGCTGTTAACAGCTCTTCTGCCACATTCAAAGTTCAGTGTCTCTGAACCCCAGGACTTTCAGTTCCTGCACTCCCTCGAAGATTGGACAATTTAGTTTATATAAAACTCTCCTCATTCTTCCTTTACAATGCATTAATTCACACTTCACTGCATTAACTTTCATCTGTAGGTGTCCCATTGTAAGATCTCCATTTGTACCATTGAAAACCATTCTATAACAGTGGTGGCATCAGGCTGTTGTAGGTTGGACCTTGAGGATTCGTGTTTGAGAGTGGTTGTCCTGATCAGTAGGCTCATGGGAAGGCTGGGAATTAAAACAGAATTGTTGGAAAACAGTAAATAAATAAACATATAAATAAAAAATAAGAAAATAAGCACTCACCAAGCAGAGGTAAATGATGCTGATTTCTTACTGGTAATGTTTGAAATTCCTCGATAAATGAGAATTGCGGCACACGTTATAATGAGCTAGAATTTACTTTAACAACAATGGTGAGGCTGTTATTTATTCACAAATCAGACAGCTACTTCCAGCCAGCACAAATGTGCAGTTCAACGCGAAAACCTGTAGTTACTGTCTGCGATCCACCGCTCTTCACTAAGCTGCTCGAAAATGGCCTCTGCTGACTGGCTCTCCTTTCAAATGTGCGGAGCTGCGTGAATTTCCTGTACTTGCACGGTAGAGAGGGACATATATCCCCACAGGAAGCTAGGGATTGCCCATATCAGTCTAAAATCTTTTTTAAAAGCGTGATAATTTGTAATTCCTGCTGATTAACTTGTACTAATGTGAAGTCTCATTCCTTATGATTTACATTTTTGATGGAGAGTATATTAAAAATTTAAAATTTAAAATAATTAGTTTATCTTTCTTTTTGTCTCTTTTCTCTCTCTCTGAAAGCTATCTGTCATTCCCTTTCTTTATTTCGCTTTCAATACCTGGTTTGACAGTGGACACACTATTCTAACTTACACTTCTTGCTTCAGAATCTGCACTGTTCAACCTTCAGTCATTCAATATGATTGGTGAAGGAGATACACAGTTGCTTGCTCGGTTCATGCAGGGCATATATGCCCTGTAGAGGGCGCCACAGCGTTGAATCTCTTACTGCAGCCTGCGATACAAAAGGTCATAGAAATTTGAATAGACACAGGCAAGTCTAACGAATGGTGGTCGCCGTTCATCCGCTGGACAGTAAATCCTGGCACAATATTTCACATTGCCATATCTTTGGGAGGGGGATACCAATTTCAGAATTTTTACAGTCAATATTCAGCAGAGCCGTTAAAATTGCTTGGTTATTTCGCCTTGTAATTACACACCTTATTGAGTTGTATTTTGGAATGTTTCCCGAACTCCTTGCCTACGAATATGGAAACGACAATTGAGAGCATCAGCTCCAAAATTGCCAGCTGGTAGAGAACGAGTACGAGACTGGAACCATATATCTGTGGATCAGTGGCAAGAACATGTTCAGGGCAATCAGAAATAACACTACTTCAGGCAACGAGAACTGCCGTATATACAGCAGCAGCACAATTCAAGGAGCATCTTAAATCGAAGAGTAAAAATTAGCCAATTTTGGGGCAATGAAGAATATTGCGAGTAGTGCTAAACGGGCATCTGGAGCCCATTTTTGCTCCTCCCGATTTTCCTCTCCAGTTGACTTCACTGGAAAAGAAAATCGGGAAGAGTGTTACGCAGACTGATATCAGTCCCATTGACTCAATATCAGGCGACTACCCACAGGGCATCAAAAATATGTCTTCAGCTGAAAGCATATTTCAATGTGGGGGAGGGAATTAATGAACCAGGGCGTGGAAATATTAGGCAGTTACCGTTTGCAAGTCTAAACATTGCCTTTCAATTTCAAAACTGACCGCAGTGTTGGAAGTCTAGAAGAACAATTCATTGAAACTTCTCTTCACTCCAGGCTGAGGAGGGAGAAGTCGCAAAACACAGGCGCTACAGCGCCGCCACAGGCCGGCTGGTGCAATTACAGCAAGACGTCTGCTCGTTACAAACGTGAACAGATGGAAACATAACTGGAAATGATATAGCAGCGTGTGCACAAAGAATCTATGAACAGGCCGAAGATTTCTTTAATCTCCACAGTACCAGTTAATAGAATCATAGAATGATACAGCACAGAAATAGGCCATTCGGCCCATTGTGACTGCTTGCTCCTTGAAAGAGATAACCAATTAGACACACACCCCTGCCCTTTCCCCATAGTCCCGCATTTTTTCATTCAATTATTTATCCAATTCCCTTTTGAAAGTTATTTTTGAATCTGCTTCCACCACCTTTTCAGGCAGTGCATTCCAGATCATAGCAATCCGATGTGTAAAAAACGAATTATCCACATCTCTCCGCTGGTTCTTTTCCCAATTATCTTCAATCTGTGTCCTCTGGTTACCGACCCTCTGCCTCTGGGATCAGATTCTCCTTATCTGCTCTGTAAAAAAAATAATTCACATGATCCATGCATTACATGTTTCTGTTACGTATTTGGAGATTTTAAGCATATTTGTTTTGTATCTCTAAACATTTATTAGCTTCAAGCTTGTTTTCTTTAAATATGACTTCACAGGATATCCCCTCATCGCATTGAAACGCTGAATTGACGCTGTATTCTGGTTAGACTACGTAAGATGGAAACCCAAACCCGCCTTAGAAAGCCTCTTAACAGGATTTCTCACTGCTTCTCTCTCATGCTGGTCCGCCGATTGGTTTTATTACGTCTGTGTGTGCCTGGAAAATGGAAAGTGATGCAAAGTTGTACTTTGAAGGGCAATCCCAATTGTTTAATGTGTGAAATTATTTAATTGTGCCATCAACCATAACAGGGCCAGAGGGAGTGCAGATTAGAAACTGTTATTGATGTATTAAGGGTGTTATGGTAACCCTGTATAAAGCATTGATTAGGCTTCAGCTGGAGTACTCTGGCCAATACTGGGCACCAAACTTTCGGAACGATGTCAACGCCTTGGAGAGGGTGGAAATGAGATTATATAGAAAGATACCTCGGATGAAAAACTTCAGTTATGTGGATAGATTAGACAAACTGGGGTTGTTCTCCATAGAGCAAAGAATTTTAAGGGGAATTTTGAAAGAGATCTCCAAAATGATGAAGGCATTTGATAGCTAAAATAAGGAGAAACTGTTTGCAGTGGCAGAGCGGTCGGTGTCCAGAGACACAGATTTAAGTTAATTGGAAAATTAACCAGAGGTGACGTGAGGACAAAAAATATGCAACGAGTTGTTTTAATCTGGAATGCACTGTCTGAAACGGCGGTGGGTGCAGATTATATAATACCTTTCCAAACGGAATTGGATAAATATAATGCTGTACTTGTGCGAAAATAATGGGCCACGAACCGCAGATACAACCGGAAGGCAGAGAATCAGCGGGGTCCTAACCTCGATGTAAATGTAAAACAGGATCAGATTGGCTACGCCAAGAAGGACATTGAATGCACTCAGCGCCAGACAGGTCGCCACCTTCGAAGATTAAGCATAAGATTAATAAAACATCTGAATTTGGTAGATCTTCACAATGCCATTATTTTTCTGGCTGCAGAAACTAATTCAAAGCATCCATCTAAAGACATTAATGAGTTCCAAATACAATATGAACCGGATGTATTGCAAAATAACAGTATCATAGAATCTTACAGCACACAAAGTGGCCTTTCCTTCATGTCTGTGCTGGTTCTTGAAAGAGCTGTCAGATAAGAGTATTTTCTTTTCCTTCTAAAAATAAAATTTGTCCTATTATGGCAGCATACGTAGTTGGCATCAAGACAAATTTATTTCAATCCAATTTGTAGAGGAAATCGTTTTTCTATTTTGGGTTTCGCAGTGAGCAGTGTGAGCAGTTGGAAACTCCACGGATCAGGGGTAGAGTCAAATGAACAAACAATGAAATAAAGGCATTGTGGTAAACCACTTTTATCGTTCAGTATCGTTACACTATAGTTATCACTGTTATATCGTTACTCTATGGATATCACTGTTCACAATGTTGTATCACTATACGAGGTCGCCTCTTGTCACGCTGCTATACCTGGGCTGACCACTGCTGACTCCGCCCATGACTCCACCTACCTGCCCAGGTATAAAGGTAGTCGACTGGCTTGCATTCCTCCTTGTTGTATCCGATCACCCACGAGGGTGGGCTCTGTTATTTAGCCAATAAAAACCTATAGTTACTTTCTTAACTCGTCGCTTTTCATTGGATGAATTGATAGGTATATCAGGCATAAACAATCTCTTCTAACAATCATTAGGAAGACAGGAACATAGGAACAGGAGAAGGCCAGTCAGCCGCTGGAAACCGTTCCGCCAATCAATTAGATTATTTCTGATCTTTAGCTTAACTCCATCTGCCCGTTTTGTGTCCCAAGGCCTTAACACTCCTGCCTAGTTAAAGTGCAATGAGAGCAAGTGTCTGGAATTACAACTGGAACTAATGGATAAAAGAAATTGTGGCAAATCTTAAAGCTGGGTGCCGAATTATTTTAATACCTACAACGTCCAAATTTACCACCAGTGAGGGTAAGACTGGCATTATCGGTTATGAAATCAATCGAATTGGATAAATATAATGCTGTACTTGCAGTGAAAATAATGGGCCACGAATCGCAGATACAACCAGAAGGCAGAGAATGACGTCAGACGTCTATTGGGTGACTGATGCACGACCGCTTGTTTTTCCACCCTGCAATTCTCCAATTTCATCCCCGAGACCCACCCAATTATACAGGTTACCACATATCTGAACAATCCCAGTTAAAGGTAACTTTTCCAATATATCCATAATCAGCTCAGCATCCAGAATCTCAAATTAGAGCAGGATTCCGGTGTTTACATTCCAGTGTAAACTGTGGTGTTTACATAGTGAGTCATTGTGGAGACACTTAAAAGGCCTGTAGATGATTTCTTTTCCACAAAGTATAAACTGGGAAAGAAATGTGTCATATTAATTCCACATGATAAAGCCTGTGTATAGTTATTGGAACACAGAATCACGCCTAGCTCATTCAGCCCCTCGAGCCTGCTCCACCAGTTAAATCGATTATGGCTGACCTGTAACTTAACATCATCTGCCTGCCTTGGTTCTGTAACCCTTAATAAACTCATGCATCATACATCGAGCAGCCTCAGTGTTGAAATCCTCAATTGACCCCTACCCTCCACAGCGTTTGGAGGGAGACAGTACCGGATTGTCAATATCCTTTACGTGAAGAAGTGCTTTCTGACATCAGCCCTGAATGGCCCAGTACTAATTGTAAAGTTATGTTCTGGACTCCCCCACCAGAGGGAGTAGTTTCTCTCTATCAACCAGATTAGATCATTTAATCAACTTAAACACCTCAGTTGGATGAACGCTTAATCTTCTATACTCGAGGGAATACAAGTTTAGTCTATGCAACCCGTCCTCATATTGAAATGAGTTTAACCCCAGTATCATTCTGGTGAACTATAACAACAGTCTCATATTCTGAAGCATAATTTTCTGGCTGATTATTCACAGACCATAAAACGTTGAATATGTTATCAATAAATAAATAACGATCTCGGCACATGACAATATTAAATGAATCTGGGTGCAGATATTAGTGTTTCTTCCTTTACCTTCGGATTTCTTTTTCATCCGACATCCCATTTGTTCGCTATTTTAATGGGAATGTTATTCCCTTTAGAATAGTTGATTCCTCCGATAATATAGTGAGAATCAGAGGAATATTAAAGCAAGGTGCTACAATTCAATGCATACAATTGCAACAAACAGTCTAACATCTCATCCAATATATTCTAACAAGATTTAAATTCCTCCAAACATTTTCTACTGCAGACATTGGACAGAAACTCACCGACAGCCCGCGACACCAGTGTGTTTTGTCTGCTCCTGCCACCGATCTCGGACTCAGAAATAAAGCCATCCACATTGTTATGAGTACAATTCCCAACAGAAACTGCATAATCTAAAAGAGAACAAGTATCGCACTGTGGAAACAAACTAACATGTACTAAACAACACAAAATATAACAGTGTGTGAGAGTGAGAGAGGGGGGAGGTAGCGAAAGAGAGGGGTGAGTGATAGAGAGGGAGAGGTGGAGAGAGAGTGTGATCAAGGTAAGAGACAAGTAAAACTTTGTTGAAAGCTGACTGAGATGATTCGATTAACACATAGTTAGAATGATTTAAGATCATTTAAATCGTCAAGGTGTCCCAGCATTCTTTCTGTTAGAAGATTTACTGTTAGAGCAGATGTGGGAGTAAGGGAAACGTGAATCTTGTCTCTATCTATGAACCATAAAGAATTAGAAAACTCAAGGACATAAATTGAAAAAAACCCAGGTCGGGAAAAAGGCTGATAAGAGATTAGTTGCCAAGACGCTCTATACCACGGTAAAAGATAAAAATTGACCTACATACTGCCTTATGAACAAAGATTGTACAACAGAGGCAAAGTCCGAAAAATGAACTAGACATTCCTCTCTGGGGGGTGATACAATACGGGCGCTATCGGAGCGGCGGCCCACTTATGCGCAGCGCCTGATATTCAGCAATATTGACTGCGATAGAACTGAATCCGATACCACCCGTTTTACGCAACCTCCCGAGATGAATTCCTAGGAAAAGCTGGGTAAACTCCTAAAAACGCAGCCTCAGCAAAACATGCAACTAAGTAATACGTAGGCACAGACGAAGCTTTAACAAGGCACAAGTAAGGAGTGCGATGGAATATTCTCCACTCGCCTGGATGACTGCAGCTCCAATAACACTTAAGAAGCTCAACACCATCTAGGACAAAGCAGCCAGCTTGGTTGACATGCCAACCACCACCTTAAACTTTCACTCACTCCACCACTGGTGTACCATGGCTGCAGTGAGTACAATCTACAGGATGCAATAGGGCAACTCGCCAAGGTTTCTTCGGTAGCACCTCCCAAACTTGCAAGCTCTATCACGTAGACGGACAAGGACAGCCTGCACATGGGAACACCACCACCTCCAAGTTCATCTCCAAGTCACACACCGTCCTGACGTACAGGTATATTGCCGATCCTTCATCGTCACTGGATCAAAATCCTGGAACTCCCTCCCAAACAGCACTGTGGGAGTACCTGCACCACAGGAAAGACAGCGGTTGAAGAAGGTAGCTCATGACCACCTTCTCAAGGGCAATTAGGGATGGGCAATAAATGCTGGCCTTGCCAGCAACGCACACATCCCACAAAGAATATTTAAAAAATAGAACCCGGTTGCCCCCAAGGGTTCCTGATTTGGCCAGGAGCCACGCACCCACGCAGTAGGCCTGGAGGGAAGGAGCTAGTAGCCTGGGAAACACGAGCTGGGTGGTACTCTTGGGGTGGGAGCACTCACTGGGCCAGTTGGAATCCCGCAGACATGCAGTTAGCCTAGAGCGGATAGTGATCACTCCGACCCAGGGAATAATGTTGCATTAATTACAATAACACCGGAAATGCTGGAAACACTCAGCAGGTCAGGCAGCATCCGTGTTGAGAGAAATAGAGTTAACGAATGTGGATGTCATCTTGTCATTTACCATAACACTGTAGAACAGTTATAAAGAGCTTAATACTGTTATTGTTCAATGTAATACAGCTTGATTTTATAAAAAAACACACTCGTGCAAGAGTCATGAGCTGAGGTATTATCACTGGACTAACAACCCTTTTTTACGACAATAACCATGGAGGAAATTCTGCAGCACACATACGCCTGTGGTCCACCACATTAAACATTCACTCTGTCCACCACCGTGGCTGCAGTGTGTACCATGATGTTTTGCAGCAACTCGCCAAGGCTTCTTCAACAGCTCCGCCCAAACCCATGAACTCCAGAACCCAAAAAGACAACGGCAGCAGGCACATGGTTACACCATCAACTCCCCTCCAAGCCACACACCACCTTGACATGGGCAGATATCTGCCATTCCTTCATTGTCGCTGGGTGAAAACACTTGAAATCCTTGGCTGACAGCACTTTGGGAGCCCCTTAACCACATGGACTGCATCTGTTCAACAAGAAGGTGAACCATGATTTTCTCAAGGGGAAATGGTCTGGGAAATAAATGCTGACCTTGTTAGCGAGGCCTATTTCCCCAGCATTAATTTTAAAAAGAATAGTTCATAAATATACTCAGGCACATATCTCCAGGTTGGTAGTTGCAGCGAAGTTCTACATGTGATCACACTGAAGTTGTTTAAAATTTCGCTACGAGTAGTGATGGGAACTAACCTCCTTCAGCTAATTGATGATTTCCCTACATTTGCGGATTGAACCCATTTTACTCAAGGTATGTTGAAAGTAAAACATTGCATCTTGAAATTGTGATCTATTTGAGAAGGAATAAATCAATAAAATAAATGCTTTCATCTTACACCCAGAGTTTTTACTTTTCCCATCTGAATTCCTGAACTGTTTCCTCTTCTGGTTGGTGAATGAGTCTGGGAGCCTCCCCGTCTCACCAGGGCTTCCCTAGTACCGGATTGCGGATTAATATTGGGACTGATGACGCTTTCTTCTATGCCCAGTGAAGTTGCCATGTTCCAAATAAGGACTGGGCAATCGACCCTTAGTGAATAAGAAGGTACTTCCTCAGACATTAGAACGCCAACATTTCACTTAATAGTGACTAAACAACACTCTTTATAACATTATAATCTGGCAATGGAAATTTGTGACATGTTAGCCATCCTGGCACCGAATCTATAACTATGTTCCACTGCATCAATTTATTTCGATTGAACAGATCAATTTGACACTTTCACGTCATGTTCATAAGGTTCTTTTCTTTGAAACTTCAGGACTGCTTTGTTTTCACGAATCACAAGTTGTGGATTTTAATAGTTCAGTACAAAAACCAAAAAGATACTAAACGTCTGAAGGAAACTTTCTACCCAGTCGTCAAATTTATTTGGGGCAATGGATTTGGGCAAAATCAATGACGGTATTTTTCCTGTGGCGATGAAGAGCTTTGTTCTACCTTATATTCAACCTGAAATCGCAAGCATCTTTTTATCGTTAATTTCGTTATAATTACAATCCATAATAAATTTCCAAGCACAACTAGGCAGTTCTTGCAATCCAGCAGAGCACAAATCTTCCCACTTAATTTTCATCCCGTTCTCTATATTTATAGCAATAAAGCACTGACCAAATATATATTATAAATATATGAGTTTAAACGGATCATTGAACTAAAACGAAACTTAAGTACATCAATGTAAACATCAGTGTCCTATTTCGGATGAATGCTAAGGCGTTGTTTTAATTCTGCATTGTGAAAAATGCAAATTGAATAATCAGTTTTGTTTTAAATAATCTTACGGGACATGTTCCTTGTGTTTGCCGAACAGACACAGATTTCAGTGCAAATAACTTCACTCTCTTCTACTTTCAGAAAGCACCATTACCTGAAGCAGGGATTGTAATTTACTTATGTCGTTACAATGCACATTGCTGCAATAACCAGATAGAGAAATACAATGCATAGAAGTTGCAAAAGACAGGTGAGCCAGCCTAACGGTCTCTGTCTGTGTTTAACGTCGAAACGAGCAAATTACAGCAAAACAAAATTTAAGCGAAAATAACAGGTTTGAAACCTGATAACTACGTTCAGTGTATCTACATCTGATCCATACATCCAGTCTCTGGAGCAGATTCGATGGTTCGAATGGCCTCCTTCTGTGCTGCACAATTCTATGATTCTATAAGCAGTTGTGAAGTTTACAGCCACAGGTCGGAATTCCAATCCATAATTATTAGTGCAGGAAATTCTCATCAATTCACATGGGACTTTTCCATCTGATCTCCTGGACTGCTACTGATCGACGGAGGGGGACGCAGAGCGGTTTTCCTGCTTATGTTTTCCTTATTGGCCCTTTCTTTTTTACACTGGTGTTGTGCCTCTACCAGGAGACTACATGGCTGTCAGGGTGGGAGGCGGGGACAGGCGATGATGCTCCAGCCAGCGTGGTGTGGGGAAAGCTTGACGGAGCATCTGGTCTTTTCCTGCACGCACATTTCATGTGATTGTGTGATATTGTATATAATGGTTGGATTGTGTTTGAGGACAGGACCTCAACTGACAATTTCGGACTGAAGATATCCATCAATCCGATAACATACCATAATATTTATGCAGGTAAATTTGTCTCAATTCTATTAACGTTGGGGCATTTTTACCTTAGACCGATGGTTTAAAACGGGCGGTATCGAATGGGCCGTTTTCAGCCCTCGCCAGATTTTGCCTTCAATGGATCTCAATGGAAAGGAACATCTGCCGGGCATGTAACGGGGGCTAATTCCCCATCGCCCATTTCACACCATCGCCCAGGGTTTAAATTGCCCCCATTGATCGCAACAAAAGCCATGTTTGGTAAAATGAATCACATGGACAATATGAAGTCGGCTTAAATTACCCGTGAGTATCGGTCATCGATCGGGACTCTGTGTCCTCCTTCAGAGCTCGCCGGCCTTTCTGACGGGACCGTTGTGTAACACTGCAGGGTGAGTCTGATATAACCAGTTAGCCGGGGGTGGAGTTTGGCCCTGTTCTCTCACTAGCTTCTCAAAGCAACAGTCCAAACGTTCTATCTTCTCTGTAGCTATTTTCGTCAGTTCAGTTCCGTGAAGAACAGCTGATATTTGGAGGATAGAATGCGGGAATGCTGACCTGTTATGTGTGTCTAAATATTACTTGGTCCTATAATGATGTTCTTGCCATGGAGGGAGTGCAGCGAAGATTCACCAGACTGATACCTGGGATGGCAGGACTGACGTATGAGGAGAGTTTGGGTCGGTTGGGCTTATACTCGCTGGAGTTTAGAAGAATGAGAGGGGATCTCATTGATACTTATAAAATTCTAACAGGATGAGACAGACTAGATGCAGGAAGGATGTGCCCGATGGCGGGGGAGTCCAGAACCAGGTGTCACTGTCTAAAGATAAGGGGTTGGCCATTTAGGACAGGCATGAGGAGGAATTTCTTCACCCAGAGAGTGGTGAACCTGTGGAATTCTCTACCACAGAAAGCAGTTGAGGCCAATTCATTAAGTATACTCAAGACGGAGTTAGATATATTTCTTAAGGCTAAACGGATCAAGGGATATGGGGAGAAGGCAGGGACAGGGTACTGAGTTTGATGATCAGCCATGATCTCATTGAATGGTGGAACAGGCTCGAGGGTCCGTATGGCCTACTTCTGCTCCTATCTTCTTTGTATCTATGTTTCTATGGCATTTAATGCCAATCCCTAGTTGTCCTGGATACAGCTAACAGGCTCGCCAGTCCTCTTCAGAGGGGCCGTTAAGACTCAGCCACTGGGGTCACACAGAGGCCCAGACCGGGTTAGGAATGTAGATTTCCTTCTCTAAAGGACATCAGTGAACCAGTTGTGTTTTTGCAACAACCCACAGCTTCATGATTAGTTTTACTGAGGCCAGCCTTTTATTTCCAGAACTTTTCGGAAACAAAATTCAAATTCTCATGCTCGATGGTGGGATTTCAGCTCACTGTCTCTGGATTATTACTCGAAGACTCCAAGTCAGTAGTCCAGTAGAATTAACATGACATTACCATACCCGAGCAAATTGGCTGAATTGTGATAATATTCATCGAACACCAGAACTCGTGGTCCGTGTTGACTGAACTTATGGTATAGCGAAATTATGAGTTATTAAATATGTGTATATAAACGCAAACACATTCTCAATATACGGGTTAACGATTCGGTGAGACATAGGGAGCAGGGGAACTTTTGGAGATTGCATATAACTGGTTTTGTCTCCTTCCCACTAATGACCTAGAACAGAACTGTGATGTCTGGCGTCTGTTCCTACTCAGACTGACGGTGCAATTAACTTTGTCAGTGTCAATGCAGAATGGAAATTTGCACAGATTTATACAAACACTTTACAGAAATGTAGTTCGAGACGATTAATTTATTTACCTTTCGGGTCTGGATGGAAGAAGGAGATCAGGGCGTTGAACTCCCTTCTTTCCCACTTTAGTGTCAGCTGCCACTCAGCTGGTTTCTCCCTCGCCTTTGAATCAGAAGGTTATCAGTTCAAGTCCCACTTCAGAGACTTGAGCACACAAATCGTGACTGACACTCCAGTGGAGTGCTGTATTGTCGGTGGTGCCGTCCTTCAGGGCAGAACACGTTTGTGGGTGTGGTATATAGACCTCCAAACAGTAATGCAGAGGTTGGGAATGGCATTAAATGGGAAATTAGAGACGCGTGCAATAAGGGCACAGCAGTGATCATGGGTGACTTTAATCTACATATAGATTGGGCTAACCAAATTAGTAATAATGCTGTGGAGGAGGAATTCCTGGAGTGTATACGGGATCGTTTGCTGGACCAGTATGTCGAGGAACCAACTGGAGATCAGGCCATCTTAGACTGGGTATTATATAATGAGAAAGGATTAATTAGCAATCTTGTTGTGCGAGAACCCTTGGTTCGGAGTGATCATAATATTATAGAATTCTTCATTAAGATGGAGAGTGAAGTAATGGACTCAGAGACTAGGGTCCTGAATTTAAACAAAGGAAAATATGATGGTATGAGGCAGGAGTTGGGTAGGATTGATTGGGGAATGTTACTCAAAGTGTTGACGGTGGATAGGCAATGGAAAGCATTCAAAGATCGCATGGATGAATTTCAGAATTTGTTCATCCCACTTTGGCATAAAAAAAAGGTGATTCAACCGTGGTTAAGAAGGGAAATTAGGGATAGCATAAGATCCAAGGAGAGGACATATAAATTGGCTAGATAAAGCAGTAAGCCTGAGGATTGGGAGCAGTTTAGAATTCAGTAAATGAGGAGAAAGGGATTAATTAAGAGGGGGGAAATAGGATATGAGTGTAAGGTTGCAGGGAACATAAAAACTGACTGTAAAATCTTTTATAGATATGTGAAGAGAAAAACTTTGGTGAAGTAAAGCGTAGGACCCTTGCAGTCATAATCAGGGGAATTTATAATGCGGAACAAAGAAATAGCATACCAATTAAATGCATACTTTGTTTCTGTCTTCACAAAGGAGGACACAAATAACCTCCCAGAGATGTCGGAGAATATAGGGTCTAATTAGAGGGAGGACCTGAAAGAAATCAGTAGTTGTAGGGAAAAGTTGTTACGGAAATTGATGCGATTGAAGGCCGATAAATCCCCAGGGCCTGATAATCTACATCCTAGGCTTCTTAAGGAAGTGGCCCCAGAAATAGTAGATGCATTGCTGGTCATCTTCCAAAATTCGATAGAGTCTGGAAGAGTTCCCATGGATTGGAGGGTAGCTAATTTTACCTTACTATTCAAAAAGGTGTTAGAGAGAAAACGGGCAATTTTAGACTGGTAAGCCTGACTTCGGTAGTGGGGAAAATGCTAGAGTCCATTATAAAAGATGTAATAGCAGAGCACTTGGAAAACAGTGACAGGATTGGACAAAGTCAAAATGGATTTACAAAAGGTGCAGCAGGCGGTTAAGAAGGCAAAGGTGCTTGACTAATCTACTGGAATTTTTTGAGGCTGTAACTGGTAGAATAGATAAGGGAGAACAAGTGGACTTTCAGAAGGCTTTCGATAAGTTTCTGCATAAGGGATTAGCGTCTAAAGTTAAGGCACAAGTGATTGGGGGCAAGGTATTGACTTGGATAAAGAACTGGTTGGCAGACAGGAAGCAAAGAGGTGGAATAAATGGCTCTTCTTCCGAGTGGCAGGCAGTGACTAGTGGTGTACCGCAGGGATTGGTCCTGGGCCCCCAGCTATTCCCAATATATATAAATGATCTATACGAGGGAACTAGATGTAATATCTCCAAGTTTGCAGATGAAACAAAGCTGGGTGGGCGTCTGTGCTGTGAGGAGGATGCTGAGAAAGTCCAGTACGATTTGGGCACGTTGGGTGGTTGGGCAGAAGCATGGCAGATGCTGTATAATGTGGATAAATGCGAGTTTATCCACTTTGGTGGCAAAATCAGGAAGGCAGATTATTATCCGAACGGCAATAGATTGGGAGAAGGGGAAGTGCAACGAGACCTGGGTGTCCTTGTGCACCAGTCACTGAAGTTAAGCATGCAGGTGCAGCAGGCGGTTAAGAAGGCAAATGGTATGTTGGCCTCCGTAGCGAGAGAGTTTGAGTACAGGAACAAGGATGTCTTGCTGCAGTTGTACAGGGCCTTGGTGAAACCACACCTTGAGTATTGTGTGCAGGTTTGGTCGACTTATCTGAGGAAGGATGCTCTTGCCATGGAGGGAGTGCAGCAAAGATTCACCAGACTGATACCTGGGATGGCAGGGATGACCTATGAGGAGAGATTGGCTCGATTGGGCTTATACTCGCTGGAGTTTAGAAGAATGAGAGGGGATCGCATTGAATGTTATAAAATTCTAAAAGGACAGACTAGATGCAGGAAGGATGTTCTCGATGTTTGGGGAGTCCAAAACCAGGGGGCACAATCTAAGGATAAGGGGTTAGCAATTTAGGACAGAGATGAGGAGGAATTTCTTCACCCATAGAGTGGTGAGCCTGTGGAATTCTCTAGCACAGAAGGCAGTGGAGCCAATTCATTAAATATATTCAAGAAGGAGTTAGATACATTTGTTAAGGCTAAAGGGATCAAGGAATATCAGGAGAAGGCAGGGGCAGCGTACTGAATTTGGATTATCAGCCATCATCTCATTGAATGGCAGAGCAGCCTCGAGGGGCCGAATGGCCTATTCCTGCTCCTATCTTCTATGTTTCTATGATACATAGGCTACATAGAATATACGGCACAGAAACAGGCTATTCGGCCCAATCAATCCATGCCGGCATTTATACTCTGCTCGAAACTCCTCCCATCGTTCCTCATCGAAGTCTGTCAGCACAATCTCTGTTCCCTTCTCCCTCATGTGCTTGTCTAGCCACCCCTTAAAAACATCTATGCTATTTGCCTCAACTACTCACGGTGGTAACGAGTTCCACATTCTCACAACACTTTGGGTAAAGTATTATTTTTCTGAATTCCCTATTTGATTTCTTTGTGACAGTCTTATATTGATGGCCTCCAGTTATGATCTTCCCCGCAAGTGGAAACAATATTAAGTGGATACGTTAGCCCGAGGCCCCGCCATCCCTCCCAAGTGGACATTATATATGCCTACGCATTATTTCGAACAAGAGTAGGAGAGATATCACCGTGTCCTGGTTAATATTTATCCATCAATCAACATCACTGAAAACAGATTATCAGATCATTATGATTAGTATTTGTGGGAGTTTGCTGTGTGCATATTGGCTGCAGTCATTCCTAAATTACAAAAGTGACTACCCATAAAAAAAACATTTATTGGATGTAAAGCGCTGTGGGATGTCCGGTGATTGTGAAAGGCGCTATATAAATGCAAGCCTTTCTCTTTGTTAACATTTTCTCTGCCCGGGCTGTTGCTGGAAGTTGGTTTCTCGCAGCCTGACTTCAGATGATCGATTATCTCAATGTATGTCAGAGATATGGGCTGTCCAGCAAGCTGTCACTGCTTTCCACTTCGGCAGTTCAAGTGGGTCAAGTGGAGAATATCACAGTGCGGGAGCATCTCTGAAATATTCACCATTGTATCATAATGTTTAGATTAGCTATTGAGAAGGACAATGAGCAATACAGAATTTTAAAAAAATTAACTGAATGAGGGCTATTTTCAGCGAATTGAGGAGGAATCTGTTCCAGGTAAACTGGAGTCAAAGACTGGCAGGCAGAAATATAATAGATCAATGGGCGGCCTTTAAAGAGGAGATGTTTCGTGTACAGTCTAGGTACATTCGCACAAGGCGGAAAGAGCAAGTGTTCGCTGGAAAACGAAGGAATTAGAATAGGATGAAGCATAAAACAGAGCGTATGACAGATGCTAGCTTGATAGCTAGCCTGCACATCTGCCAATGCACTTTATTATGGTCATATTTATGTTAATATACTACAAGCCAAATGTATGTTGAATGTTTAAATGTCTTAATCCAAATGTACACTCTCGGGAGCCGCAAGCTTACACTTCGTTGTACTGCACTTGTGCACTAACAAAGACAAAAAATGTTGATTTGATTTGATTTGATTTGATTTTGATTTGATAATGTTAGCGAGATTCCGGCTGAATATAAAAAGCAAAGAGAAGTGAAAAAGGAAATAATAGAGGGAAAGTGACAGTACGAGAATAGATTGGCAGGTAACATAAAATGGAATCCAAACGTCTCCTATCGGCATAATAACAGAAACAAAGTTATGTCATATGAGCGGTGGAGACAATTGGGCAAAAATGTTGATCTATTGGTGGAGGCAGAAGGCATTGCTGAGTTACTAAATGAGTACTATGCATTAGTGTTTAATAGCAAGAGGACTTTGCCAAAGTTATGGTAAACACGAAATTTGTTGGGGTACTGGATGAGCTATTATAGATCAAGAGAATGTAATAGAAAGGCTGGCTGCAGTTAAAATGTATATGTCACCGGGTCTGGATGGGACCCATCCTAGGTTGCTGAGTGAAGTAAGGAAGCAATTGCTGCGTTGCTGGTCACAATCTTCCAATCCTCTTTAGATATGTAGAATTATACAATCATGTAAACTTACGGCATGGTAGGAGGCCATTCGGCTTGTCGCTTCTGTGCAGCCGAAAAAGAGCTATCTAGCCTAATCCCAATTTGCAGCTCTTGGTCCGTAGCCTTGTACGTTACAGCACTTCAAGTGCATATCCAAGTACTTATAAAATGTGATGAACGTTTCTGCCTCTACCACCCTTTCAGGCAGTGAGTTCCAGAGTCCAACCACCAACCGATTGTAAAGTAGCCAAGATTGCGGATGATAAAAGCAGGGTGGGAAAGCAAGCTGTGCTGAGGACTCAAAGAATCTGCAAAGCGATATAGATAGGCTATGTTAGTAGGCAAACATTTGGCAGATGGAGTATAATGTGGGAAAGTGCGATGGTTATCCACTTTGGAAGGAAAAATCAAAAAGATAATTATTATTTAAATGGAGGGAGATTGCATAATGCTACAGTTGAGAGGGTCCTGTGTGTTCCTGTGCATGAAACACAACAAGTTAGCACGCAGGTTCAACAAGTAATCAAAAAGGCAAATGGGAGTGATAGCCTAGATTTTGCACTGGTGTGGGAATCTAGACTTCAATCTTCTAACTCAACGGTATGTATGCAATCACTTGCCAATTGCTGACTCTTAGTTACCGAGAACGCGAAAAAAACGAACTCTCCCTTTTTAACAGATACAACGCACGGCCAATGCACCTCTCGATTGGTCCAGTACGCTGTAGGTAGATAATGGCGGAGTTCAAGGTGTCAGCACTCTGGCACTGACGCATTACTTGCACATTAGTTTTGTTAATTAGTTTTCAAAACAGAATGTGACAGATATTTGCTGGGATCCGAATGGCCTCCATTTGTGCTGCTCCATTCTCTGATTCCTGGGATGGCGGGGCTGTCGTACGAGAAGAGATTGAGTAAACTAGGCCTGTATTCTCTTGAATTCAGATGAATGAGAGGGGATCTCATGGAAGCATACAAAATTTTTACAGGGCTTGATAGGGTGGATGCTGGGAGAATGCTTCCCTTGGCTGGGGAGTCCAGAACCAGGGGCCACAGCCTCAAGGTAATGGGTAGGACATTCAGGACAGAGACGAGAAGAAAATTCTTCATACAGAGGATGGTAAATCTTTGGAATTCTCTACCCCAGAGGGCTGTGGAGGCTCAGGCAGTGGATATATTCAAAACAGAGGTCGATAGATTTCTGACTGGTAAGGGCATCACGGGATATGGCGATAGGGCCGGAGAATGGAGTTGAGGCAGAAGATCAGCCATGATCGCATTGAATGGCGGAGCAGGCTCGAAGGGCCGAATGGCCTACTCCTGCTCCTATTTCTTATGTTCTTAATTCATATTCCATTTAGTTGGGGAAAGATGCTGTCTGTGCCCGAGTGTTGGATGGTATACAGGGACGTTTTTATCAAATAATTGTCTGCCTGTGAGAACGAGTAAATGTTAATTTTCTTGCTTCCTGTTCTCACCTCCACTCGCTACTTTCGATCAATCAATAACCCATCAGGGTTCAGGTGGTGAGTGACAAAGTGAATCTAAGACATCGGGACACGCCCATCCGCATGAAATTATCTGGGTCAGGCCTGTGCTTTGCAGCAGTTTCTGCACATTGTCAATAGCAACCCAGCCACAGCCAATGGTTTCAGCAGCTGCACATCTGTTGGAGGTTTGCAGTTTGAGTTAAGGTTGTCCACTCTATCAGTGGGAGAGTTGCCCCGCAGAAGAACAGCAAAGGGAGGGAAGGTTATTATTTTTTGTTCATTTCTGTGGATTTGAGTCAGTTTGGTTTATTTTGAGACTCTGCAAGGTTTTCTGGTAATTGGCAATTTTGATCTGATGACTCAGTTTGAGCCCATTTTCGAAGTTGGGTCGCTGGGGTTTGATCTGAACTTTGCGCCAATCTGTAAACCGAGTGCAGACCTGTTTGTGTAATGTCAGTTGTTGGGCAAATGCTCCAAATCAAGAACCCGAGATAAAATTAGTGAGCATTTAGAAATGGGAAGATTAATATAAGGGCTGCCTGCGAGTGTAATTTGGCCCAATTATGCGGATGTTACAAAGATGGGTGGGTAAGTAAGTTGTGACGAGGGCACAAATAATCTGCAAAGGGATATAGACAGGCTAAGTGAGTGGGAAACCATTTGGCAGATGGAGTATAATGTAGAAATTGCGAGGTTATCCAGTTTGGCAGGAAAAATAAAAAAAGAATCTGTTTTTTAAATGGATAGAGATTACAAAATGCTACAGTTCAGAGGGACCTGGGGTTCCTTGTGCATTAAACACCAAAAGTTAACATGCAGGTACAGCAAATAATCAAAAAGGCAAATGGAATTCTGGCCTTTATTTCAAGGGGGTTGGAGTATAAAAGTAGCGAATTCCTGCTACAACTGTACAGGGTATTGGTGAGAAACATATTGAGTACTGCGTGCAGTTTTGGTTTCCTTATTTAAGGAAGATTATATTTGCATTCGAACAAGTTCAGAGACGATTCAAATGGTTGATTCCAGAGATGAGGGGGTTGACTTATGAAGAAAGGTTGAGCAGGTTGGGCGTATACTCATTGGAATTTAGAACAATGAGAGGTCATCCTTTTGAATCATATGAGAACTGAGCGGCCTCGACAAGGTAGATGTAGACAGAATGTTTCCCCTAGTGGGGAAATCTAGAACACGAGCGCAAAGTTTCAGAATAAAGGGTCGCCCTTTTAGAACTGAGATGAGGAGGAATTTCTTCTCTCAGAGGGTCGTAAATCCATGGAATTCTCTGCCCCAGAGAGCCATGGGGGCTGGGCCATTAAATACATTTAAGGTGGAGATAGACAGATTTTTGCAAGATAGGGGAATGAAGGGTTATGGGGAGTGGGCAGGGAGGTGACTTTGGGCACAAGATCCTCCATGATCTTATTGAATGATGGAGCAGGCTCGAGGAGTCAAGTGTTCTTATGCAAGGATTTAAGAAAGTCAAGTCAGGTTTGATAACCTGTACAGTGTCTTTCAAAAAGTAACCTATTGCATAGATGGAGGGGATGAAGTAAAGACATAGTATGAATTATTGTCAGGTGTTTGGTAAGGTTTTCCACAAGAGGTGTGTTAGGAATATACGAGAACAGGCGACCAGGAAGCGACCTACTGGTCCATCCATCCTGTCCCGTACCATTGTGATGCATACATAATAATATAAGAGCATAAGAAATAGGAGCAGGATTCGGCCATTCGGTCCTCGAGCCTGCTCCTCCTTTCAATGAGATCATGGCTGATCTTCTACCTCATCTCCACTTTCCTGAACTGCCACATATCCAATGGTTCCCTTAATAGTCAAAAATCTATCGATCCCTGTCGTGCATATACTCAACGACGAGTCACCACAGCCCTCTGGGGTAGAGAATTCCAAAGATTCACCACCCTCTGAGAGAAGAAATTTCTCCTCATCTCAGTTCTAAATGGCCGACCCCTTATTCTGAGACTGTGACCCTTAGTTCTAGCCTCCCTAGCCAGGGGAAACACCCTCCCTTCATCGACTAGGCCTATATTCTCTGCAGTTCCCTGTCAAGCCCTGTAAAATTTTATATGTTTCTATGAGCTCCCCTCTCATTCTTCTAAAGTCCAGAGTATATAGACCGTGTAGATTCCATCTGTCCTGATAGGGCAACCACCCCTCACCCCCACAGCCCTGTCACAAGAACCAGTCTGGTGAACCTTCGTTCCTCTACCTTTTCAGCAAGTATATGCTTCATTAGGTAAGGATGCCAAAACTGTACACAATACTCCAGGTGTGGTCTCACAAGGGGCCTAATTAATTGCAGTAAGACGTCTTTACTCTTATAAACAAATCCCATTGTAAAAAGGCCAACATAGCATTTGCTTTCCTAATTGCTTGCTGTACCTGCATGTTAACTTTCAGGGATTCGTGTAAAAGGACACACAGGTCCCTCTGAACGCCAACATCTTCCAATCTCTCACCAATTTAAAAATACTCATCTTTTCTGTTTTTGCTGCCAAAGTGGTTACTTCACATTTCACCATATTATATTCCATTTGCCATTTCTTCCCCATTCATTTAGCCTGTCTATGTCCCCTTTAAGCCTCTTTGCATCCTCCTCACAACTTACATTCACACCCAGCTTTGTATCATCAGCAAACTTGAATATATATCCCCTCATGCCTCGTGCATCCTAATATATAAAAGCGTCTCCCCAACTGAAAGCAAGTGATCTATGGAAGAGGCGACAAAGCAGATTAAAACCCAGGCTCATGAGTGTTTAAAAAATCGGGAAAATGCCTCTCGCACCCCTTTATGGGACAAAAATTTGTCCATGAGATTACACTGGCCAGGATTAACGTTACCAGGTACATTCCGTTGTACGAGGTGACCTCCTCACCAGCCCACAGCACATCTAGCCCTCGCTTAATGGAATTCAGTGACTCAACATCTACTGCAAACGCCAACAGTCTGTTCCGCAGGTCCACTAGTCTTTGACAAAATAAGTATATCCTGAAATCGTGTCTAGATCTGGCAGAATACAACTAGAGATTGTGACTCCTTGTCCACTCTAACCAAGTTGAATCATTTTGTCCAGAAAAACGATATTTAATCCCATCATCATCTTATAAATCATAACCAATTCACGACCATGTCTACACTTCTCCAAAGTTTACAGACCAATCACTTTGAGCCTATTGTGTTAACTAGGATGCGTCAAACAGAGTATCAGTCATTTGGCCCTGCTCTCCAAATATTCCATCCTCAAGTTCGCCCATCATGTGAGGGATCCAAAATTGGACACATTTTTCTAACTAAGGCCTGACCAAGGCTTTGTACAAGAACAAAATGTTTCGCTTCTTTTTATAGTTAATTGTCCTGTAACGAGACCCGAGCAAAATCAGAACTTTTGGTTCAGAGAAGATGTAGCAGCGTGGATATAATGGCGGTTGATTAACAGGTACCAAAACTTTAGTTTCAATTAATGTTAGTTAGAGTGAGAAAGGGTGGTGATAGGTTCGAAGTGTACAACAAGAAACCAGTTTTGTGCTTTGTGTATTTAGGAGATGTAAGTTTGGAAATAGTAGGAAGAATCTGGAAATGTACTTACAACACAAAAGGAAGGAGTTTGTTAAACAGCGAGGAGGACTGTCAGCACCTTCAGGAAATAGCTTGGAGCACTGGGGATAGAAATTTTAGATGCTGTTAAATGTGGATAAGTGTGACATAATGCCTAGAAATTCAGTTGTTAGCGCCAGCCGCTAGTGCCTTAAGAGGCCGAGAAGCGGGGTGCGAGGTGGCTAGCGCCCGAGCGCGGCATGATCTGTGCTTCTCGTGAACTTCAGTCAAGAATTAGCAGTGGCGCAAAACCGTTAGACCCGCTCAGCTGTGCACACAGAGCCTGACATCATTTCATGGTGCAACGCCCTTTGTGTGCCCCGAACAGGAACTTCAGTGGCACTGCCCTTTTTTGCACCTGGCGACCCCAGCGACTGGTTGAGGGGAACCGTTCCCAATCGCTGCGGGGCGCACGGGGTGCTATTTAAAGGGGACTCCCCCTGCATTATAAGTGGCAGCCATTTTGTGCCAATCCTTCTGTGTGAGAGTGAGATATTTGGAGAGAGACAAAGGCAGAGTGCTTTCTGCTTTGAATCAGCACTCGCACAGGTACTTCTGGCTTCAGGCCAGAGCTATGCACTTGGATTTCACTTTCAGTGCCATAGCCTTGAGTCATCACATATAATGGGGGCTGTAATGGGTGGGAAAGTTGGGTTTCTGCAGTGCATTCAAAGGGATCAGAGATGCCGTGAGAGAGTGCCAGTCATGGCCATATGGAGAAGGGCCCACAGGCCTTGGCACAGGAGGTCTTACCCACCTAGGGCATACCGCCAGCAGTTCTCATATCTGAACATGTCTGAGGAGCAGTGTGTTCAGAGGCTGCGATTCAGAAGGGAGGTGGTCACTGAGATCTGCCACCTGCTTTGCAGAGATCTGCAGCCACAGCTGAGGAGCAGGACGTCTCTGTCGGTGGCAGTGAAGGTGATGGTGGCTCCCAACTTCAATGCCAACGGCTCCATCCAATCCGCTACTGGGGACATTGCCAACATCCCCCAGTTCGCGGAACAATGCTGCATCCGTCAGGTGAACAATGCCCTTTTCAGAAGGAGACGTCAGTACATCTCCTTCCCCATGACCCTGGACAAGCAACAAGAGCATGCAATGGGATTTGGAAGAATAGCGGGCTTCCCCATGGTCCAAGGCGTAGAACTAATGAACCAGCAATGTTCAGGCCTTGTTTCAGGGTTGCAGTGTGCAGGGCATGGCGGCCAAACAAGTCGACCCTCCCCCTTTAAGAGCTGACTGGCACCAGCGTGTCAGCCTTCATTCAGAAACTCGCCGCACCTGCGCTGCACCCGCCCTCGGTGTTCGCACCACGGCACGCCGGCTTAGTGCCTTATGATAGTCATGCATCACCTGCTTTAGCGCAGCAGCAACCTCTTGGGGTGATGCAATTGAATATCGGCTAAGATGGCGCTAGGTTGCGCCAGGCACAAAATTTAGCGAACGCCCAGCTGTAGCACCCGAAACGTGGCTATACTGAATTTCTAGTCCAATAGATTTTGTTAGGAATGATCGCATATACTTAATGGAGCAGTAATAAATGATGACACCGAACAGAGAGGTCAAAAGTCCAAAGACACAATCTCTTCGAAATATCCCTACAAGTAGGTAAAATTATGAAAAAAAAAGACCAACAGCATTTTGGATTTAGGAATATACGAAAAGGATGAGGCCATTCAACCCCTGGAACATTTTCCACCATTCCATTAGATATTGGCTGATCTTATTCTTAACTCTATCCAATCACGTTGGCTCCGTAACCCTTAATGCCATTGTGAACAAAAATCTATTAATGTCGGTAATACATTTTGAATTAATCCCCAGCATCAACAGATTTGGGGGAGGGGAGCGTGTTCCAGACTTTCACTATCCTTTGTGTGAAGACTTTCTTCCTAAAATCAATCCTGAACCTGTCTTGTTTTAATTTTAAGGTTATGCCCCCTATTTCTGTACTCCCCAACAGATTATAACTTTTTTTATTTCTACCTTCCTTATCAAATAGGTTAAGTGTCCTAAACATCTCAATTGGAGCACCCTTCATCATCTTCTATATTCAAGGGTCGTAGAGTTCGAGACTCAGCGCATGTGCAAGCTGACTCCAAGTCTTCAGATTATGATAATGAGGAAGGGGAGAGGGGGGACTTAAGTCATTGGGGAATCTCCAAAAGTAACAGTGCGGGGACATGGAGAGCAGCCATTGCTGGAGATAATGTGGCTATATTTGGATAGGTAAATGTGGAATCAAGCGGGAGGATTCCATTGTGATGGAATCCCAAACTACACCAAAATATGCAGCTGCTGAAACTACTGGTTGTGGTTCGGTTGCTAATGACAATATGCAGAATCTGCTACGAACACAGCCCTGACCCAAATAATGTAATGCGTACATGAGTGTCCCGCTGTCTTCGACTCACATTTAGATTACACCCTAAATCGAGCTGGGTTATTGAATTGTCTGATGCACGGAGTGAATGTGAGAACAGGAAACAAAAAAAATAACATTTAGTCTCTCTTGCAGTAATGCACGTATTGGGTAACAATATCCCACTTAAACTGTCCACCACTCGATGATTGTCAACTTTATTTCCACAACTAAATATATCACATTTTGTTACGAAAACTAAACAGAACTAATATTATGGCAGTATCAGAGTGATGACCCGTTTATCTCTATCGAGACTGTATTCAGCCCAGAGAGCGGTCGATTATCTGCATATTTTATCCATTGTAAAGGGAGAAGTCGTATACTCTGTAGAATTGTACAACAGTGGGTCAAAGCTGCATATTCAGGTCATTCATATAAAGTCAGCTTTCCATTTTTAGTGCGAGTACCAAATGCTTCCCTTGAAATGATTAACATTCCGACAAAATAACCATCGGAGGAATATTATTAGGGCACAGGGAGGGGTTGAAAATGGCGCTGGGTGGGAATGGAAAACAGGAGGTATCACGTGGGTCATTGTTATATGTTGTGCCCGATATTAAGTCCCATTGAATTCAATGGAACTCAAAATCATGCGTCTCCTATAGCAATCCTGAAATGGGATTCCGCCTGTTTTCCTTAACCTCCCATGTCGTATTTCACCCCGAAGTGTCTCTCCTCTGATAGGACTAAGTGTAATTTCCAAACTCTCACGACAGGTCAGTATTCCCGCGAGATTTCTTTCAAATACATGTTGTTCTTCTCTGAATTTAACTGCTTAGAACAGTTCTAGAGCCGATAAAGGGATTGGACTCATGCTGTGAGATGCTAGTGACCCAAGGAATGTACAGAAGTTACAACATAAAAGCAGGCCAGTCAGCCCAATGAGTCCGAGTCACATTACTAGTGAACATGAAAACCGTTCCCGAACGCGAACCAATCGCTAACTTCCCTTACATCCGGCAGTATTACCAAAGTGTTCAATCACAAAGACTCTCGGGCTCTAACACGGGACCCAGAGCATCGATCGGTGATCGAAAATCACGGGTAAGTTATGCTGACTTTATATTGAACATTCAATTCATTTCTGTCGAAGAGGCATGGCTCTGGTTGGGAACAATGGGAGTAATTTTAACTCTGAGCGATGGTATATAATGACCAATATGGAATTAGGCGACCGTAACATGCCACGACCGATTTCCCTTTCATTTAAGTCCATTGAGGGGAAAATCTGGTGGGGCCATATAAAAGCCTATTTGATATCGTCCGTTTTGCACCGTCGCTCAAACTTAAATATATACCTTAAAATGTGATAAGCTTAGCTGCATAAATAGTACAGCATCTTCTCGGATTGTTGCATGTCTTCCATCTGAAAGTTTCAGTGACGCTCATGTCTTAAATGTAATCCAAAGAGTACATACATTGGCCCAGAAATTTGGGTCGGGGGCTTCCCGCGGTTGCAAGCCCCTGACCTGCACTTACCTACCGTGCCGGCCGTTGAGCTGTGGGCCCACGTGGGATTCCGATCCTGGGCCACTACCAACTGCCGGTGCACAGTGCTTGCATATCCCAGGGGCGCTGTTACATCGATGCGTCCCCTGGGTTCACTTGGGCCATGGAGAGCCAATGGTAGCAGGGAATGCTTCATTCATAATTTTGATTGGAAGACCTGTCAAACCTATAAACACTATAAGTCCCAAAACATCACTAAATCTTCAAATAATTTTTTTTAATCATATTTTTAAAATAAACTATAAATTACATGAAATAACAGATTTAAACAATAATTTAATTTTTGAAATAAATAATTACATTTTCTAACGGGGTTTAAAATAAACTTACCTTTCTTTAAAGTATTTAAAAATACTAAACCTGTTGAAAAAATGCTTTAATTTTAATTAATTCGCCACTTAACTTGTAAAACTCAGGCCTTGCGCCTGCTTTTAAAAAGTGTAACTGCTGGAGACTTACCCTCCTGGGAAAACCTGCAAAAAATATGTAAGTTTGATGCGCACGCACTGCCTCTCCTGTGCACGCGTTCCTCCTCTGAACCCCTTCTTTCAGGGGAATGGAAGTGCCGGTTTCCCACTCATGCGCAGTGCATGCATGAAACCGATACTTCCATTGGGCATACAGCTGAGTACCCCATGCATACTCACCCGTGGAGACCCGAATTTCTGGGCCCCTGTGTAGTGATAAGAATTCGCTGTGCTAACATTCATATTTAGAAATCCCGAGCTGTGGTTGAATAGTTCACAAACGGCTGTATACTGAATATAAGTACAGAGTTATAAACAAGATCCTCTGAAATTGTGTTGTCGGTAATTTCCCCACTTTGATGTTAAACGCCAGCTGTGAGTTGTTAGGCTGATTGGTCTGTTTTATTGTGCTGTAACTTTTACGTAATTCTATTTCTATATCTGGTTTTGGATGATTGTTGTTTGGAACGCCAGAAGTAAATTAAAATGCCTGCTTGAGGTAATGTTGCATTTTGAAATTAGAAGAGATTGAAGCTATTTGCACCGAAATCTCTCAGTCTCCGGCAAACAGAAGGATCTTATCCCACCAGTTTATTTGTAACATCTGTTTATTCAATTTCTACTTCACGCAGTCAGACCAATTAATCCGAGTCAGAATATGAGTGAATATGAACCAAACCAACTACATATTCAATTTGTACTTAATACAAAGAAGAATTAAAACAATTGTCTTAACTTGTATATGTTTAACTGAATTAAGGCACTAATTTTTACATCGATGCAAATGTGTTACTTTTTATTTGAACGGACAGTGCAACCTCATACATCAATAATATTAAGGTTTCTTAAAACTGTTTTATTATTATAATGATAGGCAACAGGATGTAACTCTCTTGGAAGATTAACCTAATTATGCCCTGGGAAACAATGGCCCAGAAGTTTGGGTCGAGGTCTTCCCGCGGGTGTAAGCCCCCGACCTGCAATTACCTTGCGTGCCGGCCGTTGAGCTGTGGGCCCCCGTGGAATTCTGATCCTGGACCTCCTCCAACTGCTGGCGCACACTGCTTGCATAACCCAGGGGCGCAGTTAGTTCGATGCATCCCCTGGGATCACGTGGGCCATGGAGAACCAATTGGAGCAGGGAATGCTTCATTCATAAGTAAGCTCTACGCCACTAATGTTAGATTCGGGTTGCCATCAGTCTTAGAGACAATAAACATAAGTAATACTAGATGAGGGTTGCTGCCATTAACGTTTTAGTAGTGTCAACAGCAGTAAAATTAGAGTAGATTCACCATCACTAATGTTAGTGCAGGGTCACGACTATTGATGTTAAATTAACAGCAACACCAGTAATGTTAGAGTAGGTTAACCACCATTAACGATAGATTAGGCTCACCACCAGTAACAATAGAGTAGATTCACCACCAGTAATGATACAGTAGGATCGCCAGCAGTACTGTTAGAGTAGTGTCACTAACAGTAATGATAGAATATGATCACCGCCAATAATGTTAGGGTTGGGTCATCACTAGAAATGTTAGAGTAGGTTCAAAAGCAGTAATGATAGAGTAGATTCACCATCCGTAATGTTAGAGTAGCGTCATCACCAGCAATGTTAGAGTTGTGTCACCACCAGTAATGTCAGTGTAGGCTCACCACCAGTAATGATAGAGCAGAGTCACGAACAGTAATGTTGGCTAAGGTCACCACGAGTAATGTAGTGTAGGGTCACCACCAGAAATATTGTAGAAGGGTGACCAAAAATAAGGTTAGTGTAGTGTCAACACCAGTAACGATAGCTTAGGGCCACCGTCATTAATGTTAGAATAAGGTCATCACAATTAATGTTAGTATAGAGTCATCCACAGGGCAATTTGGTACATTGGATCCAAAATTGGCTCAGTGGCAGGAGGCAGAAGGTGATGGTCGAAGGTTGATTTTGTGACTGGAAACCTGTGTCCAGTGGTGTACTGCAGGGGTCGGTGCTGGGTCCTTTGCTGATTGTCGTGTACATTATTGATTTAGATATGAATGTAGGAGGTATGATCAGTAAGTTCGCAGATTACACGAAAATTAATGGAGTGGTAAATAGCGAGGAGGGAAGCTTCAGGCTGCAGGATGATATAGACGGGATGGTTTGATGGGCAAAACAGTGGCAAATGGAATTTAAGCCTGAAAATTCTGAGGTGATGCATTTTCGGAGAACTAACAAGGCAAGGGAATACACGATGAATGATAGGATCCTAGGAAGGACAGAGGATCAGAGGGACCTTGGTGTGCATGTACATAGATCCCTGAAGGCAGAAGGACTGTTAGATAAGTTGGTTAAAAAGGCGTATGGGATACTTGCCTTCATTAGCTGGGGCATAGAATATAAGAGCAGGGAGGTTATGATGGAGCTGTACAAAAAGCTAGTGAGGCCACAGCTGGAATGCTGTTTGCAGTTCTGGTCGCCACACTATAGAAAGGATATGATTGCATTGGAGAGGGTGCAGAGGAGATTCACCAGGATGTTACCTGGGCTGGAGCGTTTCAGCTATAAGGAGAGGTTGGGGTTGTTTTCCTTAGAGCAGATCAGGCTGAGGTGGGACCTGAGTGAGGTGTACAAAATTATGAGGGGCATAGGTAGGGTAGATAGAAGGGATCATTTCCCCTTAGTAGAGGGGTCAATAAACAGGGTGCATAGTTTCAAGTTAAGGGGTCAGGGCGTTTAGAGGGGAATTGAGGAAAAACTTTTTCATTCAGAGGCTGGTTGGAATCTGGAACTCACTGCCTGAAAGGGTGGTAGAGGCAGAAAACCTCACAAGATTTAAGATGCATTTAGATGTGTACTTGAAACTTCATAGCATAAAAGGGTACAGACCAAGTGCAGGAAAATGGGATTAGAATAGACAGGGTCTGATGGCCGGCGCGGACATGATGGGCCGAAGGGCCTGTTTCTGTGCTGTATAGCTCTATGGGGGAAAAATTCGGTTTCACCCCGTTTAGGGCGCTAGATTTGGCAGTGCGCAAAGATTAGCGCCAGGCACAAGTTCTCACCACCTCGAGCGATATTGGGTTGCATCGCACCTGGAAGTGATTGCGGCGCAAAATCAGGCGCTGCACGGTGTTCTTAACGCGCTAACCCAGCGGCGCAAAGCAATTATTCTGCAGGCGGGCGCAGCACAGGTGCCGGCAATTATTGAATTCACCCAGACACGCTGGCGCCGGCCAGCTCTTAAAGGGTCGGGTCGGTTCACCTCTGCAGCCACACTCTGCGCCTTGTAGGCCTCAAAAGCAGCGGTAATCTATTTGTGGCGGCGAAAACTTCACCCACATGGAGAGGGCAGTGCTTCATCGAGGGGGTATTGGATGCTCTGGTTGATGCAGTGGAGCGCTGACGAACTGTGCTGTACCCGCAGAAAGGCAGGAGGCCTCATCAAACCGAGTACTGCAGAGCTTGGAGGGAGGTGTCCCAAAGAGTCACCTCCAGCAGCATGGTTCCAAGGACCCCTGTGCAAAGCAGGAAGAAGTTCAACGACCTCACTCGGGTCGTCAGGGTGAGTGCCTTTTCCAGAATCATCTTCATCCCTCCATCTGCACCTCACTTTATGGCGAGAGGGTCTGCAAAGCCACAATGGCCAGCTGTCATCCAGAACCCATGGCCCTTTCTGGAAACATACACGCACATTCAGCTCAGTGCATCATGTAAGGGCTATTCGACGATGGGAGGCATGTGCTGCCAGATCAGGGCAGCATGTTTCATCACACCCCGTCCTTTCTCTTGCAGGGCAAGCTGGCGAGTAACCGCAGACAGCAGCTTCAGACCGGACGAGGCCGTCCTCACCTGCAGACCCTTACAGACCTGGTGGAGCGAGTCCACCAGATCGTCGCAAGCCGGATGACTGGCCCCGTCGCCTCTGGAAATGCCAATCCCATTGTGGACAGTGATGGTAAGGCCATGACCTTTTGACGTCTCTCCTTCCAGTTGGTCCCCACACCAGCATGCTTTTTCACTTTCAACCCAATTCAGAGCATTGCAGCACTCATGCATCCCTTGCTGCCACCCTGTCCTTTCGCTAAAGCCACTCTTGAACCTCCCTGCTTTCAGATGCTGCATCACCAGCTCGGGAGGCGGGCCCACAAGCTGCCATGGTGACTGACTCCGGAGGCGACGAGGAGGAGGAAGCCGGAACATCCGCTCAACCGGCAGGCGAGCCAGCCCATCTCCAGACTGGGGAGACACCTTCCCTGGAGGGGAGCGGGGGGGAATGCTCTGAGGAGGACCCAGCTCCAGGAACCAGCGACCTGCAGCAATGCAAGGCGGGTAGGGAAGCTTGGGGGCCATCTCTGCAGAGGGCGAGTCGGGCCACGAGACCTGCTGCACAAAACGCAGAGGAGGTGCATGCCCTCGCTGAAATGAACGCCCAGGCTGGCCTCAGGTACACTGTGCTCATGGCTGCAGTGGGAAGGATGCCCGAATCCATTGAGACACTGTCAAGGAGTGTCCAAGACTTCAGCACAGCACAGACAGCGAGTGTGCAGGACTTCAGCGCAGCACTTGCAAGGACTGCGCAGGAATTCAGTGAAGCACTGGCAAGGGTTGTCCAGGGCTTCCACGAAGCAATGGCACCTGCCAAGCAAGTGCTGAGTGCTGCCACGCTGTCACTCGCTGGCCTCATGCAGAAGCAGATTGAGGAAACGTGAGCACTGACTGCTGCCACCCTCGCTGGATCGGGCAGGATTCCCCGGGGCCCTTGCAGCACCACCTCAAGCCAACAATCTTTGCAGCAGCCGATTGCTGCGCATGCTGTGGTGCTGGCCAATCAGAGTGCCAGTGTGTCGGCCGACCAGGGAGCTGCTGTCCGCTCTCAGGATGACAGCATTCCTGATGCCACCACTGGCACTTCTCCACTGCAGTTGCCACCACCTGCAGGACAGAATGGTTCCACCCATCCAGAGTTGGAGCAGTCAGGAACCGGACCCTCCATGCCCAGAGCTCGTCCAGGCCGACCCTCAGGGGCATCTGCCGTATCAGACTGTCAGCAGGCCTCCACCAGCCTTATTGCAGCCACTGGGGTCCCATTACGGAGGAGCTGCAGGGCGGGAAGGAGCCAATGCCGAAAGGGAAGCAGATCACCATCGAGGGGGAAAAAGTAGAAGGTGCTGCTGAATCGTGTTATTTGTTTCATTCAAGGCAGAGGATGCTGGTCTGAATATTAGTAATGTTTTGACCAGTCTCCCGGGTGTGAGAGTAAATAATGTGGCAGTCTGTATGTTTAGCTTTCTGTTGCCATTGCTTTTACAGGCAGGAAGGAAGCACATTTTGTACAATAAACAATTTTCTTTATTCACAATGGCCATATCTATTCTTTGGACAAATTTTGACCTTGACTGGCTTAGGGGTTGCAGAATGGTTCCATTCATGTTCTTGGAATGGCAGCAAGCTTTCCCTGAGAGGGGCCTAGAAGCAAATTGCTAGAAGCCTCTGACGGACGGCCCTCGCAGTTTGTTCCTCCCTCCCGTCTTGGTGCTGCTGCTCCTCCTTCTCCTCCTCCTCCTCCTCCTCCTCTGCTGGTGCTTCAATGTCTGGTGGCATTGGCTGGATCCTGAGGATTGCCAGGTTATGCAGCATGCAACACACAACGACAAAGTGGGCGACTCGCTCAGGTGAGTACTGAAGGGCTCCTCCAGAATGGTCCAGACAGCGGAACCTTTGATTCAGCACGTCGATTGTGTGCCCCACGACGGTCCTGGTCGCTTGATGGCTCTTATTGTATCCTTCTGCAGCAGGGGTGCTGGGCGAAAGGACCGGGGTCATTAGCCTGGAGCACAGAGGATAGTCGTTGTCCCTGAGATGCCAGCCTCCTGGGTGAGCCGGGACCTCGAAAAGGTCTGCCACTGAAGTCTGGCGCAGGATGAAGGCGTCATGGCTGCTGCCTAGAAACTGGTCATTCACCGCGAGTATCAGCTGTCGGTGGTCATAGACCAGCTGCACATTCAAAGAATGGAACCCCTTTCAGTTGCGGTAATCCTCAGCAGTCTCTAGAGGCACCCACAAAGCCACATGCGTGCAGTCAATGGCGCCCTGCACCATACGGAAGCCCACAATCGTTGCAAAGCTCTCTGTGCACTCTCGCTGCTTGTCCGGGGTCAATGGGAAGGAGATGTACTGCTGTCTCCTTCTAAAGAGGGCATTAGTCACTTAATGGATGCAGCAATGCACCGCGAACTGTGAGATTTTGGCAATATCTCCAATAGTGGCCTGAAAGGAGCCGTTTGCATAGAAGTTTAGAGCAACAGTGATCTTCACAGCCACCGACAGAGATGTCCTGCACCTTATTTGAGGCTGCAGATCTGGCTGAAGCAGGTGGCAGAGCTCAGTGACCACCTCCTTACTGAAGTGCAGCCTTCAGAAACATTGCTTCTCTGACAGGTTGATAAATGTAAACTGCTTGCGGAAAAACCTGGCAGCGTATGGTCTCGTGGGGCGACGTCTGTAGGCCCTCCTCCGTCTGGCCATGCCTGCCACTCTAACCCTGCATCTCTGTGCCCTGTCTAAATGATTGAGAAGCACGACGTTCGCAACCAATGCAGCCCCCATAGTAAAAGTGCACTGAAAGTTATTCCGGCTGAGAAGCTCACCAACTGTAAAGTGATGTTCAGAAGGCTAAAGTTCCTCTGCCAGCGCTGGCTCAATGCAGAAATGGCTCTCCGTTTGTCTCTGAGCAACTCTCTCTCTCTTTCCAAGAAGTTGTGGTCCAACAATGGCTACCAAGATTAATCCAGAACTGTCCCCTTTAAATAGCACCCCCCGAGCCCGGCAGCTACTGGGAAACGTTCCAGGTAACTTGTCCTTATTAGCGCTAGGCTGAATGCAGGGGGGCGCCACTGAATTTCTGGTCCGGGGTGCCCCAAATGCGTTGCACAGTGAAATTACTTCATGATCTGCGTGCGCTGGTGAGCGGCCACTAAATTTAGCGCGGGCGCAAAATTTCCACACAACATGGGAAAAGGCGCAGGGCTCACTGATCCCGGGCACAAGTTGGTTAGTGCCCCACTTCTCGGCCTCATTAGGCGCTAATGGGTGGTGCAGCCAACCGAATTTTTCCCACTATGACTCTATAAAATGGAGTGCTACGACAGGGGAGCTGACTATTCATCACAATCTGTCCTCGTCGGCGATTACCCTCCACCATAACAATTACTTCCAATCACTCTACCCGCTCTTTCTCAACATCCTTTCACATCCACGGCCCTCATTTGAACCTGAGCTGAGCTTCTGACCCCAGATCGTCTCCATTTCAAAGACTGTGTAACTTCACCCAACTCTCACCCACCCTTCTGCCGCCCAAAACCCTCCAGGCTTTGCCACCTCCAGACCTGGTTTGTCGAATGCTATCCTGTCCCGACTCCTATCTTCCACCCTCCATAACCTGTGCAGCTCACCCGAAACAATGCTGCCCATAACCGAACTCGCACCAGGTCCTGTTCACATATCACCCTCTGTTCATTGAACTACTTTGGATCCTGTTCCAGCAACGTGCAAATTTTAAATTTCTCATTCTCCTGCTCATATCCCTCCATGACCTCGCCGCTCCCAATCTGTGTAACCTCCTCCAGCCCTACGACCCTCCTAGAACTGATTCTCTGGCCTCGTTTGTGTTCTCCACTTCCTTCCCCCACCCCAATCATTGGAGGCCGTGCATTTAGATGTCTATGCCCAAAACTCTGGAAACACCTCCCTAAGCCGCTCCATTTCTCTCCTTTAAGATTCTCCTTAGAACCTACCTCTGTTCATGCTTTAGTTCACCTGTCCTCATGGCTCCTTCTTTCGTTCGCTACCCTATTTTGTCTGATCAAGCTCATGTGACGTACCTTGGGATATTTGAATATGTTAAATGCGCTACATAAATGAGCATTGTTGTTGTTGTAATGAGCAGTCCATCCTGGCCAGTTCCCTCACCCACACATATCTAGATTGTTCAGTACATTTACAATGATGAGTGGGGCTGATTCTTTTGTCATAACCAATCCATCCTGACCAATCCGGTCACTCACATGTATTTAGGTGGTTCGGTCCATTTACTATGATCCGTGGGGTTGGGTTGTACTGATTCCTTTAGCGGTACTGAACCGCTGATCATCGCAATCTCCTGGTTCAGCACAGGAAAGGAAACTGACCATGATTCACAAAGCGTTCATCATCAATCAGCACTGGGGCAGAGAGTGTCACAGCTCAGTGACTTTTCTTAACTAATGGGCCCTCAACTGCTCCCTACAGACTTCACCATGTCAAGTTGTACTCAATCTGCACTGCTCAGATGATGGAATGTATTGGCTCCGAGCGGATTTGCTCTAATGGGAAAAACGAGAGGGAGCAATGTGACGCCTCAGGTTAATGTCCCACTGTCCAGATTATCTAATAGCTGATGGAGAATAAACGCCTGATTGGCCAACGGAGCAACGATAGTCCTGACCATAAATGGGAGCGTGATGGGAAGGCTCAAGATGTGGAGAACACTCCACCCTTTGGATGAGGCCAGCTCCAGCTCGCGCTGTTATGCTGAATATCCGAATGTTCCTTATAAAGAGTGCAAGCCCTTCACGTGCCAGGTGGAAAGAATGCGTTTACACTGAAACCACGCCCGGTGGTTAGAAAACAGAGAGCCCCCGTTTATTGGTCAATCACAAGTAGTGAGGAAACGGACCCAATTCATTCAGTAGAACCCAGTCCACTGCCAGTGGAACATAACACTCAGAGCAAAGCAGCGTGAGGTTTCCGGCAATCCAAACAATAAAATGAAATAGACATTGAGTGGGCAGGTTTCGGGCTGGGAGGATGTGGTGAGTGTACCAAAGAAAGTCTCTCAACTACTAATCTTACTATACAATGGCTACTGAAAGGCAGGCGATGATCAGTGAACTTTCCAGAGCAGCCAAGATAACATGAGTCAGTGCCCCATGTAAAAGTGCGCTATTATAACCATGTTCAGCTTTGCCAGCTCCCGGGCCTCATTGCATTGATCACCAGACAGCTGGATAGCAAAGTGCAGGAGGCACATCAATACCCTTCACCCCACCCCATCCTTTCCCGACAGGCCTTCCTTCAATAAGACTGACATGTTGGAAACCAGTGGAAGACTCACATGACGTGTATTGTCTGCTTTTGCCCCTGTTATCCCCCACATTAAGGACCACTTTCTGGCTCCTGGCTTACATTCCAGACAAAGCCACGCGGAGCAGCTTCACTCTCTTCACTTTCATCTGAAAGGGGAAACAACCAATCACCAAATCTAATGAAATGCCCCTCAGTCCCACAAGAAACGTGTTGGACAGCATCAGTCAATCAGGTCAGAACCACCTGGTGCCGAAATCCCACTGAGGAGAGGGGAGAGGCTGTGGTGAAAGGGATTATAATTGTCGGAAAAGGGAGGGGCACCGGGGGTTATCAAAAGAGGAATGCACACAGAATGTTTTCCTCTCATTTTTAGCATAATTCGATAAGGGTAAATAACTTGGGCAAGGTGGGGTGTCCCGGCGAGATAGACATAATCCATAAAGGATGCAGAGACCACTTAAAAAAAATCTGCAAATATTTACAAGGTTTACACCAGAAATGAGAGTTTATAACTATCAGGAAAAATTGATAATGCTGGGGCTTTTTTCTCTAGAAAAGAGAAGGCTGATGGGTTACCCGACAGAGATCTTAAAACCTCTGAGGATTTTTGATAGGGTAGATGTCAACAAGATATTTCCACTTGCTGGAGTATCCTATACTAGGCACCGCATTGGATATTCACTAATAAATCCAACAGGGAATTCAGGAGAAACGTCTTTACTCAGAGAGTTGTGAGCATTTGCAACCCGCTACTATAGGCAGAGTCAAAATGATTTTCTGAAAGGGCAATCGTGTTTGACAAATTTATTAGTGTTTTTTTGAGGATGTAACTAGCAGGATAGATAAAGGAGAAACAATGGATGTAGTATATCTTGATTTCCAAAAAGCATTCGATAAGGTGCCAAATATAAGTTTATTACACAAGATTAGGGCTCATGGGGTTGGGGATAATATAGTAGCATGGATAGAGGATTGGTTAATGGACAGAAAACAGAGAGTAGGGATAAACGGACCTTTTTCAGTTTGGCAGGCTGTAACTAGTGAAGTGCCGCAAGGATCATTGTTTGGGCCTCAGCTATATACAATCTATATTAATGACGTGGATGAAGGGACCGAGTGCAATGTATCCAAGTTTGCTGATTATACAAAGCTAGGTGGGACAGTAATCTGCGAGGAGAACACAAAAAGTCTGCAAACGGATATAGATAGACTGAATGAGTGGGAAGTAAGGTGACAGATGGAGTATAGTGTAGGGAAATGTGAGGTTTTTCACTTTATTAGGAAGAAGAGCAAAACTGAATATTTTTTAACTGGTGAGAAACTTTCAATTGTTGTTGTTCAGAGAGAGTTGGGTGTCCTCGTGTAAAATCACAGAAAGCCAGTGTGCAGGTACAGCAAGCAATAAGGAAGGCAAACGGCATGTTGTCCTTTATTGCAAGGGGGTTTGGAGTAAAAGAGTAAGGAAGTCTTCCTCCAATTGTACAGGTACATGGTGAGAAAACACCTGGAGTACTGTGCAAAGTTTTGGTCTCCTTATCTAAGGAAGGATATACTTGCCTTGGAGGCGGTACAACAAAGCTAAACTAGATTGATTCCTGGGATGAGAGGGCTGTCCTATGATGTAAGATTGTGTAGAATGGGCTTATACTCTCTGGAGTTTAAACGATTGAGAGGTGAACTCATTGAAGCATACAAGATTCTGAAGTGCATTGATAAGGTCGATGCTGAGAGATTGAGTCCCCTGGCTGGAGTGTCTAGTGCTAGGGGGCATAGTCTCAGGATAAGGGGTCGGCCATTTATGACTGAGATGAGGATGAATTTCTTCACTCAGAGGGTTGCGAATCTGTGCAATTCTCTGCCCCAGAGGGCTGTGCATGCAGAGTCTTTACATATATTCCACGCTGAGATAGATAGATTTTTGGACTCTCGGGGAATCAAGGGATATGGAGATCCGGTGGGAAGGTGGAGTTGATATCGATGATCGGCAATGACCTTATAGAATAACGGAGCAGGCTCGAGTAATCGTATGGCCTATTCCTGCTCTTACCTTTATTTTCTTATGTACCTACATGAAATAATTGAGGTAAATAGCTTAGATGCATTTAAGTGCAAGCTAGATAAGTACGAGGGAGAAAGGGGAAAAAAGGATATGCTGATAGCTTTACATGAAGTAGGGTGGGAGGTTGCTCGTGTGGAACATAATCACTGGCCTGAATCAGTGGGGCCGAATTGCCTGGTTCTGTGCTGTAGATTCTATGTAGTTGTTTGTAGAACGAGAATCCGGTTGTTTCCCGATGGGAGCCTCTAGTTGTGGAGGAGAGCTCCGTGATAGCGGACTGGTTTATATTTCAGATGTCTCTGATCTTATTCCTGTTCCAGTGCCTCCTCTGACCTGTGGCCACATATATCTGACAGCGGGCACTGGGCTCTCCAGGGCGACTTCTTCCTGAAGCGAGTCACCAGCTGCCTGCTTGCCCTGCTGCTCCTACTAATTTCCCTCTTCCTGCTTTCCATAGACACAGGTACAGGGGAAGGTCGAAGTTAACCCCACAGCACCGGTGGTGATGGAGAAACCGTTTGCAAGCTGGTAAAAGTTAGTAAAAGTCCCAAAACATAGACTCTGCAGAAATAAAGTTTTCCCAAGTACACAATCCTAGTAAAGTGGTTCCAATAGGAATCGCTCCTGACAACCACCACCGAGCAACAAGCAGCGTGTCTTTGGTGGGTGGTTTGTGAGTCGGAATACGGACGGCAGAGGGGGAAATTCCAGTAGTTTTAACTCCCATTTTCATCCAGCTGGCAGAGCGGTTGCTGGAAATTTTGGTCCGTCAGAAAATCAGCAGGAGGCATTTCCACCACATGTTCTGAACGGGCCACCTCTTGTGTAAGTGTCATGCATCACCAGTATTTTAGGAGCGCGGTATCACTTGATGGAAGTACAGTGGTTGCACCAGTACCGGTGGAGCGTGGTCCCCTCTAGGGTAAATATAGTGGTATGAGTAATACAGAAGTAGCACGGCCACATCTCATTTAAGTGTAGGTGCTACGAGTACAGGAGCAGCATGGCAACCTCTAGTGAAAGTGTAGGAGCATCACCAGTACCGGAGGAGCACGGTCAACTTTAATGTAGGGAGAGGGATGGAGTCGGTGGCTATGAGATGGGGTTTGTGGTGGGAACTGAATACAATGGCTTCGGTCTTCCCAACATTTATTAGGAGGAGAATTCTGCTCATACAGTGCTGGATGTCGGACAAGCAGTGCGACAATTTCGAGCCATTGGAGGTGTGGGGAGATGTGATGGTGAGGTACAGCTGGGTGCCCTCAGCCTACATGTGCCACATCCGAAATCACATCATCAGTTTCCACATTTACACCACTCTCGACGCCTCCACCTTTCCTAAATTGTCACACTGCTTTTCCGACAACCATTACTGGATGAGCAGAAATTTTCTCCAACAAACTATATGGAAGACAAAAGTCATTTTCCTTGGTCTCACCCAGGAAGACCGTTCCCTAGCACCGGACTCCATCCCTCACCCTGGCAAATGTCTGAGTCTGATCCAGACTGTTTCTAACCCTGGCAACATATTTGACCCCGAGATGAGCTTCCGACCACAAATCTGCACCGTCACTGAGACCGTCTATTTCCACCTCTAGAACATCCCCGTCCAAGCCCCTGTCTCAGCTCAGCTCCGGCTGAAACCCTTATCCAAGCCCTTCTTACATCCTGACTTGTCTATTCCAGCGCACCCCTGGCCGGTCTCCCACATTTTACTTTCCGTTAACTTGAGGTCATCCAAAATGCTGCTGCCCGTCTCCTAACTCGCACTAAGCCCTGTTCACACTTTATCCTTGTGCGCGCTGACCGAAAGTGGCTCCTGGTTAAGAAACGCCTCGATTTTAAAATTCTCATTCTTGTTCTCAAATCTATATATGGCCTAGCCGCTCCCTATCTCTGTAATCACCTCAAGCCTGACAGCCCCCGAGATATCTGTGCTTATCCAAATCCTGCCTCATGAGCTTCGCTGATTTTAACCGCTCAATCATTGCGAATTGGTGTCAATACTTGTTGGATAATGTTCATGTGAAGCGCGTTGGCAAGTTTTACTACTTTAAAGGCACTATAAAATAAACAAGTAGCTGTTGTTGTTAAGTGTAAGCTTACCACTAGTACCGTTAATTCAGCATCATTGCTCGTGGAAGTGTAAGGAACCACGAGTACAGGACGAGCTCATTAACCACTACTGTAAGTGTAGGAGTAACACTTGTACCAGAGGAACAGGTACACTTCTCGTGTATGTTTAGGGTACCACAGGTACTGAAGGAATACGGTCACTACCAATGTAAATGTAGGAGTACAACAATACCTGAGGAGCACTGTTATTTCTAGTGTATGCGTAGTGTACAACAGGTACTGAAGGAGCATGGTCACTTCTAGTGTAAATGTAGGATTACCACAAGTACCGGTGGTGCAATGTTAACTCTAGTGTATGTGTAGGTAAGAACAGGTACTGAAGGAGCACGGTCACTACTAGTGTAAATGTAGGATTACCACTAGTACCGGAGGTGCAATGTTAAATCTAGTGTAATTGTAGGGGTACCACTAATACAAGTGCAACATGGGGACACCTAGTTTCAGTGTAGCGGTACAACTTGAACCAGAGGAGCATGGATACCTCTTGTGTAAGTGTAGGATTACCACTAGTGTAGGAGGAGCACGGTCACCTCAAGTAAAGGAGGAGCACGGTCAACACTAGTGTAGGAGGAGCACAGTCACCTCCAGTGAAGGAGGAGCACGGTCACCTCTAGTGAAGGAGGAGCACGGTCACCACTAGTGCAGGAGGAGCACGGTCATCACTAGTGTAGGAGGAGCCCGGTCAACACTAGTGTTAGTGTCCGAGTTCCACTCGTGTAGAAGGAGCATGGCCAACACTAGTGTTAGTGTAGGGTTACCACTAGTTTTGGAGGAGCACGGTCAACATTAGTGTTAGTGTAGGGGTTCCACTAGTTTAGGAGGAGCACGGTCACCTTAGTGTAGGACGAGCAACGTCAAAACTATCGTTAGTGTACGGGTACAACTTGTGTAGGAGGAGAACGGTCAACACTAGTGTAGGAAGAGCATGGTCAACACTAGTGTTAGTTTAGGGGTACCACTAGTATAGGAGGAACACGGTCACCTCTATTGCTAGTTTAGGGGTACCACAAGTGCAGGAGAACATGGTCACCTCTAGTACAACTGCAGGAGTACCACGAGTGTAGGAGGAGCAAGGTAACCACGAATGTAATTTTATTGATACGTCTATTTCTGGAGCAGCATGCACCAATCTAGTCTAAATGTAGGGTTACCTCTACTGTAAGTGTACATTACCACTGGTACAAGATGAGCACTGTCACCTCTAGTGTAACTGTAGGGAAACCAAAATACAGGAGGCGAATGCTCATCCCTTGAATAAGTGTATGTACAATAAGTACAAGGGGAGAAAAATCACCTTTAGTGTCTGTGTCGGTTACCTGAGCAGCACGATCGCATATAGTGCAAGTGCCACATTTTGAGCAGCACATTCACGTCAAGTTTATGTTTTGGGGGCCACAAGTACGAGAGGAGCACGGTTACATCTGCTGTAAGTGTAGTGGTACCACTAGAACCGAAGGAGCATTGTCAATCCTAATGTAAATGTAGAGGTACTACTGGTACCCGTGGAGCACGGCCACCTCTAGTATAATTTCACTGGTACCAGCAGTACGAGAATAGTAGGTTCACCTTTAGTGCAAATGTAGTGTAGCAATAATACCGGATATAGAACAGAGCGGACCTAGTGGAACATCGAGCGCGGCGGCAGTTTAAAACCTGGAAGATGTAGGTGAAGTATTAAATGAATATTTTTCATCTTTATTCATTGTGGAGAAGGGTGACGTAAGCATAGAATGGAGGAGATGGCAAGGGATCTGACACAAATTTGCAGAACCTCTCTGGCCACAGGAGAGGTGCCAGTGGACTGCAGAACAGCTGAAGCAGTACCATTGTTCAAGAAGGTTAGTAGGGATGAACCAGGGAATTAAAGGCTAGTGAGCCTAACATCAGTGGTGGGGAAATTATTGTAAAAAGTTCTGAGAGACAAAATTAGTCTCCACTTGGAGACGGAGGGATTAATCAGGGATTGTCTGCATGGCTTTGTCAGGGGGAGATCATGTCTGACCAAGTTGATTGAATTTTTCGAATGGGTGACTAGGTGTGTGGATGAGGGTAGTGCAGTTGATGTAGCCTACACGGGCTTCAGTAGGCTTTTGACAAAGTCTCACATGGGAGACTGGTCTAGAAGGTAACAGCCCATGGGATCCAGGGCAATTTGGTACATTGGATCCAAAATTGGCTTGGTAGCAGGGGGCAGAGGGTAATGGTCAAAGGTTGTTTTTGTGACTGGAAATCTGTATCCAGTGGTGTACTGCAGGGATCGGTGCTGTGTCCTTTGCTGATTGTCGTGTACATTAATGATTTAGATATGAAGGTAGGAGGTATGATCAGTAAGTTCGCAGATTACACGAAAATTAGTGGAGTGGTAAATAGCGAGGAGGGAAGCCTCAGGCTGCTGGACGATATAGCCGGGATGCTTAGATGGGCAAAACAGTGGGAAATTTAATTTAAGCCTGAATATTGTGAGGTGATGCATTTTGGGAGGACTAACAAGGCAAGGGAAGACACGATGAATGATAGGATCCTAGGAAGGACAGAGGATCAGAGGGACCTTGGTGTGCATGTACATAGATCCCTGAAGGCAGCAGGACTGTTAGATAAGTTGGTTAAAAAGGCGTATGGGATACTTGCCTTCATTAGCTGGGGCATTGAATATAAGAGCAGGGAGGTTATGATGGAGCTGTACAAAACGCTAGTGAGGCCACAGCTGGAATATTGTGTGCAGTTCTGGTCGCCACACTAAAGGAAGGATATGATTGCATTGGAGAGGGTGCAGAGGAGATTCACCAGGATGTTACCTGGGCTGGAGCATTTCAGCTATAACGAGAGGCTGGGGTTGTTTTCCTTGGAGCAGAGCAGGTTGAGGTGGGACCTGAGTGAGGTGTACAAAATTATGAGGGGCATAGATAGGGTAGCTAGAAAGGAACTTTTACTCTTAGTAGAGGGGTCAATAACCAGGGTGCATAGTTTCAAGTTAAGGGGTCAGGGCGTTTAGAGGGAATTTGCGGGAAAAAAATTTCATTCGGAGGTTGGTTGGAATCTGGAACTCACTGCCTGAAAGGGTGGTAGAGGAAGAAACCCTCACAACATTTAAGATGCATTTAGATGTGTACTTGAAACGTCATAGCATACAAGGCTACAGGCCAAGTGCAGGAATATGGGATTAGAATAGACAGGGTCTGATGGCCGGCACGGACATGATGGGCCGAAGGGCCTGTTTCTGTGCTGTATAGCTCTAGGGGGAAAAATTCGGTTTCGCTCCTTTTGGGGCGCTAGATCTGGCGGTGCGCAAAGATTAGCACCAGGCCCATTTCTCACCATCTCGAGCGATATTGGGTTGCACCGCCCCTGGAAGTGATTGCGGCGCAAAATCAGGTGCTGCACGGTGTTATTAAAGCGCTAACCCAGCGGCGCAAAGCAATTTCTCTGCAGGCGGGCGCAGCACAGCTGCCAGCAGTTATTGAATTCACCCAGAAACGCTGGCGCCAGCCAGCTCTTAAAGGGCCGGTTCGATTTGCTTCTGCAGCCACACTCTGCGCCTTGTAGGCCTCAAAATCAGCGGTAACCTACCTGTGGCGGCCAAAGCTTCACCCACATGGAGAGGGCCAGAGGGAGAGCACAGCGCTTCACCGAGGGGGCATTGGATGCTCTGGTTGACGCAGTGGAGTGCCAGCGAGCTGTGCTGTACCTGCAGAATGGCAGAAGGCCTCATCAAACTGAGTACCGCGGAGCTTGGAGGGAAGTGTCCCAAAGAGTCACCTCCAGCAGCATGGTTCCGAGGGCTCCTGTGCAATGCAGGAGGAAGTTCAACGACCTCTCTCGGGTCGTCAGAGTGAGTGCCTTTTCCAGAATCATCTTCATCCCTCCATCTGCACCTCACTTGATGGCCAGAGGGTCTGCAAAGCCCCAATGGCCAGCTGCCTTGCAGAACCCATGGCCCTTTCTGGAAACACACACGCACATTCAGCTCAGTGCATCATGTAAGGGCTATTCGACCATGGGAGGCATGTGGTGCCAGATCAGGGCAGCATGTTTCATCACACCCCGTCCTTTCTCTTGCAGGGCAAGCTGGTGGGTAACCGCAGACAGCAGCTTCGGACGGGAGGAGGCCGGCCTCACCTGCAGACCCTTACAGACCTGGTGGAGCGAGTCCACCAGAGCATCGCAAGCTGGATGACTGGCCCCGTCGCCTCTGGAGATGCCGATGCCATTGTGGGCAGTGATGGTAAGGCCATGACCTTTTCGACCTCTCTCCTTACAGTTGGTCCCCACGCCAGCATGCTTTTTCATTTTCAACCCAATTCAGAGCATTGCAACACTCATGCATCCCTTGATGCCACCCTATTCTTTCACTAAAGCCACTCTTGAACCTCCCTGCTTTCAGATGCTGCATCACCAGCTCGGGAGGCGGGCCCACAAGCTGCCATGGCGACTGACTCCAGAGGCGACGAGGAGGAGGAAGCCAGAACATCCGCTCAACCCTCAGGTGAGCCAGCCAATCTCCAGACTGTGGAGACTCCTTCCCTGAAGGGGAACGGGGGGGAATGCTCTGAGGAGGACCCAGCTCCAGGAACCAGCGACCTACAGCAATGCGAGGGGGGTAGGGAAGCTCGGGAGCCATCTCTCCGGAGGGCAAGTCGGGCCGCGAGTCCTGCTGCATAGAACGCAGAGGATGTGCGTGCCCTCGCTGAAATGAACGCCCAGGCTGGCCTCAGGTACACTGAGCTCATGGCTGCAGTGGGAATGATGCCCGAATCCATTGAGACACTGGCAAGGAGTGTCCAAGACTTCAGCGCAGCACAGGCAGTGAGTGTGAAGGACTTCAGCGCAGCACTTGCAAGGAGTGTGCAGGACTTCAGCAAAGCACTGGCAAGGGTTGTCAGGGCTTCCACGAAGCAATGGCACCTGCCACGCAAGGTCTGAGTGCTGCCACGCAGTCACTCGCTGGTCTCATGCAAACGCAGGTTGAGGCCACGCGAGCACTGACTGCTGCCACCCTCGCTGGATTGGGCAGGATTCCCCGGGGCCCTTGCAGCACCACAGCAAGCCAGCAATCTGTGCAGCAGCCGATTGTTGCGCATGCTGCGGTGCTTGCCCATCAGAGTGCCAGTGTGTCGGCCGACCAGGGAGCTGCTGTCTGCTCTCAGGATGACAGCATTGCTGATGTCACCACTGGCACTTCTCCACTGCAGTTGTCACCACCTGCAGGACAGATTGCTTCCGCCCATGCAGAGTTGGAGCAGTCAGGAGCCAGACCCTCCATACCCAGAGCTCGTCCAGGCCGTCCCTCAGGGGCATCTGCGGTATCAGACAGTCAGCAGGCCTCCACCAGCCTTGTTGCAGCCACTGGTGTCCCATTACGGAGGAGCTGCAGGGCGGGAAGGGGCCAATGCCGAAAGGGAAGCAGATCACCATCGAGGGGGAAAAAGTAGAAGGTGCTGCTGAATCGTGTTATTTGTATCATTCAAGGCAGAGGATGCTGGTCTGAATGATAGTTATGTTTTGGACAGGCTCCCGGGTGTGAGAGTAAACTTATGTGGCAATCTGTATGTTTAGCTTTCTGTTGCCATTGCTTTGTCAGGTGGGAAGGAAGCACATTTTGTACAGTAAACAACTTTCTTTATTCACAATTGCCATATCTGTTCTTTGGACAAATTTTGCCCTTGGCCGGCTTAGGTGTAGCAGAATGGTTCCATCCATGTTTTTGGAATGGCAGCAAGCATCCCCTGAGAGGGGCCTCGAAGCAACTTGCTATAAGCCTCTGATGGACGGACCTTGCAGTTTGTCCCTCCCTCCCATCTTGGTGCTGCTGCTCCTCCTCCTCCTCCTCCTCCTCCTCTGCTGGTGCTTCAATGTCTGGTGGCATTTGCTGAGTCCTGAGGATTGCCAGGTTATGCAGCATGCAACACACAACGACAAAGTGGGAGAGTCGCTCAGGCGAGTACTGAAGGGCTCCTCCAGAATGGTCCAGACAGCGGAACCTTTGATTCAGCACGTCGATTGTGTGCTCCGTGACGTTCCTGGTCGCTTGATGGCTCTCATTCTATCTTTCTTCAGCAGAGGTGCTGGGTGAAAGGACCGGGGTCATTAGCCTGGGGCACAGAGGATAGTCCTTTTCCCCAATAAGCCAGCCTCCTGGGTGAGCCGGGACCTCGAAAAGGTTTGCCACAGAAGTCTGGTGCAGGATGAAGGCGTCGTGGCTGCTGCCTGGAAACTGGGCATTCAGAGCGAGTATCAGCTGTCGGTGGTCATAGACCAGCTGCACATTCATAGAATGGAACCCCTTTCAGTTGCAGTAATCCTCCGCATTCTCCAGAGGCACCCGCAAAGCCACATGCGTGCAGTCAATTGCGCCCTGCACCATGGGGAAGCCCACAATCGTTGCAAAGCCCTCTGCACACGCTCGCTGCTTGTCCGGGGTCATTGGGACGGAGATGTACTGCTGTCTCCTTCTAAAGGGGGCATTAGTCACTTGACAGATGCAGCAATGCACCGCGAACTGTGAGATGTTGGCAATGTCTCCAGTAGTGGCCTGAAAGGAGCCGCTTGCATAGAGGTTTAGAGCAACACTGATCTTCACAGCCACCGACCAAGATGTCCTGCACGTTAGTTGAGGCTGCAGATCTGGCTGAAGCAGGTGGCAGAGCTCAGTGACCACCTCCTTTCTGAAGCGCAGCCTTCTGACACACTGCTCCTCCGACAGGTTGATAAATGAAAACTGTTTGCAGAAAACCCTGGCAGTGTAAGGTCTCATTGGCCAACGTCTGTAGGCCCTCCTCCGTCTGGCCATGCCTGCCACTCTATCCCTGCGTCTCTGTGCCCTGTCCAAATGATTGAGAAGCACGACGTTCGCATCCAATGCAGCCCCCATAGTAAAAGCGCACTGAAAGTTATTCCGGCTGAGAAGCTCACCAACTGCAAAGTGATGTTCAGAAGGCTAATGTTCCTCAGCCAGCGCTGGCTCACTGCAGAAATGGCTCTCTGTTTGTCTCTGAGCATCTCTCTCTCTCTTTCCAAGAAGTTGTGGTCCAAAAATGTCTACCAAGATTAATCCACAACAGCCCCCTGTAAATAGCGCCCCACGAGCCCGACAGCGACTGGGAAACGTTCCAGGTAACTTGGCCTTATTAGCGCCAAGCTGAACGCAGGTGGGCACCACGGAATTTCCGGTCCGGGGTGCCCAAAAGGTGTTGCACACTGAAATGACATCATGGTCTGCATGCGCTGGTGAGTGGTCGCTAATGTTTAGTGCCAGCGCAAAATGTCCGCACAACATGGGAAGATGGCAGGGCTCACTGCGCCCAGGCACAAGTTGGTTAGTGCCCCACTTCTCGGCTTCTTTAGGCGCTAATGGGAGGCACAGCCAACCGAATTTTAAGAAATTCGGTTGGTAGCGCCAGCGATTAGGGCCTAAAGAGCCCGAGAATTGGGGCGTCACCCAATTTTCGGGCTGTTGCAGTGAATATAGCACCACCTCCCATATTGAGTATCCTTTTAGCGCCGGCGCTAACTCTTTGCATGCGCCCGCGGGCGCAGGCAGATCATGATGTCATTTCAGTGTGCAATGCCTTTTTGGCGCCCCAGACCGAATATTTGGTGGCGCCCGCAACCTTTCCGCCTGCCGCTATTAGTGACTTTGGATGGAGCTTTCCCAGGCCCTTCTCGGATTCGGGGGCGCTATTTAAAGGGGACAGCACTAGTTTAAAAGCTGCAGCCATTTGGGCTGGCCATTCTGATCGTTGCTGACCTTCTGTTGGACACTAATTTTCTCATTGAGCCTTTGGAGGCACTGGCACTGGCAGCTTGAGGGCCTTGCTCCCGAGCTGGTGATGCAGCATCTGAAAGCAGAGATGTGGAAGAGTGGCTTTAGCAAAAGGACAGCTTAGCAGCAAGGGATGCCAGATTGCAGGAAGGCTATGACATGGGTCCACAATGAGAAAGCATGCTGGCGGGGGGAACAAGTGGAAGCAGACAGTTGGAAAAGGTGAGAACCTTACCATCATTGTCGACAATGGGATCCGCAGCTGCAGTGGTTACAAGACCACTCAGACGTCCTCCAAGTATCTGGTGGACTCTCTCTTCGAGGTCCGTGAGAGTGGCCACTTGTGAAGGTCCTCCACCAGTGCGAAGCTGGACTTTCCCAATCCTCGCCAGCTTGGACTGCAGGGGAAAGGAGGGGAAGTTATGTTAACTGATGCCTTGATTGAACATCTCATGCCCCCCATGGTGCAAGAGCCCTTACATGACGCCTTGAGTCAAATGTGCATGTGTGTGCCCAGAAAGGTCCATGGGTGCTTGCTGGCAGATCGCCAATGGGGCACAGGCCACCCTGTAGCCATAAAGTCAGGTGCAAATGAAGGGATGCAGAAGTTTGCAGAAACAACACCCAACCTCACGACCCGAGTGAGGTCATTGAATTTCTTTCTGCATTGGACAGGGCTCCTGGTCACCATGCGGCTGGAGTTGACCCTCTGGCATACATCCCTCCAAGCTCGTCGGTAGTCCTTATGATTCGGCCTCCTGCCATTGTCTGGGTAGAGAACATCTCGCCGGCACTCCACTGTGGCCACCAATCGCTCCAGAGCTTCATTGATGAAGCGCTCTGCTCTCGGTCTCACCTTCTCCATCTGGTCCAAGTTTTTAGCGCCAGAGAAGGGCCTGCGCCGGTTTGAAGGCCTGCAAGGCGCAGAGTGTGGATGCTGAAGCTGACTGACCCACCCCTTTAAGAGCTGGCTGGCGCCTAGAAGTCTCGTGGTCATCGGTAATTGAGAGCACCTGCGCTGCGCCCGTCCGCTCTGATATTGGGTTGTGCCAGAGGTTTAGCACCTTAGGAGTCCCGTGTAACACCTGAACTCGCACCTCATTCACCTTTAGGGATGATGCAACCCAATATCGCGCCAGGTGGCGATAAGTTGCATCTGGCTATAAACTTTGCGCTGCGACAATTCTAACACCCCAAGCGGGGCTATACCCAATTTCTAGGCCTGTTTGTTTAAAATTGTTAGTTCATGTAACTTATAGTTTATTTTAAAAATGTGATGGTTTTTTAAATTTATTTTAAGATTTAGTGCTATTTTAGGGCCGTAGTATTTATAAGTATTGACAGCACTTCCTGTCAGACTTATGAATGGAGCATTCCCTGCTCAAATTGGCTGCCCATGGCCCACGTGATCCCAGGGGACGCATCAAACTAACTGTGCCCCTGGGATACGCAAGCACTGTGCACCGGCAGCTGGGCCAGGCCCCGGATTGGAATACCACGGGAGCCCACAGCTCAACGGCCGGCACGCAACGTAAGTGCAGATCGGGGGCTTGCACCCACGGGAAGCCCCCGACCAGAATTTCTGGGTCAATCTCTCCTCCATAGGTCAATCTTCCCATTCCAGGAACAAGTCTGGTGCACCTTCGTTGCAATCCCTCTTCGTTAGGTGAGGAGACCAAGGCCTAGAAATTCAGTTGGGCGCACCAGCCGTTAGCGCCTTAGGAGGAGTAGATCTCTAGCGCTAGGTGCTTAGCGCCCGGGCGCAGCATGATCTGCGCCTCGCCCCAACTTCAGTAGACATTTAGCGCCGGCGCAAAGTCTTAGCGCGCGCCCTGCTGCGCGCGCAGATCATGACGTCATTTTGTCGTGCAACGCCCTTTGTGCGCCCGGAACCGAAACTTCACTCGCGCTGCCCCATTGTGCACTGGGCGGCCCTAATGACTGTGAAGTGGAATGGTACACAGCCGAGGCGGGCCGCGGGGAGTGCAAATTAAAGGGCACTTACCCTGCACTATAAAGGCCAGTCATTTTGCAGCATTCACTCTTGTGCAACGGTTTTTTGGAGAGAGACCAAGGAGGAGAGCTTACTGCTTTGGCCCAACACTAGGACAGGTATTTTTGGCTCAGGCCAGACTTACCAATTACCTTTGCCTTCATTGTGATCTCAGTGTTTGCCAGCATATAATGGGGGCTGGATTGGGTGCCAAAGCTGAGTTTCAGCCTTATGCCGGAAGGGCTTACAGATGCCGTGAGAGAGTGGCAGCCCTGGCTAGATGCAGAGGGGGCAACAGGCGTCGCCAAGTGAGGCCTTACCCACCCAGGGTATACCGCCAGCAGTCCTCCTATCTCACCATGTCTGCCGCGCAGTTTGTTAGGTGGCTGCGATTCAGAAGGGAGGTGGTTGCAGACATCTGCCAGCTGCTGCACAGAGATCTGCGTCCACAGCTAATGCGCAGGACGTCTCTGTCGGTGGCAGTGAAGGTGACGGTGGCTCTCAACTTCTATGCCACCGGCTCCTTCCAATCCACTGCTGGGGACATCGCTAAAATCTCCCAGTTCGCCGTGCATTGCTGCATCCACCAGGTGACCAATGCCCTTTTCAGAAGGAGACGTCAATTCATCTTCCCCATGACCCTGGACAAGCAGCAGCAGCTTGCAGTGGGATTTGCAAGAATAGCGGGCTTCCCCTTGGTGCAGGGCGCCATTGACTGCACGCATGTGGCTTTGCGGGCACCTCTGGAGCATGCCGAGGAATACCACAACCGGAAGGGCTACCATTCCCTCAACGTACAGCTGGTGTGTGACCACAGGCAGCGCATCCTAGCTGTCAATGCCTGCTTTCCAGGCAGCAGCCACGATGCCTTTATCCTGCGGCAGGCAACTGTGGCTGACAAGTTCCAGGCACAGCCGCACCCAAGAGGATGGCTTATCGGTGCCAAAGGCTATCCTTTGTGTACCTGGCTCATGACCCCACTCCGTGCGCCCATGACCCCTGCTGAAGAGGCATACAACGAGAGCCATCAAGCGACTAGGAACATCATAGAACAAACAATCGGCGTCCTCAAGCAACGGTTCCGCTGTCTGGATCGCTCTGGGGGAGCCCTCCAGTATTCACAGGATCAAGTCTCCCAGTTCGTCGTCGTTTGCTGCATGTTGCACAACCTGGCTATCCGCAGGACTCAGGCACTGCCACCTCACGTTGGACCACCATCTCAGGAGGAGGAGGAGGAGGACGAGGAGTACCAGCCCAGGAGGGAGGCAGAAGGTCCAAGGGCCGCCCGTCGGTGGCTTATTGACCGTCACTTGTAGGCCCCCTGTCAGGAAATGGCTTGAGCCAATGAAAGAACATGATTGCATCCGCTCCGCAAGCCATCAGGCGGTTAAGGCAACAAACACTTCAAAGATCAAACATGGACAATGTGAATAAATAAAATGGTTTATTGTACAAACTCAGGGCCCTTCCCACATGAAAATCAAAAACAGACGAAACCCCCAAAAACACTCACACACATGACTCACTCCCACAACCTGGGGAGCATTAACAAAAGATGTAAACAAAAATAGCCTTCATCCTCAGCCTTCACAAAACACACATTCCAGAAAACAGAACATTTGGACACACCCTCTACTTAGTGGCCCTCGAGGGCGATGCCTTCTGCAAACTTTGACGGCCCCTGCACGCCCTGCTGCTCCTCCTCAAAGTGAGGCCATTGGCTGCTGCACTGCTGGGGGCAGGCTCCTGAGGGGCACATGTCGTGACGGCAGATGCCCTTGGGGGTCGTCCTAGACGAGGTCTGGCCGCCGAGGGGCCGGCTGGTGAATGCTGCAGCTGTGGCTGGCCAGCATCAGTCGCTGCAGCAGCTCCTGCCAGCTCCACTGGGGGAGTGGCAGTGGCGGCTGGAGGAATGGGGGCAAGCTGGTGGATGGCAGGTGCTCGCTGGTCGTCTGAGACACTGGCACTCGGCCGGGCCAGCACTGCAGCATGCGCACCAATCTGCCGAGGGAAAGACCGCTGTGCTGCTGAAGCGCGCCGGGTACCCTGGCGTTGCCTGGCTGAGACAGTGAGTGTGGCAGCCGTGAGTGCCCGTGTTGACCTGTTCAGTGACCGCATCAGAGCACCCAGTGACTGCACGGCACCACTGATCACCTGGCCATTCGCTGCCTGAGCTGCCCCAAATTCCGCCCGACTGGTGGCCTGTGAGGCCCCGAACTCGGTCACACTCCGAGACAGGGGCTCGATGGCCTCAGGCAACCGTGCCACTACCCCCATGAGCTCCGTGTGCTGGCCCTCCGAGTCCATGGACAAGTCCTCGAGGCGGCGCATCTCCTCGGCATTGGCCATCTCCGGAGGGGAGGCCGGACTCTCCCTCTGGGGAGAAGGCCGCCGAGCTGGCCGACACTTCCTGCGTTGCTGGACGCCGCTGGGCCCAGCAATTGGACTTCCCTCCGACCCTTCCCCCCTCTGAGGAGAAGGCCGCTGAGCTTCCACCCCCTCCCGCGTTTCTGCAGGCCGCTGGTCCCACAAGCTACCCTCCCCTCCGACACTTCCCCCACGCTCCCCTCCAGGGAAGACGTGTCCCCTACATTGGCATGGCTTGCCGCGTCTGAGGGTTCCCCTGATGGGCCGCCTTCCTCTTGCTCCTCCTCCTCTTCTGAGGGGCTGTCACTGGCAACTTCAGGGACCTCCTCCTCACCATGTGAAAGCAGGAAGGCACAAGAGTAGCTTTAGAGTGAGGAGAGGGCGTCAGCGAGGAATGCATGAGTGGTGGCATTCAGCGCATTGGTCGGACAGTGGCAAAGGATGTAGATCTGACGCACAAGTGGGACGAGAGAGGTCCAAAAGGTGATGTCCTTACCATTGGTGCCCAGAACAGGGTCGGCATCTCCAGATACAATGGGGCCAATCACCCGGGCACCCATAATGCGCTCCATGCAATGTTGCAGCTCGGTGAGCGCACGGATCTGGGGTCCGCTCCCCCGGTCGCAGTCCGGCTCCTCTTATTATTGGCCAGCTTGGCCTGCAAGAGAAAGGACGGCCTCTAAGTACATTATGCAGCCCTGATCTTGTGTGCACTGCCTCCCATGGTCGAATAGCCTGGCCCGTGTGTTAAGTGCACAATGTGCAATTGATGTTCATGAGTGTCCCATAGCTGCTGCATGAGGGCTGGGCATTAGGGCTTTCAGGTCCCTTTGCCCATAATGTGAGGTGCACATGCAAGGATGAGGAGGACACTGGAAAGGGTACTCACCGTGACAATCCTGGCGAGGTCATTTAGCTTTTTGCGGCATTGGACACCGCTCCTGGGGACCTCGCTGTTGGATGACACCTTGGTGGCGACATGCCTCCAGGCTCTCCAGTAGACGCGGGCCGGCGGCTTCCTGCCATTGTCCGGAAACAAAATATGGCGTCTCTTCTCCACAGCACCAACCAGCACCCTCAGATCAAGCTCTAAGAAGCGCTGCGCTGGTTCACGGGCCTTCTCCATGGTTTCAGGCACTATTTGGGTCCAGCAGCAGTGTTCAGGCCTAGCTGCAGGGCTCCAATATCCAGGGCGTGGCAGCAGACCAAGTCGACCCTTCCCCCTTAAGAGCTGGCCGGCGCCAGGATGTCTGCTGTCAATCAAGAAATGGCCACACCTGCGCTGTACCCGGCCTCGGCGCTCTCGCTCAGCACCTCTGGCTTAGCGCCTAAAGAGAGGCGTGCATCGCCAGTTTTAGCATTCGAGCAAACTGTTAGGGCGAAGCTAATGAATATCGGAGAAGTGGCCTCGAATTTGCGCCAGGTGCAAACTTTAGCGGCCGCCCGACTTTACCGCCCCAAAAGTGGCTATAATGAATTTCTAGGCACAAGAGTGTACACAATACTCCCGGTGTGGTCTCACCAGGGCCCTACATAATTGCAGCAAGACTTCTTTACTTTTATACTCAAATCATCTTGGTAATAATAGGGAACATACCATTTGCTTTCCTAATTGCTTGCTACATTCTGTAGCACTGGCAGCCATTCGACCAATTCACAATTGTCTCTCTAATGTCTGTACGTGGAGAGCATCTTTACAAAGTGTTGGTTACCTTAAGTCTGTCTCTGTATTTCTCTTCTTACTTGTTAGGCAGTCCTTCGGAACCGAGGATGACTTGCTTCCATGTATAAAATGAGTTCTCGGGTGACTGATGTGTCCAATGCGGAAACTGCAGTCTCTGTCGCAGGTGGGGCAGACTGTGATTGAAGGGGTGGGTGGGTGAGGTGCTTGGATTGACGTGCACTCCATGCAGTTTGCTTCCGCTTGCTCCCAGCGAAGAGACCCGAGGTGTTCGCCACCTTCCCGGATGCTTCTTATCCACTTTGTGCGGTCTTTGGCCAGGGGTTTTCAGGTGTCAGTTGGAATTTTGCAATTTATCAAGGAGGATTTGAGGGTGTCCTTGAAGCATTCCCCTGCCCACCTGGGGCTCTTTTGCCATGTCGGAGCTCTCACTAGAGTGCTTGTTTTGGGTGTCTCTTATCGGGCATGCGGAGCTGATAGAGCATGATCAAAGCTTCGATGTTGGCCTGAGCGAGAACACTGACATTGGTGCGCCTATCCTGCCAATGGATTTGCTGGATCTTGCGGAGGCCGCGTTGGTGGTACCTGTCCAGTGCATTGAGATGCCTGCTGTACATGTTCCATGTCTCTGAGGCATACAGCAGGGCGGGTATCACTGCTGCTCTGTAGACCATGAGCTTAGTGCCGGGTTTGAGGTCCTGCTTATCAAACACTCTCTTCCTCAGGCGACCAACGGCTGCACGGGCACACTGAAGGTGATGTTGGACAACATTGAAGATCTCACCTACCTATCTGTTCAGTGTCTGCACAAACTCATCTAATTGTCTTTCGGTCCCATTGACATTGCACCAAATGCCCTTCCCTGGTAACTTGATCCCCGATTCTATTAACCTTTCAGTGAAATAATTGAACCTCAATTCCATCTTAATCCTTACCTACCAATTGGAACTTTTTGTTAGTACCTGATTCTCTTCTCAGTGAGCCTGTTCCTGCAGCAATGTTGTTAATACCATTAAAAATCAGACAACTTCAATTACAAGACCAAGAGATCGCTTCAGTAAAAGAAACTAATCCCATTTCCTTGACCTTTCCTCATCTAAAATTCCTGGTGCCCTTAATCATCTTTCTTAATTCCATTCCATTCCTTATCTATTAAGTAGAAGAAATGCAGGGCAGCTCAGTCCCGTGGAGTTCACATCCTGTGCCATGTGGGATATCCTGGACGCTTCACATAGCCTGGACGACCGCATGTGCAGGAAGGGACTCCAGCTACGGCAGCTCGAGATCCGTGTTTCAGAGATTGAGCGGCAGCTGGAGTCACTGCGGTGCATCCGCGAGGCTCAGTAACGTGAATAGCACATTTCTGGAGGTTTTCACCCCACAGCTTAAGAGTATGCAGGCAGAGAGGGAATGGGTGACCAGACAGAAGAGGAGAACCCAGCAGAGAGTGCAGGAGCCCCAGAGTGCATCTCTGTCTTCAACCAGTATTCTGTTCTGCGTACGGGTGAGTGCGATGTTTCCTCTGCGGACAGCAGCCAGATTCAGGTCCACAGCACCACAGGTGGTTCAGCTGCACGGGTTGGGAGGGAGTAAAAAGAGCGGCAGAGCAATAGTGGTAAGGGATTTGATAGTTGGGGGAGCAGACAGGTGTTCTGCGGCCGTAGAAGTGACTCCAGGATGGTATGTTGCATCCCTGGTGCCGGGATCAAGGATGTCACTGAGCGGCTGTGGGACACTCTGAGCGGGGAAGGTGAACAGCCAGAGGTCGTTCTCCATATCGGTACCAACAACATAAGCAGAAAGAGGGATGAGGTCCTGCAGGCAGCATTTAGGGAACTAGGAGAGAGATTAAACGTGGGAACTCAAAGGTGGTAATCTCCGGATTACTCCCGGTGTCACAGGCTGGTGAGTTCAGGAATAGGAGGGTACAACAGATGAATGTGTGGCTGCAAAGATGGTGCAGGAGGGAGGGCTTTAGATTCCTGAGGCATTGGGACCGTTTCTGGGGAAGCTGGGACCTGTACAAGCCGGGCAGATTAAATTTCTTGGGCACCAGCACCAGCATAGGGGAGTAGAAAAGAGGAATAATGTGCATGAAAGAGTGAGAGTGTTGCATAATACTAGTGAAGAAAGTAACACTGGAGGCGGCAGTAATACCATATTAGATAGGAGCAGACCAAGAAAGACTACAAAAAATTCAAAAATGTGTTTAGAATGCATGAACATAACCGCACAAAGTTTGATGAATAAGTTTATTGAGCTACAAGCACAATTAGCCATCTGGTAATATGATGTTCTGTCAATAACGGAAATGTGGCATAAACACGGTGAGGACTGGGCACTTAATATTCAAGGGTACATAAAAGATAGGGAAGGAAAAAAGGGTGGCAGTGCTGATTAAGGAAGACATTGTAATGTTTTATATAGGCCTCCAAATAGTGAGAGAGGTAGAGGAGATTATCTGCAGAAAATCGCAGAGACATGCAAGCACTATAGAGTGGTGATATTGGTGGACTTTAATTACCGAAATATCGATTGGGATAATGCTAGGGTAACGGGAAAGGAGTGGAAGGAATTTCTGAAATATTTTCATTAGAAATTCCTTGACCAGTATGTTTTTGACCCAACTAGGGAGGAGGCATTGCTGAATCTGTTGCTGGGTAATGAGGTGGGCCAGGTCGACCAAGTGTCTGTGGGTGAACACTTGGGTACGAATGATCATCATATCATATGTTTTAGATTAGCAATGGAGAGGAGCAAGGAACAGTCCAGAGTGGAACTTCTAAACTGGAATAGGGCTAACTTCAATGGGATGTGAAAGGATCTAGCTAGAGAAAAATGGAATCAAAGGCTGACAGGAAAACCTGTAACAGAACAATGGGTGATGTTTAAGGAGGAGATGTTCCAAGTACAGGCTAGGTACATTCCAAGAAGAGGGAAGCGTAAAGGAACCAAAGCAAGGGCTTCTTGGATGACGAGGGAGGTAGAGAAGATGACAAAACCAAAAAAAGGTTTTATGGTGCATGTCAGGTGAATTCTTCAAGGGAGAACGAGATCAAATTCAATAACTTGAGAGGGGAGGTGAAGATGAAAATAAGATTGGTAAAGGGAGATTATGAAAGTAGAATGGCGGATAACATAAAACGGAACCCAAAAATCCTCTACCGTCATGTAAACAATAATTGGGTAGTAAGAGGCGGGGTAGGGCCTATTAGTGACTAAGAAGGTGCTATATGCTCAGAGGCGCAGGGCAAGGCTAGAATACTCAATGAGCACTGTGTATCGGTGTTTACTAAGGAGGTGAATGCTGACAAAATACCAGTAGCAGTGGAAATGTTAGAAGCAATGGAAGGGCTGAAAATTGATAGACAGGATGTACTGGAAAGGCTGTGTCTGCTTAGAGTGGATAACTCGCCTGGTCCAGATGGCTTGCATCACAGATTGCTAAGGGAATTGGGGGAGGAGATAGCCATAAGTGCTTGCCATAATTTTCCAATCTTTCCTAGATGCGGGGTAGGTGCCTGAGGATTGGAAAGTGGCAAATGTGATACCATTCAAGAAAGGTGTAAGGACAATCGTAGTAACTACAGCCGGCCAGTTTAACATCAGTAGTGGGTAAAGATTTAGAAACAATAATCAAGGAAAAAAGTGACGGGGGCTTGGAGAGGTTTAAGCTAATTAAGGAGAGCCAACACGGATTTGTAAAAGGCAGATCGTGTTTGACTAATCTAATTGAATTATTTGATGAATTAACAGGGAGGATTGGTGAAAGGAATGTTGTAGATGTTGTCTACATGGATTTTAGGAAAGCTTTTGACAAAGTACCACATAGAAGGCTGGTTAACAAAATTGAGGCTCATGGAGTAGATGGGTCAGTGGCAGCTTGGATAAGGAATTGGCTTCAGGACAGAAAACAATGAGTTGTGGTAACTGGCTCTTTTTCAGACTGGAGGATGGTAGCCAGTGGTGTTCCCAAAGATCAGTGCTGGGGCCACTGATATATAGGAGCTGGATATTGGAATAAAAAGTAGCATTTCTGAATTTGCCGATGGCAACAAATGTGGGGGTGTGGGAAACAGTGAGGATGATACCAATTGATGGCAGGAGGGTATAGAAAGGCTAGCAGACTGGGCAGACAAGTGGCAGATGGAGTTTAAAACAGAGAAGTGTAAGGTGATGCATTTTATCAGAAGGAAAGGGAGAGGCAATATACTCATGATGGCACAGTTTTAGAGTGTGCAGGGACAGAGTGCCCTGGGACTTAATGTGCATACTTCGTGAAGGATGCAGGGCATTTTGAGACAGTGGTTAGCAAACGATATGGGATCTTGGGTTTGATAAATAGAGGTATTGATTGCAAAAGTAGAGAAGTTATGCTGAACATTTATAAAGCGCTGGTTAGGCCACAACTGGAATATTGCGTCCAGTTCTGGTCACTGCACTTTAGGAAGGATGTCAAGGCCCTTGAGAGGGGGCAGAGGAGATTTACCAGAATGGTTCTGGGGATGGGGGATCTTAGCTACAAGGACAGGTTGGAGAAGCTGGATTTGTTTTCAATAGAGCAAAGGAGGTTGAGGGGTGATTTGATAGAGGTGTACAAGCTTATGATGGGTTTGGATAGGCTAGATTGGGAAAGGATGTTCCCACTAGTTGATGGTACAAGGACGAGGTCACAGATTTAAGTTTTTGTGCAAGAGATACAGGGGGGATGTGAGGAAAAACGTTTTTACACAGCGAGTGGTGAGGAACTTGAACTCACTGCCAATGGAAGTGGTAGAAGCGGAGACACTCAGGGGGAGAAATTGGGTGAGTAGCACCACCTGTTAGCGCCTAAAGAGGCAAGCAGTTGCTTTAGCACCACTGGCTGCACCTCCCGCGATATTCAGGAGGGGCGCTAATGGTGGCGTTAGTCTGTTGCGCTGCGCCACCACCGATGACGTCATCGGTGTGCGCAGTGCCCCATTCGTGCCCCGTTCGCGATATTTGGTAGCGAACACCGCAGTTCCGTCGTTGGCTACCCGCGCCCGGTTCACGGGGCGTTACTATGCCGGCAGCGGATTAAGTTAAGGAGGAGGTGCGGGGCGGCCGCTTTTTCGGCGGCTGCCTGCCAGCACCTCCGTCCCCGGCCTCCTAATCCCCCCCCCCGCGCGGCATTGCCGGCTGTTTCCCGAGAGCCCGGCACTTCTCCTTGGTGCCGGGCTCATTGGCCGGCACTCGCGAGCGGGGATTGCGCTTTTGCAGGCACCTCCCCCTTAACAGTGGGAGGAAGGCCTGCAGTACCGCAGCGTGCCGTGCCGCAGCATGTGGCGCTGCGGCACATTGCGCTGTGATAATCAGTTTCAGCGCCCTAAGAGCGACGCGGAGCACCTCGAGCCTCACCCCGTGTCCCTCGAGGGGCACTGAAACTGAATTTCTGGTGATCGGTATTACTCCGATCGCTGCGCTAAATCCTGCGCTCAGGCGACTTTTGCGCCACTTTGGCGCCCCAACCCAATTTCTAGGCCTGTCAATGTTTTCAAAGGGAGACTGGATAGGCACTTGGGGGAAATAAACTTTCAGGGCTACGAGGGTAGAGCGTGGGAATTGGACTGACCCGATTGCTGGCACGGGCTCCATGTGCCGAATGGCCTCCATAGTCATAAAGAGAATCAAATCTCCTGCATTGTCTCCTCTACCTGCTCCCACACTGTTACCTCTGGTATCCCCATGGATGTATCATTGACCTCCTCTTATTTATGATCTACATTCTGCCCCTTGGTGACATCATTCGAAAACACAATTTTTGATTTCACTGAAGAGAATCAGCTCTTCCGCACCACCATCTCTCTCAGGTCCTGCATTGTCTCTGGTGCGTCATGCAGCTTGTCCGACATCCAATATTAGCTGAGCAAACACTTCCTCCTATTAAATATTGGACAGACCAAAGCCATTATCTTTGGTCGCGGCCATAATCTCCATTCCCTAGCCACGGATTCCATCCCTCTCCCTGGCAACGGTGTGAGGCTGAACCAGAGTGTTTGCAACCAATGCATCCTATTAGATCCTGAGCTGACCTTTCGCTCCCATACACTCTCCATCAACAAGACCACCTACTTCCAACTCTGTAACATTCACTGTCTGCGCCCCTGCCTCAGCCCATCTAATGATGAACTCCTCATCTATGCCTTTGTTATCTCCAGTCTAAGTTATTCCAACAGGCTAAGGCTTACCAACCACCAACATTCCATCCTCTATAAATTTGAGCTTATCCCGAACTCTGCTGCACCTATCGGAACTCGCACAGAGTCCCGTTCACACATCACCCATGTGCTCGCTGACCTACTTTGGCTCCCTGTCTGGCAAAGTCTTGATTTTGAAATTATCATCCTTATCTCCCATTCCTCCATGATCTCAGCCATCCCTAACTCTGCAGGCCCAGAGCCCTCCGAGATCTCTGCACTCCTCAATTTTGAACATTGTGCATCCTGATTTTCACCTCTCCACTATTGCTGGCTGTGTTCTCAGCAGCCTCGAACCTGAAATCTGGAATTCCCCCTCCAACCCTATCCGCCTCTACTTATCGCCTGTTCACTCTTAAAATTCAATCTTTTTTACCAGGCTTTTGGTCCCCCGTTGTAATATCTCTTTATTTGGCTCGGTGTTTCCTTTTATCTGATTACGCTCCTGCTGAGTCTCTCTGGACGTTATTACTAAGTTAAAGGGGCTATGTCAATTCAAGTTGTTGTTGTTGTTATCCCCTTTCTGCCTTCACAATAACATTAACATTTCCCTGTGAAATGTTAAACGGAAATGTATAGAATTTGCCAAGAGCTCACCCAAGAGCTGAACAAAAATTGGGGAACATCAGTACATTGTGAGTCTGTCCCTCCCTCAGTGCAGCCAATCAGTACATTGTGATCCTGTCCCCCTCTCAGTGCTGCCCAATCAGGACATTGTGAGCCTGTCCCTCTCTCAGTACTGCCCAATCAGTACATTGTGAGTCTGTCCCTCTCTCAGTGCTGCCCAATCAGTACATTGTGAGCCTGTCCCTCACTCGGTGCTGCCCAATCAGTATATTGTGAGCCTTTCCCTCTCTCAGTGCTGCCCACTCAGTACATTGTGAGCCTGTCCCTCTCTCAGTGCTGCCCAATCAGTACATTGTGATCTTGTCCCTCTCTCAGTGCTGCTCAATCAGTACACTGTGAGCCTGTCCCTCTCTCAGTGCTGGTCAATCAGTAAATTGTGTACCTGTCCCTCTCTCAGTGCTGCCCAATCAGTACATTGTGAGCCTGTGCCTCTCTCAGTGCTGCCCTAGCAATACATTGTGAGCCTGTCCCTCTCTCAGTGCTGCCCAATCAGTACATTGTGAGCCTGTCCCTCTCTCAGTGCTGCCCATCAGTACATTGTGAGTCTGTCCCTCTCAGTGCTGCCCAATCAGTACATTGTGAGCCTGTTCCTCTCTCAGTGCTGCCCAATCAGTACATTGCGAGCCTGTCCCTCTCTCAGGTTTGCCCATAGGCACATTGTGAGCCTGTCCCTCTCTCAGTGCTGTCCAATCAGTACATTGTGAGCCTGTCCCTCACTCAGTGCTCTCCAATCAGTGCATTGTGAGCCTGTCCCTCTCCCAGTGCTGCCCAGTTAGTACATTGTGAGCCTGTCCCTCTCTCAGTGCTGGTCAATCAGTACATTGTGAGCCTGCCCCTCTCTCAGTGCTGCCCAATCAGTACATTGTGTGTCTGTCCCCCTCTCAGTGCTGCCCAATCTGGACATCGTGAGTCTGTCCCTCTCTCAGTGCTGCCCAATCAGTACATTGTGAGCCTGTCCCTCTCTCAGTGCTGCCCAACCAGTACATTGGGAGTCTGTCCCTCTCTCATTGCTGCACAATCATTACATTGTGAGTCTGTCCCTCTCTCAGTGCTGCACAATCAGTACATTGTTAGCCTGTCCCTCTCTCAGTGCTCTCCAATCAGTACATTGTGAGTCTGTCCCTCTCTCAGTGCTGCCCAATCAGTACATTGTGAATCTGTACCTCTCTCAGTGCTGCCAAATCAGTAAATTGTGAGTCTGTCCCTCTCTCAGTGCTCTCCAATCAGTACATTGTGAGCCTGTCCCTCTCTCAGTGCTGCCCAATCAGTACATTGTGAGCCTGTCCCTCTCTCAGTGCTGCCCAATCAGTACATTGTGAGTCCTTCCCTCTCTCAGTGCTGCCCAATCAGTACATTGGGAGCCTGCACTACCCTCATCCACACACCTAGTCACCCCCTCGAAAAATTCAATCAAATTGGTCAGACATGATCTTCCATTGACAAAGCCATGCTGGCTATCCCTAATCAATCCCTGCCTCTCCAAGTGGAGACCAATTCTGTCCCTCAGAATTTTTTCCAATAATTTCACTTGTTCACCCGCTATTCTCCAAGTATCAATTCGACCTGTTTTATGTTCCGGCCTATATCCAATTTCAACCACATATTGGGTTGCTGCTTAGTTTTGGTACTTTTGTTATGGAGACTTCAGAGTAAACGACCTCTCCCTTTACAATGGCTAGAATATGCAGGCAACTGACCGCTCTCTGGGCTGAGTACCATCTAGGTAGAGCTAAATGAGTCAGCACTCTGATACTGACACCAAATTATCTTGTTAGGTTTGCTTAGTATTCGTAACAAAATGTGACATATTTAGTTGGAGAAATAAAGTTGTCTATCAACAAGCAGTAGATGATGTAAAAAGGATATTGTTACCAAATAAGTGCATGACTTCAAGAAAGCACTAAAAGTAATTTTCTATTTCCTGTTCTCACATTCATACCGTGCATCTGACGAGTCAATAAAACATCTCGGTTTAGGTGGTGATCTAAAACATGAGTCTAAGACGGCAGGACATGCACATCCGCATGACATGATCTGGGTCGGGGCTGTGCTATGTAGCAGGTTGTGCACAAAATCAATGGAAATCGAAACACAGCCAGTGGTTTCAGCAGCTGCATATTTTGGTGTAGCTTTAGATTCCAGCACAAAATGGACTCCTCCCGTTTGATTCCATTCTTACCTATCCAAGTATAGCCATAGTGTCTCCAGCAAGGGCTGCTCTCCTGCCCCTGTTACCTTTGGCGTTTTCACAAAGATTTAAGCTTCGCCCTCTCCCCTTCCTCATTCACAACTGCCCCTTGGTGACATCATCAGAAGAATTGGAGTCAGATTCCAAAAGTGCTGATGTCGTAACTCTCGGAATCTACGGCCCTTGAATATAGATTATGAAGAAGGGTGATGCAAATTGACGTTTTTAAAATACTTAAGTTATTTGATAGAATTTTTTTTTAAATGGTGGGGGAGTCCAGAAATAGGTAGGCATAGCCTTAAAATTAGAGCAAGGAACGGTCAGGGCTGATGTAAGGAAGCACGTCTTCACTCAAATGGTAATGAAAATCTGGAACTCTTTCCCTAAAAGAGCTGTTGAGGCCATGTCAATTCAAAAATGTAAAACTAAGATTAATAGATTTTTGTTCGCAACTATATTAAGGGTTGCAGAACCAAGGTGGGTGGATGGAGTTAAGGTACAGAGCAGCTAATATCTAATGGAATGGTGGAAAACGCTCCAGGATTTGAATGGGTTCATCCTTTTCCTACATTCCAAAATCCAAAATGCAGTTGGACTTCTTACATGACTTTACCTACTGGCATGGGTACATCAAAGGAATTGTGTCTTTGAACATTAGGTGTCTCTGTTCAGTGACACCTTTCAGTGTCTTTCCATTCCTTACAAAATCTAATAAGCCACACTTATCCCTATTAAAATCCAGCAGCCATCTCTATCCCCACTTCTCAAACCTATTTCCTGAAAGTGCTGACAGTCCTGATCGCTGTTTAGCAAGCTTCTTACGTTTCTGTCTCAGCAAATTTCGAAATTATTCTTGCTATTTCCAAATTTAAATTATCGTAAAACACAAAGCACAAAACTGGATTCCTGTAGTACACTTCAAACGCAGCTCTAACCTTTCTCAATCTAGCTAACATTAATTCAAGCTAACTTTTTGAATCTTTTCCATCAAACGCATTTTTAATCAAGCTTCTACATATTCTCTGATCCAAAGGGTCTCATTAATCTAGGGTGTAGTTACAGGATAATTAACTATATAAAGACGCGAAGCATTTTGTTCTTTTACAAGCCCTTGGTCAGGCCTCAGTTTGAGAAATGTGCACCATTTTGGTCCCTTCCAAAGATTGGTGAACTTTAGGATAGATTAGGTGGAGAGGAGGGCCACAAGATTAATACTCTTTTTCAAGTATCCTAGTTACCACAATTGGCTGAAAGAGATGGGCCTGCATATTTTGGAAAAGCGTAGGTATAGTGGTGAAATTATTAAGATTTATAAGATGATGCTGGGATTAAATTCCCTTTTTCTGGACAAAATGCTTCAACTAAATAGGTTAGGGTGGACCAGGTGCTCAAGTGCCAGATCGAGGCAAGATTTTAGGAGAAAGTTATTTCATCAAGGTATAGTGGACCAGTGGAACAGGCTACTGGCTTGTGTGGTGGATGCATCAATACCATCAAGCGAGGGCTGGGCCTGCAACTGGCTGGTGCAGAGGTCACTTGGTACAAAGGGAAGATACACGTTAAAGTTAATCTGGGCCAGTGTAACCACCTAAAGGGGTGGGAGAGGAGTTTTTCACATTTGTTACCACTCATGATCCTGGATTTTCATCTGTTTTGCCGCCTCTTCCAGTAGATCACGTGGTTTTGGATGGGGAGGCGAGTTTATACACTGTGAAGCACGGGGTTTCACAACTCTCCGGGACAGGCTGAATGGACTAGTAGGTCGCTGTCTGTCCGCCATTTTTTGTAAGTTGCGAACACGCCTCTTGTGGAAAACTTTATCAAACACCTGATACAAATTCATGCTATGTCTTTACTTCTTCACTTCATCCACTCCATCTATGCAATCGGTACAAGTTGTCAAACATGACTTGACTTTCTTAAACCCATGCAGACAGCCCTTTTTTAACCCCTGCATTTCTAGGTGCTCCCTAATTTTATCTCGGATTTTTTATTTGAAGCGTTTGCCCAACAACTGACGTTTCACTTACTGGTCTGCACTCAGTTTACAGTTTGGTGCAAAGTTCAGATCAAACCCCAGCGACCCAACTTGGGAAATGGGCTCAACCTGAGGCATCAGTTCAACATTGCCAAATATCATAAATCCTTGCAGCATCTCAAAATAAACTAAACTGACTTAACTCTGCAGAAATGAATAAAACATAGCAACATCCCTCTGCTTCGCTGTTTTTTTCAGGGACACCTCTCCCACTAATAGATTTGACAGAACTTAAACTCAAATTGTAAACCTCCAACAGATGTGCAGCTGCCGAAACCATTGGCTGTGGTTGGGTTGATATAGACAATGTGCAGAAACTGCTGCAAAGCACAGGCCTGACCCAGATAATCTCATGCAGATGTGCGTGTCCTGCCATCTTCGAATCACTTTGTCGATCACCACCTAAACCCAGATTTGTTATTGACTGGTCGGATGTATTGAGTGGAGGTGAAAACAGGAAGTAAGAAATTTTAACATTTACTCGATCTCACAGTCAGAAAATTATTTGGTAAAACACCCTTGTATACCATCCACCACTCGTGTATAGTCAGCATTATTCCACAACTAAATTGAAACAGTGAATGGTGCAGCACAAATGGAGGCCATTCGAATGACCGTGCCCATGCTGGCAGATATCTGTCACATTCTGTTATGAAAACGAAATAACAAAACTAATACGCAAGCATTGGGTCAGTGCCAGCATATTGACCTCTTCAACTCTGCTATTATCAACCTACAGCGTACATCGAGAGGGGAATTGGCCGCGCGTTTTAGCTGCTGAAAAGGGAGAGGTCATTTATTTAGCGTTCTCTGTAATTAAGAGTCAGAATTTGGCCAGTGATTGCATGCTCACCATAGAATTATATGGTTGAGGGCTAGATTCCTACTCCAGCAAGCAATCTAGGATGACACTCCCAGTGCCAGTACTAAGGGAAAGCTGCACTCATGGAAGTGCAGACTTTCAGATAAGGCTTTGAAGCAAGACTCCCTCTATATTGAAGCGGAGCATAGGAGTTCTCCCTGGTGTCAGCTGTGGCTCAGTGGGTAGCACCCGCGCCTCTGAATCATAAGGTTGTGGGCCCAATTCCCACTCCAGGAATTTGAGCACATAAAGCTAGGCTGACACTCCAGTGCAGTGCTGAGGGAGCGCTACACTGTCGGAGGTGCCGTCTTTCATCTGAGCTGTTAAACCGAGGCCCCGTCTGCATGCTCAGGTGGACGTTAAAGATCCCTTGAAGAAGAGTAGGGGCGTTATCCCGGGTCTCCTGGCCAATATTTCTCTGTCAACCAACATAACCAAAACGGATTATCTAATCATTATCACATTACTGTTTGTGGGAGCTTGCTATGCGCACATTCGCTGCCTCACTTCCCACATTACAACAGTGACTACGATTCAAAAGTACTTCATTGGCTGTAAAGTTGTTTGATCATCCGCTGGTCGTGAAAGATGCTATATAAATGCAAGTCTTTCTTTTGTTTCTTTGGTGTCCTGGGCCAATATTGACCAATCAACCAACATCACTAAAAACGTTTAAGTGGTCATTCTCACATTGCTGATTGTGGTAGCTGGCTCTGCGCACATTAGCTTCCACCTTTCCTACATTACAGCAGTGACATTACATCAAAGTTACTTAAAGTGCGTTGGTCCCGAGGTGGTGAACGGTGCTATAGAAATCCAAGTTCTTAATTTCAATGGACGTTTAGGTTTAAATAGCATCATAAAATAATACTAGCTGAGGGTGATGGTCGAAGGTTCTTTTTGTGATGGGAAGCCTGTGTCCAGTGGTGTACCGTAGGGATCGGCGCTGGGTGCTTTGCTGTTTGTAGTGTACATTAATGATTTAGATTTCAAAGTAGGAGGTATGATCAGTAAGTTTGTAGATGATACTAAAATTGGTGGAGTGGTAAATAGCGAGGAGGGAAGTCTCATGCTACAGGACGATATAGATGGGATGGTTAGATGGGCAGAACTGTGGCAAATGTGTGAGGTGATGCACTTTGGGAGGACTAACAAGGCAAGGGAATACATAATGAATGGTAGGATACTAGGAAGGACAGAGGGACCTGGGTGTGCATGTACGTAGACCCCTGAAGGCAACAGGACAGATAGATATGGTGGTTAAAAAGGCATATGGGATACTTGCGTTCATTAGCCGAGGTTTATAATATAAGGGCAGGGAGGTTATGAAGGAGCTGTACAAAACATTAATCAGGCCACAGCTGGATAACTTGTGCAGTTCTGGTCGCCACACTATAGGAAGGATGTGATTGCATTGGAGAGGGTGCATAGGAGATTCAGCAGGATGTTACCTGGGCTGGAGCGTTTCAGCTATGAAGAGAGACTGGACAATCTGGGTTGATTTCCTTAGAGCAGGGAAGGCTGAGGGTGACATGGTTGAGGTGTACATAATTATGAGGGGCATAGCTAGGGTAGAACCTTTCCCCTCAGTAGAAGGTTCAATAACCAGGGGGCAGAGTTTCAAGGTAAGGGGCAGGAGGTTTAGAGGGGATTTGAGGGAAAACGTTTTCACCCAGAGGATGGGTGGAATCTGGAACTCACGGCCTGAAAGGGTGGTCGAGGCAGGGACCCACACAACATTCAAGAAACATTTAGATGAGCACGTGAAATGTCATAGCATACAAGGCAACGGGCCCAGTGCTGGAAAATGGGATTAGAATAGACAGGGCTTGATGGCCGGTGCGGACACGATGGTCTGAAGGGCCTCGTTCTGTGCTGTATAACTCTAGGGCTCGATGACTAATTTGATACCGAGCCACATATGCAGATATTAGGACAGGTTAATACAAGCTTGGCCAAAGTGATCGGTTTTAAGCAGCGCCTTAGTGGAGGAGAGAGAGAGGGAGAGAGTGGTTCAAGTTTATGCAAGTTTTACCAGGGTTTAGGGCATTTGAAGCTGAAGGCACGGCCGCCAAAGGTGGAGCGGTAAAAATCGAGGATGAGCAAGAGCACAGCATTGGAGGAATTAAATATCTCAGTGTGTTGTAGGGCTGGAGCAGATTAGGGGAAAATGTTCCTTTCTATCTACCCTGTCTATGCCCGGCATAATTTACAACAGCCTCAGCCTTTTCTGCTCAAAGGAAAACAACCCCAGCCTGTCCAGTCTCTCTTCATAGCTGAAGCGCTCCAGCCCAGGTAACATCCTGATGAATCTCCTCTGCAACCTCTCCAATGCAATCACATCCCTCCTATAGTGTGGCGACCAGAACTGCACACAGTATTCCAGCTGTGGACTAACTAGCGTTTTGTACAGCTCCATCATAACCTCCCTGCTCTTATATTTTATGACTCGGTTAATGAAGGCAAGTATCCCATATGCCTTTCTAACCACCTCATCTTCCTGTCCTGCTGCCTTCAGAGAGATATGTACATGCACACCAAGGTCCCTCTGATCCTCTGTCCTTCCTCGGATCCTACCATTCATTGTGTATTGCCTTGCCTTGTTAGTCCTCGCAAAATGCATCACCTCACACTTTACAGGGTTAAATTCTATTTGCCACTCTTCTGTCCATCTAAATTCCATTTGCCGCAGTTCTGCCCATCTAAATTGTGTTTGACAATTGCACCTGTGAAGCGCCTTGGACAATTTTACTTCATTAAAAGGCACTATATAAATGCAGGATGATGTGGATGACGATGTGGACCAGCCGCCTTACAGTAGTTCTCCCCGATTTTCGCTCTCATTGTCTACACTGGCGAAGAACTGTGTCTAGTGCTGGAAATGATTGCCAAGCGTGTTGCATAAGTTGAACATGGGCTCAAAGGCGTGAGGACGAAACTAACTGAAATTGGGCTTCCGGCTATCTCTGCTTAAAATCTGCAAGCTTCTGATGCCAATCATCCAATGAGCTCGTTGGTCGAGACACAGGAAAATTCGTTTAGCACCGACAGCCAGCCAGCCCCTGAGGAAGGGAAGGAGGCAAAAGTTAAGAGAGTGAGCCCAGTTCCTATTCCTGTACCATCTGACAAGTCCAAAACTGCTGCATTTACATTCTCTGGGCAGCCTCCCAAGTTCCGTTTAAGGACCATTACAGATGAAGTGGAGAAATTGTAATGCTGAGTAAGGAAATGGCAGATACATTAAATAAATACTTTCTATCTGTCCTCGCAGAAGAATACATAAAAAAACAATCCAGAAATAGTGGGAAACCATGGATCTAATCGGAAGGAGAAACTTAAAAACATTAGTATCAGTAAAGAAATAGGCTGGAGAAATTAATGGGACTAAAAACCGATTAATTCCCAGGACCTGATGGCCAACATCCTCGGGTTTTAAATGAGGTGGCTACAGAGCTAGTGGATGCCTTGGTTTTGGTCTTCCACTATTTCCTAGATTAAACATCGCCCTCCCCCCCACCGCATGATTTGTGAGTTTCAGCAGAAACCCCGCTTTTCAAGAAATAGGAGGAGAGAACATTGCGCAGAACAGGTCAGTTCGCCTGACATCAGTATTAGATAAAATGATAATCAAATTATCTATTATTGGGATTTGGTAACGAAGCACTTAGAAAATCAAAATATGATTGGGCACCTTCAACACAGATTTATGATTCTAATAGAATTTCTTGAAGTTGTAACTAGCAGGGTCGATAAGGGGAAACAGTGGGCATAGTATATTTGGATTTCCAAAAGGCATTCGATAGGGTGCCAAATAAAAGGCTGCTATGTAAGATAAGGGCTCATCGGATTGGGAGTCATATATTACCATGGATTGGGGATTGGTTATCGGACAGAAAACAGAATATGAATAAACGGGTCATTTTAAGGTTGGTAGGCTGTAACTAGTGGGGTACTGCAAGGATCAGTCCTTGGGCTGCAGCTATTTACAATCTATATCAATGGTTTCGATGAGGGGCTAAGTATAATATATCCAAATTGGCTGATGATACAAAGCTAGGTGCAATCGCATTGAGTTTAAGCAGACTTTGGTAAGTGTGAGAGTTTGGGCAAGTGGGAGGTGAGGGGTTGCTTATTGCTCTGTTTTGCTTCCCTCTCTTAGGCTCATCCAACACTGAGGACGTGGAGCAGCGAGACAATTCAACCGGACAGGTCCCCCAGACAGCATTCATGAGGGAGGTTGGTGATCAGCTGGTTGGTAGGTCCTCTTCCTTTTCTTCTATAACTTTAAGTTGATAAGTCCTATTAAATAGTGGTGTAATATTATCATCTATATCGGGGCAGAGGGTCTTCATAACTAATAATAAGAAATTTAATTAATTAAACAGGTATGGGTGAACAGGTGATGTGTCACCGTTGCGAAATATGGGAGCTGGTGGACCCCATTGAGGCTAATGGTGATTATATTTGCGATAAGTGTTTGCTGCTAGAGGAACTCAAGCTCGATGTTAAAGAGCTTGAGACCGAGCTTCAGACACTGCGACACATCAGGGAGGGGGAGAAGTTCCTGGACTCTATGTTTCAGGAGGTGGTCACACCTATGAAATTAATTACTGCAGATGTATTCCTTGGTCAGGGACAGGACGGTGTGACGAGGAGTGAGGAAGTTACAGGGATCCAGGATGTAGTGTTGAAGGAGCCGCAGCCCTTTCTCTTGTCAAGCAGGATCGAGGTTCTTACTCCCTGTGAGGGCAGGAGCGGGGTAACAGGGAGGATGAGAAACCTGGCCACAGCACCGTGGTACAGGGGGCCATTCAAGTGGAGGGAGTAAAAAGAAATGTTGTAGTGGTAGGGGATAGTATCATTAGGGGGATAGATAGGGTTCTCTGCAGTCAAGAGCGGGAGTCCCAATGGCTGTTTGCCGGCCCAGTGCCAGGGTTAAGGACATCTCTTCCGGGCTGGAAAGAAACTTGGATTGGGAGGGGGAGGATCCAGTTGTCGTGGTGCATGTTGGTACAAACGACGTAGATAGGACAAGGAAGAAGGTTCTGTTAAAGGAGTATGAGCAGCTAGCGGACAAATTAAAAAACAGAACCTGAGCCACGAGCGAATTGAGTTAGGATAAATAAAATTAAAGAGTTAAATGCGTGGCTCAAAGACTGGTGTGGGAGAAATGGGTTTTGCTTCTTGGGACACTGGCACCAGTAATGGGACAGGGGGGAGCTGTTCCGTTGGGACGGACTCCACTTGGCCAGTGCTGGGACTAGAGTCCTGGCGAATCATATAATTAGGACTGTAGAGAAGGCTTTAAACTAACTAGTGGGGGGGGGGGAGGTTTCTAGAGAGCATATAACAGAAAATCAACGGAGAAGGTCATAGACTTAGGTAGCAGTGGGGAAATTAAAAAACAGAACGTGTCAGGAAAGGACAGAAGGTATGGAGTAAAAGGTAAAGTAGTAAAAGGGGAAAAAACAGGGACTAAGTGTCACAAAACATATTTGAAAGTTCTTTATCTGAATGCACGTAGCATTCGTAACATCATGACTCAGTTAACGGCACAAATAACTGCATATGGGCATGATCTTGTGGCCATTACAGAAACATGGCTGCAGGGTGACCATGACTGGGAATTAAACATACCAGGTTATTTAACAATCAGGAAGGACAGGCAGGAAGGCAGGGGAGGTGGGGTGGCTATGATAATAAAGGAAGGAATCACTATAATACAAAGAAATGATATTGGGTCAAAGGAGCAGGGTAGTGAAACAGTTTGGGTGGAGATAAGGAATAATAAGGGGAAAAAAACACTAGTGGGCGTAGTCTATAGGCCTCCGAACAGTTGCAACTCTGTTGGACGGATTATTAATCAGGAAATTGTTGAGGCTTGTAATAAGGGAACAGCTATAATTATGGGGGATTTTAACGAACATATTAAATGGAGAAATCAAATTGGGCAGAGAAGCCTTGACGATGAGTTCATTGAGTGTATTAGGGACGGGTTTCTTGAGCAGTATGTAACCGAACCGACCAGGGGGCAAGCAACCTTAGATTTGGTCCTGTGTAATGAGACAGTATTAATAAAAAATGTCCTAGTAATGGATCTGCTTGGAATGAGTGACCATAACATGTTTGAATTCCATATTCAAGTAAAGGGTGAGAAGGTTGGATCTCAAACAAGCGTGCTGAGCTTGAATAAAGGAGACTATGAAGGTATGAGAGCGGAATTGATTAGAGTGGAATGGGAAAATAGATTAAAGGCTAAGATGGTACATGATCAGTGGTGTACATTTACGGAGTTATTTTACAACTTCCAAAAAATATATATTCCACTGAGGACAAAAGGGTGCAAAAGAAAAGATTGCCATCCGTGGCTAAGTAAAGTAATTAAGGATAGTATCCGACTAAAAACAAGGGCATATAAGGTAGCCAAATCTAGTGGGAGGATAGAAGATTGGGGAGTCTTTAAAAGATAGCAAAAAATAACTAAAAGATTGATTAAGCAGGGGAAGATAGATTATGAAAGTAAATTAGCAAAAAATATAAAAACAGATAGCAAAAGATTCTATAGTTATATAAAAAGAAAAAGGGTGGCTAAAGTAAATGTTGGTCCCTTAGAGGATGAGACCGGGAAATTAATGGTGGGAAACATGGAGATGGCAAAAACACTGAACAAATATTTTGTATCAGTCTTTACGGTAGATGACACTAAGAATATCCCAACATGGACAAACAGGGGGCTCTAGGGGGAGAGGAGTTAAAGATGATTAAAATCACAAAGGAAGTGTTACTTGGTAAAATAATGGGACTCAAGCCGCATAAATCCCCTGGACCTGATGGCTTACATCCTAGGGTCTTGAGGGAAGTGGAGGTAGGGATTGTGGATGCATTGGCAATAATTTTCCAAAACTCCCTGGACTCAGCAAAGGTCCTGGCAGATTGGAAAACTGCTAATGTAACACACTTACTTAAAAAGGGTAGTAGGCAGAAGGCTGGAAACTATAGACCTGTTAGCCTAACATCTGTGGTTGGTAAAATGTTGGCGTCTATTATTAAGGAGACAGTAACGGGACATTTGGATAAACATAATTTAATAGGACAAACTCAGCATGGTTTCATGAAGGGGAAGTCATGTTTGACAAATTTGCTTGAGTTCTTTGAGGAAGTAACATACAGGGTGGATAAAGGAGAACCAGTGGACGTAGTGTATTTAGACTTCCAAAAGGCATTTAACAAGGTGCCACACAAAAGATTATTGCTTAAGATAAAAATCACGGGATTGGGGGTAATATTCTGGCATGGCTGGAGGATTGGCTCTCTAACAGAAAGCATAGAGTTGGGAAAAATGATTCGTTCTCAGACTGGCAGTCAGTAACCATTGGTGTTCCGCAGGGGTCAGTGCTGGGTCCCCAACTCTTTACAATCTATATTAACGATTTGGAGGAGGGTGCCGAGTGTAACATATCAATGTTTGCAGATGATACAAAGATGGGAGGGAAAGTAGTGAGTGAGGAGGACATAAAAAACCTGCAAAGTGACATAAACAGGCTAAGTAAGTGGGCAGGGATGTGGCAGATGGAATACAATATTGGAAAGTGTGAGATTATGCAATTTGGTAGGAAAAATCATAGAGCAATTAATTACCTTAATGGCAAGAAACTGGAAAGTACTGTAGTACAAAGGGATCTGGGGGTCCTGGTGCACGAAACTCAAAAAGTTAGTGTGCAGGTGCAGCAAGTGATCAAGAAGGCCAATAGAATGTTGGCTCTTATTGCTAGGGGGAGATAATATAAAAACAGGGAGGTATTGCTGCAGTTATACAAGGTATTGGTGAGACCACACCTGGAATACTGCATACAGTTTTGGTGTCCATACTTAAGAATGACATACTTGCTCTCGAGTCAGTACAAAGAAGGTTCACTCGGTTAATCCCGGGGATGAGGGGGTGGTCATATGAGGAGAGGCTGAGTAGATTGGGATTCTACTCATTGGAGATCAGAAGAATGAGAGGCGATCTTTTTGAAACATATAAGATTGTGAAGGGGCTTGATCGCGTGGATGCGGTGAGGATGTTCCCAATGATGGGTGAAACTAGAACTTGGGGGCATAATCTTAGAATAAGGGGCTGCTCATTCAAAACTGAGATGAGGAGAAACTTCTTCACTCAGAGAGTGGTATGTTTGTGGAATTTGCTGCCCCAGAAAGCTGTGGAAGCTACATCATTCATAAATTTAAAATAGAAATAGATAGTTTCCTAGAAGTAAAGGGAATTAAGGGTAACGGGGAGCGGGCAGGAAATTGGACATGAGTCTAGGTTCGGAATGGTCATGGCCCTGTGGCTAGTGGAGCGGGCCCAGGGGCTGTGTAGCCTGGTTCTGCTCCTACTTCTTGTGTTCTAATTCTGTGTTAGATTTCAGGAGATGGTTTTATTCCTGTTCCTGGCTGGGGTGGACATCGCCTTTACAGAAGGTAAGTACTGTAGAAAATATAGGGACAGAGTGATCTCCTGGACGAGTTTCGATCGCCTAGATGGGTCGGAGAGGAATTTCCCAGATTTTTATCTCCCAAATTCGCCATTGGGTTTTTTAACTGGTTTTTCGCCTCTCCCGGGAGATCACATGGGATCGGGTGGGATGGAGAGTGATAGAAGATTTGAGGTTAGGATCAGATCAGCCATGATCTTATTGAATGGTGGAGCAGGATCGAGGGGCCGATTGGCCTACTGCTGCTGCTATTTCTTATGTTCTTATGTTCTTATGTAAGCTGTGACGAGGATGCAAATACGCTGCAAATTCATATAGACTGGTTAAGTGAATGAGTAAGAGCATGGCAGCTGAAATCTACTGTGGAAAAAAGTGAAGTTATCCACTTTAGTAGGAAAAATAGAAAAGCAGATTATGTTTTAAATGTTGAGGGATGGGGAAATGTTGTTATTCAGAGGGACCTGGGTGTCATTGTACAGAAATCAAGGAAAGTTAACATGCAGATGCAGCAAAGAATTAGGAAATGAAATGGTATTTTCGTCTTCTTTACAAAAGCATTGGGGTATAAGATTAGAGAAGTCTTATTGCAATTATGTAGGGCCTTGGCGAGACAACACCTGGAGTACTGTGTACAATTTTGCTCTCCTTAATTAATGAAGGATAAACTTGCCTTACAGATTGTCTCGACTGATTCCTAGGCTGAGGAGAGACTGAGTAAATTAGGCCTATAATTCCTAGAGTTTTGAAGAATGAGGGGTGATCTCATTGAAACGTATATCATTCTTAAAGAGCTTGACAGGGTAATTGCTGGAACGATGTTTCTCCTGTCCAGAGAATCTAGAACTCGGTGTCACAATATCAGAATAAGAAGCCGGCCATTTAGGATTGATTTGTGGCGATATTCCTTCACTCAGAGGGTTGTCAATCTTTGTAATCCGCTACCCCAGAGGGCTGTCGATGCTCTGTCCTTGACTATTTTCAACACAGAGATCGATAGATTTTTGCATACTCAGGGAACCAACGGACTTGGGGACAGTGTGTGAAGCTGGGTTTGAGGTAGAAGTTCATCCATGATCTGATTCAATAGTGGAGCAGGCTCGAAGGGCCGAATAGAATCATAGAAATGTACGGCAGAGAATGTATGGTACAGAAGGAGGCCATTCGACCCATCGTGTCTGTGCCAGCCGAGAAATAGTTTGCCTGCCTAATCTCACGTTCCAGCTTTTGGTCCGTAGCCCTGTAGGTTATGGCACTTCAAGTCCATATCCAAGTACTGTTTAAAAGTGATGAGTTATTCTGTCTCTACCACCATTTCAGACAGTGAGTTCCAGAGCCCCAACACCTTCTGGCTGGAAACAGTTCTCATCCTCTCCTGTTTAATCCTTCTACCACTTATTTTAAAACTATGCCTTCAGGTTATTGACCTCCCAGCTAAATGAAAAAGGCCCTTCCTGTCCACTCTATCCAGCACCCTCATAATATCTTATATTCTTGTATTCTTTCTTTTGTTCCAGCTGCAGGTATATCGCTGGCGCTGCAACAGCAGATTCATCGCCAGTAGGGCAATAGATGGGTCTCCGTCCGTATAACAAGATTGGGGCCTCGAATAGGAATATAATTAGCTGTAGCAGAGGAAAAGCATTGTCATATCTGGTGTAAGTGCAGACACCCTATTACCAGAGGAGCAGGGTCACAACTGGCGTATGTTTAGCGGTGCCACTGGCACCTGTCGAGAACAGTCAGCTCGTGATTAATTGCATGTTATCACTAATACCAGAACATCACTTTCACTACCATTGTAAGTTTGGGGTTTCCACTGCTACTGGTGAAGCATGGTCACCTCTCATATATATGTAGGGTTAACACTCATACCGTAGAAGCAGGATCACCGCTGGTTAAAGTGTAGGGAACACGTTCAGCATTAGTGTAAGTGTAGGGGTGCTGCTAGTACAGGAGGAGTACGGTCTGCTCTTGTGTAAATGTAGGCTGCCACTAATACCATAAGAGCATTTTCAGTATATGTGTAAGTGTAAGGGTACCACTAGTAAGGGGGAACATGTTCACACCTAGTATAAGTGTAGGGTAACACTAGACACGGAGTAGCGTGTTCACCTCTAATATAAGTAGAGGATTACCAATAGTACAGGAGGAGCACCTCTATTGTATGTGTAGGGGTGACACTTGCACCTGTCGAGGATGGTCAGCTCGTGATTAATTGTAGGTTATCGCTAATACCAGAACATCACTGTCACTACCATTGAAAGTTTGGGGTTACCACTACTTCTGCGGAAGCACGGACACCTCTAGTATATATGTAGGGTTATCACTCGTTCCATAGAAGAAGGAGCACTGCTTGTGAAAGTGTGGGAACCACTATAACAGGACGTTAACTTCCAGCAGTAGTCTAAGTGCAAGGGTATATCTAGCACCGCAGGAGCAAGGTAATCAAGTATCAGTGTAGTGAACCACAATACTGAAGGAGCACTTTCTCCTCTAGTGTAATTGTAGGGGCACGACTAGTAATGAAGTAAACTGCTCTTCTAGTGTATGTGTAGTGGCACCACTAGTACTGAAGGAGTACTGTATCCTCTAGTGTACGTGTAGGGGCACCACTATTACTGAAGCAGCACTTTCCCCTCCAGTGTAAGTGCAGGTGTACCGCCAGTACTGAAGGAGCACTGTCTACTCTATTGTAAGTGCAGGGGTACCTCTAGTACCAGGGGAGCACTGTCTCCTCTAGTGTACGTGTAGGGGCAGCAACAGCACCAGAGAAACACAGTCACCTCTAGTTTAAGTGTAGGGCTGCCACAAGTACAGGAGGATCACTCTCACCTCTTGTGTAAGTGTACCTTTACTACAGCTACCAGAGGAACGCGGTTACCTTTAATACCGCATGACTGTAGTCATCACCAATACCGGAAGATTTGATCACCGCCTGTTCTGGAGGGTTTGGAGCAATAAAACTGAGTCAAGTATAGGGTCAGGACGTGTAGGGCTAGGGGGCTGCCTTCATTGCTCCTGTAGAAACAGAGGCAGCAGCAGTACTGAGAGATTGAACACACTAATTGTACGAATGATTTAATTATATGTTATTTGGTAAACTTTCCCATATCAATTTCAACTATTTCTATTAATCTGACGTATCAGATGAAAAACAACTTACCTGAGTCTATTTGATCAATGACTGTAACAAATGCTAATTATGATTTAACCTGATTGACTCGCTGGAGGATTGATGTGTGGATAAATATAGGTTCCCTTCCATTGCCTCAGCCGTGCGCCAGTCAGAGTCTTTCAGCTCTGACACAGAATTCTTCCATTCACATAGAAAATGGGTCAACCAACTATTCTGCAGATAACAGAGATTTATTACCCGATTCTCGCAGCCGTCGCTCTCCCTGGTGAGCCATTGTAACCTGTTTACTGTTTATCGGGATTAACTGTGTACCTGGTCAGCCTTGTCAGAAAAGGTAAGTTGCTTATTAGATGTCAGTATTAATTAGTCGGTAGTGACTGGAACCAACTCGTGAACCGCCTATTTATAATTTCCATGCTTCCCTTAATTAAATAACCTCACTGATTTTACAATGTTCTTTGAAGCAGCTACACAAGGACTTTGGCGGTTTTTCGGACCGTCTTCACGCCCCTCCAGCCCCAGCCCCGTGCAGAGTGAGCGCTGCAGTAGCTCATTAAAATGTATGAGTCCGTTTCCCAGATAATGGTTCCAATACCAGTCCTGTTCTCACGCTGCTCCATACTGATAATCACACTGAATGGAGTAAAGTGCTCTCCACAAGTATTGCCCTATCTATTTCATTCAGACACTTGAACATTATTTTTCTCCTCTCTCTTTCTTACAGCGAAACTCGTGACAATGGTGATTCTCTCCCGAGGAAACTGCGGCCTTTCCAAGTGTATCTCTGTCTACATGGTGGCCATGGCAACAGCAGATCTAATGGTCATCATCATTAATGTAATAATGTATCATATTATTAGTTATCACTTTCCACTTTCATTCCTGTCCCAGACTCCAGCGTGTAAGTTCATTCTATATATGACTGCTGTCAACCTCGATTTGTTTGTTTGGTTCACCGTTTCCTTCACATTTGACCGATGTGTTGTTATCTGCTGCGAAAGGTTAAAAGCAAAGTATTGCACCGAGAGAACTGCGGCCGCGGTTATAACATCGTTCACGGTCCTCATCTATTTAAAGGACATCCCCGTTTTGTTTGCATTTGAATCTGAACAACTAATTAACAAGGTGCATTTGGGCTGCCGGAACAGTGTAGGCTTTTTTACCTCACCTCTAGGCATAGCTTACGTCTGGTTTCACAGCGCCTGGGTCCTTTGGATTCCTTTTACTTTAATCGCCTTGTTTAATTCTTTAACCATTCGACGTATTTTAGTGGCCAGCAGATCCCGCAGGGGACTCCGGGGTCACAGGAGTGAGAGTCACAGTGATACAGAGATGGAGAACCGAAGGAAATCCATCATTTTATTGTTCACTATTTCGGGCAGTTTAATACTATTGTGGCTGACAAATGCCGTGAGTTTAGTAACTACCAGACTGACAAGCACCACTAATTACCGAGGCAACCACACAAATCCTGGATATATCGCCACTGAAACCGGAGCGTTGTTGAAGTTTTTGAGTTGCTTTCAAAACCCGTGTATTGATGCAGAGACGCAGAGCAAATTCAGAGAAGAGCTGCAGAATGTGGTGAAATCCTCCTGGACACTAATTCTGAGATTAGTTAGAAAATGAGAGTAAAAATAAGCAGGTTAAACGAAAGCTTTTTTTTAAACTGAAGCTCAATTTCAACGTCCTTTCAACCGTAGAATGTCCTTCTTTCAGGAAGTGTGAGTTCTTTCGTAAACATTTCTACCATTTTGCAGCATGCGTTTGATGTCGGCATTGCTTTAGTTTTAGGGTGCTTTTGCTGAGTAATCATAAACTATTCCTGCTAATTTAGCACATTTCAATTTCAGGGATCATAGATAACAATGTTGAGGTTCCGCAGTGGAGTCGGACATGTGGACAACAGAGGAATCCAACTTACACTGCAGGTACTGGAATCGGGCGCACCAGTTTAAAATCATCAATAAAGTTTCATTCTGTGCCGAAACAATCAAAGGTCTTGCGATCGCCGATATTGGTAACTTTCCTGGAAGTTTGATGTGAATATTGTAGGTGGGGATCTCTCTATCGGACTCCATTCCCCATTGACGATTTTCACGTGATCAGTGTTCGAATGGAGGAAACTTTCGGATCTCGGCTCATCGATGTGACCTTTCACCTCTGTTGTCCCAGATACTGACTTAAAGTCTCGATTGTGCGCTGACTGGTGTCTCTCAGTCAGCACAAAGATGGTGTCTGCTCTTGTTCAGCGCTGTCGATAAAAATATCATGGGTAATATTATTGTTATTCTGTATCAGTCTCCCAAACAAATGTTAAGGAATGTAAGAATTAATGTTTATTCATAACGTTCGAAACTATTACAATTGTTGCAAGTGACCTGTTAAAAACAATGCCTGAAATCAGGTAAAATGAAAGTGATGTAAAGCATTCTTGTCTTTGGCTGAACATTTGCAAATGGTCAGAAAGAATCTTTGGAAATTACCATCTTGTTATGCGGCTGCATATTGTTCCAAATAATAATTAAAATATCCCAGCAACTTAGAATCAGTTACAAATTGTTCATCGGTGATCTCCACTCAATCTTTCAGAAACGCCAAGGAATGGGTGCAGACTCTCAATGGGAAGGAGCTGCAGGGTTTGGATGAACAGCGATAGAGATCCAAAACATTAATTCCAAGAAAGTATGCCTGCCAGTGCATAAATCCAAGGGAAAACCAACAGAAATATCTGTTTTGCAGACATGAGCATAGATCACAAGAAACATATGTTTTGATAAACCTTTACAAGATGCTGACGAGGCCACCGTTGGAAAACCAGGTACAGATTCAAACCCTCAATGTGGAACGGCCATTAGCTCCACTGAGATTGGGCAATGTAGATAACCCAGGACCGTGCCATGGATCAGAACTATATTGGTGATGAGGGGCAAGATATTGGGACTATCTTCACTGGAGCAGCGAAATCTAAGAGCAGATTTAGTAGAGCTTTTAATAATTATGAACAATTTGTCAGAGTGAAGAGGGAGAGATTATTCCATCTAATTGGGGAGCAAGCAATAAAGGGTGGTCGATTCAAATTGTCCCAAAAGTAATGAGCAGAGAGATTAGCAGAACCTTCTTTCTGCAAAGGGTTGCTGGAGCTTGGATTTTTTTAACTCAGGGAATAGTTAAGGGAAAATTAGGTGAATATTTCAAAACGAGAAAGTAATTGTCTGTGGAAAGAGAGGGGAAGAGTGTCGATAATTTTTGATTGATGTGTCAAAGAATCCAGTACAGATAGAATGCGGCAATTGAACTACTCCCACCCATTACATTTCTATGGATTTACAGAGTTACCTCTGTTGGTATTATTACCAATTTTTTTGGTTGGAAGATACACACATCCCCGTTGAGCTTCTATTGAACAAATGATGATAAATAAACTGGCATCAAGGAAGATCCCAGATGTTCAATAGTCACCCCTCCCTTACAGGTTCCGATTTGTCAATAACCTTCTTACATTTTGTAATGAGCTCTCTGTGCAGTTCCAGATCTCCCAGCCCATCCCATAATTCCTCGCCATTTGTAGATGTGGGACCTTGTCTGCTGCTTCAATGCGACTGTGTGATTTCAAGTTCATTTCCCCTGCCCTACAGGGCAGTGATGTGTTTCAGAAACCGAAGCAGGTTAGTTAAAGGTGACATATCGTCCCTTACACCAATAGAATTCCCTTTTACATTGCACCCCTCCCAGCTGCTCACCCACTGGATCTCTCCTGGCCTTTTTTTAAGCACTGCGATTAATTCAGCCGCTGTCAGATCCTCATAAATGTTCTCTAATTGAGGAAACTTGTAACAGTGTCAGTAAACTGTCATTCCTGTCAGTCCCCATTCCTTTATCTCGCGGTGTCTGTGTCCCTAGATTCCAGATTCCCATGTTGTTTGGTTGAATACTGTAATTGTACTTAAAAACCGGTTGATCGCTGCCGATCATATAAGCCCTCCTTTAGTGCTTCACTTGTGAACTACTCCGAATATTTACCAAGCAGTCTTTGCTAGTCCTTACTATCTACTTGCCAGCATTTTTGGATAATTTAAAAGCTTTAACGTTATCCTTAATATTGCTCCCTACATAATGACGTCTACCCAAGGTGTCTCCTATTCTCAATGGATGAATGAATTTTAATTCCAAATCCACTAATACTTTCTTAACTACTTTCAACTTGTCTACTTCAGCAATGGGATCTCCCAGACGTGCTACACGGCCGGAATCTCACACAAACAGTGGGCGGATTGTCAGAAAATGATGGAAGCGCTTACTTAGCTTGCATTCATAAGAACACTAGAACATAAGAAATAAGAGCAGGATTAGGCAATTTAGCCCTTCGAGCCTGCTCCACTGTTCAATAAGATCGTATCTGATCTACAAACCTCATCTCCACTTTCCTGAACTATCCCCATCTTCCCTGATTCCCTTAGTTTTCAAAAATCTATCGATCTCTGTCTGAATATACTCACCGACTCATCATCCACAGCCAGTTGGGGTAGAAAATTCCTAAGTTTCACCAACCTCTGATTGACGAAATTTCTCCTCATCTCAATCCTAAATTGCTGACTCCCTATTCTGAGTCTGTGACCCCTGGTTCTGGACTGCGCAGCCAGGGGATACATCCTCACTGCATCTACCCTGTCAAGCCCTGAAAGTATTTTGCATGTTTCAATGAGATCACCTCTCATTCTTCTAAATTCTAGAAAACATAGGCCTAGTCTACTCAATCTGTCCTCAGTGGAGAATCCCCCCATCCCAGGAAATAGTCTGGTGAAACTTCATTGCAATCCCTCAATGGCAAGTATATCCTTCCTTAGGTAAGGAGCCCAAAATTGTACACAATACTCCAGGAGTGGTCTCACCAGGGCTCTATATAATTGCAGGAAGACGTCTTGATTCTTCTACTCAAATCCTCTTGTAAAAAAGGGCAACATACCATTTGCTTTCCTAATTGCTTTCTGCACTGCATGTTAAATTTCAGTGATTCGTGTACAAGGATACCCAGTTCACTCTGAACATCAACATTTCTCAATCTCGCACCATTTAAAAGAAATCTGCTTTCCTGTTTTTCCTACAAAGGTGGATAACGTCATATTTCTCCACATTATATTCCATTTACCATCAGTAAATTTGTATCTATTTCACTTGGTCCCCTCATCCAAATAATTGATCTAGATTGTGAATAGCTGTGGCCCAAGCATTGATCCTTGCGGTACCCCACTAGTCACAGCCTGCCAACCCGAAAATGACACATTTATTCCTACTCTCCCTTTTCAGTTCATTAACCAATACTCAATCCATGCTGGTATCGTACCCCCAATCCCATGAGCCCTAATTTTTTAATAACCGCTTGAGTGTCACCTTATCGAATGCCTTCTGAATATCCAAATACACCACGTCCACTGGTCCCCCTTATCTATTCTGCTAGTTACAAACTAAAAAACCCTAAAAGTTTTGTCAAACACGGTTTCCCTTTCATAAATCCATGTTGTCTCTGCTCAATCCTACTATTATTTTCTAAGTGCCCTTTTACCACGTTCTTGAAAATAGATTCTAGCATTTTCCCTACTAATGATGTCAGGTTAATTAGTCTGTAGTTCCCCATTTTCTCTCTCTCTCCTTTCTTAAATAGTGGCGTTACATTTGCTACCTTACAAGCCACGGGAAACATTCTAGACTCTATGGAATTTTGGAAAATGACAACCAATACTTTCACTATCTCTATAGCCAACACTAGGATGCAGGCCATCAGATCCATGGGATTTATCGGCTTTCAGTTCCATTAATTTCTCCAATACTATTTTTTTACTAATCCTAATAAACTTCCGTCCTCATTCTCGCTACACCCCTGGTTTTCCACTATTTCCGTGAAGTTTTTTTGCCTCTTCTTCTGTGAAGACAGACACAACATATTTGTTTAATTTCTCTGCCATGTCCTTACTACCCATTATAATTTTTCTTCTCTCAGTCTGTAAGTGAACCACATTTGCTTTCGCTAATCTTTTCCTTTTTACATATTTATAGAAGCTTTTACAGACTCTTTTTATGTCTCTCGCTAGTTTACTTTCATATTCTATTTTCACTTTCTTCATCAATTCCTTGGTCCTCCTTTGTTGAATACTAAAATCCTCCCAATCCTCAGACTTACTACTCTTTCCGGCCGCATTAAAAACCACTTCCTTTGACCTAATACTATCTTTAACTTCTCTTGTTAGCCACGGTTGGACCACTTTTCCTTTGGGGTTTTTGTGCCTTAATGGAATGTATATTTGGTGTAAATTATGTATCAATTCTTTAAATGCTAGCCATTGCTCGTCCACTGTCATACTTTTTAATGTATTTTCGCAATCTTCCTTAGCCAACTCGCCCCTCATACCTTAGATTCGGATTTAGCTAACTCAATTTCAAACTCAATATAAAAATGTCATATTATTATAGTCACACATCCCAAAGTGCCCCTTTACTACAGGGTTATTAATTCATCCTTTCTCCATTCACAGTACTAGCTCTAAGTTCCTGTTCCCTCGTCGGTTCCTCAACACACTTATCTAGAAAACTATCTTGCATACATTTCATGAAATCATCCTCCACGCTGTTACTGCAAATTTGGTTTCCCAGTCCATATGTAGATTAAAGTCCTCCATCATTACTATATTACCCTTGCTACACTCGCCTCTAATTTCCTGATTTATACTCTGCCCTACATTACAACTAATGTTTAGGGGCCTATAAAAAACTCCCGCCAATTTTTTCAGCCCCTTCCTGTTTCTTAGCTCCACACAAACTAATTCTACTTCTTGATTTTCAGAGCTAAGGTTCTTGCTCTCTGCTGTCTGTATTCCATCCTTTATTATCAGGGCTACCCCTCATCCTTTTCCATTTAACCTATCCCTTCTAGACTTTATGTATCCTGGAATATTATTTTCCCAACGTTGGCAACTTTGCAACCATGTCTCCATTATGGCTATTAGATCAAACTTGTTAATTTTTATCTGCGCTATTAATTAACCTATTTTGTTGCGAATGCTTTGCGTATTCAAATATACTGCCTTGAGATTTGACATATTTCTCTTTTTCCCTGCTGTCACCTTAGTCACTGATGCCTTATTACCTTTGTTACTCTATCTGTCCCCTCCTAGAATCATAGAGTCATAGAAAGTTACAGCACAGAAGGCGGCCAGTTCGGCCCATCGTGTCCACGCCGGCCAACAAAGAGCTATCCAGCCTAATCCCACTTCCCAGCTCTTGGTCCGCAGCCCTGCAGTTAACGCAGCCCAAGTGCACTTCCAAGTACTTTTTAAATGTGGTTAGGGTTCCTGCCTCTACCACCCTTTCAGGCAGCGAGTTCAAGGACCCCACAACCCTCTGGGTGAATACCTTTCACTCCAAATCTTGCACCAACTAATATAATTCTGTGCCCCCTGGTTTTTGACCCCTCTGCTAAGGGAAATATGTCCTTTTGTAACCACATTATCTCGGCCCCACATCATTTTATGCAGCACAATAAGGTCTGCCCTCAGCCTCCTCTGTTCCAAGGAAAACAGACCCAGCCGATCCAGTATTTCCTCATGGCTAAGATTCTCTACTCCCAGCAACATCTTTGTAAATCTCCTATGTACCCTCTCCAGTGCCATCACATCGTTCCTGCAATGTAGTGACCAGAACTGCACGCATTACTCTAGCTGATGCATAACTAGTGTTTTATACAGTTGAAGCATAACCCCCCTGCTCTTGCATTCTATGCCACGGCTAATAATGGCAAGCATTCCGTATGCCTTCTTAATAACCTTATCAACCTGGCCTGCTACCTTCAAGAGTCTGTGGAAATGTACTCCAAGTTCCCTTTGTTATTCTGCACTACTCAATTTCCTACCATTTAACGTGTATCCCCTTTCGTTCTTAGCCCTCCCCAAATGCAGTGACATTAAACAGGAACAGGAGTAGGTCACTTAGACCCTCGAGCCTATTCCGCTATTCATTGAGATCATTGCTGATCTACGACAGAAATCCATATACTCACCTTTGGCCCATATCCCTTAATACCTTTAGTTAACAAAAATCCATCCATTTCAGATTTAAAATTAACAATTAACCTAGCATCAACTGCTGTTTGTGGAAGAGCGTTCCAAATGTCTACCATCCTTTGCATATAGAAGTGTTCATCAGACCTGGACTCCCCAAATATCGGAAATATTTTTTCTCTATCTATCCTATCAGTTCCCCTTAATATCTTGAAAACTTAATTCTACTCACATCTTAACCTTCTAAATTCCAGGGAATCCAACCATTTACTTAAGCTCTACCTCCTAATATAACCCTTGTAGTCTATGTATCTTTCTGGTAAATCTACACTGCACTCGCTCCAAGACAATACATCCTTCCGAAGGTGTGGTGCACAGGACTGACAGAGTATTCCAGGTGTGGTTTAACCAGGGATTTGTATAGTTGCACCTGTCCATGACATTTTTGTGATCCACAACTTTCTTTGGGCCCTCAGCTTTTCTAGTTATTAACCATTTAGAAATTAACCTGATGTATCCTTTTTACGTCCAAAGTCGGTGACCTCACAATTGCCTACATTAAAATCAATTTGCAATAGTTCTGTCCAGTCAATTAATCTATTAATAATTCTTTGTAATGTTATGCTTCCATCTAAATTGCTGACAAAGCTGCCTATTTTGTGTCATCAGCAAACTTGGATATGTGGCTTGTTAAGAAGATATAAGCCGAGCGAATTAAGGGGAAAGTGGTGATAAGGATACAACAAAGGCTCAGTGACAGGAAGCCAATGGTAGAAGTGAGTGGATGTTTATTGAGACTGGGGGCGAGTGGGCGGTGTAGCTGTCTATGGTGTTCATCAAGTATCATTTTAAGTCATTATTCTTTTAATTTTTTATAAACAGCCGAGAGAGCAGTATTATCTCGTTTTCACATGATGCACTTGGAAACGTAGATGATAGTGTTCAGGATAGTTATAGTCTTCAGGATTTCATAGCTAGGATGGTGCAATGGGAAGAAGCATGGCAGAGAAGTGCGGAGTATTGTAAGTGTGGCACTTTGGAGGACTAAAATATAAAGTCAATATACTATAAATGGCACAATTTTGAAAAGTTCAAATGTACACAGGGACCTTGATGTCCACATACACAAATCCTTAAAGGTGGCAGGGCAAGTTGATAAGTGCTTAAAAAATGTTATACATTACTTAGATTTTTTAATAGAAGAATACAATATAAAAGCTAAAAGCGCATGCTAGAACTTTATACATCACTGGCAAATCCTCAGCTGGAGCATTGTTGACATTGCTGAGCTCCACATTTCAGGAAGGATGTAGAAGCCTTAGAAAGGAAACAGAGGAGGTTCACCAGGATGTTACCAGAGACGATGATCTTCAGTTATGAGGATAAGTTTGAACAGTTAGGACTATTCTCCTTGGAACAGAGAATTAAGAAGTTACATAATAGAGGTCTTGAAGATGATATGAGTTTTGGTAGAGCAGATAGAATAAACTATTCCCTCTGGGGAGTGGATCAAGAACTAGAGATATCCGTTAGTTTTACATACCAGTGAATCCCCAGTCAAATTACTGCATCAAATGCCGAGTATTATGCCAGATGCTAAACTTCTCCCAAAACCTTTTTAGACTCTGACCGCGGCGAAATCATCGACTGAAGAGATTCTCAGTAAGGCTCCTCACATTTGCAATCATTCTTGAAGCTTCCCATTTCTGGTCTTCGACACTGGGTGTTTTGGTCCCACCAGATCTTCTGTATGAACCTAGCGACCTTTCTCGCACCCCAGTTAGTGTAGTGATGATTCGTCTTCACTCTCTCCACCTTCCTGGGATACTGCTCAATCAAAGAAACTTTTAAGATAAACATGATTCATCTTAATTATAAACTTTGTTACAGAAAAACAAAGAGACAATTTTTGAGAATATTAATATATTTAATTTTAAAATATTTACAATTTATTTGAATTAATTACTTTAATTTAAAATAGTTATTTTGTCTGCCCTTATATATAGGAAGTAACATCATTCACAATATCTGCTGACCACACCAGCTCTGCCCAAAATGACACACCACTGATGGGGCATAACCGGGGGCGCAAACTTGGCTCCAGGTGACACCACAAAGGAGACAGGAGACATTTATATAGCAGCCTGGAGTAATGTCATATAGCAGCCGGAGCTCCGCACATTCGATTATTTCCAGGGTCTTATGGCCAGGCTCTGCTCCTGGTGCGCATTCTCATTGGGCATGTACACAGCTTGTGCATTCAGTCCTGTCTCAGACCCCGCTCAAAGCATCAGAGAGAATAAGTGGAGGGGTCATCTGTGGTATCAAGTGGTTGAATCATCGGATTAGGAACAGTACCCGTATGATATAGGATAAAGTTCCCTCAACAGTGTACGATAAAACACTCCCAGGGCAGTTATGGGAAGGGTTATATAGAGAGTCAAGCTCCATCTACATCGTGCAATCAAATCTTCTGAAGGCACGTACAGCACGGGTTAGATACAGAGTAAAGCTCAATCTACACTCTCTACTCCAATACTCCGAGGGCAGGTACAGGACTAGTTGGATACAGAGTAAAGCTCCACCTACACTACCCCATCAACCACTCCCGGGGCAGGTACAGCACGTCTTAGATACATAAGAGAAACATACGAAAAACATAAGCAACAGGAGCAGGAGTATGCCAGTCGAGCCCTCAAGCCTGCTCCGCCAATCAATAAGATCATAGCTGATCCAATCTTGGCCTCAACACCACTGCACCACTCACTCTGCAAACCCCTTGAATCCCTTATAGTTCAAATGTCTGTCAATCTCCATTTCAATATAGTCAATGAATCTTCCTCCACAGCTCTCTCGGGTAGAGAGTTTCAGAGATTCACGACCCACTGAGAGAAGAAAATCCTCCTCATCTCCGGCTGAAATGGGCAAACTCTTATTCTCAAACTATGCCCCCTAGATCTAGATACCCCCTTAGCGGAAACTTCCTCTCAGGATCCACCCTGTCAATCCCCATCAGAATCTTATATGTTTCAATAAGATCACCTCTCATTCTTCTAAACTCCACTGAGTATAAGCCCAACCTGCTCAACCATACGTCAAGCACTTCATCCCAGAAATCAACATAGTGAACCTTCTCTGCACTGCCTCCAATGCAAATATATCCTTCCTTAAATATGGCGACCAAAACTGTACGCAGTACTCCAGGTGTGGTCTCACCAGTGCCCTGTAAATTTGCATCGAAACGTATCTACTTTTATACTCCATTCCCCTTGTAATAAAGGCCAACATTGCATTAGCGTTCCTAATTATTGCTGTACCTGCACGCTAACTTTTGTGTTTCATGTACTAAGAGCCCCAGATGCCTTTTTTACGGCAGCATTTTGTAGTCTCACCACTTTAAATAATAATTTGTTTTTTCATTCTTCCTTCCAAAGTGGATAAACTCTCATTTTCCCGCATTGTACTCCATCTGCCAATTTTTCCCACTCACTTAACCTATCTATATCCCTTTGCAGACACTTTGTCTCCTCCTCACAAAGTGTTAAACATCTTTCATTGTATCATCAGCAAACTTGTCTACAGTACACTCGGTTCCTTCATCCAAGTTATTAATATATATTGCAAAATGTTGAGGCCCCAGCACTGATCCCTGTGGCACTCCAATAGTTAGTGATTTTCAACCGGCAAATAACCCATTTTTCGTGACTCTCTGTTTTCTGTTAGTTAGCCAATCCGCTATCCATGCCAATATATTACCCCAAACCCCGTGAGCTCTTATCTTGTGCAGTAACCTTTTATGTGGCACTTATCGAATGCCTTCCTGAAATCCAAATACTCTACATCTACTGGTTGCCGTGTATCCAGCATGTTTGTTACATCCTCAAAGAACACTAGCAAAGTTGTCAATCACGATATCTCTTTCATAAACCCATGCTGACTCTGTTTGACTGTCTTATGATTTTCTAAATGTCCTGCTATTAACTCCTTAATAATGGATTTCAACATTTTGCCAATGACAGATGTTAGGCTAACTTGCCTTCCGTTTCCTGCTTTTTGTCCGCCTCCTTTCTTGAATAGTGGTGTTACATTTGACGTTTCCCAATCTGCTGGGACCTCTCCAGAATCCAGGGAATTTTGGTAGATTACAAACAATGCAACCACTATAGCTGCAAACACTTCTTTTAAGACCCCAGGATACAGGCAATCGCGTCCAGGAGACTAATCAGCCTTTACACGCATTAGCTTGCCTAATACTTTTTCTCTAGCGATAGAGATTGTTTTAAGTTCCTCCCTCCCTATAGCCTCTTGATTATTTATTATTATTGGGATGTGTTTAATATCTTCTACTGTGAAGACCGATCCAAAATAATAGTTTAGAGTCTCACCAGAGTAAAGCTCCCTCTACACTGTCGCATCAAACCTTCCATGGGCAGGTACAGCACGGGTTAGAAACAGAGTAAAGCTCCATCTACAACCTCCAATCAAACACTCCCAGGGCAGATACAGGACGGGCTAGATACAGAGTAACGCTCCATCTGTACTGTTCCTTCAAACACTCCCAGCGCAGGTACAGGACGGGCTAGATACAGTGTAAAGCTCCCTCTACACTGCTCATCATATACTCTCAGGACAGGTACAGCACGGGTTATGTAATGTATATGCCTTTAAGGGGGGAACTATCTCGTATTGTGGCCACGTTGTCGATAAAGAGGGGTTACATAAGACCCCAGAGAAGATTGAGGCAGTAGTCCAGGCTGCAGCACCGGAAAATGTGTCAGAACTGAGGTCGTTCCTCGGGTTGGTAAACTACTACCATAAGTTCTTGCCAAATTTGACTACAAAATTACACCCACTGAACACCCTACTGCAAACTGGGGTGCCATGGAAGTGGAGTGACGAATGTAAACGAGCTTTCCAGAAGAGCAAAACACTAATCACATCGAAAGAGGTATTGGCCCATTACAACCCAGCATTACCAATTCGGTTGGCATGTGGTGCGTCACCCTCTGGGATTGGAGCGGTGCTGTCGCACAAATTCTCGGATGGCTCAGAGAGGCCAATAGCCTTTCCGTCACGATCACTAACCTCAGCCGAGCGTAACTATGCCCAGATTGACAGGGAGGCCCTCAGCCTAGTGTGGGGAGTGAAAAAGTTCAATAACCAAGTGTGACGTCACCAGGGAGCAGGTAAGTGATTGGTTGGTGAGTATTTCTCTCTTTTCAATACAAGCTTGAATTCTGTTGTGTTACATTTCTGTGGTGTAGTGGGGACAGTTGGTAAATAAAACGCCCTAGAGTATACCTGTAACTGGGGTATTGAATAAATTTTTTAATTAATTAAGGGAGTAATTCATGGCAGGAGAGCTCAGACCCGTGTTCTGCTACTCTTGCTCCATGTGGAAAGTCAGGGATGCTGCCAGTGCCCCTGACGACCATGTGTGCAGGAAATGCATCCAGCTGCAGCTACTTGTAGACCGCATTGTGGCGCTCGAGCTGCGGGTGGATGAATTATGGAGCATGCGCGATGCTGAGAGGCTCGAAGATAGCACGTTTAGCGAGTTGTTCATTCCTCAGAGTAGGGCAGCAGAGGGGGTGACCATCAGGCGGAGCAACAAAGGCAGGCAGGTAGTGCAGTGAACCCCTGCGGACATCCCCCTTTCAAACAAGTATACCGCTTTGGATACTGTTGAGGGGGATGACACACCAGGGGAAGGCAGCAGCAGCCAACTTCCTGGCACTGGGGGTGCTCCTGCTGCCCAGGAAGGGGGGAAAAAGAGTGGGAGAGCAATAGTGGTAGGGGATTCTATAGTAAGGGGAACAGATAGGCGTTTCTGTGGCCGAAGACGTGAATCCAGGATGGTTTGTTGCCTCCCCGGTGCCAGGGTCAAGGATGTCACTGAGCGGCTGCAGGGCATTCTGGAGGAGGAGGGTGAACAGCCAGTGGTCGTGGTCCACATTGGTACCAACGACATAGGTAAAAAGAGGGATGAAGTCCTGCAGCAAGAATTTAGGGAGCTAGGTGAAGGATTAAGGAGCAGGACCTCAAGGGTTGTAATCTCTGGATTACTCCCGGTGCCACGTGCTAGTGAGTATAGGAATAGGAAGATAGAACAGATGAATGCGTGGCTAAAGGGATGGTGCAGGAGGGAGGGCTTTAGTTTCCTGGATCACTGGGTCTGCTTCTGGAAAAGGTGGGACTTGTACAAGTCAGACGGTTTACACCTGAACCAGAGGGGAACCAATATCCTTGCGGGGAGGTTTGCTAGCACTGCTGGGGGGGGTTTAAACTAACTTGGCAGTGGGATGGGGTACAGAGTGGAGCTATAGTAGGGGGTGATTTACAGCCAAATACAGAGGGAAAAACAAGTCAGCTGGGAAGGCAGAGCAAATATGTGAAGGCAAAAGAGAATATGGCAGGGCTGGAAGGCATTTATTTTAATGCAAGGAGTCTTGCAAATAAGGTGGATGAACTGAAGTTGTTGTTGAACACATGGGAGTACGATATTGTTGCTATCACGGAGACATGGTTGAGGGAGGGTCAGGACTGGCAGCTCAATATTCCGGGGTATAGAATCTTCAGGCGAGACAGAGGGGGGTGTAAAAGGGGAGGGGGTGTTTCAATATTAATTAAGGAGTCAATTACTGCTGTAAGGAGGGATGATATATTAGCGGGTTCCTCTACTGAGGCCATATGGGTCGAACTTAAAAACAAAAAGGGGGCAAGCACATTGCTGGGAGTGTACTGTAGGCGCCCAAACATTCAGGGGGAGATAGAGGAACAGATATGTAGGCAAATCTCAGAAAGGTGCGAAAATAATAGGGTAATAATAGTGGGGGATTTCAACTTCCCCAATATAATTTGGGATAGTCAGAGTGTGAAAGGCTGAGAGGGTGCAGAATTCTTAAAGTGCATCCAGGAGAGCTTTTTGAGCCAACATGTAGAAAGTCCTACAAGAGAGGGGGCGGTACTGGACCTAATTCTAGGGAATGTTGCCGGGCAAGTGGTGGAAGTGTCAGTAGGAGAGCATTTTGGCGACAGTGACCATAATTCGGTGACATTTAAGGTGGTCATGGAAAAGGACAAAGACGGCCCAGAAATAAGGGTTCTAAATTGGGGGAAGGCCGATTTTAATATGATAAGGCAGGATCTGGCCAAAGTGGACTGCGAGCAGCTACTTATAGGAAAATCAACATCAAAACAGTGGGAGACTTTCAGAAGGGAAATAGAGAGAGTACAACGCCAACATGTTCCTGTAAAGGTCAAGGGTGGGACCAACAAGCAAAGGGAACCTTGGATGACAAGGGATCTACAAAAATGCATTTGGAATAAAAGGGGGGCTTTTGGCAGTTACAAAAGACTAAAGACGGAAGAAGCCCTAGATGAGTATAAAAAGTGCAGGGGCGTACATAAAAAAGAAATTAGGAGGGCGAGGAGGGGCCATGAAATAACACTGGCGAGCAAAATAAAGGAAAATCCTAAGATGTTTTATAAGTATATTAAGGGCAAGAGGATAACCAGGGAAAGGGTAGGGCCCATTAGGGACCAAAGTGGCAATCTGTGTGTAGAGCCAGATGAGGTAGGCGGGGTTTTAAATGAATTTTTTGCATCTGTGTTCACTATGGAGAAAGACGATGCAGACATAGAAATCGGGCATGGGGACTGTGACATACTTGAACATATTAGCATCGAGAGGGAGGAGGTGCCAGCGGTTTTAGCAGGCCAAAAAGTGGATAAATCCCCAGGCCCGGACGCGATGTATCCCAGGCTGCCGTGGGAGGCAAAGGAGGAGATTGCAGGGGCTCTGACACAAATTTTCAGAACCTCTCTGGCCACAGGGGATGTACCAGAGGACTGGAGAACAGTTAACGTAGTACCATTATTCAAGAAGGGTAGCAGGGATAAACCATGGAATTACAGGCCAGTGAGCCTAACATCTGTGGTAGGGAAATTATTGGAAAAAATTCTGAGGGACAAAATTAGTCTCCACTTGGAGAGGCAAGGATTAATCGGGGATAGTCAGCATGGCTTTGTCAAGGGTAAATCATGTCTGACAAATCTGATTGAATTTTTCGAGGGGGTGCCTAGGGGGGTGGATGAGGGAAATGCTGTAGATGTGGTTTAAATGGACTTCAATAAAGCTTTTGACAAAGTCCCGCATAGGAGACTCGTCAAGAAGATAACAGCCCATGGGATCAAGGGTGCCTTGGCGCGTTGGATCCTAAACTGGCTGAGTGGCAGGAGGCAGAGGTTGATGGTCGAAGGTTGCTTTTGTGACTGGAAGCCTGTGTCCAGTGGGGTACCTCAGGGATCGGTGCTGGGTCCCTTGTTGTTTGTGATCTACATAAATGATTTGGATGAGAATGTAAAAGGTATGATCAGTAAGTTCGCAGATGACACGAAAATTGGTGGGGTGGTATATTGCGAGCAGGAAAGCCTCAGGCTACAGGACGATATAAACGGGTTGGTCAGATGGGCGGAAAAGTGGCAAATGGAATTTAACCCTGAAAAGTGCGAGGTGATGCATTTTGGACGGACAAATAAGGCAAGGGAATATACAATGAGTGGTAGGACCCTAGGAAGTACAAAGGGTCAGAGGGACCTTGGTGTACATGTACATAGATCCCTGAAGGCAGCAGAACAGGTAGATAAGTTGGTTAAAAAGGCATATGGGATACTTGCCTTCATTAGCCGAGGCATAGAATATAAGAGCAGGGAGGTTATGATGGAACTGTACAAAACGCTGGTGAGGCCACAGCTGGAGTACTGTGTGCAGTTCTGGTCGCCTCACTATAGGAAGGATGTGATTGCTTTGGAGAGGGTGCAGAGAAGATTCACCAGGATGTTACCTGGCATGGAGCGCCTCAGCTATGAAGAGAGGCTGGACAGGCTGGGGCTGTTTTCCTTGAAGCAAAGAAGGCTGAGGGGGGACCTGATTGAGGTGTACAAAATGATGAGGGGCATAGATAGGGTAGATAAAGAGGAACTTTTCCCCTTAGTAGGGGGGTCAATAACAAGGTGGCATAGATTCAGGGTAAGGGGCAGGAGATTTAGAGGGGATTTGAGGAGGAACTTCTTCACCCAGAGGGTGGTTGGAATGTGGAACTCAATGCCTGAAAGGGTGGTAGAGGCAGGAACCCTCACAACATTCAAGAAGCATTTGGATGAGCACTTGAAATGCCATTGCATACAAGGCTATGGACCAAATGCTGGAAAATGGGATTAGACTGGACAGGGATGGATGGGCGGTGCAGACACGATGGGCCGAAGGGCCTCTTTCTTTGCTGTAAAACTCTATGACTCTATGACTCTATCTGCATGGGCAGAAATTCACCTTGCTGACTGATCACCAGCCTCTTGTCTCCATTTTTAATCCGAAGAAGGGCGTTCCGGTGAATACTGCGCAATGATTACAAAGATGGTCACCTTTTCTAGGGGCGCACCACTCTCAGATTGAATATAAGGGCACCATACAGCATGGAAATGGTGATGGGCTATCACACCTGCCACAGCCTACTGTTGAGGAAGCACCAGCTGTGGATCCTGTCGAAATATTCCATTCGACTTTCGTTTAATACCTACCGGTAACTAATGCTTGTATCGAAAAGGAAACCCGAAATGACCCGACACTGTCTCGGGTATATGATTTGACGGTGAAGGGATGGCCAGCACACGGTGACTCGCTGTTGACAGCATTCTCGACAAGGAGAGAATAGCTGTCAGTGTGCCGGGGGACCTTGATGTGCGGATCCCGAGTGGTAATTCCACCCAAGTTATGGGATAGAGTGCTCAATGAGCTTCATGAGGGTCATCTGGGAGGAGTAAAAATGAAAAGCCTAGCCACGGCTTATGTGTGGTGGTCGGGAATCGCTAAACAAATCCAGGACCTGACCAAGAGCTGCTCAGGATGCCAGAAAGTCCAAAATGCACCATCACAGGCCCCTCTACACCCATGGGAGTGGCCCTCATTTCCATGGCAACGAGTGCATGTTGATTTTGCTGGTCCATTCATGGACTTAATGTTTTTAATAGCCGTGGATGCGCACTCGAAATGGCCTGAGGTCATCAAAATGTCCTCCACAACCATGGAGAAAACTATTGCAGTCCTACGGACCATTTTTGCCAGGAATGGCTTGCCAGAACAGATTTGCTCCGACAACGGACCACAGTTTGTGTCTGAAGAGTTCCGGAGGTTCTTGAAAAAGAATGGGGTAAGGCATTACACATCCGCCCCGTATCATCCAGCCACAAATGGATTGGCTGAGAGGTTCGTACAAACCTTTAAGAAGGTAATAAAGGCTATGTACAATGACAACATTCCGCTGCAGCACAAGGCGGACAATTTCCTGTTCACCTACTGGAATGCGATATATGCAATCCCCAACCAGGCCCCAGCCATGATGTTCCTTAACCGAAGGTTAAGATCTCGCCTGGAGTTGCTCAGACCAAACGTACGAAGAGATGTTGAGAGTAAGCAATTCCAGCACATCCATGAGAAGCCAACAAGGAGCTTCAATGTAGGGAAACCAGTCTTGGCCCACGACTACCGAGCAGAAAAATGGCAGCCAGGAACGATGTACACACGGCAGGGCCCACTAATGTACACAGTGGACGTTGGGGAGAGCATCATGAGACGCCATGCTGACCAGATCCTAGAGTCAGAGGAACAAGTCAACCCCATGCCTCGCCCATAAGTACCTGGTGATGAATCCGACGTACAGGTTGCATCTACCCCAGAAACAGTAGCATCGGAAGCTGATGAACCAACCGGCGACAGGGGGCCAGAATCGCCTCCGCACCAAGAGCAAGACACTCGGGAAAGGCGCTATCCAGAAAGGATCAGGAAGCCTCCCCATTGACTGAATATATAAATAGACTATTTTCAGCTAATGTTGCATGTTAAATGTGTAAATTGTAATTAGTTTGACATTTAATTGGTAAATGAGTGCTATGGTACTGTTAATCTTAAAGGGGAGGAATTGGAATGTATATACCTTTAAGTGGGGAACAATCTTTTACAGCTCATGTATACTGTAGTACTGGCAGTGACCACACCTGCATATAGCACTGAGTAGTAATCTGTACAGATCAGTTCCCGTGTGAGCCACGTTAAGTAAACACCTGTTGTACCGTTCTCCTGCAGTCTGTGTCTTATTATAAACAGACACAACAGGTTAGATACTGTATTAAGCTCCCTTTTTACTGTCCCGTCAAATATTCTCTGGGCAGGTACGGCAGGGGTTAAACACAGTGTAAATTTCGCTATATTTTGTAACTCAGATACAGCATGTGGTCAATGCAGCGTAAAGCTCCTCTGGCATGTAACAATGAAGCTAACTAACTCAAGTACAGCACGGTATGGTTACATGTTAAAATTCCACGTGAATGTAATTTTCAATCTCTCCAAGGTGAGGTATGGCCAAGATTCACAGATGAGTCATTTCCCAGTCAAATTGCGGTATCAGAGGCCGAGCCTTATGGCAAATGTTGTAAAGCTGTCAATACCGGGTTCGAAACTGAAGCTTGGCAAAATCTTTCAAAGACATATGTACATTCCAGGTTGTTCGCATTTCTGGATCTCAAACAGCCACGTTTCATATTTGCCCCAACTACCTCACTCCAGATCCGGTTTCTCTGTTCACAAAGCTTTAGGCCACATCCCCAGTGCTCCCTTATCCCAGGTCTGGCCCCAGTGTTCTAACATCCTGAGATCCCCAATCACTTTCCCAGGATCCTAATACAATGCTAATCTGAGAGATCTCAATGTACACAGAAATACATCGATGTTACAACACGGAAACATTCCATTCCGCCCAACCAGTAAATGGCTTTCTTTATCCTCCACACGAGCAAATAGCTCCAATCATATTGACCCGCCCTTTTGTGAATTCCAAGGTAATGGACAGAAGAACCAGACGCGACATAAGGAAACTTTTTTTGCACAGCGAGATGTTATTATCGGGAAAACAATACCTGAAAGTGCAGTTGGGCCATATTCAATTGTAAATTGCAAAAGAGAATTGGAAACGGCGATAACTGCCGCTGTAACATTCGTCCCAAGGGATGTTTTGTAAGAAATGAGAGTTTATTCTGCACCGTTACACGTTTTAAATGTTCCTGCACAACTAATTTTTAGGAGAGGGGACTCTCTCACTTTATTTCCCAATAAACTGCGTCTACAAATATTTCAGGTGTAACTTGCTGGACCATTTTTGCGGAGGTTACTAAAGTTCCCTCCCCAAGTGGGGCCTCACACAAAGAGGGAGGATTATCGGAAATTCCCGGATTCATTACCTCCGTTTACCCATTATCTTATGCCATGATAAGGGATAGCTCGATGCAGTTGTAAATGAGTTTGGAAAGCGGGATTAGTCGTGGTTCATGTCGGCACCAGTGACAAAAGGTAAAAAAGTGAGGATTTATTTCTGAGGGAGTATGTGGAGTGAGGAGCTTCATTAAAAACCATGTCTTCAATGGTGCTAATCTCAGGATTATTACCCGATTATGACGTGCTCATTGCCATAGAGTCAAACAGACGAGAAAGGTGAACACGTGGCTAGATGAGTGTTGTGGGAGGAAGGGGCTCCATTTCATGGGACACTGTTACCAGTGCTGGGCGAAACATAAACATAGAAAAATAGAAGATAGGAGCAGGAGTAGGCCATTCGGCCCCTCGAGCCTGCTCCGCCATTCAATGCGATCATGGCTGATCATCCAAATTCAGTACCCAGTCCCTGCTTTCTCCCCATACCCCCTTGATCCCTTTGGCCTTAAGAAATATATCCAACTCCTTCTTGAATATATTTAATGCATTGGCCTCTGCTGCCTTCTGTGGTAGAGAATTCCACAGGTTCACCACTCTCTTGGTGAAGAAATTCCTCCTCATTTCTGTCCAAAATGGCCTACCCCTTAATCTTAAACTGTGCCCCTGGTTCTGGACTCCCCGACTATCGGGAACATCCTTCCTGCCTCTAGTTTGTCCAGTCCTGTCAGAATTTTATAAGTTTTAATGAGATCCACTCTCATTCTTCTAAACTCCATCGAGTACAAGACCAATTGACCCAATCTCTCCTCATACGTCATTCCTGCCATCCCAGGTATCAGCCTGGTGAATATTCGCTGAACTACTTCCATGGCAAGAACATCCTTCCACAGATAAGGCGACAAAAACTGCACACAATACTCAAGATGTGGTCTCACCAAGGCCCTGTATAACTGCAGCAAGACATCCTTGTTTCTGTACTCTAACCCTCTCGCTATGAAGGCCAACATTCCATTTGCCTTCTTAACCGGCTGCTGCACCTGCAGGCTTACCTTCAGCGACTGGTGCACAAGGACACCCAGGTCTCATTGCACTTCCCCTTCTCCCAATCTATTGCCATTCAGAAAATAATCTGCCTTCCTGTTTTTGCCACCAAAGTGGATAACCTCGCATTTATCCACGTTATATTGCATCTGCCATACTTTTGCCCAGTCACCCAACCTGTCCAAATCATCCTGCAGTTTCTCGGCATCCTCCTCACAGCACACACGCCCAACCAGCTGTGTATCATCTGCAAATTTGGAGATATTACATTTAGTTCCCCTGTCTAGATCATTATTGTGAATAGCTAGGGCCCAAGGACCGATCCCTGTGGTACCCCACCAGTCAATGCCTGCCAATTGGAAAAAGACCCGTTTATTCCAAAACTTTGCTTTCGGTCTGCCAACCAGTTCTCTATCCAAGTCAATACCTTGCCCCCTATACCATGTGCCTTAACTTTACACGCACATCTCTTATGCGGGACCTTTTCAAAAACCTTTTGAAAGTGCAAATACACCACATCCACTGGTTCTCCCTTATCCATTTTACCAGTTACATTCTCAAAAAATTCCAGTAGATTAGTCAAGCACGATTTACCATTTGTAATTCATGTTGACTTTGTACGATCCTGTCACTGTTTTCTAAGTCCTCTGCTATTACAGCTTTTATTATGGACTCTAGCATTTTCCCCATTACCGATATCAGGCTTTACCTGAACCTGGTTGAAACCAAATTCTTAGTGGAAAGGATAATAGTGTGGCAATAATTTACATTAAACTATTAATTGGGGTAGGGACAGGGCTCAGTCATAAACAACAGTAAAAATGAGAATTAAGTGATAATTGCGTATATGAGCAGAGTTCAGGTCACCTCAGTGACACTCCAGGTGAAGGAAACACTGAAATAATTAAAGTAGTTACAGAGAATTGACAAATAAGAATCCTGTTAAGTTATGAGAGAGTGATAACGGAACAGAAGGAGGCCATTCGGCCCGTTGAGTCCGTGCCGGCTCTCTGTAGAGCAATCCAGTCAGTCCCATTCCCCCACTCTATCCCCGTAGCCCTGCAAGTTTATTTCCCTCAAGTGCCTATCTAGTCTCCCCTTGAAAACATTGAGTGTGTCTCTTTCCACCACTTCCGTCGGCAATGAATTCCAGGTCATCACCACTCGTGGCTGGTCCAGTTAATTTGCTGGTCAGTGGTGACCCCCAGGATTTTGATGGTGGGGGATGGGACGATGGTAATGCCGTTGAATGTCAAGGGGCCATGGTGAGTCTCTTGCTTTTTGGAGATGGACATTGCCTGGCACTTAAGTGGCAGATAACATTCGCCCCACACTTCAGCCCATGGCTTTATATCGTCCACTTCTAGTTGCCAGCGGGCATGGTCTGCTTCATTATCTGAGGAATTGAGAATGGCACTGAACACTGTGCAGTCATCAGCGAACATCCTAATTTCCGACCATATGTTGGAGGGAAGGTCATTAATGAAGCAGCTGAAGATATTTGGGCCTAGGACACTGCCCTGAGGAACTCCTGCCACATTATCCTGGGGCTTTGATGTTTGACCTTCAAACACCACAACCAACAGTAGTTAAACGGTGTAAGAAAGACAGCATCAGGTCAAAAGTTCAGCTTAGGGTCTCTTTCCCAAATAAGAGTTTTATACACTAAGGTACGGTGTATGAGGAATAAATTTAGTGAAATGCAGGCTCAAATTTGTCAAATGTATCCGGGTTTACTGAAGATACAAAGCTCGGTGTGAAAGTAAGTTGTGAGGCAGAATGCAAAGATGATTCAAAGAGATATAGACAGGTTAAGGGATTGGTAAATAACATGGCAGATGGAATATAACGTGGATAAATGTGAAGTATTCCACTTTTGTAGGAAAAATAGAAAGACAATATATTTAAATGTTGGAAGAACGGCAAATGTTGTGATTCAGAGGGAACTGGGTCTCATTATACACTGCAAGTTCGCATGTAGGTGCAGCAAGCAATTCGGAAATCAAATGATATGTTAGATTTAATTCAATAAAAAGTTTGGAGTCTAAGACTAATTAAGTCGTAATGCAATTATATCAGTCCTTCGTGAGACCACACCAGGAGCACCATGTAAAGTTTTGGTTTCCTCACCTAAAGAGGGATATACTTGCCTTAGAGTGAGTGCAACGAAAGTCCAACAGACTGATTGCTTGGGATGAGGGGATTGTCCTAAGAGGATGGATTGAGGAGACCAGGCCCATATTCCCTAGAATTTAGAAGAATGAGAGGTGATCTCAATGAAACATATAACATTACAGGGGTTGACAGGGTAGATGCTGGGAGAGGTTTCACCTGGCCGGGGACTCTAGAACTAGGGAACACAGTCTCAGAATAAGGGTTCGGCCACTTTGGACTGAGATGAGGAGGAATTTCTTCATTCACATGTTTGCGAATCTTTGGAATTCTCTACACCAGAAGACTGTGGGTGCTCATTTCAAGATATAAATCAGTAATTTTTTAGGATATTAACGGAATCAAGGGATACGAAGGTGGTGCGGCATGGTGGAGTTGAGGTAGAAGATCAACCATGGTCCTATTGAGTGTCGGAGCAGGCTCTAGGGCCCGTATGGCTAACTCCTGCTCCCATTGCTTATATTCTTAAATACAGCTTTGAGGGGACTAATCGTATTATTACTGGGACATGCAGTAATCCGGGAATGCTTGGGAGATAATATTCCAGGTTATCTATTCCATAGAAATGATAGGGAATCTGTAAGAGGAGGAGAGGTAGCCTTAATGATTAAAGGTATATTACAGCATTAGTAAATGAGGATACACGTAAGGGAAAATAATCAGCTGAGACTCTGTGGTGGGAATTGAGGAATAAGCTCGTATGAAAAGCTTTAACGGGAGTTGTCTACAGGCTTCCCAATAGCAGGAATGATGATACAGAATATGTTATTTCAGAGATTAGAGAGGAATATAGCAAAAAGAGGGTTGTTTAATTTTGAGACTTTAACTTTCAGACAGAATGTGAAGAGAAAATTAGCTCAAGTCGGTATGGTAGTGAATTTATTGAGTCCATTCAAGATAGTTTTCTGGAGCAATATGTTGAAGAACCAACAGGAGGGCAGGCCATAGTAGATTTAGTAATGAATAATGAGCCAGTCGTATTATTAATCTAACAGTAAGAGAACTACTATCTAACAGTGAGCAAAATACGATCGAATGCAAGGTTAGTTTCTAAAGGGAGGAACGTAACACAAATTTAAGATTCTACAGAAAGGTGTCAGAGAGAAACCAAGTAATTATAGACCCTTTAGTCTAATATCTGCTGCAGGGAAGTTATTGGAATCTATAATTAAAGACAATGTGACTGAGCATTTCGATGATATGGAGCTGATTAGAGAAAGCAAACATGGTTTTGTAAATGGGAGGTCATGTCTAACGAACCTATTTGAATTATTCTGAGGAGATAACTATAGTGGTAGTGAAGAAAATGTATATTGATATAGTTCATATGGAATCACAGAAGGCATTCACTAGGGTTCAACATATAAGACTGTTCCCTCAAATTAAAGTTCATGGAGCTAAACGCAAGTTATTGACGTCGTTAGGATACTGGTTAGACGTTAGAAGAGAGAGTCGGGAGAATGAGTATATATTGCATTGGAAGGAACTGACTGTTGGTGTCCCACAAGGAACTGTGCTAGGTCTTAAACAATTCACTTCATTTATTAAATGTCTAACAATAAAAAAATAGAGATTCATATGTCAAAGTTTGCCAATGAAACAAAGGTTGGTGGTACAGTAAGTAATGTAGACAGGAACAGAACATTATGAAGAGCTTTTGATAGATTAATTGAATGGCAAAACTGTGGCTGATGTGCTTCAATACAGTTAAATGTGTGGATATACATCTTGGACCAAAAAAGGATACATCTGATTATTTTGAATGATGGAAATATAGGAACAGAGGAGGTCCTAACAGATTTAGGGATCCATGTACACAGATCATTAAAATGTATTATTCAAATACAAAATGATCATAACGGCTCATGGTATATTAGCATTTAGAACTAGAGGGCTATCAGGTAAAGGGTAGAATGCTTTGCTACAGCTATACAAAACCCTGCTTAGAACACATCTGGAATACTTTTTAAAGTTCTGCGAGCCGCACCTCAGAAAGGATATATTGGCCTTGGAAGGATTACAGCGCAGATTCATCATAATGTTACCAGGGCTCCAAGGGTTAGACTATTAGGAGAGATTACAAGAACTATATTTTTCACCCATTAACCTTCTATATTGAAATATAGATGGATAATAGATGAAAAAAATACGTTTTTTAAGGACAAAATTACCAGTAACTTGGACAAGCGTGGAGTAATTAAGGGAAGCCAGCACGGATTTATTAAAGGCACGTCGTGTTTAACTAACTTGATTGAATTTTTTTGATGTGGCAACAGTGAGACTCAATTAGGGCAATGCGGTTTATGTGGTGTAAAAGGATTTACAAAAGGCGTCTGATAAAGTGCGACATAATAGGCTTGCCAGCAAAGTTGAAACCCATGGAATAATAGGGACAGTGGCAGCATGGATCCGAAATTGGCTAAGTGACAGAAACAGAGAGTAGTGGTAAATGGTTGTTTTTCTGACTGGAGGAAGGTGCACAGTGGTGTTCTCCAGGGGTCGCTACTACGACCAGTGCTTTCTGGATATATATTAATGATTTGGACTTGCGTGTAACTGGCACTATTTCAAATTTTGTGGATGACAAAATACTTGGAATTATAGTGAACAGTGAGGAGGACAGGGATAGACGTCAAGAGGACTTAGACAGGCTGGTGGAATGGGCAGATACGTGGCAGATGAATACAATAGCAAATTAAGTTTAACGCAGTAAGTGTGAAGCGATATATTTTGGTAGGAAGAACGAGCAGATGCAATATGATCTAAAGAGTAAAATTCTAAAGTGGTTGCAGGAACATTGTGACATGGGGATATATGTACTCAAATCGTTGAAGGTGGCAGGGCAGGTTGAGAAAGCGGTTGAAAGTACAGACGGGTTCCTGTCCTTTATAAATAGAGGTATAAAGTACAAAAGCAAGGAAGTTATGATAAAGCTTTATAAAAAACTGCCTCGGCCACAACTGGAGCATTGTGATCAATTCTGGGCCCCACATTTTCGGAAGGAAGCGAGGGCTGTAGAGAGTGTTCAGAAAATATTTACAGGGATGAATCCAGAGATGAAGGACTTCAGCTATGTGGGTAGACTGGAGAAGCTGGGGTTGTTTTCGTTAGAGCAGAGAAGATTGAGAGGAGATTTCGTGTTCAAAATCATGAGAGTTCTAGACAGAGTAGATAGAGAGAAACTGTTCCCTTTAGGGGAAGGGTCGAGAACCAGAGGACACAGATTTAAGGTGATTGGCAGCAGAACCAAAGGCAACATGAGGAGAAACTGTTTTACTCGGCGAGTGGTTATGAGCTGTAATACACTGCCTGAATGGGTGGTGAATGAAGACTCAATTGTGGCTTTCAAAAGAGAATTTGACAAGTGCCTGAAGGAAAACTGATTGAAGGGCTACGAGGAATGGCGGGGAAGTGGGACCAGCTGAAGTGCTCTTGCAGAGAGCCGGCACCGGCACGACGGGCCGAATGGCCTCATACTGTGCTGTAAAGATCAGATGATTCTGTGACAGAGTGGAGAGAAATGTTTTCTGCTGCCTGGCGAGTCTAGGACAGGGAACATAACCATTAAATCAGAGCAAGGCCTTTCAGGAGAGAGAGTAGGATATAATTCTTCACAAAAATGGTGGTGGAACTTTGGAGTTCTCTCCCACAATAAGCTAGCGAAATTAATCATTTTAAATCGGAGATCGATAGGTTTTTGCTAGCCTAGGTTGTTAAAGCATATGGAGTGAAGGCAGATAAATATAGATTGGGTAAAGATCATTGCTGATCTAATTGAATGATGTTGCAAGCTCAAGGGGCAGATTGGACTACTCCTGTTCCTATGGTCCTATGTTAAACACACTCTCCCGCCATCACTGGTGCACCGTTTCTGCAATGGCTACTAATTACAAGAGGAACTGCAGAAACTTGCAAAGGCTTCTTGGACAGCACCTCCCGAACCAGCAATCACTATCACCGAGTAGGACAAGGACAGCAGACGTGTGGGAACGCCCAGCTTCCAATTCAAGTCACACATCATCCTGACTGGAACGTATATCACCGTTACTTCATCGTCACTGGGTCGAAATCCTAGAAATCCCTACCTATCAACACTGAGGAATCACCTTTACCATATTGGCGCTGAAATTAGATCAGGGGGCTTGCCGCGCGTGCAAGCCCCCGATCTGCACTCACCCTGCGCGCCGACATCTGAAGCCCAGGCCTGCTTGCATTTCCTGTCACAGGCCCGGTTCAGCTGTCAGCGCGCTGTGCTAACCTGATCCAGTGGTGTCGTTAGTGTGATGTGCTGGCTGGGATCAGGTGAGCAATGTGCAGCCAATCAGGGGAGGGGAAACTCATTCATGAGTTTGACAGTAAGAGCTGTCAAACTCATGAAAAGTATGGGCTGACAAAACACTACTTTAAATTTAAATTGTTTTTTTTAAAAACATCCCACTGATTATAATAACTATAAATAAGTTTAAAAAAATGTTTTAGACAATTAATCAACTTTTTGAAAAAAAAATTTAAAAAAATATGTGTCTTAAACTAATCTTACCATCCTGTAATTTCTTTAAAAGTAATAAACCTGTGGGAAAAAAAACTACATTGTACTAAAGCCCACTTACCTGAAAAACGAAATACTTACGTCTTGTTTTTCCACGTGTAAAGACCGGAGGCCTTTACACGCACGCAACTTTGAAAAAAAAAAGGAATTTTACTGTGCACGCACTGCCTGTGCAGTCGCTCTTGTTCTACCTCTGAACCCCTTCCTTCAGATGAAAGGAAATGCTGGTTTTCCCCGCATGCGCTGTGCATGCTGAAAACCGGCATTTCCTCTGGCCAGACACGTGAGCACCCCAACCGTACTCACGCGTTGGGACAGGAATTACTGGCTCAGGACGCCTTCTCACTGAATTAGTATCCTGGGTTTTGATTTGGTTTTTTGCTACTCACAAGAGCTCACGTGGTTTTGGATAGGGTGGAGAGAGAATATATTCTGGGCCTGAAATTGCGGTCGGAGATTTCTGCGGGTAAAAGCCTCTGAACCACAAGTACAATATGAACCTACCTGCTGCCTCGGAACCTCCGAACACTTGCGCTGCTGGGTCTCTACACGTACGTCAACATAAAGGTCCACATATCCCAGGAGAGCATGTGTTTCGCAAGGGCCCCTGGGATCATGTGGGCCGGTGCAACCAATCTGAAAGGCGGATTCCCATTATGCTTATGGTGATTCTATGTAGATATGGAATCTCCATAAACGTAACTGAATTCATCCAAAAATAATTTTTCACAAAACTGAAATAAAAACATTACATGCTTAACATAATAAAAATACAAACTTTAAAAAAAAAGCAAATGTAATGAGAAATTAATTTTTTTCAAAAATAAATATAAAAATGTTTAAAGGTTCCAACAATAACCTAATCTAATTGTTAAGGTATTTTCTGTTTAATACTTTTTCTAAATATTTATTTTAATCCTTATGCTGTTAAAAGAAGGGGTTATGCCCGCTTTTACCAGGTGTAAGAGATTCACGGACATTCGCTAGACAAAAATCCCGCTCTCCGCCAGTGAATGTCCATTTCCCAGGGGTTCATATGATCTGTCAAGCTTAAACTTGACATCATCTGTGGAAAACTGGAATGTGCGGGGCACGTCCACAGTCAGAGGCCCCAGAAAATCCAGGCCAATATGATGCATAAGCGTCCTCTTTATTCTGAGAACTTTCTGCTCAGATGAAACTGATTAGTTAGTTGTACATTTTGCTTTATTTTTTCCTTTTCTATACTAGTGGAGGGAGTGAATGTTAATGTGTTGAATGGGGTGAAAAATCAAGCTGGCTGCTTTGTCCTGTATGGTGTCGACCTTCTTGAGTGTTCTTAGAGCTGCACTTATCCAGGCATGTGGAGAGTATGCTGTCGCACTCCTGACTTGTGCCTTGTAGATGTTGGAAAGGCTTTGGGAGTCAGGAGGTGAGTCACTATTCGCAGGATACCAAGCACCTGTCCTGCTCTTGCAGCTGCAGTATTTATGTGGCTGTTTCAGTTAACCTTTTGGTCAATGGTGATCCCTGTACGAAAGGCTGATATTTAGAGATATTTAGTAGGTGAGAATCATATATGTATAAATTCAAGTGTAGCCACTGATCAACTAATATTACCCATAATTACTCCTGTGTAAATAAATTGCTAAGACTTGTTCAGAATGCAGCTGCAACGTCATTCAGAAGCAGCTTTGACTAAGCTCTGATAATAAGCAGCCACAGGCTGTGAGTGACGTTTACATTTTTAAATGGCATATCCTAATGATAAGTAGGAATTAGAGTTCGCTTAAGAAACCTAATTGTAAAGATAACTGAAAGGAAATTATTATAAGGAACATAAAATGAGCGAGGTCATGGGAGTTAAGCTATCCATCTGATAGATTGAAGTAAGATAGTCTCGATACCGTCAAGACTAGGGAGACACCGCTGACATGGGGTGGGCCCTTGGTATAAGGCATTGTACTGCCTGTATCAGGGAGGCAGGAATCAAGAGATATGGTAAATTCCAATGGGGTGAAGAACTACAAACAAGTAAACAAGACAGCAGGTTAGGTTTGTTGAAAAGTACTGGAAAAAGGAGCTGCCAAGTTGCTGCACTTAGTCTGAGTGACGATGGTATTTCGACCGTTAGAACCAATTGAAGAAAGTGATTATTATAAAGACCATATATGGACACTGGCTAAAACAACCATGGAGAACAAAGGAACAGACTTAAGACAACTCATCTGTGTCTGAGAGGCGCCAGAGATCAAGGGCTGCGAGATATTCATTAACCCTATCGCCTGATGTTAAGTATATTACGCTGCAAGCTTAATAATTCTTGATCAATTGCTCAGACATACTGGCTGCTGCATATCAGTGAATTGTCCAAGCACTCTGAGTGATCAATAAGATCTTACACCCCCATGATGTTGATGGTGAGGGAATCAGCGGTGGTATATTCAAGAAGGAGTTAGATATATTTCTTAAGGCTAAAGGGATCAAGGGATATGAGGAGAAGGCAGGGACAAGGTACTGAGTTTGGATGATGAGCCATGATGTCATTGAATGGCAGAGCAGGCTCGAGGGGCCGAATGGCCTACTCCTGATCCTATCTTCTATATTTCTATGTTTCTATGTAAAGACATTGAATGTCAATGGACTGTGGTAAGACTCTTTCTTTTTGAATATGGTCAATGCCCGGCATCTGTTGACGTGAATGTTACTTCCTAGGTGTCATTCCAAAACTAAATGTTGTCCCTGTCTTTCTGAATGCGGATATGGATTGCTTCATTATCTGAGGAGTTGCGAATGGAGCTAAGCACTGCGAAATCTTCAGCGAACGCCCCATTTCTGACCTTATGATGGAGGGATGGTCATTGATGAAGCAGCTGAAAATGTTTGGGCCTAGGACACTACCCAGAGGATCACTTGCAGCGATGTCCTGGGGCTGAGATGATTGACCTCCAACAGCCACAACCAACTTCCTTTGTGCTGGGAACGATTCCATACAGTGGAGAGTTTACCCCTGATTCCCATTGACCTCCATTTTACTAGACACCCTTGATGCCACACTCGGGCAAATGCTGTTTTGATGTCAAGGGCAGTCACTCTCACCTCACCTCTGGAATTCAGCTGCTTTGTCTATGTTTGGAACAATGATGTACAGAGGTCTGGAACCGGGTGGTCCTCCCAGAACCCGCACTGGACATTGGAGAGCAGGTTATTAGAGAATAAGTGACACTTGATAGCACTGTCAATGACATCTTCCATCACTTTGCTGATGATTGAGTGTAGACTCATGGGCGGTATTTGGCTGGGTTGAATTTGTCCTGTTTTTGTGGACAGGAAATACCTTGGTAGTTTGCCAAATTGTTGGATAGATTCCAGTGTTGCCGCTGTTCTAGAACAGCTTGGCTGGAGGTGTGGCTAGATCTGGCGCACAAGTCTTCAGCACAGCAGCCGGGATGTGGTCGGGACCCATAGCCTTTGTGTAGTGTCCGTGTGTTGATAAAGACACTGAAGACAGGAGTTGGTTCATAGGTATTTACTAAGCAAAGTCTGGGGGGGGGGGTGGTTTCTAAAGGATATACACAATACACAGGCTTATATAGCCCAAGTGGCAATTACCAGCATTACGCACACCTGGTGCTCTTAAAGGCACATACATCACAATTCCTCCCCTTTTAGCTAACCAGTACATCATATTTTAAGTAATTATTAATTACATGTTATATGCAAAATAATATAAATTGCTGTAATTAATTAATTATAAGTTAGTCTCTCAGGAGGCTTCCTGACTCGGTCCGGATAACGCCTCGGGGGTGTAGTAGTTTCTGGTGGTGTAGTAGGTTCTTCTGGCAAGGCTGATTCGGCTTGAATGCCAATGTTGGGTTCATCGGGTGCCAGTATCACCGGATCGGAGGTAGATATGGGTATCTCTACTTCATCGTTAGATGTATAGAGCGGTGGTGTTGGTTGTCCCTTTTCAGATGACTTTATGATTTGGTCAGCATGGCGCCTTATTATGCTTTCTCCGATGTCCACGGTATACAGCAGTGGTCTTGTCGTGTGCAGATAGTTCCAGGCTGCCATTTCTCGGTACGGTAGTCCCGGGCCAAAACCTGTTGGCCTATCTGGAAGGCCCTAGTTGGCCTTTCATTCATGCCTTGAAACTGCCGGTTCTCCACATCCCTTCGGATGTTGGGCTTGACCAAATCCAGCCGGCATCTTAGGTTTCTACTGAAGAACATCATGGCGGGAGTTTGGTTGGTAACCATATGTGTTGCATTCCTGTATGCGAATAAGAAGTTATCCACCTTGTGCTGAAGTTTTATGTCTTCATTACCCATGGCCTTTATGGCCTTCTTGAAGGTCTGGACAAACCTTTCAGCCAATCCATTGGTGGCGGGATGGTATGGGGCAGACGTGTAGTGCTTTACCCCATTGTTCTTTAAGAACTTTCTGAATTCTTCAGACACAAATTGCGGTCCATTATCAGAACATATTTGTTCCGGCAGCCCATTCCTGGCAAATATGGTCCTTAATACTGTGATGATATTTTCCGTGGTGGTGGAGGACATCTTTATTACCTCCAGCCACTTGGAGTGTGCATCAACTGCGATTAAGAACATTGAGTCCATAAATGGATCAGCAAAGTCCATGTGGACCCTTTGCCAGGGAGATGAGGGCCACTCCCATGGATGTAGAGGGGCTTGTGGTGGAGCGTTTTGGACCTTCTGGCATGCTAGGCAGCTCTTGGTCATTTCTTCGATGTCTCCATCGATACCTGGCCACCATACAAACGCCCTGGCTAGGTTCTTCATTTTCACTCCACCCAGATGCCCCTTGTGAAGCTCCTTTAGCACTTTATCCTGGAGTTTGGGTGGAATCACCACTCTGGATCCACACATCAAGGTTCCTCGGCACACTGACAGCTGTTCTCTTCTTTGCGAGAATGCTCGCAACAGTGGTTCGCCATGTGCTGGCCATCCCTTCACTGTTAAATCGTAGACCCGTGAGAGAGTCGGGTCATTTCTTGTCTCCCTTTCAATGGCAGAATTTGTCACTGGTAGACATTCCACTATGGTAGAGTGGAATATCTCTACTGGGTCTACTGTAGGTGCCTCTTCCATCGTTGGCAACGGTAGGCACGATAAACCGTCAGCATTCCCATGCTGTTTTGACCCTTTGTATTCTATGTTGTATTGGTGTGCCCCTAGAAAAAGGGACCACCGCAGTAGCCTTTGTGCTGTCGTAATAGGAACACCCTTTTTAGGGTTGAATATGGAGAAGAGGGGTTGATGGTCAGTCAACAAGGTAAATTTTTGTCCGTGTAGGTAATGGTTGAATTTCTTTACTCCCCATACCAGGCTGAGTGCTTCCCTGTCGATTTGGGCATAGTTACGCTCAGCTAAGTTCAATGAGCGTAATGCAAAAGCTATCGGCCATTCCGAACCATCAGGAAATTTATGAGATAATACTGCTCCTATGCCGTAAGGGGATGCATCACACGCCAGTCTGGTTGGCAGTGATGGGTTGTAATGAGCCAAAACTTCTTTGGATGTGATTAAGTCTTTGCATTTACGAAAGGCATTTTTCCAGTCTTCGTTCCATTTCCAAATTACTCCTGTTTGTAGCAGTTCATTAAGAGGGTGTAGAAGAGTTCATAAGTTCGGTATAAATTTATGATAGTAATTTATTAATCCCAGGAACGACCTTAATTGTGAAACATTTTCAGGTGCTGGGGCTTTTATGAACGCCTCAATTTTTTCAGCTGACTTATGCAACCCTTCCTTATTTATTATGTGGCCACAATATGATACTTGATTTCGGAAAAATTCGCACTTGGGGCGATTTGCTCGTAGGCCCCGTTCTCTCAGCCTAGTGAGCACCTGCTCTAAATTGGCAAGGTGCTCCTTGTCGTTTTCTCCTGTTACAAGGATGTCGTCTAGGTAGCATTGAGTCCCCGGAATCCCTTGGAGGACTTGCTCCATAGTTCTTTGCCAGATAGCTGGAGCTGATGTTACTCCGAAAACCAGTCGATTGTACTGGTACAGACCTTTGTGTGTATTTATCGTGAGATATTTTTTAGAGGCCTCTGCAACCTCCATCTGTAGATATGCGTGTGCCAAGTCAATTTTGGTGAAACGTTTCCCTCCGGATAGTGAGGCGAAAATATCTTCTATCCTCGGAAGAGGATACTGTACCGTGTGAAGGACCGGGTTTACAGTCACATTGAAATCTCCACAGATGCGAATTTTTCTCTGTTCTTCAGATCCATCACCCTTCAATGCTTTCTTCATGACTGGGACGATGGGTGTTGCCCACTCGCTCCAATCTATTTTAGATAATACGCCTGCCTTTTCCAAATTCTCCAGCTCTGCCTCGACTGCTGGAGGAATTGCGTATGGCACCGGTCTTGCCTTAAAAACTTGGGAATTGCTGCATCTTCTACTTTTATTGAGGCGGTGATGCCTTTCAAGGTTCCTAGCTTCTCTTGAAATACTTCCTTGGCGTTGGCCAAGATGTCATTCAATCGTTCAGGTATGATGTCATCATCATTTTTTTCCTTACTGGTCACCGTCAGTGCCTGAATCGAGTGCCAGTCTAAACGTATTTTTCTGATCCATTCACGTCCCAACAGCGGTGGACCACCATTTTGTAGAACGTATCAATAAAACTTCTGTATTTCCTTGCCGTTGTATACAACAGGCACCCTTATTTTTCCTTTGGGATATACTTTCTGCCCCGGATATGTTTTCAAGATAATGGATGTATCTTTTAAAAGTATATGCGGAAATATCCGCTCATAATCCCGTCGATTTATGACGGTCAGAGCTGATCCTGTATCTAGCTCCATTTTAACTGGGGACCCTCTATTGTGAGGGTAACCCAAATGGTCTGGTAATCTTCTTTGGCAATTATATTATGTAATTTGAGAGAGCTTTGTCTCTTGTTCCCGGAGTCGCTATTGCTCTTCTGGTCTTCAGAGCCACTGTCCATCATCATTTGTACCTTTATGTGCTTTTCCTTATTGATTCTTTTCCCGTTAGTGGATTTTTTTATTTTCAGATCGGCACACACGTGGAATGTGTCCCCTCTTTCCGCATCGCCTGCATGCTTTTTCCTTGAACCAGCAGTCCCTCTGGTCATGGGTGGATCTGCCGCAACGTTAACATCTCTCGAAACCCCGTGTCATTTCATGGGTGCCGAAGTCCTGTGGCATTTGCTGTATCTTTGCAGCTCCTATTGCACTGAAAGCCTTGTCCAGTGCTAAATCTTTTTCAGAAGATACCTTTTTTATTGTTTCTACACTTAGGGAATCGCAGATGAATTTGTCTCGCAGAGAATCTGCCAGTCCTGCCTCGAATTGGCAGTGTAGGGTATCAACAATCTCCTCAAAATTCTTGTCCATCGGTTCGGCTGGAGTGAATAAGTTTCGTAACAGCTTGTATGTCTTTGCGCCCATTAGATCCAGAAGCACTGAAGCTTTTTTTCGTCTTCTATTCCATTTGCGGTGCAATGTACCTCCACTCTTTCCACATATGTGGTCCAATCCTCTATCTTGTTATCAAAAACATCAATATTGCCAAAATAAGGCCCTGTTTCGCTCTCAAAAGCATCAATATTGCCAGGCTTAGGCATTTCAGAAAAGATATGGTGCTTCCCGCCCTTTTTTTTTCTCTTTTCTGTAGCAAAATATGGCTCTTCCCACACTTTCCCGCTGCTGCTGCCGATAACAACGCTGTTTACTGTGGATCCCGTTCTCTTTATGTTTTTTTTTTAATTTACTGTTGGAGACTTGTTCCCGCCGGAGGTCTGAACGCTGACCTGCTTGCCGCGCCGGCCATCTCCCGAGTGCTGCCTCCCAGTCCGTTATTGCTTGCCTCCGATTTCGCTGCATGTCTCAGCTGTGGAGCCCGCCGCTGGAGCCCCAGCCTGACGACCAGGAAGGATTAGCGCAGTACCTGCCACCAGCTTGGCCAACTGGTGAAACCACAGCTTCTCTCACTTCCTTGAGTCTCTGGACACAGGGGGAATCGATGTCCTTGAGGTGCTGCCGAATTGCCGGTAAGTCCGTTTCCACTTCGTCCCCACTGTAGTGTTCGTGTGTTGATCAAGACGCTGAAGACAGGAATTGCTTCATAGGTATTTACTAAGCAAAATCTGGGGGGGTTTCTAAACGATATACACAATACAGAGGCTTATATAGTCCAAGTGGCAATTACCGGCATTACGCACACCTGGGGCTCTTAAACGCACATACACCACGCTTTGCTGTATCCAGTGCGCTCAACATTTTCATGATATCACGTGGAGTGAATCGAATGGGCTGAAGAGTGGTTTCTGTGATGGTGGGGAACTCAGAAGGAGGCCGAGATGGATCATGCACTCGGCACATCTGGCTGAAGATTGGAGCAAACGCTTCAGCCTTGTCGTTTGCACTTGTCTCTTGGGCTCCTCCATCATTGGAACAAAGAGTGACCAACACTGGGAGCGGAATCCCGGGTATGTCAGTGGAGGGGGAAACTCTGGACACATTGCAGAAATGATTGATGCTGACACTTGGAGCGGTCTCCCAGGTACATCAGCGGAGGGGGATCTCTGGAAAAATTGAATAAATGATTGATGCTGGCACTTGGAGCGGACTCCCATTTAGATACATGGAGGTGAAACTCTGGAAACATTGAAGAAATGAGTGATGCTGAAACTGGGAACGGACTTCCAAGTAGATCATTGGAGGGGAAAACACTAGAAACATTGAAGAAATGATTCCTGCTGACATTTGGAACGGGCTCCCATGTAGATCAAGGCAAGGGAATACACAATGAATGGTAGGACCGTAGGAAGGAAAGAGGATCAGATGGACCTTGGTGTACATGTACATGGATCCCTGAAGGCAGCAGGACAGGTAGATAAGGTGGTTAAAAAGGCATATGTGAGAATTGCCTTCATTAGTCGAGGCATAAGAGCAGGGAGTTTATGATGGAGCTGTACACAACGCTAGTTAGGGCACAGCTGGAATACTGTGTGCAGTTCTGGTCGCCACAAAATAGGAAGGATTTTGTTGCATTGGTGAGGGTGCAGACGAGGTTTACAAGGATGTTACCTGGGCTGGAGCACTTCAGCTATGAAGAGAGATTGGACAGGCTGGGGATGTTTCCCTAAGAGCAGAGAAGGCTGAGGGGGGACCTGATTAAGGTATACACAAATATGAGCGTCATATATAGGGTAGATAGAAAGGAACTTTTTCCCCTTAGTAGAGGGATCAATAACCAGGGGGTCATTTTTTCATGTTAAGGGCCAAGAGGTTTAGAGCGGATTTGAGGAAAAACTCTTTCACCCAGAGAGTGATTGGAATTTGGAACTCACTGCCTGAAAGGGTGGTAGTGGCAGTAACCCTCATAACATTCAAGAAGCATTAAGATGAGCACGTGAAACACCATAGCATACAAGGCTACGGACCAAGTGCTGGAAAATGGGATTCGACGAGACAGTGCTTGATGGCCAGTGCAGACACGATGGGCGGAAGTGCCTCTTTCTGTTCTGTAATACTCTATGCCTCTATGGCTCTATGAGATCATTGGAGGTGTAAGCTCTAGAAACATTGAAGAAATGACTGATGTTGACACTTGGAGCAGACTCCCAGTTAAGATGAGTGGTGGGTATAGCTCTGGAAATATTGAAGAAATGGTTGATGCTGCGAGTGAGGTCAGGTTGGAATGGAGCCACAAGATCTCGATCGCCTGTGAGGTACAGAACTGCGCCTGAATTTTCCTCCCCTACTGCCGCCACTCCAGCCATGACAGGAATTGCGACTGGGCGGTGTGGGGTAAGGGTGCGCCATATTGGGGGGAGGTGGTGCCGGCCTGGGCCGTGTAAATGGGAGGGATTGCATAACTCGGCCTTTTAATTGTTACCAGGTTATAAATTGTTTAACCCGGCAATCCGAAGACTGTTGAACAGGGTGCAGAGAGAACAGGCGCACTGCAAGGGCGTCAAAAAACAACTCGGTCCCTTCCTGCCCGCTCAGAAGAACCAGCCTCCAGAATGATCAATACTGACCGGCTTATTAACAGCAAATAAACTGTGGGATAATGGTCCCCAATGGAACTCCTTAAAGTGGCAAAAACCCACAGCTTTAAATGATCCATTTTCCGTCCCTCTCAGACCCACTGTTTCTGCTCAGCCTGTGAAAAAAGTGAATTGGAAAAACTCACACATTGTTATTAAGATCCCATCGACAAACACACCAGCAACTACATTGATATGTGGAGCAATACAGACAGATCCTGGATTCATTTCACACTCACTCACACTGCCTTTGACAAAATTGTGTAGCATGAGACACTTACACCACCTTAACATGCCCCACATTGCTGCCCTCGCTCACTGGATCGACCTAGCCCTTCTCTGGATGCTATATTCACCATTATTTCCAGACTTCTATTTGCTGCCTCCTATAAATATATGTTGTTACCGTCATCCAACTCGCCTGTGTAAAACTAACTAGACCCTCAGCACCCGCATTTCGGGCACTTCACACAGCGCCTCTTCCCATTCTTAAGATTCCCGTTGATAGATATTCTCGATCACCTCTCTTTCAGGTCTTTTCCCTGGCAGCGTTTCCCGTCTCTGCTCCGCCCAGGTGGTGCTTGATTCCGACTGTATGGACAGAGTGAAAGGGATCAGATATGGATTTTTTGTTACATCTTTGCTTTTGTCTCCTCCAGACGCGACGATTCCAATACTCACCTGGCCGTCCTCCCATCTTGCACCCTCTATAAATACAGCTCTATCAAAACTCTGCTGCCCGTGTCCAAACTCGCACCAGGTTTGGTTCACCATCACTCCCTGTGCTCGCTGGCCTACATTGGCTCACGTTCCAGCAACAACTCAATTTAAATTTATCGTGTTAAATCCATCCATGGATCGTATATCCCTATCTCTGTAAGCTCCTCCAGCCAAAAAATCTTCACAGAACTCTGCATTCCTCAGATTCTGCCACCTTCCAAATCCCGATGTCCTTCACTGCAACTTTGGCGTCTGTGTCTTCAGCCATCTGGGCCCCAAGCTCTGGCAGTCCGTCCATAAACCTCACCACTGCTTCACCTTTCTCGCCGCATTTAAGCCGCGCCTTAAAACCTACCTCTTTGACCAAGATTTTGGTCACTTGTTCTAACATCTCCATATGAGCCTCGGAATCTACTTGTGTCTGTGATCGCCCCTGTGAGGCGCCTTGTGAAGTTTCACTGCGTTAAATTCGTATATCAATGCAAACTGTTGTTGCTTTTGTGAAGCAGAGTGACAGAGCAATGGGGTGGTAGTGAGAGAGATACAAGGAGTGAGAGAGAAACAGACAGAGAGACAGAAATAGACTGAAATATATAGAAAAAGTTAGAGCAAGAGTGTCACTGTGTGCGTGAGGCAGACTTCGAATTCTTTTTATTTGATCCATTCACGCTGTGATACTTTAGCTTACAGGCTCCTGTGGAGAGGGGCGCGGATGGCCCTGCGAAGGCCTGTTGCTGTGTCGGACGCAAGAGGTTCCATATCAAATGAAGTTCCTTCGTAAAATGCTCATACACTGAATTCTTGGACAGAAATCAATTTGGCCCATATAGTCATAGAGTAATAACGGCACAGAAGGAGGCCATTCGCCCATCGAGTCCGTGATGACTCTCTGTAGAGTAATCCAGTCAGTCCCATTTCCCCTCGCCCTATCCCCGTAGCAGGCACGTTTGTTTCGCTCAAGTGCCTATCCAGTCTCCCCTTCAAAATATTGAGTGTCTCCACTTCAACCACTTCGGTCGGTAGCAGATTCCAGGTACTCACCACTCACTGTGTGAAAAAGGTCTCCACAAATTCCCCCTGTATCTCGTGCCCAAACCCTTAAATTAAACCTACAAACATAGAAGATAGGAGCAGGAGAAGGCCATTCAGCCCCTCGAGCCTGTTCCGCCATTTAATGAGATCATGGCTGATCATCCATTTCAGTTTCCTGTTCCAGCTCTCTCCCCGTATCACTTGATCCCTTTAGCGTTAAGAAATATATCTAACTCCTTTTTGAATATATGTAATGAATTGTCCTCAACTGCCTTCTGTGGTAGAGAATTCCAAAGGTTCACCACTCTCTAGGTGAAGAAATTCCTCCTCATGTCAGTCTTAAATGGCTTACCCCTTATCCTTAGAATGTGACCCCTGGTTCTGGACTCCCCCGCCATCGGATACATCCTTCCTGCATCTAGTCTGTCTAGTCCTGTTAGAATTTTATAAGTTTCAATGAGATCCCTTCTCATTCTTCTAAACTCTAGTGAATACCAGCCCAATTGACGAAATCTCTCTTCATGCATCATCCCAGGTATCAATCAGAGGAATCTTCGCTGCACTCCCTCCATGGCAAGAACATCCTTCCTCAGATAAGGCGACCAAAACTGCACACAATACTCAAGGTGTGCTCAACAAGGCCCTGTACAACTGCAGCAAGACATAATTGCTCCTGTACTTGAGTCCCCTCGCTATGAAGACCATTTGCATTCTTAAGCGCCTCCTGCACCTGCATGCTTACCTTCAGCGACTGGTGCACAAGGGCAGCAAGGTAACGTTGCACTTCCCCTTTTCCCAATCTACTGCCGGTCAGATAATAATCTGCCTTCCTGTTTTTGCCACCAAAGCGGATAACCTTGCATTATAACGCATCTGCCATGCATCTGCCCAATCACCCAACCTGTCCAAATCATACGGGAGTTTCTCTGCATCCTCCTCACAGCACACACACCCACCCAGCTTTGTGTCGTCTGCAAACTTGGAGGTATTACATCTTGTTCCCTCGTCTAGATCATTAATATACATTGTGAATAACTGGGGTCCTAGCACCGATCCCTATGCTATCCCACTAGTCGCTGCCTGCCACTCGGAAAAAGACCCATTTATTCCAACTCTTTGCTTCCTGTCTGCCAACCAGTTCTCTATCCACGTCAGTAACTTACACCCAATCCCATGTGCTTTAACTTTGCACGCTAATCTCTTATGCGGGATCTTATCGAAAGCCTTCTAAAAGTCCAAATACACCACATCCACTGGTTCTCCCTTATCTATTCTACCAGTTGCATCCTCAAATAATTCCAGTAGATTAGTCAAGCATGATTTACCCTTTGTTAGTCGATGTTGACTTCGTCCGATCCAGTCACTGTGTTCGAAGTGCTCTGCTATTCCATATTTTATAATGGACTCCAGCATTTTTCCCACTGCCGAGGTCAGGCTTACCAGTCTATAATTTGACATTTTCCCTCTACCTCCTCTTTTAAGTAGCGGGGTTACATTAGCTACCCTCCAATCCATGGGAACTGTTCCAGATTCCATAGAATTTTGGAAGATGACCAGCACTGCATCTACTATTTCTGGGGCAAATTCCTTAAGTACACTAGGATATAGATTATCAGGCCCTGGGGTTTTATCAGCTTTCAATCCCATTAATTTCCCTAACAACATTACCCTACATATACTGATTTCATTCTGTTCCTCCCTCTTATTAGATCGTATGTTCCCCAACATTTCTGGGAAGTAATTTGTGTCCTCCTTTTTGAAGACAGAGCCAAAGCATGTATTTATTTGTCTGCCATTTCTTTGTTCCCTATTATACATTCCCCTGATACTGACTGCAAGGGACCTGTGCTTGACTGCACCAATCCTTTTCTATTCACATATCTATAGAAGCGTTTACAGTCAGTTTTTATATTCCTTGCAAGCTTACTCTCATAATCTAGTTTCCCCCGCTTAATAAATCCCTTCATCCTCTTTTGCTGAATCCTAAACTGCTCACAATCCTCAGGTTTGTTGCTTTTTCTGGCCAATTTATATGTCCTCTCCTTGGATCTTGTGCTATCCCTAATTTCCCTTGTTATCCACGGATGAGTCACCTTTTTTGGTTTACTTCTATGCCAAACAGGGACGAACAAATTCTGTAGTTCATCCATGCGATCTCTAAATGCTTGCCATTGTCTATCCAACGTTAACCATTTAAGTACCGTTCCTCAATCCACACTACCCGACTCTCGCCTCGTACCATCGTGGTTTCCTTTATTTAAATTCAGAATCCTAGTCTTTGAGTCAAAAAGTTCACTCGCCATCTTAATGAAGAACCCTATCAAATTATGATCGTTCCTCTCCAAGGGGCATCGCACAACAAGGCAGCTAATTAATCCTTTCTCATTACATAATACCGAGTCTAAGATGGCCTGATCTCTAGTTCGTTCCTCGGCATATTGGTCCAGGAAACCATCCCGTATACACACTATGAATTCCTCCTCCACAGTATTGTTACTAATTTGGTTAGCCCAATCTATATGTAGATTAAAGTCACCCATGATAACTGCTGTGCCCTTATTGCACGCTTCTCTAATTTCCCGTTTAATGCCATCTCCAACCTCAGCATTACTGGTTGGGGGTCTGTATACAACTCCCACTAACGTTTTCTGCCCCTTGGTATTTCTCAGCTCTAACCATACAGGTTCCATATCATCAGAGCTAATATCTTTCCTTACCATTGTTTAAATTTCCTCTTTAACCAGCAATGCTACACCACCCCCCTTTCCTTTTTGTCGCTCTTTCCTGAATATTGAATACCCCTGGATGTTGTATACCCAGCCTTGATCACCCTGGAGCCATGTCTGTGTAATCCCAATTATATCATATCTGTTTACATCTATTTGTGCAGGTAATTCATTCACCTTAGTACGAATGCTCCTCGCATTAAGATACAAAGCATTCAGGCTTGTTTTTTTAGCACGTTTAGAACTTTTAGAATTATTATTTACTGTGGCCATGTTTGATTTGGACCTTTGATTTCTCTGACTGCCACTTTTGCTTTTCTCCTTCCTGAATTTTGCTTCTATCCTTGCTTCACTTTCCTCTGTCATAGTCATAGAGTTATACAGCATGGATAGAGGCCCTTCGGCCCATCGTGTCCGCGCCGTCCATCACGTCCTGTCTAATCTAATCCCATATTCCAGCATTTGGTCCGTAGCCTTGTTTGCTATGGCGTTTCAAGTACTCATCCAAATGCTTCTTGAATGTTGTGAGGGTTCCAGCCTCCACAATCCTTTCAGGCAGTGAGTTCCAGACTCCAACCATCCTCTGGCTGAAAAAGTTCTTTCTCAAATCCCCTCTAAACCTCCCGCCCTTTACCTTGAATGTATGCCCCCTAGTTATTGACCCTTCTACTAATGGAAAAAGCTCCTTAGTATCCATCCTATCTATGCCCCTCATAATTTTGTACACCTCAATCATGTCCCCCCTCAGCCTCCTCTGCTCCAAGGAAAACAAACCCAATCTGCCCAGTCTCTCTTCATAGCTGAAGCGCTCCAGCCCTGGTAGCATCCTGGTGAATCTCCTCTGCACCCTCTCCAAAGCTATCATATCCTTCCTGTGGTGTGGCGACCAGAACTGCACACAGTATTCCAGCTGTGGCCTAACCAGTGTTTTATACAGCTCCATCATAACCTCCTTGCTCTTATATTCTATGCCTCGGCTAATGAAGGCAAGTATCCCATATGCCTTTTTTACCACCTTATCCACCTGTTCTGCCGCCTTCAGGGATCTGTGTACTTGCACACCCAGATCCCTCTGACCCTCCATCTTGCCTAGGGTCTTACCATTCATTGTGTATTCCCTTGCCTTGTTAGTCCCCCCAAAGTGCATTACCTCGCACTTTTCCAGGTTAAATTCCATTTGCCACTGTTCCGCCCATCTGACCAATGCATCTATATCATCCTGCAGACTGAGACTACCCTCCTCGCTATTTACCACCTTCCAATTTTTGTATCATCCGCGAACTTACTGATCATACCTTTTACATTCATATACAAGTTATTAATGTAGACCACAAACAGCAAGGGACCCAGCACCGATCACTGTGGTACCCCACTGGCCACAGGCTTCCAGTCACAAAAACAACCTTCGACCATCACCCTCTGCCTTCTGCCACTAAGCCAGTTTTGTATCCTGGATTCCATGGGCTCTTACCTTCTTGACCAGTCTCCTGTGCGGGACTTTATCGAAGGCCTTACTGAAATCCATGTATACCACATCCACTGCGTTACCCTCATCCACACACCTAGTCACCCCCGCAAAAAGTTCAATCAAATTAGTCAGGCATGATCTTCCCTTGACAAAGCCATGTTGACTATCCCTGATTAATCCTTGCCTCTCCAAGTGGAGACTAATTTTGTCCCTCAGAATTTTTTCCAATAATTTTCCCACCATTGATGTTAGGCTCACTGGCCTGTAGTTCCCCGGTTTTTCCCTACTCCCCTTCTTGAATAATGGAACTACATTAGCGGTTCTCCAGCCCTCTGGCACATCCCCTGTGGCCAGAGAGGTTCTGAATATGTGTGTTAGAGCCCCCGCAATCTCTTCCTTTGCCTCACACAGCAGCCTGGGATACATTTCGTCCGGGCCTGGGGATTTACCCATTTTTAGGCCTGCTAAAACCGCCAATACCTCCTCCCTCTCGATGTTAATATGTTCGAGCATATCACAGTCCCCCCGCCCTATTTCTATGTCTACATCGTCCATCTCCATCGTGAAAACAGCTGCAAAAAATTCATTTAGAACCCCTCCTACATCTTCCGGCTCCACACACAGGTTTCCACTTTTGTCCCTAATTGGCCCTATTTTTTCCCTAGTTATCCTCTTACCCTTAATATACTTATAAAACATCTTAGGATTTTCCTTTATTTTGCTCGCCAGTGTTATTTCATGGCCCCTCCTTGATCTCCTAATTTCTTTTTTAAGTATCCCCCTGCACTTTTTGTACTCCTCTTGGGCTTCCTCCGTCTTTAGCCTTTTGTATCTACCAAAAGCCCTCCTTTTTTTCCTAATCCATTCTCGTATATCCTCTGACATCCAATGTTCCCTGTGGTTTTTGGAACCACCCTTGACCTTTACGGGAACATGTTGCCAATTGTATGATCTCAATCTCCCTTCTGAAAGCCTCCCATTGCTCCGATGCGGATTTTCCTACAAGTAGCTGATCCCAGTCCATTTTGGCCAGAGCCTGCCTTATCCTATTGAAATCGGCCTTCCCCCAATTTCGAACCTTTATTTCCGGCCCATCCCTGTCCTTTTCCATGACCACCTTAAATCTCACCATATTATGGTCACTGTCACCAAAGTGCTCACTTACTAGCACTTCTTCCAATTGCCCGGCCACATTCCCTAGAATTAGGCCCAGTACCGCCCCATCTCTTGTTGGACCTTCTACATGCTGGCTCAAAAAGCTCTCCTGGATGCACTTTAAGAATTCTACACCCTCTGTGCCTTTCACACTCTGACTATCCCAGTTAATATTGGGGAAGTTGAAATCCCCCATTACTATTACCCTATTATTTGCACATTTCTCTGAGATTTGCCTACATATCTGTTCCTCTATCTCCCCCTGACTGTTTGGAGGCCTGGGCTTAACTATGTTGCAGATCGAGTTTCTTAAAGGTGTGATCCTTCTTAAAGGCATGACGCCTGCTTTATAGTCAACGGACCGGAAAGCGGATTGTGTCCTTTCTGTGATCGGTACGCCACACAGCTCCCCCCAGATTCCACTAGTAGGGAGTGTACGAACCAGCATGCTGGCTTGATGGCACGGCCGGAACGGGTCTTGGCGGTTGGTGTCGGGAGCAGGGCGGTCGGACGCATCGGGCTCTTAGGCGGTCTGCCCCGTGGTGGGGCTTGGCCCACTTGAACGGGTTCATCAGGCTCTAGGTGCGCCAGCTTGAGCCGGTCGACCGACACCTTGTCAGTTCTGCCGCCCACTTCGAGGATGAAGAACTTGTCCCCCACCTGGAGTAGCTTGAAGGGTCCGTCGTATGGGGGCCGTAGAGGTCATTAGTGGGCGTCATGGTGCACGAAAACAAATTTGGCCATGTGCAGGCTAGGTGGTATGCAGGTTGCTGGTTCGCCATGCTGTGTGGTGGGTACCGGAGTGAACTGTTGTGCTCGGTTGGCGAAAGCTCGGCGTTGCTGGTCAGCTGACCAGGCGGTCATGGTGTTGGGCAGGAACTCTCGGGGTATGCGTAGCGGCCGGCCGTACACGAGTTCCGCCGCCGAGGCTGGCAGGTCTTCCTTAACCGTGGAGCATAGGCCGAGCAGCACTCACGGGAGGCGGTCGATCAAAGCCTCGTCCTCGAGGCTGACGTGGAGGGACGCCTTCATGGACCTGTGGAATTGCTCACACAGTCCGTTGGCTTGGGGGTGGGAAGCCAGGGTGCGGTGAATGGCCATCCCAAGGTTTCGGGCGATAGTGGCCCACAGATCAGAGGTGAACTGCGGGCCTCTATCCGACATCATTTCGGATGGGACACCGAACCGAGCGACCCAGGTACCGATGAACGCCCTCGCAATGTCGGCGCTGGTGGTGGGCGTCAGTGGAATGGCCTCGGGCCAGCGGGTGGTTCGGACCACGAATGTCAGCAGTTGCGTGTGACCTTGTGATGGCGGCAGGGGGCCGACGAGGTCGATGTGGACGTGGTCAAATCTTCTTTCTGGCACGTTGAACTCCTCGAGTGGGGCTTTGACGTGCTGGTGGATTTTGGCATGCTGGCAAGCTATGCAGGATCTGGATCAGACGCGCACATCTTTGCGCAGGCCGTGCCAGACTCATCGGTTGGCCACCAGTCTAATGGGCGCGCGGGTGCCAGGGTGTGAGAGGCCGTGGACGATGTCGAACACCCGTTTTCGCCAGGATGCCAGGACTACGGGGCGGGGTTGCACCAAGGAGGTGTCGCATTTGACTGTGACGGCGGACGGGCCGCAGGCGATGTTGGTCAGTCGCAGCCCTGGGATGGTTGTGGGCACAGAGAGCAGATCGGGGTAGGTGCGTTGCTCCGCTGCCAGTTGAGCACAGTCCACTGCCAGGTGGGTGCCGTGGACGGCAGGGTGGGATAGGCAGTCGGCCACCAATTTGCCTCGGCCATAGATGTGCCGGATGTCCGTGGTGTATTCGGACACCGCGGTGAGCTGGCGTTGTTGCCTGGCTGACCACGGGTCCACAAAGTTCGCCATCGCGAATGTCAGGGGTTTGTGGTCAACAAACGCGGTGAAGGGGCGGCCCTCCAGAAGAAATCTAAAATGGCGGACTGCCAGGTACAGTGCGAGGAGCTCACGGTCAAAGGCGCTGTATTTGGCCTCCGGGGGGCGCAGTTGGCGGCTGATAAAGGCCAGCGGTTGCCAGGCCCCGTCGAACCGCTGTTCGTACACGGCACCGACCAAGTGGTCGGAGGCGTCCGTAGTGAGCGCCACCCTGGCGTTGGGCTGTGGGTGAGCGAGCATGGTGGCGTCGTCGAGTGCCTTTTTGGTCGAGTCAAAAGCGGTCAACATGTCCGCCGACCACTCGATCGCCATTCTGTCTTTCTTACCCCGGAGGGCTTCTTATAGGGGCCACATGAGGGAGGCCGCTCCTGGAATGAAGCGGTTGTATAAGTTGATCATCCCCAAGAACTCCTGGAGGCCTTTGATGGTGGTAGGCTGGGGAACTGCTGGGCGGCTTGCACCTTGGCGGGCAGGGGCATGGCTCCGTCCTGCATGATGTGGTGGCCGAGGAATTCGGTACTGCTGAGGCCGAATTGGCACTTGGCTGTGCTGAAGATGAGCCCGTGCTCACTGAGCCACTGGAACAGGGTCCGGAGGTGCTCGATGTGTTACTGCTTGGAGGAATTAGCTACCAGGTTATCATCCAGGTAGATAAAGAGGAACTTCAGGTCCTGGAGGACCGAGTCCATGAACAGCTGGAAGGCCTGGGCCACGTTTTTGAGGCCGAAGTGCATTCGGAGGAACTCGAATAGTCCAAAAGGGGTGATTATGGCTGTCTTGGGAACGTCCGTGGGGTGGACTGGCAACTGATGGTAACCGCGCACCTGGTCGACTTTGGAGAAGACTGAGCTGCCGGCCAGTCTAGACGAGAAGTCGTGAATGTGCGGTATGGGGTACTGATTCGGCATGGTGGCATCGTTTAGGCGCCGGTAGTCCCCGCAGAGGCGCCATCCCCCGTCGAGTTTGTTGACGATGTGGAGTGGTGAGGCCCAGGGGCAGTTGGAGTGGCGGATAATGCTGAGCTGTTCCATTGTGGCGAACCCGGCCCGCGCGATCTCCAGCTTGGCCGGGTCCAGCCTGCGGGCATGGGCATACACCGGTGGGCCTGTGGTGGGAATGAAGTGTTCCACACCTTGCACAGCAACCTTCGCGGAGAAGGTCGGGTTGGTGAGGGCTGGGAACTCAGCCAGGAGTGCTGAGCAGTCGTCCATTGAGCGGGCACGGCACTGCCACGCCATTTTGGCGGGTTGGGTGGGGCCATAGCACTCGGGATAGGTGACATGGTGTTCATGTCCACGAGGCGGTGCCGAGGCACGTCGACCAACAGGCCATGGGCGCACAGGAAATCCGCACCGTGGAGCAGGGAGAGCAGCGTGGCGGTGTTAAACTCCCAGTGGTAGCGGCGGCCTGCGAGGTCGAGGGTGACGGTGCGGGTGCCGTACGTGTGGATGTCAGTGCCATTGGCAGCAGCCAGCGCAGGGCCGCGGCCACGTCGCAGGCTCTAGAGGGTGGACGCAGGGATGATGCTTCGTCGCGTGCCCGTGTCGCATAGGAATCGGCGTCCGGAGACGCTGTCCATAACGTACAGCAGCGCGCTTGCTTGCCCCACGGCCATCGTGTAGTCCGGTGTGGGGGCAGTTGGAAACGTGCAGGGATGGCTGCAGCGGTGTGCCCGTGCGCCGAACCGGGTATGGAAGAAGCAGTAGCCCTTGGTCGCAGGGCTTGGGGGACGTAGGGGCATGGGGGGCCTCGTGGCCGAGCTGTATGGCCACGCGATAGAGGGTGGAGTGCAGGCCGACGCTACGGAGGCCAGGTCGGGGGTGACGGCGTGTTTGGAGCTGGTGTACAGGAGCTTTTCGGCTTCGTCGGCCAGGGCCTCGAGGTCCGTGAGGCTGGACGCCATGATCGCCGGGCGGATGCTGGGAGGTAGTTGGCGGAAAATGAGTGTGTGGAAGAGGGAGCCGGGCGGTTTCTCGTCGGTCAGAGCAAGCATGTGTGAGAGCAAGTCTGACGGCGTGGAGTCACCGAGGCCCAGGAGGTCGAGGAGGTTACACTTGCGCAAGAATTGGGAGGCTATGAATTTTTTAATGAGCGCAGCCTTGAGATGTGCGTACATGCCTTCCTCCGGAGGGTTTTGTAGTTTTGTCCAGACTTTCGTGATTGTGGAGCTGCCCAAGGAGGCGAGGAGGTTGTCGTACATCTTTGCGTCGGCGGTGATGCCATGGAGTCGGAATTGCGATTCGGCTTGAAGGAACCAGGTGGTTGCCAGGTTCTCCCAGAACTCCGGCAGCTTCACAGAAACTGCGTTTGTGTCAGCCATGGTTACGCTTAGGATTCATCCTGAGCGTCGCGGTCACCAATGTAGGAGTCTACGTACTCCTAGCAAAAAATACTGAACTTGGAGAGGTTCAACAGAAAAGTTTTAATTGTTGAGGATGCATGCTGAACACAAAATGGAGTCAGAGACTACACAAAGTACGACTGCCTTACATCAGTGCACAGTTTCGACTGCTCCTCCCCCGCTCTGGGCTTAACTATGTTGCAGATGGAGTTTCTTAAAGGTGTGATCCTTCTTAAAGGCATGACGCCTGATTTATAGTCTACGGACCGGAAAGCGGATTGTTTCCTTTCTGTGATCGGTACGCCACAGTATATATATTATTCCTGATTGTATTTACTTCTTTTCACTCTCCCGGGCTTTCACTTCCTCTCGGGGGCCCGGATTTCTGGGGCCTCGGCTTCACTACTTCCTGGTGGATTGCCCTCATTAGACATGGCCGCACAGTCAGGAAGAGACTTCTTCAAAAATAGACACTCCCAGGCTGCACCCCTTTCAAAGTGGATGTGTGAGTGTGAATATGAGTTTCTGCAAATTGCAGAGTGTGTGTGAGTGTGTCTGTATGTGAGTGGATGTCTGTGCTTCTGCAAATTGCTGAGTCTGTGTGTCATGTTACTGTAAATTTAAATTCAGTGTGGGTGGGAGGCAAACTGTGAGTGAGAGAGTCACACAGTCAGTGAGAGAGAGATATGAAATCAAAAGGCAAGTTGCAGAATAGAAAGCCTGTTTCTGCATGCCGCAAAGTGAAAAGATATCATAATGAAAAGTGTCTTTGGTTTTAATCTTCCAACACGGCAATCATCTCTCTGCAGGCTGGCCAGGGTGACTGTGTGCGAGAGTGAGTGCAAAAGCTGGTGTTTGTGTGAGATGTGGTCTGCTGTCTTATTACCTGCTGTTGTTGTATTAAACCCTATTGATTTCATTCTGGCCTGGACTACATGTAATGCTGCTGTGTGTCACTTTATTGCACTTTATTTAATTTCACTTCACTTCAAGACAGTCAGTGAGATACTGAAAAATGTCTTTGTGGACTGGCTGACAGTAGAAGCTGCTCTGGGATCTTTGCATTATTTTTATTCCACTCCACTCAAATCAAGACGAGGCTGGCAGGCAGTGAGAGAGACGCATGAAATCAAGACAACATGCAGAATAGCAATAAACACAGAAAATGCTGGAAATACTCAGCAGGTCAGGCAGCATCTGTGGAGAGAGAAACAAAGTTAACGTTTCAGCTGGATGATCATTCATCAGAACCTTGCCAGAATCTGATGAAAGGTCATCGTGCTGAAACATTAACCCTGATTTTCTCCCAGCCGTCTGTTGGGTTTTCAGGCGGGCGGGGGCAAAAATCGCAGAAACTGGAGGTCGCGACTTCCCCCCGCCCAATTCGCCGCCCCGCCCGACTTTCACCCCCATATTTCAGCGTGACCCATATCAGTTCCGCCCGCCACAGGCGGGAATGGTCGGCGGGAGCCTAATGATCAATTATCGGCATGTTTAGTCCTATTTTCAAGGGTCCTTGCAATTTTCAGCCTTTCCCCACGTAAAACACGCCTGGTGGGGACACCGCTGATGAAACTTGGCGTGAAGAGAGTTGGCTTGCTTGCTTTAGCTGCAGGTCAATCAGGATTGAAGAGGTTTAATCAGACAGCTTTTGCGGGCTGCAGGACCTTGTTGCTGAAGGCTTGGGGCAACTTGTTGAAGGCTTAGGCACAGTTGTGGAAGGTTGGAGCGTCACACACTTCTCCAGTGAGAGCCGCTGGGAAGCCCCTCTCACCACCCTATCTCAGCGCCTCCTCAACGGAGGCATCTGCCAGAAGCATGGGAGGCCTTTTGTTCCTTCCCTACCTGGCATTAGAGGATCTCCAACATCAGAGGAGGCTGGAGCTACTCCAGCAACAGCAGCACCAGCAGGAGAGACAGGCTGCGGCTCAGCCACCTGGGGCAGCACAGGCCAGCAGGGGCCAGCGCATGGAAGGCTGTCGGCGCAGGAGATACCCCCCAAACAGGGTCTACAGACACAGGGCCAGCTACCTCAACATGATTGAGCAGCAGTGCCATTGGTTGCTCTGACTTTCGCGAGAGGTTGTGACTGATATCAGCGCAATGCTGCAGCAAGACCTGGAGCCCAGAGCACCAGGTCCAAACTACTTACCAGTGGCCATCAAAGTCACCACCGCACTCAACTTTTATGCCTCAGGCTCCTTCCAGAGATCAGCAGCAGACATAAGCGGCATCTACCAGTTGGCCGCACACACTTGCAACACTCAGGTAATCGATGACTTCTTTGCCCTCGCGCTCAATCACATCCATTTTACTAGGGATCGCGCAAGTGTGAGGGCGCGAGCGCTTGGATTAGCTTAGCTGGCAGACTTTCCCAGGGTGCAGGGCATCATTGACTGCACACATGTGGCCCTTAGGGCACCCCACCGCAATCCAGGAGTTTTTGTCAACCGCAAGGGCTTTCACTCCCTTAATGTTCAGCTGGTGTGTGACAATAAGAAGGTGATTTTGCATGTTTGTGCCAGGTGCGCTGGCAGCTGTCATGACTCCTTCATACTGCGCCAGTCTACTGTGCCTCCGCTATTCAGTCCGCCAAGCGAACTTCAAGGATGGCTCTTGGCTAATGATGCCGTTGAGGAGACCAGCCAGCGAAGCTGAGGAGCGCTACAACTCCAGCCACATTACCACCAGATGCATTATCTAGCAAACCATCGGATTGCTGAAGATGCACTTCAGAGGCCTCCATAGATCAGGTGGAGCCCTACAGTACTCATTAGCCAGGGTCTCCAAAATCGTCGTGGTATGCTGTGTGCTTCACAACATGGCACAGCTTCGTGGCTTGCCGATACTGCAGGACCAAAAGGCTCCTCACAGAGCCACCTCGGATGAGGATGATGCTGAGGAGAAGGAGGAGTAGGAGGAGGAGGAGGAGGATGGAAACGAGCATCCTGCAGAGGCCCGCCAACCAGCGGCACCAGTGCGCGAGAACATTGCTGGGTGGAATGCATGGAACGCACTCATCCTTGCCAGATTTGCGTAGCCTGGTACATCAAACACTGCAGCCTCACTGCTTCTTAACTGACCATGGACAGTGGCCGATGCCTGCGCATTCCTACCTATTTGACCAGCTTGCTGACATCTGCAAGTTATCCAAAGGCCTATATGTGATATCACCATTCGCCAAATGGCAGACGCCATAACTGCAGCATTTGCCACCAGATTTTTTATGTACAGGAAAATGATGGCATTAAAACTATTTACAAGACTTTTCCCCCAAGTGACTACCCTTGTGATTAGTGGTGCTTTATTTTTCTCTTACGCATGCTCCTACACAGTGATACTCCTGTGGCTACAGCAGATGTGGAGGCCCCTTGCTCACTTTCCTGCTGCGCCTGTCTCGACACATTTGGTGGGCGTCCTCTGGGGTGGCGAGCCTGTGAGGGATCGCCAGCAGTCTGCTGCTCCTGCGGCTGTGCAGGGCTTGAGAGTCCTATCTCACTGGGGTGTGGACTCCAGCGGGCCTCTGACCAAGGGCTCTGAAGTGGCATGGAAGTGTGAGCACGTGGAGAGGAGCCCCCACTTCCTTGAGGTGTGCCAACAACATCCCTCTCATGGGTCAACTCCCCCTCAGCGCCTGCAAGTGGCTGCAGAGCACCTTGCTGCACATCAGGGGGGCCATGGGGACCCGTCTCAGCACTGGAAGTCCTGCTCAGAGATGCCCATCGCTCCTCAAGAGATGCCATTCAATTCAGAGCATTCACCATGTTTTCGACACCCTGGTGACTAAGCTCCTCCATGGCCGCAGCCCTCCTCTCCTCAGCTGCAGCCCTCCTCTCCTCGGCTGCAGCCCTCCTCCCTTCGGCTGCAGCCAGAATTGCCACGGTGGTAGCCATCCTTTCCGTTGTGATGCTTTGATGCGCCCATGACTCCAATAAGGCTCTGCTCATGCTCGCCATGGACTCCTCCATTCGCTCCACACTTGCAGTGACCCTGGAGACAAAACCTCCCAGGGACTCCTGCGTCTGTGCATGGAGATCCATCACCTCCTCTCTTGCGGATGGACCCAGAGGGATAGGGCCGACATGCAGCTGAGCTGAGCTGACAGAGACCTGCACACTCTGAGGAGGACTCTCCACTGCTGTCCCTGTCTCCACAATCTGCTGATGCTCACTTGTGAGCTGTGATACTCCAGGTGACAACTCTACTCTATGTCCCGATGGTCCCACCGAGGTGTGAGTGTCTGCACTGGTGCTGGGTGCACTGGTGATGCTGCGCCCTCAGAGGCTGGAGCTTCCTCTGAGGAGTCTGGCTGCAAAGCCTCTTCCTCATCGGCAGTGGCGACGGGTCTCCGGATGGTCCTGTGGGGGAGTAAAGGAAAGAGTTATAGATGTGATGCCAAGGCTACTTGCAAATTGGATTTGGCATATGCTCATAAGTCCAAATGATGTGGCTTCAGAATCATATCAGCAACTCATGCTATGTCAATGAGAAAGATGGGGAACTATTCGGTCACCAGCTTGCGGGCTTGCTCCTGTCTCTCCTGCCCCAGTATCCATAGGCACATCAGCCCCAGCAATCTCGATCGCAGCTTCCTCCCAGGGGCTCAGGTGGGCGACGGAGGTTGGTCCTCCTCCAGTCCTCACACGCTCTCATCTATTGTGACCTCTCTTTTCCTGCAATGAGAGAGAAAAGTGGAGTTTGAGTCAGAGTGCAGGTGTGAGTGTAGAGATTGCATAGCATAGATGCTTAGAAGGAGACAAAGATGGTGTGAGGCAGAAAGACCAAGGTGTGAAGGTGCCGGTCAGTTCCTTCAGTAACCCCTAGATGGCACCTTCACTGGTTTCTCTTGTGTTAAATCAAAAACAAACAAGTGCAACTAAAAATCTAGTAACTTTTTAAATAAATCAATTCAGAAATCAAATTAAAATTTGGTCATTTGGGCCGATTATGCACTCCAGTCCCCGCGGAGCCCACTGGTCACGAAATTGCTCGAGCGTGCCGGCGGAGACCGCGTGCTCCATCTCCAGGGCCACCCGGGCGCGAACATGGCCACGGAAGCGCGGGAGGCAATCTGGCCGGACGACCCCCTCAACCGCCCGCTGCCTGGACCAATTGATGGTTATCTTTGCCAGGCCCAGGAGCAGACCCACGAGGAGGTCCTCCGACCTGCCCGCTCCCCTCCGCACCGGGTGACCATAGATCAGGAGCGTGGGACTGAAGTGCAACCAAAACTTGAGGAGCAGCCCCCTTAAACAATGGAAGAGGGGCTGCAACCTCTCGCATTCAACATAAACATGAATTACGGACTCCTCCAGTCCACAAAACAAACAGGCGGTCTGGGAGTCCGTAAACCTATTTAAAAATCTATTGCATGGAACTGCTCTGTGCAACACCCTCCAGGCCAAGTCCCCGATAGAACAAGGGAGGACTCCCGCATAGAGAGCCCCCCATTGGGGACCTCCGTCTCCGTCCTGAGGTAAAACGGCACGCCACGGCGTGTCTGGACGGCAGGCGAAGATGGAAAAGTGGAAGGTGTGCAAGGGCAGCCCGTACAAGAAACCCCTCTGCGCAGAATGAAAAAGCACGGAGGGTATTTCCTCGAGACGGCTCAAGTTGTGAAGCACCGATCCCCGAGGGGACTTTCGGGGCAAGGCACCGATAAGGAATTCCACCCGAACGGGAGTAAGCTCGGACGGGATCTCCCCACGTGCCCGAGCCGCCTCGACACACCTTGTGGCGTCGGGGGGCAACAACGCTTTCACCGCCCCGAAGGCATTGACCGCGAGCCGGACGTCGTCCCACGACATGCGTCGCGCCAGCTCCTCTGGCGCCATCCAGCATGCTCCTCCGCCATCGAGTAGGTCCCCGACTCTAGTCCCCCTGCCAGGCACAGCCCTGCGCTCCGCCAGCCACCCGAACTCGCGGACGTGGAGGTGCGGATTCCTGAACAGCGGCTCCCGGAGGACAGCAGCCGCTCCTGACGGGGGGGAGCTCCGCCTGGAGGCGACGTAATTCCAAACCCATAGTAGTTCCTGGTAAAAGACAGGCAGCTCCCGCAGGCTCTCACGCCTGCCGCTCGCCTCCAAAAACAGGAGCTGCATGTCGTAATTTAGGCCGTGCAGCTGGCGGAAAAAATACGTCGCCAGCGCACACCATCTTGGAGGATTCTCGACGTACAGGTATCTCTGCAGCGTCTGAAGACGGAAAGTCGCAGCCTGGGTGCGGAGGCACACCAACGCCTGACCGCTCTCCCTAAGCGGGAGACTCAGAACCGCGGCAGCGACCCAGTGTATCCTGTTGTTCCAGAAGAAGTCGATGAGCTTCTTCTGTATCTTGGCGACAAACGCAGGGGGGGGGATCAGAGTAACCAACCGGTACCACACCATGGCGGCCACCAGTTGGTTTATGACCAACGCCCGACCCCTGTAGGAAAACACTCGGAGCAATCCTGTCCAGCGTCCTAAGCGAGCGGTGACTTTGGCCTCCAGCTCGTGCCAGTTCGCCGGCCAGGCGTCCTCGGCCGGGCTGAGGTAGACTCCAAAGTAGAGGAGGTGCGTTGTACTCAAGGCGAAGGGCCTGAACTCCTCCAGCAGAGAGTCCACCTGCCACTGACCCACCAGGAGTCCAGAACATTTCTCCAGTTGATCCTGGCGGAGGATGCGTCCGAGTAAATCTGCTGGCATTCCCGCATCCTCCGCAAGTCAACGGGATCCGTGACCATGAGGAGCACGTCATCGGCGTAAGCCGAGAGGACCACCTGCACACCCGGCCCTTGCAGAGCCAATCCCGCCAACCTCTTCCGCAAGAGGCGCAGGAAAGGCTCCACGCAAATGGCATATAACTGGCCGGACATGGGGCATCCCTGACGCACCCCCGTCCCGAAGTGAAGGGGCGCCGCCAAGGACCCGTTAACTTTAATTAGACACTCCGCGGCAGCGTACAGAAGTCGGATCCAGGCGACGAAATGCGTCCCGAACCCAAAAGCGCGCAGAGTCCCGAAAAGATACTCGTGATCCACCCTGTCGAACGCCTTCTCCTGATCCAGTGAAAGGAAGGCGACCGACAGACCAGCCCTCTGGGAATGGTGGACCAGGTCCCGGACCAGATGGATGTTATCGTGAATGGTCCGGCCCGGGACCGTGTTGGACTGGTCGGGATGGACCATGTGGGGCAGCACGGTGCCAAGACGAACGGCCATGGCCCTGGCAAAGATTTTGTAATCCGTGCTGAGGAGGGAGACCGGGCGCCAGTTCTTAAGGAGGCGGAGATCACCCCTCTTCGGCAGCAGGACGATCACTGCCCTGCGCCACGAGAGGGGCATCTCCCCGGTCGCCAAACATTCCCTCAGGACCCGCACGTAGTCGCCCCCCAGGACGCCCCAGAACGCCCTGTGGAACTCCACGGTCAGCCCGTCCAGCCCCGGGGACTTCCCCCTAGAGAGCTGGCGGAGGGCACCGGACAGCTCCTCCAAACTCAGAGGAGCGTCCAATTTTTCGGCGCCCTCCAGGCCGACCTTCGGCAGGTCCTCCCACAAAACTCTGCGCGCGTGCTCGCTGGATGGATCCGGAGAGAACAGAGCCCCGTAATAGGCGCGGGTCTCCGCGCGGATTCCCTCCGGATCCGAGACCAGAGATCCGTCGTCAGCCAGCAGCTCCAAAAGCTGCTTAAGGACCCCCCGTCTTTTTTCCAGCGAGTAGAAGAAGGGGGAGCTGCGGTCCAGGTCCCGCAGGAACTGGATCCGCGACCTCACGTACGCGCCTCGGGACCCGACGAGCTGCAGGTCCTCCAGCGCGCCCTACTTCTCTTTGTACGCCAGCCGCAGGGCCGGGTCCTCGGCGACTTGTCCGAGACGGGATTCCAGGTCGAGCACCTCCTTCTCCAACTGCCCGACCCGGGCCTCCCGCCTCTTGGTCGACCCCTTCGCGTACTCCTGACAGAAGAGACGGATGTGAGCCTTGCCCACATCCCACCATAGCCTCAAGGAGGGGAAGCCCCCCTGCTTCCTTCTCCAGCTGGCCCAGAACCGACCGAACGAATCCCGGAACCGCGCGTCCTCCAGCAGCAGGTTGTTAAAGTGCCAGTACGCGGACCCCCCCCGGCGCGCAGTGGCACGAGCTGCGCCCACACCAGGTGGTGGTCCGTGCACGGCACCGGCCGCACGGAAGCCGTCGGAATGCAGGAGACGTATGCCCGGGAAATGTAGAGGCGGTCGATCCTGGACGCTCCTCCGCCAGACCTCACAAAGGTGAAGGCGCTGGAGTCGGGATGGTGATTACGCCAGACGTCCACCAAGTCGAGGGACCCGACCAGGTCCCTCAACTTCCCCACCGACGCTGGGCACGGCTGGGCACCCGTGCGGTCCCTCGCCTCGAGGGTACAATTAAAATCCCCCCCGAGGACGACGCACTCGCCCACGTCGATGGAGCCCAAGAGAGTGGACACTTCTTCAAGGAAGCGCGCTTGCTGCGCACCGGCCCGAGGGGCGTACACGTTCACTAGATGGAACGGCACGCCCCCCAGGCGAACCGTGACCTGGAGCAAGCGGCCCGGCACGAGCTCCTTGACCCCCAAGATCTCCGGCTGAAAATGCGGGGCCAACAAGTTAGCCACCCCACTGGAAACATTGGAGAGGTGACTCATGTTGACCCCTCCTTGCCACTCCAGGAGCCACGTGGCCTCGTCTCCCGGAACGGTGTGGGTTTCTTGCAGGAAGCACACCGCATACTTCCCGTCCCGAAGGACCGAAATGTTATTAAATCTGCGGCTAGCTTCCCTGCTGCCGTTGACGTTGAGGCTGGCTATGGTTATCTTCATTTCAGAAGCACAACCAACCCCTACTTAAACCTAATGGGGGAAGGGAGGGCGGCCGCTAGTCGACCGCCACTCCCTTAGCAGCCCGGTGAAGAATGCTCGGAACCGACGCAGCTCAGACGGGCTCACGCCCGCGTCCGCACCCATGGTCTTATAGGCGACGCGGGCCGACCCGATGAGCAGCGCCAGCCCCGACCATCTGTCGAGGGCCCGCTGGGTCCTGCGGCGACCCAGGCTCGTGGCCACAAATTCCCGGAGCTCCCTGATGGGAATAAGAGCGAGGGGGGTCCCGGCGAGGGGCGCGCGGTCATCCATCGTCTCATCGGCGATGGATTCTAAATCTACCTCCGCTCCACCACCGAGTCCCCGTCCTACTCCGGGGGGTCGCCACTGGCGGCCGAACCGTCCGCCACGCAGTGCGCATCGGGCGGCCCGGCCGGGACAGCCGGCCCCGCCTCCGCCCGCATCCCACCCCCAGGATCGGTAGCGGAGGATTCCCCCCCGGGCTCCTCTAGGGGGGCCGGGCCAGAAGGCGGCGGCGGTCCGGAGACCCCCTCCGCCCCAGGCGCCGGAACGACCGGAGAGACCAGAGAGACGGGAGAACACGTGCATCCGATCACCTCCAAGTCGCCCGGCGCCGGAGACACAGACAGAGGGCCCCCCTCCGCCACGCCGCCGGCCTCCGACCCAGCAGACGGGGTGATTTTTTCACAAACCTCGCCGAGGTCGAGCAGCACCTGGGAAAGGTGCGGGCCACTCTGGGCGAGCTCATCATCGGATGACTCGCCCGGCCCGGTCCCCTGGCCGCTCGACCCGTCGAGGGGGAATGCCACCAGCAAAGGATCGAATCCCGCCGCGGGTTGTTCCGCGACCCACCCCACGGGCAGGGTCTCGTCCCCATCCCCGGGAGGCACGAGCTGGGCAGACGCTTCTGCCTCAGCCTCCCCAGGGACAGGCGACCCCTGCCGTTCACCCGTAATGGTGTTAGCGGTGGGGTGGGGCGCAGTGCCCGCGGCGGGCGATGACTCCCCCTGACCGGAGGGAACTTCCTCCTCCCGGTCCTCCTCCTCATCCAGGGGGTCGCGCCTTCTTTTAAGCGCGGAGGGGTAAAGGGAGGCCTCCATTTCTTCAGGGGCCTCCCCTGCTCCTTCTGGTGGAGCGAGTTCTTTGGGTCCCCCGGGCCCGAGCCCGGCCACAGGTTCTGGCATTACCGCCTCGGCGGTCGCGGCCACAGGCTCGGCCACGAGGGCCCCCCCCTCCGCACTCCGCGATTATCGCGGCGACGCTCTCTGGCGTCAGGGGCCCATGTCATGGGGGACGCCCTCCGTGGGGACACTACGGTTTCGTGGCTTGTCCCGCGCCTCCTTTCTGACCGGACCTCCCTCCTCCCCCCCGCCGAAGGCCAGGATGGCATCGACCTCTGACGACGACCGCGCCCCGGTAGCATTGGATTGAGCGGGGGCGCGGCTGAACCCGGAAGGAGGAGCGGCGGCGGCGCCAGCCTTGGCCACGCCAGATGACTTGGCGGCCTTGGAGGCGGGGCAGTTTTTGCGCACGTGCCCCACCTCCCTACAGGCGTGGCACCGCATGCCGTCCGTCGTCCAGAAGACGCGGTACGGGGTCCCCCCGTGGAGGACCGTGAAAGCCCCGTCCGTCTCCTCCTCCCGCGCCAGCTGGACAAAAGCCTGGCGCCGGAAGGAGAAGACATGGCGAAGGCTGCTTTCCCGGAGCCCGAGCGGGATCGGGGAAATCCCCGACCTCACCTCCCCAAGTTGACGTAGGTGGGGGAGGAGGAGCTCACCAGCGATATAGGTCGGGACGTTGGACAAGACCACCCTCCGCGCGGTGGCCTCCAGCGGGTCCACCGGCAGAAAGGTGCCACCCACGGTGAGCCCCTGGGCGATGGCCAGGGCCACCGCCGGCTCGGACTCCAGGAAAAAGACAGCCTTCCCGTACATTTTCGAGGCAGCGATTATGGCCGGAGGGCCGACAACCCCGGCCATAGCCTTAACGCACGCTTCGATTGTCATGTTGGGGTGGGTGTAGCTCTTCACCCCAAGTTTTTCGGTCAGCAGGCGGAACGGCGACGGGGCAGCAGCGTAAGCGGGAGCGGCCGCAGCTTTGGCTGCCACTGCCGCATAAGTTCTCACCAGCCCCATCGCCACCGCAGATGTAGATGCCATAGTGGGGTGGATCTCAAAAAAGAGCCACACACACCCCAAAAGTCACAGGCCCGAAGGTGTCAAAAATGGCCTCGGTACGATAATAAGATCTTCCCTGAGCAGAGGGAGCGTAAATGTACTGGGCCACCTCTCCCCTTGATGGTATGAATTGGGAGGGGGCCCTTTCTTCCCTCTGCTCAATTGGAAAATAATAAATATGATGAAGGGAGGTGCCTATCGGAGAGGCAGAGAGAGGACAAAGAGAGAGAGAGAGGGGGGCGGGAAGGAGGGGGGGCCGCAAAGGCCGGGTCCCCACTCGACGATGATAGGCGGTGGGTGGGTGTCGGCAGGGTGTACTCCCTCGATGGTAAACAGCAAAGTCTTTTAAGGTGGTCTTCGGGCAGGGGGAGAAGATGTCTTCGCCTGGGCAGACTGGAGACAGCCCAGGTTCAGCCCACACCAGGTCTTTTCGATGAGCAGGAAGCAGGAAGCAGCTTCACCTGGGCAGGCACCAGCCAACCCAGGCCAGGCTTTTGGACCGTCTTCTTTTCCTCCCCCCGCCTAGAATGCAAAAGTCTTTAGGGGGGAATACACAAGGACACCCACCTGCAGATGTTTAGAATTGCAGCTCCTCCCCTCCTTCCAAGTGGAGCTGTTCGTGTCCTCTCTCCCTCTCTCCCTCTCCTGGGCTGGAGGCCGAATTGGGAGGCAGTGATGAAAAAGGCCTCTCCCGTTCCAATGCTGGCCTCCTCCTCTGTCCTCCACTCCTTCCTCTCCAGGCACCTCTGTTGATGATGTTGATGAGTTTGATGAGTTGGTGGGGGAGGTTGGAGCAAACACACTCTCTCCCCACAGCAGCAGCAGGAGCAGCTCAGCAACACAACCTGCTCCTCTGACTGCAAGGTCCAAAATGAGATTGTGTGATGTTCACTGGTTCCTCTTGTGTTAAATCAAAAACAAACAAGTGCAACTAAAAATCTAGTAACTTTTTAAATAAACCAATTCAGAAATCAAATTAAAATTTGGTCATTTGGACCGATTATGCACTCCAGTCCCCGCGGCGCCCACCGGTCACGAAATTGCTCGAGCGTGCCGGCGGAGACCGCGTGCTCCATTTCCAGGGCCACCCGGGCGCGAACATGGCCGCGGAAGCGCGGGAGGCAATCTGGCCGGACGAGCCCCTCAACCGCCCGCTGCCTGGACCAATTGATGGTTACCTTTGCCAGGCCCAGGAGCAGACCCACGAGGAGATCCTCTGACCTGCCCGCTCCCCTCCGCACCGGGTGACAGTAGATCCGGAGCGTGGGACTGAAGTGCAACCAAAACTTGAGGAGCAGCCCCCTTAAACAATGGAAGAGGGGCTGCAACCTCTCGCATTCAACATAAACATGAATTACTGACTCCTCCAGACCGCAAAACAAACAGGCGGTCTGGGAGTCCGTAAACCTATTTAAAAATCTATTGCATGGAACTGCTCTGTGCAACACCCTCCAGGCCAAGTCCCGGATAGAACAAGGGAGGACTTCCGCATAGAGAGCCCCCCATTGGGGACCTCCGTCTCCGTCCTGAGGTAAAACGGCACGCCACGGCGTGTCCGGACGGCAGGCGAAGATGGCAAAGTGGAAGGTGTGCAAGAGCAGCCCGTACAAGAAACCCCTCCGCGCAGAATGAAAAAGCACGGAGGGTATTTCCTCGAGACGGCTCAAGTTGTGAAGCACCGATCCCCGAGGGGAGTTTCGGGGCAAGGCACCGATAAGGAATTCCGCCCGAACGGGAGCAAGCTCGGACGGGATCTCCCCACGTGCCCGAGCCGCCTCGACACACCTTGTGGCGTCGGGGGGCAACATCGCTTTCACCGCCCCGATGGCATTGACCGCGAGCCGGACGTCGTCCCACGACATGCGTCGCGCCAGCTCCTCTGGCGCCATCCAGCATGCTCCTCCGCCATCGAGTAGGTCCCCGACTCTAGTCCCCCTGCCAGGCACAGCCCTGCGCTCCGCCAGCCACCCGAACTCGCGGACGTGGAGGTGCGGATTCCTGAACAGCGGCTCCCGGACGACAGCCGCCGCTCCTGACGGGGGGGAGCTCCGCCTGGAGGCGATGTAATTCCAAACCCATAGCAGTTCCTGGTAAAAGACAGGCAGCTCCCGCAGGCTCTCACGCCTGCCGCTCGCCTCCAAAAACAGGAGCTGCGTGTCGTAATTGAGGCCGTGCAGCTGGCGGAAAAAATACGTCGCCAGCGCACACCATCTTGGAGGATTCTCGACGTACAGGTATCTCTGCAGCGTCTGAAGATGGAGAGTCACAGCCTGGGTGCGGAGGCACACCAACGCCTGACCTCCCTCCCTAAGCAGGAGACTCAGAACCGCGGCAGCGACCCAGTGTATCCTGTTGTTCCAGAAGAAGTCGATGAGCTTCTTCTGTATCTTGGCGACAAATGCAGGGGGGGGGATCAGAGTAACCAACCGGTACCACACCATGGCGGCCACCAGTTGGCTTAAGACCAAATCCCGACCCCTGTAGGACAACACTCGGAGCAATCCTGTCCAGCGTCCTAAGCGAGCGGTGCCTTTGGCCTCCAACTCGTGCCAGTTCGCCGGCCAGGCGTCCTCGGCCGGGCTGAGGAAGACTCCCAAGTAGAGGAGGTGCGTCGTACTCCAGGCGAAGGGCCTGAACTCCTCCGGCAGAGAGTCCACCTGCCACTGACCCACCAGGAGTCCAGAACATTTCCCCCAGTTGATCCTGGCGGAGGATGCGTCCGAGTAAATCTGCTGGCAATCCCGCATCCTCCGCAAGTCAACGGGATCCGTGACCATGAGAAGCACGTCATCGGCGTAAGCCGAGAGGACCACCTCCACGCCCGGCCCTTGCAGAGCCAATCCCGCCAACCTCTTCCGCAAGAGGCGCAGGAAAGGCTCCACGCAAATGGCATATAACTGGCCGGACATGGGGCATCCCTGACGCACCCACCTCCCGAAGCGAAGGGGCGCCGCCAAGGACCCGTTAACTTTAATCAGACACTCCGCGGCAGCGTACAGATGTCGGTTCCGGGCGACGAAATGCGTCCCGAAACCGAAAGCGCGCAGAGTCCCGAAAAGATACTCGTGATCCACCCTGTCGAACGCCTTCTCCTGATCCAGGGAAAGGAAGGCGACCGACAGACCAGCCCTCTGGGAATGGTGGACCAGGTCCCGGACCAGATGGATGTTATCGTGAATGGTCCGGCCCGGGACCGTGTAGGACTGGTCGGGATGGATCATGTGGGCCAGCACGGTGCCAAGGCGAACGGACATGGCCCTGGCAAAGATTTTGTAATCCGTACTGAGGAGGGAGACAGGGCGCCATTTCTTAAGGAGGCGGAGATCACCCCTCTTCGGCAGCAGGACGATCACCGCCCTGCGCCACGAGAGGGGCATCTCCCCGGTCGCCAAACATTCCCCCAGGACCCGCACGTAGTCGCCCCCCAGGACGCCCCAGAACGCCCTGTGGAACTCCACGGTCAGCCCGTCCAGCCCCGGGGACTTCCCCCTAGAGAGCTGGTGGAGGGCACCGGACAGCTCCTCCAAACTCAGAGGAGCGTCCAATTTTTCGGCGCTCTCCAGGCCGACTTTCGGCAGGTCCTCCCACAAAACTCTGCGCGCGTCCTCGCTGGACGGATCCGGAGAGAACAGAGCCCCTAATAGGTGCGGGTCTCCGCGCGGATTCCCTCCGGATCCGAGACCAGAGATCTGTCGTCGGCCAGCAGCTCCAAAAGCTGCTTACGGACCCCCCATCTTTTTTCCAGCGAGTAGAAGAAGGGGGAGCCGCGGTCCAGGTCCCGCAGGAACTGGATCCGCGACCTCACGTACGCGCCTCGGGACCCGACGAGCTGCAGGTCCTCCAGCGCGCCCTTCTTCTCTTCGTACACCAGCCGCAGGGCCGGTTCCTCGGCGACTTGACCGAGACGGGACTCCAGGTCGAGCACCTCCTTCTCCAACTGCCCGACCCGGGCCTCCCGCCTCTTGGTCGACCCCTTCGCGTACTCCTGACAGAAGAGACGGATGTGAGCCTTGCCCACATCCCACCATAGCCTCAAGGAGGGGAAGCCCCCCTGCTTCCTTCTCCAGCCGGCCCAGAACCGACCGAACGAATCCCGGAACCGCGCGTCCTCCAGCAGCAGGTTGTTAAAGTGCCAGTACGCGGACCCCCCACGGCGCGTGGCGGCACGCGTTCCGCCCACACCAGGTGGTGGTCCATGCACGGCACCGGCCGCACGGAAGCCGTCGGAACGCAGGAGACGTATGCCCGGGAAATTTAGAGGCGGTCGATCCTGGACGCTCCTCCCCCAGACCTCACAAAGGTGAAGTCGCTGGAGTCGGGATGGAGATTACGCCAGACGTCTACCAAGTCGAGGGACCCGACCAGGTCCCTCAACTTCCCCACCGACGCCGGGCACGGCTGGGCACCCGTGCGGTCCCTCGCCTCGAGGGTACAATTAAAATCCCCCCCCGAGGACGACGCACTCGCCCGCGTCGATGGAGCCCAAAAGAGTGGACACTTCTTCAAAGAAGCGCGCTTGCTGCGCACCGGCCCGAGGGGCGTACATGTTGACTAGATGGAACGGCACGCCCCCCAGGCGAACAGTGACCTGGAGCAAGCGGCCCGGCACGAGCTCCTTGACCCCCCAAGATCTCCGGCTGAAAATGCGGGGCCAACAATATAGCCACCCCACTGGAAACATTGGAGAGGTGACTCATGTTGACCCCTCCTTGCCACTCCAGGAGCCACGTGGCCTCGTCTCCCGGAACGGTGTGGGTTTCTTGCAGGAAGCACACCGCATGCTTCCCGTCCCGAGGGACCGAAAAGTTATTAAATCTGCGGCTAGCTTCCCTGCTGCCATTGACGTTGAGGCTGGCTATGGTTATCTTCATTTCAGAAGCACAACCAACCCCGACTGAAACCTAACTGGGGAAGGGAGGGCGGCCGCTAACCGACCGCCACTCCCTTAGCAGCCCGGTGAAGAATGCTCGGAACCGACGCAGCTCGGACGGGCTCACGCCCGCGTCCGCACCCATGGTCTTATAGACGACGCGGGCCGACCCGATGAGCAGCGCCAGCCCCGACCATCTGTCGAGGGCCTGCTGGGTCCTGCGGCGACCCTGGCTCGTGGCCACAAATTCCCGGAGCTCCCTGATGGGAATAAGAGCGAGGGGGGTCCCGGCGAGGGGCGCGAGGTCATCCATCGCCTCATCGGCGATGGATTCTAAATCTTCCTCCGCCCCCACCACCGAGTCCCCGTCCTCCTCCGGGGGGTCGCCACCGGCGGCCGAACCGTCCGCCACGCAGTGCGCATCGGGCGGCTCGGCCGCAACAGCCGGTCCCGCCTCCGCCCGGATCCCACCCCCAGGATCATTAGCGGAGGATTCCCCCCCGGGCTCCTCTAGGGGGGCCGGGCCAGAAGGCGGCGGCGGTCCGGAGACCCCCTCCGCCCCAGGCGCCGGAACGACCGGAGAGACCAGAGAGACGGGAGAACACGTGCATCCGATCACCTCCAAGTCGCCCGGCGCCGGAGACACAGACAGAGGGCCCCCCTCCGCCATGCCACCGGCCTCCGACCCAGCAGACGGAGTGATTTTTTCGCAAACCTCGACGAAGTCGAGCAGCACCTGCGAAAGGTCCGGGCCGCTCTGGGCGAGCTCATCATCGGATGACTCGCCCGGCACGGTCCCCTGGCCGCTCGAACCGTCGAGGGGCAATGCCACCAGCAATGGATCGAATCCCGTCGCGGGTTGTTCCGCGACCCCCCCCACGGGCAGTGTCTCGTCCCCATCCCCGGGAGGCACAAGCTGGGCGGACGCTTCTGCCTCAGCCTCCACAGGGACAGGCGACCCCTGCCGTTCGCCCGTAATGGTGTTAGCGGTGGGGTGGGGCGCAGTGCCCGCGGCGTGCGACGACTCCCCCTGACCGGAGGGACCTTCCTCCTCCCGGTCCTCCTCCTCATCCAGGGGGTCGCGCCTTCTTTTAAGCATGGAGGGGTAAAGGGAGGCTTCCATTTTTCAGGGGCCTCCCCTGCTCCCTCTGGTGGAGCGAGTTCTTTGGGTCCCCTGGGCCCGAGCCCGGCCGCAGGTTCTGGCATTACCGCCTCGGCGGTCGCGGCCACAGGCTCGGCCACGAGGGCCCTCCCCCTCCGCACACCGCGATTTTCGCGGCGACACTCTCTGGCGTCAGGGGCTCCATGTCATGGGGGAGGCCCTCCGCGGGGGGACCCACCCTACGGTTTCGTGTCTTGTCCCGCAACTTCTTTCTGACCGGACCTCCCTCCTCCCCCCCGCCGGAGGCCAGGATGGCATCGACCTCCGACGACGACCGCGCCCCGGTAGCATTGGATTGAACAGGAGCGCGGCTAGACCCGGAAGGAGGAGCGGCGGCGGCGCCAGCCTTGGCCACGCCAGATGAATTGGCGGCTTTGGAGGCGGGGCAGTTTTTGCGCACGTGCCCCACCTCCCTACAGGCGTGGCACCGCACTCCGTCCGTCGTCCAGAAGACGCGGTTCGGGGTCCCCCCGTGGAGGACCGTGAAAGCCCCGTCCGTCTCTCCCTCCCGCGCCAGCTGGACAAAAGCCTGGCGCCGGAAGGAGAAGACATGGCGAAGGCTGCTTTCCCGGAGTCCGAGCGGGATCGGGGAAATCCCCGACCTCACCTCCCCATGTTGACGTAGGTGGGGGAGGAGGAGCTCACCAGTGATATAGGGCGGGACGTTGGACAAGACCACGCTCTGCGCGGTGGCCTCCAGCGGGTCCACCGGCAGAAAGGTGAATGTTGAAGGTGATGGATGGAGTGCCAATCAAGTGGGCTGCTTTATCCTGAATGGTGTCGAGCTTCTTGAGTGTTGTTGGAGCTGCACTCGTTCAGGCAAGTGGAGAGTATTCCATCACACTCCTGACTTGTGCCTTGTAGATGGTGGAAAGGCTTTCGGGAGTCAGGAGTTGAGCCACTCGCGGCAGAATTCCCAGCCTCTGGCCTGCTCTTGCAGCCACAGTATTTATATGGCTTGTCCAGTTCAGTTCCTGATCAATGGTAACCCCCAGGATGTTGATTGTGAGGGATACAGCGATGGTAATGCCTTTGAATGTCAAGGGTAGATGGTTAGATTCGCGCTTGTTGGAGATGGTCATTGCCTGGCACTTGTGTGGTGCGAATGTTACTTGCCACTTGTCAGCCCAAGCCTGAATGTTGTCCAGGTCTTGCTGCATATGGACACGGACTGCGACAGTATCTGACGCGTCTCGAATGGTGCTGAACTGTGTGCAATCATCAGCGAACATCCCCCACTTCTGACCTTAGAATGGAGGGAAGGTCTCGATGAAAGAGCTGAAGATGGTTGGGCCTAGGACGCTGCCCTGAGGAACTCCTGCAGTGATGTCATGTGATTGAGATGAATGACCTCCAACAACCACAGTCAGCTTCCTTTTTGCTAGGTATGATTCCAACCAATGGAGAGTTTTCCCCTTGATTCCCATTGACTTCAGTTTTGCTAGGGCTGCTTGATGCCACACTCGATCAAATGCTGCCTTCATTTCAAGGGCAGTCACTCTCACCTCACCTCTTGAGTTCAGCTCTTTTGTCCATGTTTGGACCAAGGCTGTAATGAGGTCAGGAGCTGAGTGGCCCTGGCGGAACCCAAACTGGGTGTCAGTTAGCACGTTATTGCTGAGTAAGTGCCGCTTGATAGCACTGTCGATGACACCTTCCATCACTTTGCTGATGATTGAGAGTAGACTGATGGGACGGTAATTGTCCGGGTCGGTTTTGTCCTGATTTTTGTAGACAGGACATACTTGGGCAATTTTCCACATTGCCGGGTAAATGCCAGTGTTGTAGCCTCATGGTAGCTTGTCTTGAGTTCCTATCTTGACAAGCCGGTTGCCTATGTGATAGCTTGTCTTGAGCTCCTATGTTTGTACTGTTTACCTGTGTGATTCTAGAGAAGTACCTTTATTTAAGTCCGCATACCTGCTTCTCGCCTCGTCTGTCTGCACTTGGGTCCAGAACGAGCCTCGCCCGGACAGCATGGCCCCGTGACAGCAACCCTGACGGTAGGACTGAGCCAGTATGGACCCAGCAGCGATGGAGGAATTTCGTTCTATTCTCGGCCGTTAAGGTGCTTTCCTCACCCTTCCTGCATCCCTTCGGAATATAATCCATTGAGCGTGCTAACTCTGGAAAATGATGGCTCCATCGCTTACGAAGATTATGATCATATGATCGCCATGATATGTACCTGCCACTACTGGACGAGGAGGATGAATTTTGTCTTGAGATTTCTGAACATCTGCAGTTCGTGATCAGTCGGAATGGGAAATATCATTGCTTGAAAAGCCAAGAAAATTCGCTATGTGTACTAATGCAGAATCTTTCATTTTTGACTTCTAGTTCTAAACGCCCAGGAGGGTGTGTGGCTAACTACTTTTGTACACGTGTGACTGTGACTTCGGATTTATCAAGTTTGAGCCTTTTAAGTCTTTTCCCCCTTTGGGTATCCATACCACTATAATAAAGATGTGTGGATAGTTTAAGCATATGCTCTATTTTTACTTAAATGATTATTCTATGCCTTATGTTTTATAATGAAACAAGGGCCATTTTATAATTGTCTGTTTCTAGTTATGTGCTTTATGGTATGCTTTGAGCAATGTTTTGCTGTTTGTTTGCTCTCATGTTGCTGGTTACCCAAATTGCAGGACGTGTATTGACCATTTCACCACTGCTCTTGGGCAGCAAGCTTTCTGGGTTCTTTTGTTTTGCTAAATGTGCTCTTGGTAGTTCTGTCTTGAGTAATTGATTTTGTGTTTTGTTTTTAAATCTCTGAAGCTGAGTGTTTTAAGGTAGAGGCAATGACTGTGCTAAATGACGCATTTTTGGCTGTACAGGCATGGAGTTTTGTACACCAGGACCACGAATACTGCCTTATCAGTCCTTTGGTTCCTGCTTCCAGACTCCCCCCCCCCGCCCACCCACCCCACATGATTGAAGGTCAGCAAGCCTACACTGTCCATCGCCTCCTTGATAGTCGCTGGGTTAGGAGGAGCCTTCTATACCTGGTCGACTGGGAGGGTTATGGTCCTGAAGAGCGTTCCTGGGTTTCGGCCTGGGACATACTGGATCCAGAACTCATCAGGGATTTTCGCCGTCGCCACCCTGATCGTCCAGGAGGAACTTCAGGAGCCGTTCCTAGGGGAGGGCGTCCTGTGAGGGTGCCGGTCAGTTCCATCAGTAACCCCTAGATGGCACCTTCACTGGTTGGTTTCCCTTTGTTAATTGACTAGTTTCTCCTGTGTTTATTATTTAACTGCCTTTTATCTGGTTTATTGGTTTCACCTGTTTTTGCTTGTATTTAAGTTCTGTGGTTTCTTCCCTCTGGGCTCAGTCCTGACAAGGGAGTTCGTCTTGACAAGGTGCCCTGTCTTGACTAGGTGCTCAGTCTCGACAAGCCTGTTGCCCTGTGGTAGCTTGCCTTGACAAGCCGGTTGCCTTAGTTATTGCTTGTCTTGAGCTCCTATGCCTATAACTGTTTATCTGTGTTATGTTTTGCTTGTATTTAAGTTCTGTGATTTTTCTCTTTGTTCTCGGTCTTGACAAGGTGCTGACAAGTTACTCAGTCTTGATAAGGTGCTCAGTTTGAACAAGCCGGTTGCCCTGTCGTAGCTTGTCTCGATCTCAGTCTTGACAAGCCGGTTGCCTCATGATAGCTTGTCTTGGGTTCCTATCTTGACTAGCCGTTTGCCTATGTGGTAGCTTGTCTTGAGCTCCTATACTTGTACTGTTTACCTGTGTGATTCTAGTAAAGTACCTTTATTTAAGACTGCATACCTGCTACTCGCCTCGTCTGTCTGCACTTGGGTCCAGAACCAGCCTCGCCTGGACAACACGGCCCCGTGTCTACACGGCCCCGTGACAGCAACCCTGGCACAAGGGCCCTCCCTGTGTGTTGTCCTTTGTGTTCCAAGCATCGGAGTGAGAGGCAGTGTGAGGGCTGCATGGTGGAATAGCGATGTGAATGTGTGCATAGAGACATATGGAATGGGTAAGGGTGCATGGATGTGACTGTGAAGTGGGATGTGGAGGAAGAGATTGCTGAAGCTGAGTGCTGTTGGGGAAAGGCAATGGGAATCAGGTTGTGGGTGATGGAAACTTCGTTCGTACTTTCCCTGTGCGGTGAAGGTCATGGAAGCGCTTCCTGCACTGCATCCAGGTGTGCCGGGTGACTCCCAGAGCGTTGACCTCTGCAGCAACCTCCATCCAGGCAGCCCTGGTCTCCTTGGGAGGCCTCTTCCTCCCTGAGTGAGGGTAGAGGACCTCACTATGGGTCTTTACCCCATCCACCAATGTCTGCAGTGAAGTCTCGTTGAATTTGGCGGCAGCTCGGCCTCTGCCGCTGGCAGCAGCTGGTGCAGGCTCCTCTGCAATTCTGCAAGTGTGGTTGAGAAGCCTGCAGAGGTTGAGAAGCTGGCTGGACGTTTAAAAGCACCACGAATGATGACATCATATTGTGGGGCTTTCTGACTGGAAATGGACAATTAGCAAGGCTGCCCACACGCTGGAACTTAATTGACCACTTGAGGGAAAATTGCGTGCAGCTGGCTGACCCATTTTTTTTTGGGTCGGAACCCAACATTCGGGGAACCCGAAAATTTCCCGCACGATCCAGAAAATCGGGCCCGTTATCTCTGTTTCTCTCTCTCTCCACAGATGCTGCCTGAACTGCTGAGTATTCCCAGCATTTTCTTTTATTATTTCAGATTTCCCACATCCACAGCCTTTGCTTTTGATGCAGAATAGAAAGTTCGTTTCTGTAGGCCGTGAAATGAAAAGATAAGATACTGAACAGTGTCAGTTTGCTTTTAAACTACCCAACATAGCAGAGCATTGAGCGAATTCAACATTCTTTCATGGCTGACAGTGATTTGTGGCAATTTTGCGTGTGTATGTGTGTGTGTTCGAGGTCATCTAATGCCCAGAAGGGAAGGAAATATATGGCTCCCATGCTTCTGGTATATGCCTCTGTTGAGGAAACGCTGAGTGAAGCTGGCGAGCAGAGTTTCGCAGGAGGTCACACTGGAGATGTGTGTGAGGCTCCAGCCTTCCACAGGTGTGGTTAAACCTGGTAAAATTTGCCCCAGGCCTGAAAAAACAAAGTCCTGCCACCTGCAAATGATGACTGATCAAATCTCCTCTTTAATGGTTGACATGGTTGACCTGCAGCTAATAGTCAGCAAGCCAATAGTGCTCACGCTAGGTTTCACAGGCGTGATCTGCACCAGGCGTGTTTTACATAGGAAAAGTGTTAAACAGGCCTGTTAAAATGGGATTATAATGGCCAATTAATGCTGTTTAGGCGCCCTAAAGACCAGTCCCGCCTGTTGCAGGCGGGACTGATTCGGGACCAGCAGACACGCCTGGGATAAAATGGCTAGGTATCTGGAACCAGGCGGGGGGGCCCGACCCCCAGGTTCTGTGATTATAACCCCCCACATGCCTCAACAGAGGCATATACCATAAGCATGGGAGCCATTTATTTCCTTCCCTTCTGGGCATTAGATGACCTCGAACACCAGCCGTGGCACCAGCAGAACGAGGAAGAACAGCAGCAGCAACAGGAGCACCAGGCTGCTGCTCACCCACGTGAAGCTGAACGGGCCAGCACTTGGAAGTGGCTTGAGAGCACCTTGCTTGCACATCAAAGGGACCCATTTCTGCACTGGCAGTCCTACTCAGAAGGACTTCCATGAAGGTCTGGTTTCTCTGTTCAATAGATGCCCATCGCTCCTCAAGAGATGTCATTCTATTATGAACACTCACCATGTATTCCATACCATGGCGACTTATCTCCTCCATGCAGGTTGCCATCCTTTCCATGTTGATGCGTTCAAGCGCCAATGACTCCACAAAGGCTCTGCTCATGTTTGCCATGGACTCCTCCATTCGCTTCACAGTCACAGTGACCCTGGAGACAACACCTGCCAGAGACTCCAACATCTGTTAAACATAGAAGATAGGAGCAGGAGTAGATCATTCGGCCCCTCGAGCCTGCTCCGCCATTCAATGATCAGTATCCTGTTCCTGCCTTCTCTCCATATCCCTTGATCCCTTTAGCCTTAAGAAATATACCCAACTCCTTCTTGAATATATTTAATGAATTGCCCTCTACTGCTTCTTTGGCAGAGAATTCCACAGGTTCACCACTCTCTGGGTGAAGAAATTCCTCCTCATCTCTGTCCTAAGTGGCTTACCCCTTATCCTTAGACTGTGACCCATGGTTCTGGACTCCTCGACCATCGGGAACATCCTTCCAGCATCTAGTCTGTCTAGTCCTGTTAGAATTTCATAAGTTTCGATGAGATCCCCTCTCATTCTTCTAAACTCCAGCGAGTACAAGCCCAATCGACCCAATCTCTCCTCATATGTCATTTCTGCCATCCCAGGTATCAGCCTGGTGAATCTTCGCTGCACTCCTTCCATGGCAAGAAAATCCTTCCTCACATAAGGCGCCAAAAACTGCACACAATACTCAAAATGTGGCCTCACCAAGGCCCTGTACAACTGCAGCAAGACATCCTTGTTCCTGTACTCAAACCCTCTCGCTACAAAGGCCAACATACCATTTGCCTTCTTAACTGCCTGCTGCACCTGCATGCTTACTTTCAGCGTCTGTTGCACAAGGACGCCCAAGTCTCGTTGCACTTCCCCTTCTCCCAATCTATTGCCATTTAGATAAAAATCTGCCCTCCTGTTTTTGACACCAAAGTGGATAACATCACATTTATCCACGTTATATTGCATCTGCCATGATTCTGCCCAATCACCCAACCTGTCCAAATCATGCTGGGGTTTCTCGGCATCGTCCTCACAGCACACACGACCACCCAGCTTTGTGTCACCTGCAAACTTGGAGATATTACACCTAGTTCCCTCGTCCAGATCATTAACATATATTGTTCCTGGAGTTGCAGCCCCGCTGATCTTGTGGATTGACCCAGAGGCAGAGGGTCAACATGAAGCTGAGCCGAGCTGGCAGAGTCCTGCTCCCTCCGACCAGCACTCTCCATTGCTGTCCCTGTCTCCACAATCTGCTGATGCTCACTTATGAGCTGTGATATACCAGGTGACATCACTACTCTATGTCCCGAAGGTCCCACCGAGGTGTGAGTGTCTGCGCTGGTGCTGGGTGCGCAGAATTCTGCTGATGCTGCGCCCTCAGAGATTGCAGATTCCTCTGACCAGTCTGGCATCTCAGGCTCTTACTCCTGGACAGTGGGGACGGGGGCTCGCGATGGTCCTGTGAGGGTGTCAAGGAAAAAGTTAGAGACGTGATGCCAAGGTTACATGCACATTGCATTTTGCAGATGATTATCAGTCAATATGATATAGCTTCAGAATCATTATCAGCGACTCATGCAATGCCAATGAGAGAGATGGAAGACTATTCTGTCACCAGCTTGCGTGGATGCATCTGCCTTTCCATCCCCAACTTCAGCATCTCTGTCAGCCCCGACAATCTCAAGGACGTCTTCATCCCAGGGGGTGAGCTGGGTTAATGAGGGCGGCCCTCCTCCTGCCCTGGCTCGCTCTCTCCTGTTGTGAGCTCTCTTTTCCTGCAATGAGGGAGACAAGTGGATGTTGAGTGAGAATGACGGAGTGAGTGCGGAGATTGCATAGCATAGATACTTAGAAGGAGACAAAGATGGAGTGAGATTGCAAGACCAAGGGCCCTCCCCGTGTGTTGTCAGTTGTGTTCAAAGCATCAGAGTGAGAGGGAGTGTGAGGGCTGCATGGTCTAATAGTTAGGTGAATGTGAGGATATAGAGAGAGAGGGAATGGCTAACGGTGCATGGATGTGAGTGTCAAGTGGGATGTGCAGGAAGAGATTGCTAAAGCTGAGCGCTGGTGAGGAAAGGTAATGGGGATCAGATTGAGGGTGATGGAAACTTTGTACAGTGCGTACGTTTCCAGTGCAATCAAGTTCACGGAATCTTTTCCTGCACTGCATCCAGGTGCGCTGTGTGAGCCCCAAGGGTTTGCCTTTCCCAGCCACCTGTAACCACACAGCCTTGGTCTGACTGGGAGGCATCCTCCTCCCTGAAGAAGGGAATGGGACATCCCTGTGGGCCCTAGCACCATCCAGCAATACCTGGAGTGAAGCCTCATCAAATTTTGGGGCAGCTCTTGCCCTCCCGCTGGCCGTTGCTCCTGCAGGCTCCTGTGCAATCTTAATGTTGAAGGTTGGAAGCCTGCAGAAGAAGCAAGGCTTGCTGTGGACCTTATAAGCAGTAGCAATGATGACGTCATATTGTGCGACTTTCTGACTGGAAGTACTCAATTGTCAAGTGTTCCCACACGTTGGAAATCAATTGGCCCATTGAGTTAAAATTGCATCAATCTCACAGACCCATTTAGATTCATGTGGGAAACACTAAATTCGGGGAACCTGACAGTTCCCCGCACCTGAGTTAAAATTGACCCCAATATATTTTTTAATTATTTTCAGAATAATCCATTTGATATTTTCTGGACTGGCCTGTATTGGGGAATGTACTCGGCGTGTTTTCAGAGCAATAGCTCCTTTGGGATCTTTCCATTCATTTTATTCCACTTCATGCAAATCACAGACTGACAGACATTTAGTTAACAAAAGTAAAGTATATATATTATTTAGTCCTGATTGCATTTTTTTTTCACTCTCCTCGGCTTTCAATTCCTCTCGGGGGCCCGGATTTCTGGGGCCTCGGCTTCACTTCTTCCTGTTGGATTGCCCTCATCAAACATGGCCGCACAGCCAGGAAGATGCATCATCAAAAATTGGCATGCCCAGGCTGCACCCCTTTCAAAGTGGATGTGTGTGCGCGATTTTGAGGTTTCTGCTAATTGCAGAGTCTATGTAAGTGTGTCTGTACGTGCACGGGTGTCTGTGTTTCTGCGAATTGCAGAGTCTGTGTGCCATGTCACTGTAAAGCTTAGTTCAATCTGGGTTGGAGGGAGAGTGTGTACGTGAGCAACAGACAGAGACATTCAGTGAGAGAGAGACAGACATGAAATCAAAGGCAAGATGCAGAATAGAAAGCCTGTTTCTGTAGGCCACATAATGAAAAGTTAAGATACTGAAAAGTGTCATTTTTTTTAATTTTCCAACACGGCAGTCATCCCTCTGCAGGCTGGCCAGGGTGTGTGTGTGTGTGAGAGAGTGAGAGCAAAAGCAGGTGTTTGTGTGAGATGTGGTCTGCTGTTTTAACACCTTCTGTTGTTGTAATAAACTCTATTCATTTCACTCTGGCCTGCTCCACATGTAACGCTGCTGTTGTTCACTTTATTGCAGTTTATTTCACTTCACTTCAATCAGATAGTCAGTCAGTGAGATTCTGCGAAATGTCATTGTGGACTGTCTGACAGTAAAAGCTGCCCTGGGACTTTGAATTCTTTTTATTCCACTCCACTCAAATCAAGACAAGTCAGTCAGGCAGTGAGAGAGACACATGAAATCAAGACAACCTGCAGAATAGAAACAGAAACAGAAAATACTGGAAATACTCAGCAGGTCAGGCAGCATCTGTGGAGAGAGAGAGAAACAGAGTTAAAGTTTTAGGTCGACGACCTTTCGTCAGAACCTTTCCAGAATCTGATGAAAAGTCATCGAGCTGAAACTCTGTTTCTCTCTCTCTCCACAAATGCTGCCTGAACTGCTGAGTATTTCCAGCATGTTCTGTTTTTATTTCAGACTTCCAGCATCCACTGTATTTTGGTTTTGATGCAGAATAGAAAGCCTGTTTCTGTAGGCCGCAGAATGAAATGATCAGATACTGAAAAGTGTCTTTGTTGCTTTAACTCTGCCAAGCACAGCAGGGCAATAAGAGAAATCACATTTCTTTCATTGCTGACAGAGCTTTGTGGCAATTTTGCAGGCTGGCCTGTGCGTATGTGTGTGTGTGTGTGTGTGGGGGGGGGAGAGAGACAGAGACAGCAGGCCATGTCTGAGATCAAGTTACCTGCTGTCATAAATCGCAATTTCTACAAGAAGTAACTCAGGAAGTACTACTGAATGGCCAGCTGAGGGTGCCGTCCGAGGAGAATAAAATAAATACTAGGGCGTGGGCCCAGCTTGGCCAGAGACAGTCTGGAAACAGGAAGCGAGTGGCTACTAACTAGACCTCCATGTTTTGTTGCAAGTTGATTAAAGCCTTGCTTTATGAACAACCAAGTGCGTAGTGAGTCTTTTTTACGTCAATTTAATCGACTTGTTATCATCTCCACGCCTTGTGTGATTCGAAGCAACCAGCTGCAACTTGAACCGCAGAAACGAACCGGCAAGAAGCTGATCCATCATGGAAAAGCTCCTTAGACCCGCTCGTCTCGACCTGGACCCGAATGCACCTGCGGCAGCGAAGGTATGGAAGCATTGGTTTCATACCTTTAGCAACTTTATTGAAGAATATGGGGCGGGGCCTCCAATAAGTTATGAATGCTTATTAACTACGTATCCCCTCATGTGTATGATTATATTGAAGACTGTATAGACTACGACGCTGCTATCGAAATTTTACAGCAGCTATTTGTCAAGTCCCCGAATCAAATCTTTGCTCGACACCTACTGGACACAGCTCAGCAGCAGCCTGGGGAATCACTCGATGAATTCCTCCAGAAACTTTGCAGGCTCAGCAAAGATTGTAACCTTAAAGCGGTTACAGCTGAACAGTATCAAGAGGAACTAATCTGTGATTCCTTTATCAATAGGATTGCGTCCCCTTTTATACGTCAGCGCCTGCTGGAAAAAAGAACCCTCAATTTACGGGCTGTTTATGACCAGGCATGTTCCCTGGACTTGGCCAAGATGAATGCAAACACTTATCTCCCACCATGTGCACGGGCGGCGGCTTTCACCCTTAAAAAGTCTTTCGATAGGTCTCGGGTGGATGCCCCCGCTGATGATGACTCTACTCTAATGGACGACGACCCTACCCTAGAGGCCTTTGCTGATGACGACCCCACCCGAGCAGCCTCCTGGCAATCAGGAAGTAAGTATTTCTTTTGTGGAGGTATGTTCCATTACAGAAAATTTTGCCCGGCTCGTAATGCAATCTGCAATCATTGCAGCAAGAAAGGACACTTTTCCAAGGTATGCCAGTCACGGGCCCCTGCTAACAAGAAAGGCCGCTCCTCTAAAGTATACCGGTCGAGAGCTCCTGTTAGCTTCACAGCTGCTATCTATGCAGCTGCTCCTCCCCCAAGAACCACTGCTAAGGCTACAGCTGCCGAAGGAAAAATTACCCCTCCTCCCATCACAGCTGTTTTTCCCCAAAGTTTGTCCCATGCAGCTACGAAGGTTTCAGTAAATGGGCACACTCTAAGCATGCTAATCGACTCCTGCAGCTCTGATGGCTTCATTAGTAAGCGGGCTGTCAGCAGGTTAAAACTGTGCATTTATCCCTCAGACAGGGAGATTGAAATGGCTCTGACGACTCTGACGACCAATTCTTCTGGCTTCTGTCTTGTCAACTTCATCTTCAATGGCCGCACTTATCTCTCCACCCAGCTCGGAGTACTCAAAAACTTATGTAGCGATGTGCTTCTGGGATGGGACTTCCAGCAGCACAAAAGACTCACTTTTGAGTTTGGTGGGTCGAAGCCAGAGCTTACCATTTCTAAGGTGCCATTTTGTGCACTCTCGGCGGCCTTACTCAGCGAGCCCTCCCTGTTTGCCAATCTCTCCCCCCGCTGTAAACCCATAGCCACCAAATCGCGGTGCTTTATCCAAGACGACCGAGCATTTATCGAGGCAGAATTATCTCGCCTTTTAGCTGACGGTATTATTGAGCCGTGTTCATCCCCCTGGTGGGCTCAAGTCGTCATTGTGAAAAACCCTTTAAAACAACAAAAGAAACGTCTGTGTATTGATTATTCACAGACTATTAATCAATATGCCGATCTGGATGCCTCCACGCTACCACGCATAGATGACATGGTCAACAACCTTGGCAAATGCAAGGTATTTTCAACCTTCGATTTTAAGAGTGCGTACCATCAGGTACTGCTGAAAGACTGTGACAAAAATTATATGGCCTTTGAGGCCAATGGTCGGCTTTATCAGTTTTGTCGCGTTCCATTTGGGGTCACCAATGGGGTGGCCGTCTTCCAATGGGAAATGGACGGCCGAGTCCGGCAAAAGAACTTGACGGATAGCTTTCCGTATTTAGACAGCATCACTATTGCTGGTCATGATCAAAAGGAGCATGACGCCAATCTTAAGAGATTTTTTGATGTTCCCTGTCGTCACTACTTAACGTTAAACGAATCCAAATCAGTGAATTCGGTGCCACCAGTGAACATTCTAGGCTACTGCGTGGGCAACGGTGTTATTAAACCGGACCCAGAGCGACTTCGTCCACTTCAGGAGCCCCCTCCCCCTACAAAACTCAGCTCTCTTCGTCGGCGACTTCACTTCTCTGATAAAATACAGCCCCTGCTTCATGCGAAGTCTTTTCCATTAGAAGCAACGGCTAGGTCTGCCTTCAACCTCCTCAAACGACAGCTGGAGAAAGCCACGCTTCGCTCCATTGACGAAAACCTTCCTTTTTTGGTCGAATGCAATGCATCAGAGGTGGCGATGTCGGCTACCTTGAATCAAGGTGGTCGGCCCATGGCATTCCTATCCAGAATCTTACAAGGTAGTGTTGCATCCGTGTATAATAAGACACGGACTGCGGAGAACAGTACAACAGGTGTTTACTCAACGTGGCTCACACTGCAACTGATCTGTACAGATTACTATTCAGTGCTATATACTAGTGTGCTCACTGCCAGTACTGCAGTATACATGAGCTGTAAAACATAGTTCCCCCCTTAAAGGTATATACATTACAATTCCTCCCCTTTTAGATTAACAGTACCATAACACTCATTTAACAATTAAATATCAAACTAATTACAATTAACACTTTTAACATGCAACATTAGCTGAAAATAGTCTATTTATATTTTAAGTCTTTGGGGAGGCTTCCTGATCCTTTCTGGATAGCGACTTTCCCGAGTGTCTTGCTCTTAGTGCGGAGGCGATTCTGGCCTCCTGTCGTCGGTTGGTTCATCAGCTTCTGATGCTACTGCTTCTGGGTTGATGCGACCTGTACGTCGGGTTCATCAACAGGTACGTATGCGCAGGCATGGGGTTGACTTGTTCCTGTGACTCTAGAATCTGGTCAGCATGGCGTCTCACGATGCTCTCCCCAACGTCCACTGTGCACATTAGTGGGCCCTGCCATGTGCATATCGTTCCTGGCTGCCATTTTTCTGTTCGGTAGGCGTGGGCCAAGACTGGTTGCCCTACATTGAAGCTCCTTGTTGGCTTCTCATGGATGTGATGCAATTGCTTATTCTCAACATCCCTTCGTACGTTTGGTCTGAGCAAATCCAGGTGAGATCATATCCTTCGGTTCAAGAACATCATGGCTGGGGCCTGGTTGTTGACTGCATGTGTCGCATTCCGGTAGGCGAACAGGAAATTGTCCACCTTTGCTGCAGCAGAATGTTTTCATTGTACATAGCCTTTATTGCCTTCTTAAAGGTTTGTACGAACATCTCAGCCAATCCAATTGTGGCTGGATGATGCGGGGCGGATGAATAATGCCTTACCCCATTCTTTTTCAAGAACCTCCGGTACTCTTCGAACACAAACTGTGGTCCGTTGTCGGAGCATATCTGTTCTGGCAAGCCAGTCCTGGCAAAAATGGTCCGTAGGACTGCAATAGTTTTCTCTGTGGTGGTGGAGGACATTTTGATGACCTCAGGCCATTTCGAGTGCGCATCCACGGCTATTAAAAACATTGTGTCCATGAATGGATCAGCAAAATCAATATGCACCCGTTGCCATGGAGATGAGAGCCACTCCCATGGGTGCAGAGGGGCCTGTGGTGGTGCATTTTGGACTTTCTGGCATCCGGAGCAGCTCTTAGTCAGGTCCTCGATTTGTTTATCGATTTCCGGCCACCACACATAAACCCTGGCTAGGCTTTTCATGTTTGCTCTTCTCAGATGACCCTCATGAAGCTCATTGAGCACTCTATCCCTTAATTTGGGTAGAATTACCACTCGAGATCCACAGATCAAGGTCCCCCGGCACACTGACAGCTGTTCTCTCCTTGTCGAGAATGCTGGAAACAGTGAGTCGCCATGTGCTGGCCATCCCTTCACCGTCAAATCATATACCCGAGAGAGTGTCGGGTCATTTCGGGTTTCCTTTTCGATACAAGCGTTAGTTACTGGTAGGTATTCAACTGTAGTCGAATGGAACATTTCGACAGGATCCACTGCTGGTGCTTCCTCCGCAGTAGGCAGTGGCAGGCGTGATAGCCCATCAGCATTTCCATGATGTTTCGTGCCCTTATATTCAATCTCATAGTGGTGCGCCCCTAGAAAATGTGACCATCTTTGTAGTCGTTGCGCAGTCATCACCGGAACGCCCTTCTTTGGATTAAAAATGGAGACAAGAGGCTAGTGATCTGTCAGCAAGGTGAATTTCTGCCGTGCAGATAGTGATTGAACTTTTTCACTCCCCACACTTGGCTGAGTGCCTCCCTGTCAATCTGGGCGTAGTTACGCTCGGCTGACGTTAGTGATTATGACGCAAAGGCTATTGGCCTCTCTGAGCCGTCCGAGAATTTGTGTGACAGCACCGCTCCAATGCCGTAGGGTGACGTATCATTTGCTAACCGAATTGGTAATGCTGGGTTGGAATGGCCCAATACCTCTTTCGATGTGATTAGTGTTTTGCTCTTCTGGAAAGCTCGTCTACATTCGTTACTCCACTTCCATGGCACCCCAGTTTGCAGTAGCGTGTTCAGTTGGTGTAGTATTGTAGACAAATTTGGCAAGAACTTATGGTCGTAGTTTACCAGCCCGAGGAATGACCTCAGTTGTGACACATTTTCTGGTGCTGGAGTTTTGACTACTGCCTCAATCTTCTCTGGGGACTTATGTAACTCCTCTTTAACGATAACGTGGCCACAATACGAGATCTGTTTTCTAAAAAACTCGCATTTGGGGCGGTTAGCTCGGAGCCCATATTGCTGAAATCTAGTGAGCACCTGCTCCAGGTTGGCAAGGTGATCACTCTCATTTTCGCCCGTGACCAGGATGTCGTCCAAATAACACTCGGTCCCTGGGATCCCTTGCAGGACTTGTTCCATTCCTCTCTGCCAAATAGCCGGAGCTGATGCTACACCGAATACCAGCCGGTTGTATTGGTAGAGAGCTTTATGGGTGTTGATTGTGAGGTTTTTTTTTATGCTTCTTCTACCTCCATTTGCAGAGACGCCTGGGCCAGATCAATCTTAGTGAAGCGTTTCCCTCCAGATAGCGAGGCAAAAATATCTTCAATCCGCGGAAGTGGATATTGTACGGTGTGAAGGACCGGGTTCACTGTTACCTTAAAGTCCCCACAGATGCGAACCTTCCTTGGCTCCCCAGGCATGCTGCTCAATGACTTTTTCATCACAGTGACCATGGGTGTGGCCCACTCGCTCCAGTCTACCTCGGACAGTACACGTGAACGTTCCAGACTCTCCAGCTCTGCTTCGACGGCTGGGCAGATCCCATAAGGTCTGGCCTTAAAAACATTTGGGCTTGCGTTTTCTTCAATTTTAATTGTCGCTGTCATGCCTTTTAGTGTTCCGAGTCCTTGCTGGAACATTTCGTTCGCGTCAGTTAGGATCTTTGACAGTCGCCCAGGTGTGACGTCATCATCCTTTTTGTCAGCCACAGTCAGTTCCTGTATGGCATGCCAATCCAGTTGTATTTTCAGGATCCATTCACGTCCCAGTAATGGTGGTCCTCCATCTTGCAATACATACAGGTCTAGTTTTGGTGTTTCCTTACCGTTATATATAAAGGTCACCCTGATTTTTCCTTTGGGGTAGACTTTTTGCCCCGTGTACGTCTTCCAAATAATTTTTGTGTCTCTCAAGGGTATGTGTGAGAATAGCCGCTCGTAGTCCCGTTGGTTTATGATTGTTAGGGCTGATCCTGTGTCCAATTACATCTTTACCTGGACTCCTGCTAACTTGAGAGTGACCCAAATGGTTCGGTGATCCTCCGTTGTGATCACATTATATAGTTTCAGACAACTCAGTTCCCTGCTTTCAGAGTCGTTATCACTCTTTTGTTCATCTGATCTATTTTCCGTCATCTTATGTACATTTTTGTACTTTCCTTTGGTAGGTTTCTTATTGCTGGTTTTCTTTCCCGACCTGCAGACTCGTGCTATGTGTCCTACTTTTCCACACTGTCTGCACACTTTGTCTTTGAACCAGCAATCATTCTGGTCGTGTGTTGTTCTGCCGCAGCAATAGCACTTTTCTGTTCTGTATGACATTTCGTTTGTGCCATAGTCTTGCGGTCTCTGTTGTACCTCTGCAGCGCCCCTTCCTGCTGCTTCATATGATACGCATTGCAGTAAGGTTCTTTTCAGGTAAAAGCCGTTCCTGAGTTCCTTCACTTTGAAGCCCACACACAAACTTGTCCCTTATGGTATCTGCCAGTCCCGCTCCAAACTGGCAGTGTTTCGATAGTTTGCGCAGCTCTGTTAAATAATCAGCATTGCTTTCATCCTTATGCTGGTTCCATTTGTGAAACTTGAATCTTTCTGCTATCAGCAGCGGTGTGGGGTTTAATTGTTCCTTTAGTATCGTTACTATGTCTTCAAAACTCATTTCCATTGGCTTCGTTGGGGTTACTAGATTTCGTAATAAACCATACGTCTTTGCACCCACTAAATTGGGGGAAGGCAGATTTTAATAAGATAAGACAGGATCTGGCCAAAGTGGACTGGGAGCAGCTACTTATAGGAAAATCCACATCAAAACAGTGGGAGGCTTTCAGAAGGGAAATAGAGAGAGTACAACACCAACATGTTCCTGTAAGGGTCAAGGGTGGGACCAACAAGCAAAGGGAACCTTGGATGACAAAGGACATACAAAAATGCATTAGGAAAAAAAGGGGAGCTTTTGGCAGTTACAAAAGACAAAAGAAGGTGGAAGCCCTAGAGGAGTATAAGAGGTGCAGGGGCATACTTAAAAAGGAAATTAGGAGGGCGAGGAGGGGCCATGAAATAACACTGGCGAGCAAGATAAAGGAAAATCCTAAGATGTTTTATAAGTATATTAAGGGCAAGAGGATAACCAGGGAAAGGGTAGGGCCCATTAGGGACCAAAGTGGCAAGCTGTGTGTAGAGCCAGAACAAGTAGGTGGGGTTTTAAATGAATTTTTTGCCTCCGTGTTCACTGTGGAGAAAGATGATGTAGGCATAGAAATCGGGCAAGGGGACTGTGACATACTTGAACATATTAGCATCGAGAGGGAGGAGGTACTAGCGGTTTTAGCAGGCCAAAAAGTGGATAAATCCCCAGGCCCGGACGAGATGTATCCCAGGCTGTTGTGTGAGGCAAGGGAGGAGATTGCGGGGGCTCTGACACAAATTTTCAGAACCTCTCTGGCCACAGGGGATGTACCAGAGGACTGGAGAACAGCTAACGTAGTACCATTTTTCAAGAAGGGTAGCAGGGATAAACCAGGGAATTACAGGCCAGTGAGCCTAACATCTGTGGTAGGGAAATTATTGGAAAAAATTCTGAGGGACAGAATTAGTCTCCACTTGGAGAGGCAAGGATTAATCGGGGATAGTCAGCATGGCTTTGTCAAGGGTAAATCATGTCTGACCAATCTGATTGAATTTTTCGAGGGGGTGACTAGCTGTGTAGATGAGGGAAATGCTGTGGATGTGGTTTACATGGACTTCAGTAAAGCTTTTGACAAAGTCCCGCATAGGAGACTGGTCAAGAAGGTAAGAGCCCATGGGATCCAGGGGGCCTTGGCGCGTTGGATCCTAAACTGGCTGAGTGGCAGGAGGCAGAGGGTGATGGTCGAAGGTTGCTTTTGTGACTGGAAGCCTGTGTCCAGTGGGGTACCTCAGGGATCGGTGCTGGGTCCCTTGCTGTTTGTGATCTACATTAACGATTTGGATGAGAATGTAAAGGGTATGATCAGTAAGTTCGCGGATGACACGAAAATTGGTGGGGTGGTAAATTGCGAGGAGGAAAGTCTCAGGCTACAGGACGATATTAACGGGTTGGTCAGATGGGCGGAAAAGTGGCAAATGGAATTTAACCCGGAAAAATGCGAGGTGATGCATTTTGGACGTTCAAATAAGGCAAGGGAATACACAATGGGTGGTAGGGCCCTAGGAAGTACAGAGGGTCAGAGGGACCTTGGTGTACATGTACATAGATCCCTGAAGGCAGCGGAGCAGGTAGATAAGGTGGTTAAAAAGGCATATGGGATACTTGCCTTCATTAGCAGAGGCATAGAATATAAGAGTAGGGAGGTTATGATGGAGCTGTACAAAACGCTGGTGAGGCCACAGCTGGAGTACTGTGTGCAGTTCTGGTCGCCTCACTATAGGAAGGATGTGATTGCTCTGGAGAGGGTGCAGAGAAGATTCACCAGGATGTTACCTGGGATGGAGCGCCTTAGCTATGAAGAGAGACTCTACAGGCTGGGGTTGTTTTCCTTGGAGCAAAGGAGGCTGAGGGGGGACCTGATTGAGGTGTACAAAATGATGAGGGGCATAGATAGGGTAGATAAAGAGGAACTTTTCCCCTTAGTAGGGGGGTCAATAACAAGGGGGCACAGATTCAGGGTAAGGGGCAGGAGATTTAGGGGGGATTTGAGGAGGAACTTTTTCACCCAGAGGGTGGTTGGAAGCTGGAACTCACTGCCTGAAAGGGTGGTAGAGGCAGGAACCCTCACAACATTCAAGAAGCATTTGGATGAGCACTTGAAATGCCATTGCATACAATGCTATGGACCAAATGCTGGAAAATGGGATTAGACTGGACAGGGACGGATGGGCGGCGCAGACACGATGGGCCGAAGGGCCTCTTTCAGTGCTGTAAAACTCTATGACTCTATGACTCTAATACCGAGGCTTTCTTGTCATCTGACACCTCATTTGCCTTGCAGTACACCTCTATTTGTTAGACATATATAGTCCAATCTTCGACTTCATTGTCAAATGCGGTGATACTGCCACACTTCGGCATTTTGGGTGTGGTTTAAAATGGCATCTCCCAATGGCTTAAAATGGCGTCTCCCGCGCTTTCCTTCCTCCTCCCCTGCTGCCAATGCTGCTCCCGGCGGTTCTCGTGGCAATGGCGGCGCCCTGTAGGTTTTGCGCGCTTCTCCTGTGATGCTGCCAACGCCGCTCTTGGTGGTCCTCGTGGCAATGGCGGCACCTCCCGGGTTTCTGCGCTCCTGTCTCTCCCTCTCTCTGACGCTGCTCAGCCCCTGAACACTGGCTGCACCCTGTGTGCACTGCCCTCTCTCTCTCTCCCCCGTCAACGCTGCTCGGCCCTTTGCTGTGCCACTCGGTTGGGTTCTAACCCGCCGCTGTCTGGGAAGGGTCTGCGCACTACCTGTTGACAGCCCGTTTCGCTGGACCACCTCGACTGGAAAGCCAAGCCTGGCTCTCGACAGCCTCCCCCGCAATTCTCGAGTCTCTGCTGGATGACTGGGCAGTTGCCCATGGTCGACGCCTGAGTCTCTGGCCTTGACCTCCAATCCACTGATCTCCTGGAACGAATCCGTGGGAGGTGATGCAGAGTTGCAGGTGTGTTCGAACTTGCCTTGTCGCCAATGTTGCGTCCTTGTATAATAAGACACAGACTGTGGAGAATAGTACAACAGGTGTTTACTCAACGTGGCTCACACTGCAACTGATCTGTACAGATTACTACTCAGTGCTATATACAGGTGTGGTCACTGCTGGTACTGCAGTATATATGAGATGTAAAACATAGTTCCCCCCCTTAAAGGTATATATATTACAGGTAGCGAGCTCTATTTCTCCCCCCGTCAAGAAGGAGGCTACAGCCATCATCGAGGCTGTATGCCAATGGAGTAACTTGCTTGCTCAGCGTCTTTTCACGCTCATAACTGACCAGCGGTCTGTGGCCTTCATCTTGGATAATCGGAAGCACACGAAAATCAAATATAATAAAATTCAACTCTGGAGGATGGAGCTGGCCGCCTTTGGATATACAATCCGTTACCGACCTGGCAAACAGAATGTGGCCCCAGATACCTTCACACGGGCATTTTGCTCTTCAATATCAACGTCGACCCTGGCGGATCTGCATATGGACTTATGCCATCCTGGCATTACCCGTATGTTGCACTTTGCGCGCTCCAAAAATCTACATTCTCAACGGAGGACGTAAAGAAAACATGCTCCTCCTGTAGGATTTGTGCAGAATTGAACCCACAATTCTTCCGCCCATCAGATGACATCCTCATACATGCAATGCAGCCTATGCATAGGCTCAGCATAGAATTTAAATGGCCATTGCCTCCATCGATGCGGAACACCTACCTACTTACGATGGTAGACGAGTATTCACGCTTTCCCTTTGCCTTCCCCTGTCCTAATATGCTTACCTCTACAGTAATTAAATGCCTCGATCATTTCTTTTCCCTCTGCGGGATGGCCAATTATATCCACACAGATCGAGGTCCCTCCTTTATGTCGAGTGAACTTAAAAGTTATCTCTCCCAACGGGGAATCGCCTCCATTAAGACGACACCATATCACACAATCGGCAATGGACAGGTTGAATGATACAATGCCATCATCTGGAATGCTGTCCGTCTGGCTTTAGAGGTAACAGTGCTCCTCCGGTACAAGTGGTACGAGTACACTTAAACTAGGTTTGAGCATGATGCTCTTGTATTAGTTGTACCCATACAATTACACTGGAAATAACAGTGCTCCTCCGGTACTAGTGGTACCTCTACAGTTACACTGGAAATATCAGTGTGCCTCCAGTACTAGTGGTACCTCTACAATTACACTAGTAGTGAACGTGCTCCTTCAGTACCTGTGGTACCCTGCACATACACTAGAATTGTACCTCCTCTTCTGGTACGAGTGTTACCCATACACTTATACTAGTGGTTACCGAGCTCGTCCTGTACTCGTGGTTTCCTACACTAACCCCGCGATGATGGTGAATCTACGGTGCTTGTGGTAGCCTTACACTTAACACCAAAAAAACTTGATTTTCTATAGTGCCTCTAACTTGGTAAAACTTCCCAATGCGCTTCACAGGAGCATTATCGAACAGGAATTGACACCAATCCACATAGGGAGATGTTAGTTCAGATAATACAAATCCTGATCAAAGAGGAAGGCTTTACTGAGCGTTTTAAAGCAGGAAAGAGAAGTAGAGAGGTAGAGAGGTTTAGGAAAGGAATTCCAGCGCTTTGGGCTTTGGTAGATGAAGGCACGGCGCCAATGTTTGAGCAATTAAAATCAGCGAAGCACAATAGGCCGAAATTGGAGAAGCACAGATATCTCAGAGGGTTGTGGGCTTGAGGAGATTACAGAGATAGGGAGGGGCTAGGCCATGTAGCGATTTGGGAACAAGGATGAACATTTTAAAATCGAGGCATTTCTTAAGCGGGAGCCAATATTGGTCAGAGAGCACAAGGATAATGTATGAATGGGGCTTAGTGCGAGTTATGCGATGGGCAGCATCGTCTTGGATGACCTCAAGTTAACGGCAAGTCGGACGTGGGTGACCGTGCATGAGTGCATTGGAATTGACAAGTCTAGAGGTAAGAGAGGCTTGGATGAGGGTTTCAGCCGGAGATCAGCTGAGACAGGGGCGTGGTCGGGGGATGTTCTACAGGTGGAAATAGGCGGACTTGGTGATGTTGCGGTTATGTGATCGGAAGTTCAACTCGGGGTCAAATATGACACGAGGTTTGCAAACTGTCTGAATCAGCCTCAGACATTCGCCAGGGTGAGGGATGGAATCCTCTGCTGGGGAACGGTGTTAATGGTGGGAATATTGAAAATTACTTTGTTCTTATTTATATTTAGTTAGAGGAAATTTCTGCTCATCCAGTAATTGATCTCGGAGAAGCAGTGTGACAGTTTAGCAAAGGTGAAGGGGTCGAGAGAGGTGTATAGGTGAAAACTGATGATGTGATTTCGGATGGGGCACATGTGTGCTGATGACACCCAGCTGTACCTCACTACCACATCTCCCGATACCTCCACTGTCTCTAAAATGTCGCACTGCTTATCCTACATCCAGCACTGGAAGGGCAGAATTCTCCTCCAATTAAATATTGGGAAGACCGAAGCCATTGTCTTCAGTCCCCGCCACAAAATCTGTTCCCTAGCCAACAACTCTATCCCTCTCCCTGCATTAAAGGTGGCCGTGCTTCTCCTGGACTGGTGGTAACCTATGCTTACGCTGGAGGTGACCGAGTTTTTCCGGGACTAGTGTCACCCTACATGTGAATGTGCTACTCCGGTATTAATCACACCACTACATTTACACTTGGTTAGACAGGGCTCCTCCACTACTGGTGATACACGACACTTATGCAAGATGTGACCCGGGCAGAATATGCGGTGGAAATGCCTGGTGCTGATTTTCTGACGTTCTTAAATTTCCAGCGCCCAGCCTGGTTAGTACCTGGAGGGGTGACCATCAGGGAAGACCAGGTGCAGAAGGTCACGGAAGGAGCCCCGAGGAGGGGCGGTTGGTGAGAAGGTCACGGAAGGAGGAGCGGCTGGTGAGCAGGCCCGGGCGTTGGGCTGAAGATTGTCGGACAGGAGGAATAGTGGAAATGGAATGGCGGCACGCACCGACGCAGCGGCTTTGCTTCTCCCAGTCATGGGAACTTGCAAGATCACACTTCGTTGTTCATGTACTTGTGCAATGAAAATAAAGTTGAATTATTATTATTATTGGGATTTCCCCCTGTACCGTTCGTATTCTGACTCACAAATCCCCATCAAAGAGATGCTGCTTGTTCCTCGGTGGCGGTTGTCAGGAGCGATTCCATATGGAAGCACTTTATTAGGGTTGTGTACTTTGGGGAAACTTTCTTTCTGATGAGTCCATGTTTTTGGCCTTTAACTATCTCCAGCTCGCTAACGGTTTCTCCATCACCACCAGCGCTGAGGGATTGACTTGGAAATTTCCCCTGTACCTGCGTCTATGAAGAGCAGGACGAGGGAAATGATGAGGAGCAGCAGGGCAAGCAGGCAGCTGGAGACTCGCTTCAGAACGAAGTCGGCCATAAGAGCTCAGTGCCCGCTGTCAGATATCTGTGACCGCAGATCAGAGTCGGCACCAGAACGGCAATAAGATAATGACATCTGAAAAATGAACCAGTCCCGCTATCACGGAGCTCTCCTCCACAACTACCGAGGCTCCCCTCGGAAAACATCCTGATTCTCTATTTACAAACAATTACATAGAATCTGCAGCACAGAAACAGGCCATGCGGCCCAAATGATCCAGGCCTCTGTTTAGGTTCCACACGAGCCTCCTCCTGCCCTACTTCATATAAACCTATCGGCATAACCTTCTATTCCTTTCTCCCTCATGTACTTATCGAGCTTCCCATTAAATGCATCTCAGCTATTTGCCTCAATTATGCCTGTAGTACCGGGTTCCACATGCTCACAACGTTCTGAGTAAAGGAGATTATCCTGAATTCCTTGTTGGATTTATTAGGGAATATCCAATGTGGTCCCTTGTTTAGGATAATCCAAATGTAAGAAGTCACACAACACCAGGATATAGTCCAACAGCTTTATTTGAAATCACAAGCTTTCGGAGCGCTGCTCCTTCATCAGGTGAAGTGGAGAAATGCATAAAGTCACAACTTATGTAGTCAGAGAATCATGTCAGATGTTTACAGGTAATATTACCAACTGCCATTTATCACACCTCGGCAGACTGATAATCAAAGCAATCAAAGGTGTGAATGGTGTCCAAACAGTTCAGTCAGGAAAACATTACATCAAAGAACAATGAGGTGGGGTCACAAGGGGTCAATTATTGCAGATGCTGGGGTCTGTATGAAAAAGAAAAAAACAGACAACTAAAATTTTTTTCCTGGAAATCACAGCAGGTCCGACCGCATCTGTGTATAGAGAACAAGCCAATGTCGACTCGAGTCTGGATGACCCTGCGTCAGATGGGGTTACATGTAGCGTGATATGGACCCAAGATCTCGGTAGAGGCCATCCTCATGGGTGTGGAACTTGGCTATCAGTTTCTGCTCGACGATTTTGCGTTGTCATGTTTCTCGAAGGCCACATTGGAGAATGCTTACCCGAAGATTGGAGGCTGAATGTCCTTGACTGCTGAGGTGTTCCCCGACTGGGAGGGAACACTCCTGTCTGGGGATTGTTGCACGGTGTCCGTTCATCCATTGTCGCAGTGTCTGCATGGCCTTGCCGATGTACCATGCTCCGGGGCATCCTTCCCTGCTCAGATGAGGAGGAACGCAATGGACACCTACAGACACTGAAAGACGCCCTTGTAAGAACGCGATATGGCGCTCGACTCGTCGATCGACAGTTCCGACGGGCCACAGTGAAAAATCGCATAGACCTCCTCAGAAGACAAACCCGGGACACAACTAACAGAGTACCATTCATCATCCAGTACTTCCCCAGAGCGGAGAAACTACGCCATGTTCTTCGCAGCCTTCAACATGTGGTCAATGACGACGAACACCTCACTAAGGACATCCCAACGCCTCCACTACTCGCTTTCAAACAGCCACCTAACCTCAAACAGATCATCGTTCACAGCAAATTACCCAGCTTTCAGGAGAACAGCGACCACGACGCCACACAACCCTGCCACAGCAACCTCTGCAAGACATGTCAGATCATCAACACAGATACCATCATCACACGTGATGACACCATCCACCAGGTACATGGTACATACTCATGTGGCTCGGCCAGCGTTGTCTACCTCATACGTGGCAGGAAAGGATGCCCCGGAGCATGGTACATCGGCGAGTCCATGCAAACACTGCGACAACGGATGAACGGACACTGCACAACAATCACCAGGCAGAAGTGTTCCCTCCCAGTCGGGGAACATTTCAGCAGTCAAGTACATTCAGCCTCTGATCTTCGGGTAAGCATTCTCCAAGGCGGCCTTCGAGACACACGACAATGCAAAATCGTCGAGCAGAAACTGATAGCCAAGTACCGCACCCATGAGGGCGGCCTCAACCGAGATCTTGGGTTCATGTCACACTACATGTAACCCCACCTGACGCAGGGTCATCCAGACTCGTGTCGACATTGGCTTGTTCTCTCTACACAGATGCGGCCGGACCTGCTGTGATTTCCAGCAAAAAAAATGTTTTTGTCTGTTTTTTTGTTTTTCATACAGACCCCAGCATCTGCAATAATTGACCCCTTCTGACCCCACCTCATTGTTCTTTGAAGTAAGGTTTTCCTGACTGACCTGTTTGGACACCATTCACAACTTTGATTGCTGTGATTATCTCTCTGCCGAGGTTTGATAAATGGCTGTTGGAAATATTACCTGTAAACATCTGACATGATTCTCTGACTGTATAAGCTGTGTCTTTATGCATTTCTCCACTTCACCTGATGAAGGAGCAGTGCTCCGAAAGCTTGTGATTTCAAATAAAGCTGTTGGACTGTAACCTGGTGTTGTGTGACTTCTTACATTTGTTCACCCCTGTCCAACTCCGGCATCTCCACACCTAGGATAATCCAGCAAGTGGAAACATCTTCACTACATCTCCCCTATCAAAGCTCTTCATAAGTTGAAAGACTTATATCAAATCACCCATCTGCCTTCTCTCTTCTGCAGAAGGAAACCCAGCTTATTCAATTTTTCCTGACAGTTATAACCTCTCAGTTCTGGTATAAATCTTGTAAATATTTGTTGAAACTTCTCCAGTGCCTCTGTAGCCATTTTGCAATGCGTCTATCTCGCCGGGATACCCCACATTTCCAGAATTATTTCCCCTTATCCAAATAGTACTAAAAATGAAAGAAAGCCTTTCAGTGTGCTTTGCACTTTTGATAACCCGTGGTAACCCTGCCGTCTCCTACAATTATCGCCCATTCATCCCAAACTCTCCCTTCCCCTCAGTTGGCCATCAGCAACCGTGGGTAACAAGGGAAATTAGGGATAGCATAAGATCTAAGGAGAGGACATACAAATTGGCCAGAAAAAGCAATAATCCTGAGGATTGGGAGCAGTTCAGGATTCAACAAAGGAGGACAAAGGGATTAATTAAGAAAGGGAAAATAGAATATGAGAGTAAGCTTTCAGGGAACATAAGAACTGACTGTAAAAGCTTTTATAGATATGTGAAGAGAAAAAGATTGGTGAAGTCAAGTGTAGGTCACTTGCAGTCAGAATCGGGGGAATTTATGGTGGGGAACAAAGAAATGGCAGACCAACTAAAAACATATTTTGGTTCTGTCTTCACAAAGGAGGATAAAATAACCTCTCAGAAAAACGGGAGAACATAGGGTATAATGAAATGGTGGAACTGAAAGAAATCAGTATTTGTAGGGAAATGGTGTTCGGAAAATTGATGGGACTGAAGGCCGATGAATCCCCAGGGCCTGATAATCTACATCCCAGTGTACTTAAGGAAGTGGCCCTAGAAATAGTCGATGCATTGCTGGTCATCTTCCAAAACTCGATAGACTCTAGAACTGTACCCATGGATTGGAGGGTAGCTAATGTTACCCCACTATTCAAAAGAGGTTTGGAGGAAAAGCGGGGAATTATGGACCGGTAAGCATGACATCGGTAGTGGGGAAAATGCTAGAGACCATTATAAATGATGTAATAGCACAGCACTTGGAAAGCAGTGACAGGATCGGACAAAGTCAACATGGATTTAAAAAAGGTAAATCATGCCTGACTAATCTACTGGAATATTTTGAGGATGTAACTGTTAAAATAGATAAGGAAGAACCAGTGGATGTGGTATATTTGGACTTTCAGAGGCTTTCGATAAGGTCCCGCGTAAGAGATTAGCGTGCAAATTAAGGCACATGGGATTGGGGGCAAAGTGTTGACTTGGATAGAGAACTGGTTGGCAGACAGAAAGCAAAGAGTTGGAATAAACCGGTCGTTTTCTGAGTGGCAGGCAGTGACTAGTGGGGTACCACAATAATCGGTCCTAGGACCCCAGCTGTTCACAATATATATTAATGATCTTGACGAGGGAATTGGATGTAATATCTCCAAATTTGCAGACGACACAAAGCTGGGTGGGAGGGTATGCTGTGAGGACGATGTAATGAAACTCCAGTACGATTTGGACAGGTTAGGTGATTGGGCAGAAACATGGCAAATGCACTATAATGTGGATAAATGTGAGGTTATCCACTTTGGTGGCAAAAACAGGAAGGAACATTATTATTTGAATGGCAATACTTTGGGAGAAGGGGAAGTGCAAATAGACCTGGGTTGTCTTGTGCACCAGTTGCTGAAGGTAAGCATGCAGGTGCAGCAGGCGGTTAAGAAGGCAAATGGTAAGTTGGCCTTCGTAGCAAGAGGGTTCGAGTACAGGAACAAGGATGTCTTGCTACAGTTGTACAGGGCTTTGGTGAGACCACACCTTGAGTATTGTGTGCAGTTTTGGTCGCCTTACCTGAGGAAGGACCTTCTTGCCATGGAAGGAGTGCAGCGAAGATTCACCAGGCTGATACCTGGGATGGCAGGAATGATGTATGAGGAGAGATTGTGTCGACTGGGCTTATACTCACTGGAGTTCAGAAGATTGAGAGGGGATCTCATCGAACCCTATAAAATTCTGTCAGGCCTGGACAGACTAGATGCTGGAAGGATGTTCCCGATGGTCGGGGAGTCCAGAACCCGGGGTCATAGTCAAAGGATAAGGGGTAGGACATTTAGGACTGAAATGAGGAGGAATTTCTTCACCCAGAGAGTGGTGATCCTGTGGAATTCTCTGCCACAGAGGGCGGCGGATGCTAGTTCATTAAATATATTCAAGAAAGAGTTGGATATATTTCTTAAGGCTAAAGGGATCAAGGGATATGGGGAGAAGGCAAGGACAGGGTACTGAATTTGAATGATCAGCCATGATCTCATTGAATGGCAGAGCAGGCTCGAAGGGCCGAATGGCCTATTCCTGCTCCTATCTTCTGTGTTGCTATGTTTCTATGGTTCTGAAGTGATTGACTGATGCTGTCCAGCACATTTCTTGTGGGACTGATGCAGCACTTCCTTAGATTTGGCGGTGGTTTGTTTCCCCATTCAGGAGAAAGTGCAGAGTGTGAAGCAGCTCCGCTTGGCTTTATCTGGAATGTAACCCAGGGGCAAGGAAGCTGTAGTGTCCGTGTGTAGATAAAGACACTGAAGACAGGAGTTGGTTCATAGGTATTTACTAAGCAAGTCTGGGGGGGGTGTTTCTAAAGGATATACACAATACACAGGCTTATATAGCCCAAGTGGCAATTACCGGCATTACGCACACCTGGGGCTCTTAAAGGCACATACACCATAATTGCTCTTAAAAGCACATACACCACAATTCCTCCCCTTCTAGCTAACTAGTACATCATATTTTAAGTAATTATTAATTACATGTTATATGCAAAATAATATACATTGCTGTGTTAATTAATTATAAGTTAGTCTCTCAGGAGGCTTCCTGACTCGGTCCGGATAACGCCTCGGGGGTGTAGTAGGTTCTTCTGGCAAGGCTGATTCGGCTTGAAGGCCAGTGTCAGGTTCATCGGGCTCCAGTATCACCAAATCGGAGGTAGATATGGGTATCTCTACTTCATCGTTAGATGTATAGAGTGGTGGTGTAGGTTGTCCCTTTTCAGATGACTTGATGATTTGGTCAGCATGGCGCCTTATTATGCTGTCTCCGATGTCCACGGTATACATCAGTGGTTCTAATAGTGTGCAGATAGTTCCAGGCTGCCATTTCTCGGTACGGTAGTCCCGGGCCAAAACCGGTTGGCCTATCTGGAAGGCCCTAGTTTGCCTTTCATTCATGCCCTGAAACTGCCGGTTCTCCACGTCCCTTCGGATGTTGGGCTTGACCGAATCCAGCCGGCATCTTAGGTTCCTATTGTAGAACATCATGGCGGGAGTTTGGTTAGTAACCATATGCGTTGCATTCCTATATGCAAATAAGAAGTTATCCACCTTGTGCTGAAGTTTTATGTCTTCATTACCCATGGCCTTGATGGCCTTCTTGAAGGTCTGGACAAACCTTTCAGCCAATCCATTGGTGGCGGGATGGTATGGGGCGGACGTGTAGTGCTTTACCCCATTGTTCTTTAAGAACTTTCTGAATTCTTCGGACATAAATTGCGGTCCATTATCAGAACATATGTGCTCCGGCAGCCCATTCCTGGCAAATATGGTTCTTAATACTGTGATGGTTTTTTCCGTGGTGGTGGAGGACATCTTTAATACCTCTGGCCACTTGGAGTGTGCATCAACTGCGATTAAGAACATTGAGTCCATAAATGGACCAGCAAAGTCGATGTGCACCCTTTGCCAGGGAGATGAGGGCCTATCCCATGGATGTAGAGGGGCCTGTGGTGGAGCATTTTGGACCTTCTGGCATCCTAGGCAGCTCTTGGTCATGTCTTCGATGTCTCCATCGATACCTGGCCACCATACAAACGCCCTAGCTAGGTTCTTCATTTTCACTCCACCCAGATGCCCCTCGTGAAGCTCCTTTAGCACTTTATCCTGGAGTTTGGGTGGAATCACCACTCTGGATCCACACATCAAGGTTCCTCAGCGCACTGACAGCTGTTCTCTTCTTTGCGAGAATGCTGGCAACAGTGGTTCGCCATGTGCTGGCCATCCCTTCACTGTTAAATCGTAGACCCGTGAGAGAGTAGGGTCATTTCTTGTCTCCCTTTCAATGGCAGAATTTGTCACCGGTAGACATTCCACTATGGTAGAGTGGAATATCTCTACTGGGTCTACTGTAGGTGCCTCTTCAATCGTTGGCAACGGTAGGCGTGATAAACCCTCAGCATTCCCATGCTGTTTTGACCCTTTGTATTCAATGTTGTATAGGTGTGCCCCTAGAAAATGGGACCACCGCTGTAGTCTTTGTGCCGTCATAATGGGGACACCTTTTTTAGGGTTGAATATGGAGGTGAGGGGTTGATGGTCAGTCAGCAAGATAAATTTTTGTCCGTGTAGGTAATGTTTGAATTGCTTCACTCCCCATACCAGGCTGAGTGCTTCCCTGTCTATCTGGGCATAGTTAAGCTCAGCTGAGTTCAATGAGCGTGACGCAAAAGCTATCGGCCGTTCTGAGCCATCAGGGAATCTATGGGACAATACCGCTCCCATGCCGTAAGGGGATGCATCACACGCCAGTCTGATTGGTAGTGATGGGTTGTAATGAGCCAAAATTTTCTCAGATGTGATTAAGTCTTTACATTTATGGAAGGCACGTTTACAGTCTTCGTTCCATTTCCAAATCACTCCTGTCTGTAGAAGATCATTAAGAGGGTGTAGAATAGTTGATAAGTTCGGTAAAAATTTATGATAGTTATTTATTAATCCCAGGAATGAACTTATTTGTGAAACATTTTCAGGTGCTGGGGCTTTTATAACTGCTTCAATTTTCTCAGGTGACTTATGCAGCCCTTCCTTATTAATTATGTGGCCACAATATGATATCTGATTTTGGAAAAATTCGCACTTGGGGCGATTTGCTCGTAGGCCCCGTTTTTTCAGCCTAGTGAGCACCTGCTCCAAATTGGCAAGGTGCTCGTGTCGTTTTCTCCTGTTATAAGGATGTCGTCTAGGTAGCATTGAGTCCCCGGAATCCCTTGCAGGATTGCTCCATAGCTCTTTGTCAGATAGCTGGAGCTGATGCTATTCCAAAAACCAGTCGATTATACTGGTACAAGCCTTTGTGTGTGGTTATTGTGAGATACGTTTTAGAGGTCTCCTCAACCTCCATCTGTAGATATGCCTGTGCCAAGTGAATTTTTGTGAAACGTTTCCCTCCGGATAGTGAGGCGAAAATAACTTCTATCCTCGGAAGAGGATACTGTACCGTGTGAAGGACCGGGTTTACAGTCACCTTAAAGTCCCCACAGATGCGAATTTTTTTCTGTTCCTCAGAGTTATTTTTCAATGTTTTTTTCATGACTGGAACGATGGGTGTTGCCCATTCGCTCCAATCTATTTTGGATAATACGCCTGCCTTTTCCAAATTCTTCAGCTCTGCCTCGACTGCCGGACGTATTGCGTATGGCACCGGTCTTGCCTTAAAAAATTTTGGAATTGCTGCATCTTCCACTTTTATTGAGGCGGTGATGCCTTTCAAGGTTCCTAGTTTCTCTTGAAACACTTCTTTGCCGTAGGCCAAGATGTCTTTTAATCGTTCAGGTATGATGTCATCATTGTTTTTTTCCTTACTGGTCACCGTCAGTGCCTGAATGGAGTGCCAGTCTAAACGTATCTTCCTTATCCATTCATGTCCCAACAACGGTGGACCACCATCTTGTAGAATGTATAAATACAACTTTTGTATTTCTTTGCCGTTGTGTACCACAGGCACCCTTATTTTTCCTTTGGGGTAGACTTTCTGCCCGTATATGTTTTAAAGATAATGGATGTGTCTTTTAGAGGTATATGCGAAAATAGCCTCTCGTAATCTCGTCGATTTATTACGGTTAGAGCTGATCCTGTATCTAGCTCCATTTTAACTGGGGACCCTGCTATTGTGAGGGTAACCCAAATGGTTTGGTAATCCTCTTTGGCAAGTACATTATGTAATTTGAGGCAGCTTAGTCTCTTGTTTCCGGAGTCGCTATCGCTATTCTGGTCTTCGGAGCTACTGTCCGCCATCATTTGTACCTTCCTGTACTTTTCTTTATTGATTCTTTGTTTTCTGTCAGTGGATTTATTTTGTCCAGATTGGCATACCCGTGCAATGTGTCCAATCTTACCACATTGCCTGCAAGCTTTGCCCTTGAACCAGCAGTCCCTCTGGTTATGGGTGGATCTGCCGCAGCGATAACATCTTCCGAACTCCTGTGTCATTTTATGGGTGCCGAAGTCCTCTGTCTCTTGTTGTATCTCTGCAGCTCCTTTTGCTGCTGCTTCGTATGATACAGCCATACTGAAAACTTTGTCCAATGTTAAATCTTTTTCAGAAAGCAGTCTCCTCTGTGTTCCTTCACTTAAGAGACCGCAAACAAATTTGTCTCGAAGATAATCCACTAGTCCTGCTCCGAATTGGCAGTACTTTGATAGCTTTCTTAATTCGGTTAGGTAATCAGCGTTACTTTCATTCTTGTGTTGATTTCTCTTGAAGAACTTGAATCGTTCCGCTATCAGCAGCGGTGTTGGGTTTAAATGCTCCTGCAGGGTCACAACAATTTCTTTAAAAGTCTTGTCCATTGGTTTGGCTGGAGTGATTAAATTTCGGAACAGCCCGTATGTCTTCGCGCCCATTAAGTTCAGAAGTACTGAAGCTTTTTTTTCATCTGTTATTCCATTTGCAGTGCAATAAACCTCTACTCTTTCCACGTATGTGGTCCAATCTTCTATTTCGCCATCAAAAGCCTCAATATTACCAGATTTAGGCATTTCAGAAAAGATATGGTGCTTCCCGTGCTTTTTTTTTTCTCTCTGTAGCAACGATATGGCGCTTCCCGCGCTTTCCCACCGCTGCTACCGATAACAACGCTGTTTATTCACTGTTGGAGACTCGTTCCCGACGGAGGTCTAAACGCTGACCTGCTTGCCGCACCGGCCGTCTCTCGAGTGCACCCTCCCAGTCCGTTATTGCTTGCCTCCGATTTCGCTGCCTGTCTCAGCTGTAGAGCCCGCCGCTGGAGCTCCAGCCTGACGCCCAGGAAGGATTAGCGCAGTACCTGTCACCAGCTTGGCCAGCTGGTGAAACCACAGTTTCTCTTACTTCCTTGAGTCTTCTGGACGCTGGAGGAATCGATGTCCTTGAGGTGCTGCCAAATTGCAGGTAAGTCCGTTTCCACTTCGTCGCCACTGTAGTGTCCGTGTGTAGATAAAGATACTGAAGACAGGAGTTGGTTCATAGGTATTTACTAAGCAAGTCGGGGGGGGGTTTCTAAAGGATACACACAATACACAGGCTTTTATAGCCCAAGTGGCAATTACCGGCATTACGCACACCTGGGGCTCTTAAAGGCACATACACCATAATTGCTCTTAAAAGCACATACACCACAGAAGCGGTCGTTAATGTGGGTGATAGCAGTGGCAGAAAGCAGATAATAAGCAACATGTGAGCCTTCCACTGGGTTCCGACATGTCGGTATGATTGAAGGAAGGGCTGTTGGGAAATGATGGGGCGGGGTGAAGTTTATTGAGGCCCCTCCTACACTTTGCTATCCAGCTGTCTGCTGATCACTGCAATGAGGCTCGTGGGTTGGTAGAGGTGTAAATGGTTATTATAACGCACTTTATTTTGGAAACTGACTCATGTTATCTTGGCTGCTCTGGAAGTTCACTGATCATCGCCTGAATTTCAGTGGCCATTGTATTGTAAGATGAGTAGTTGAGAACCTTTCCCTTGTCCACTCATCACATCCTCCCAGCCCGATGGCCGCCCACTCAATGCCCATTTAATGTTGATGTTTGGATTGCCAGAGACCTCCCTGTGCTTTGCTCAGAACAGTCGGATATTCAGCATCACACCGCAATCTGGAGCTGGCCTCATCCCAAGGGGGAGTGTTCTCCACATCTGGATCTTTCCCATCACGTTCCCGTTCATGGTCAGGGCTCTCATTGCTCCGTTGGTCAATCACGGGTTCATTCTCCATCAGCTAGTAGATAACCTGCACTGTGGGACATTAAAGCGAAGCGACACCTTCCTCCCTCTCGATTTACCATTACAGCAACTCCTTCCGGAGCCAATACTTTCCATCATCTTTGCAGGGCAGATGGAGTCCAGCTTGACATGGTGAAATCTGTAGGGAGCTGCTCAGGGCCCCTTAGTTGAGAACAGTTACTAACCTATGACATTCTCTGCCCCAGTGCTGATTGCAGATGAGCGCTTTGTGAGTCGGGATAAGATTACTTTCCTGTGCTGAACCATGAGATTGTGATGATCAGCGATTCAGTACCACTGATGGAATCAGTACAACCCAACGCCACGGATCATTGTGATGGAGACAATCTGGGGACAGAAGTTCAGCTTAGGGTCAAATGGGAGGCCGAGAATGCGAAAAGTCTGTTCCAGCCTGAGACATTGGCCAGGGAGGGAGATGGAGTCGTTAGCTGGAGAACGGAGTTCGTCACAGGGACCAAAGACACTGGATTCAGTCTGCCCAATGTTTAATTGAAGGAAATGTTGACTCTTCCAGGACCGCATGTTAATCAAATACTTTGATATCACAGAATTAGTGGAGGTGTGGAGAGAGCTGTTACTGAGCAAGAGAGATGTGTCATCAGTGTACTTATGGAACCTGACGTTCTATTACCGGATGATGTTGCTAAGGTGCAGAATGTAGATAGCAGGACGAAAGAATATAACCTTCGGGGACTCCAGAGATAACGATGCAAAAGCTGGAGTATAAGCCATTGCAGGATATTCTCTGGCTGTGACTGCATAGGGAGGAGTGAAACCAGGTGAAGGCAATTCACTCAGCTGGAAAATGGAGGAGTGTCATTGGAGAAGGATGGTGTCATCAACCGTGTCAAGAACAGAAGGAATGAGCAGGGACAGTTCACCATGGTGGCAGTCACGTAGGAATATCATTTGTGACTTCCATAAGGACCGTTTCAGTGCTGTGGCAAGGGCAGTAATTTAATTATATAGTTTCAAACATGGCGTGGCTAGAAAGATGGTCACGGATCTGTGAAACGACTATATGTTCAAGGAGAGGAATAGGAGTTTGGAGATGGGGTGGTAATTTGCAAAGACAGAGGGGTCAAGGGTGGATTTGTTAGATGGGGCGATGCCAGTACATTTGAAAGGAAACAGACAATAGCAGAGCTGAGAGAACGGTTCATAATGACAGCTAGCATGAGGGATCGAACGGGAAGCTGGGAGATCAGCAGATTAGTGGGAAAAGGGCCGAGAGAGCACGAGGTTGGGCTCGTGGCCAAAATGGGCTCAGAGAGGACACAATGGGAAATAGGGGACATAGGGAAATTCACGATAATATTGTAGCTATTCAAAAACAAATACAGAGCAAGCGAATTTAGAGGAATACGCCAACTGTTAATTAGAAGTAGAAGAAAGGTGACTTTAGTGGAACACAGTAACTGTTATATTATAAACTAGCTGAAGTGCCCTGCGGTGCCGAGGGTCTTTGGACGGCATGTTGTTGTTGGAAGAGAGAGAGAGAGCGAGCGACTGGGGGGAAGAGAGAGAGCAAGCGACTGGGGGGAAGAGAGAGAACGAGAGACTGGGGGTAAGAGAGAGCGAGAGACAGGGGGGAAGAGAGAGAGTGAGAGATGGGGGAAGAGAGAGCGAGAGACTGGGGGGAAGAGAGAGAGCGAGAGACTGGGGGAAGTGAGAGAGCGAGAGACTGGGGGGCAGGGAGAGAGAGAGGGAGAGACTGGGGGGAGAGAGAGATAGACTGGGGGGAGAGAGAGAGAAACTGGGGGAGAGAGAGAGAGACGGAGAGAGAGAGAGAGAGACTGGGGGGAGAAGAGTGAGAGAGAGACTGGGGGAGATGAGAGAGAGAGAGAGACTGGGGGAGTGAGAGTGACTGGGGGAGAGAGAGAATGGGGGAGAGAGACGTGGGGAGAGAGAGAGACTGGGGGAGAGAGACACTGGGGGGAGAGAGACTGGGGGAGAGAGAGAGAGGTGGAGAGAGAGTGGGGGATAGAGAAACTGGGGGGGAGAGACAGTGGGGGAGAGAGACAGGGGAGGGGGAGGGGCGAGAGGGAAGGGAGGGGAGTGGAGAGAGGGGGGAAGGTGGGAGGGAAAGGGGAGGGAGGGGGGGAAGGAAGGGGGAGAGAGGGGGGAAGGGAAGGGGGGAGGGGGAAGGGGAAGAGAAGGGGGGAGGGAGGGGTGTTTAGGGGAGGAAGGGGGAGGGTGGGGGTGAAGGGGGGAGGGAGGGGGAGAAGGGGGGGAGGGTGGGGGAAGGGGGCAATGGAGGGAGGGGGGCAGGGAAGAGGAAGGGAAGGGATAGGGAGGAGGGGAAGGGAAGGGGGAGGGAGAGAGGGGGGAAGGGAAAGGGGGGAGGAAGGGGGAGGGGGAAGGGAGGGAGGGAGGGGATGGAAAAGGGGGGAAAGGGGGAAGGGAAGGGGAGAGGGGGGAAGGGAAGGGGAGAGGGGGAAGGAGAGAGGGAGGGGAGGGATGGAGGGGAAGGGACGGGGGGAAGGGAAGAGGGAACGAGAGGTGAAGAGAAGGGGGAAGGGAGGGGTGGAGGAGAGAGGGGGAAGGGAGGGGGACGGGAGGGAGGGGGTAAGGGAGGGAGGGAGGGAGGGGATAGGACGGGAGAAGGGCGGGGGGAGGGGGGAGGGGAGGGGGGAAGGGAGGGGGATGGTGAGGGGGAAGGGAGGGGTGGAAGGGGAGGAGGGGGGAAGGGAGGAGGGGGAAGGGAGGGGGCGGAAGCGAGGGGGAGGGGGGAAGGGGGCGGAGGGGAGGGAGGGGGGAGGATGGGGAGGGGAGAGGGGAGGGGGAGGGGGTAAGGGAGGAAGTGGGTGTCTGGGAGTTGGAAGGGGTTGTGGGAGAGGGGGAAGGTTTTGTGTGGGAGTGGGGAATGTGGTGTGTGGGAGGGGGGAAGGGGGTGTGTGTGAGTGGGGGGAAGGGGGCGTGTGGGAGGGGGGAAGGGGGTTTGTGGGAGGGGGAAAGTGGGTGTGTGGGGGAAAGGGGGTGTGTGGGAGGGGGGGAAGGGCGTGTGTGGGAGGGGGATATGGGGTGTGTGGGATGGGGGAGAGGGTGTGTGTGGGAGGGGGGATTGGAGATATGTGGGGGGGAAGGGTGTGTGCGGGGGGGAAGGGGGAAATGAGGGGAGAGGAAGGGGGTGTGTGGGAAGGGGGAAGGGGGTTTGTGGGAGTTGGGTAACGAGGAGAAAGGGAAGGGTTGGAGCCGGCAGACCCTCTCCCCTCTGCCACTGTTGGTCCCTGTCTGGGCCGGAAGCCTGGGCCTGGATTTGCGCTGCCGGCCGTTGGAGATGACTAGGCCTCAGGCCCCTGCACTGACATGGCCCAGGTAACTTTTAATACCTTGAAGCATGAAACTTAAAGTGCTTATCAAACCTTTTTGGTAAATCTTTCTCTAACATACACTTCACAACCTCACCAAAGTTTTTATTAAATAAGGGGGTCCTCACCTGTCACTGCTGTATCAGAAATAACAATGGCCACCGCTTGCTTTTCATTTGGAAAGATTAGGACCCGATTGAGAGCACTGAAGCCCCACCCACTCTATGTTCCTGTACAAAGATGGCCGCGCATGCACTCTGTTACACACTGAATCAAAATGGCGTCACACTGAAACTTTTCACCCTCCTTGACAAAGATGGCTGCCGTTAACATGGGGCTGTCAGCAGAAGAAATCCCATCTGCTGCAAACACGGGATCTTCAGAAAGTTATTCGTGGCTTGCGACCTTCCCCACATGCTTATGAAGCCTCCCCACCTACCGACCCCGGGAATGCAGCTGAGGCAGCAGACCCTCTCCCCTCTGCCTGTGTTGGTCCCTGTCGAGGCCGGGAGCCTGGGACTGGAGTTCTGCTGCTGGCAGTTGGCGAAGCCTAGACCCCGGGCCCCCGCACTGACAAGACCCCAAGAAATAAATCACATACTGGACTCATTTATTACACGCAAATTATAAAATGAAATAGTTGGGCTCCTAAGTACCAAAATTTGTGCTGGATAAAATCCCCTCCACACACACAAAAAGTGGGAAAAATAAATCAATAATTAGTAGTTAGGAATCAAGATGGTGGTGGGATGGGTGGTGCCTAGCTCGGGCGTGGCTTTGAGGCCTGGAAAAATGGTGAAAGTTAGGACAATTATAGAGGTTAGAGAAAAGATTTACAGGTTAATTAACTTTTTTAAAAGCAACTTATTTTTATGCTGGAAATTTAGATTTGAAAAGAAACACGCAGAAAGTGGGAAAAAGAAATGAAGAGTTTAAATCAAGATGGCGGCCTCTCACCTCATTTCAAAAGGATAAGGCCCACCCACACACGCACCGATTGGTCAACCGTCAGGTCACTGAACTGTAGGATTGGTCAAACGTCCTGGCACTCGACTGTAGTATGGCCTGCCCGCACACGCAATGAACCCGCCCCCATGACGCAGCGATCGGTCGACCGCCGGGTCACTCGACCGGACGATTGGTCAACCTTCACCTCACTCTATGCTAATGAGTGGATAATGAGCGCAATTTTGAAAGATTTTTTAGTTACTTAAGGCACAATTTTTGTCCGATCAAAAAGAACATATGCCTACAAGAGTCCCCTAATGATGGGCTTTCTTTTGATATAACATATGTGTAGGTACGCTCTATAACTTGTGAGTATATAGCCGGACAGACAGACAGACAGAGAGGCAGAGAGACAGACAGAGAGACATACCGTTTTATTTATATATATAGATAATGTACAGTGAAACACAGGAGAATGCAGAAAATGTTTAAATGTAAATGCGGAATAGGGGGATGTATCTGAACACAGTAACTGTTTATATATTAATGGGGAATAGGGGGTTATAGGAGAACACAGTAACTGTTTAATTATAAATGGATAAAAGTGGGATATAGTGGAACACAGTAACTGCTTAATTATAAATAGGGAATAGCAGGATATAGTGGAACACAGTAACTGTTTAATTATAAATGGGAAATAGCGGGATATAGTGGAACACAGTAACTATTTACTTATAAATGGGTAATAGTGGGAAATAGTGGAACACAGTAACTGTTTAATTATAAATGGGGAATAGAGGATATTGTCTAACACAGTATCTGTTTAATTATAAACGGGAATAGGAGGATATAGGGGAACACAGTAACTGTTTAATTATAAATGCAGAATGGGGCTATAGGGGAACACACAAACTGTTTAATTATAATTGGGCAATATGGGGCTATAGGGGAACACAGTAACTGTTTATCTATAAATGTAGAACGGTGGATAAAGGTAAACACGGTAATGGGTTAATTATAAATGCGGAATAGGGGGATAGAGGAGAACCCAGCCACTGTTCAACTATAATGGGGAATGGTCGATATAGGGGAACACAGTGTCTGTTCAATTATAAATGGGGAATGGGGTATAGGTGAACACTGTAACTATTTAATTAGTACAAGAATAAAGTTGAATGTAGTAGAAGGCAGTAACTTTTTAAATAAAAATGAGGCACACGGGGATTATGGGAAACATGGTAACTTTTTAATTAGGAACAGAAAACGGGGGCATTTAGGGGAATATAATATATATTTAATAATAAATAGAGAACATGGAATTTATGAGAACACAGTACCAGTTTAATTAAAAATTGGTCTAATGGAACTTAGTAACCATGTAGATAGAAGTAGGGCTCAGGGGAGCATATTTTCTGTTTAATAACGAATTGATGTCACGGAATGTCAGGGAAACACAGTACCGGTTTGATTAGAAACAGAAAAACCCAAGGGAGCACATCAACTATTTAAGCAGAAAAAGGGGGCAGGAGAATCACAACAAAATGGGACTGAATTTGACACGGTAATGTAATGGTTAACGTGTTCAAGCCTTTGATTTCTATTTTACATGTTTGTATTAGATGATGTGATTCATTACACATCGCCTTCTCACGATTGTACCTGGGTGCAGATGCATCACTGAACGATGGAATAAAACCTCCGCCTGCTGACTTACTCCTGCCTTAAACACAGTTGCCATCTGAATCCAGTTAAATGAGAATTTGCCTATTACACAGAACAGCCCACAATTCACCACCACTTCATTCATAATCTGGATGCCAGCCGGATTGGCAGAACCTGGGGTCAACGGGGAAATGTAACCATGTGGCGTTTGCCTTTTTGAACCCCAGTATGATGCAGGATGTTAACATTTGATGGGAAAAGGGGGATCTTAAACACAATTAATAACTGAAGCCCATTCACATTTAAAGTACTGAGGCTATTGTTAGAGTAAGGTTTTCAGTAAGGTCCTTGAACATTGGAGTGAGGTGTCATCGGCTTATTGAGCGTGCAGTACATGCAATAGTACTTAAACACACACGTAAAATGCACAAATTCCAGCCACACCTGATGATGGTTGGTTGGGAATCCACAGAAACATAGAAACATAGAAGATAGGAGCAGGGGTAGGCCATTCGTCCCCTCGAGCCTGTTGTGCCATTTAATGAGACCATGGCTGATCATCCTAACTGAGTACCCTGTTCCTGCCTTCTCCCCGTATCCCTTGATCCCTTTAGCCTTAAGCAATATATCCAACTCCTTCTTGAACATATTAAATGAATTGGCCTCAACTGCCTTCTGTGGTAGAGAAATGCACAGGTTCACCAATCTCTGGGTGAAGAAATTCCTCCTCATCTCAGTCCAACATGGCCTACTCCTTATTTTTAGACAGTGACCCGTGGTTCTGGACTCCCCCGCCATCAGGAACATCCTTACTGCATCTAGTCTGTCTAATCCTGTTAGCATTTTATTAGTTTCAATGAGATACTCTCTCATTCTTCTAAACTCTAGCGAATATGAGCCTAATCGACCCAATATCTCTTCATACGTCATTCCTGAAATCCCAGGTATCAGTCTGGTGAATCTTCGCGGCACCCCCACAGTGCAAGAACATCCTTCCTCAGATAAGGCGACCAAAACTGCACACAGTTCTCAAGATGTGGTCTCACCAAGGCCCTGTACAACTGCAGCAAGACATCCTTGCTCCTGTACTCGAATCCTCTCGCTATGAAGGCCAACATACCATTTGTCTTCTTAACAGCCTGCTGCAACTGCTGCACAAGGACAGCCAGGTCTCGTTGCAAATATTAATTGCAAACAGCTCGGTTTTATATATTTCTATCACTCCATCAACTTGGAAATCCACACAATTCTATATTATGTAAATATATTGGCCCAGAACTTCCCACGGGTGCAAGCCTCCAACCTGCACTTACCTAGCGCACCGGCCGTTCAGCAGTGGGCCCGCGTGGGCTTCCAATCCTGGGCCTCCTCCAACTGCCAACATGCAGTGCTTGCATATCCCAGGGGCGCAATTAGTTTGATGCAGCCACTGGGATCACGTGGGCCATGGAGAGCCAATGGTAGCAGGGAATGCTTCATTCATATGTTTGACAGGAAGAGCTGTCAAACCTATAAATACTATAAGCCCCAAAACATCACTAAAACATCAAATAAATTTTAAAAGAAATCACAATTTTAAAATAACTATAAATTGCATAAAATAACTATTTTAAACAATAATTTAAATTTTTGAAAACATTAATTACATATTTTAACGGGGCTAAAAATAAACTTACCTGTCTTTAAAATATTTGAAAATAATAAACCTGTGGAAAAAATGTTTTTATTTTAATTAATTCACCACTTACCTTGTTAAAAGCAGGCCTTGCGCCAGCTTTTTATATATTTAACTCCTGGAGACTTACACTTCAGGAATAAGGTGGAAAAAACCGTAAGTTCAATGCACACGCATTGCCTCTCCAGCGCATGTGTTCCACCCGTTAACCCCTTCCTTCAAGAGAACAGAAGTGTCGGTTTCCCGCGCATGCAGATTACATGCACAAAACCGGCACTTTTGTTGGGCCTACGCGTGAGTACCCCGTGCGTATTCATATGTTTGGTCCCGAATCTCTGGGCTAAAATACTTACAATTCAACTCAATATAAGGATAATTAATTTACATTAATTTATCAATCACGATAGCTTTCCTTACTAAACAAGCTGTGTTTCTCCTTTGGGCTAATAATTATTTTCACCTTCGTTTTGCTCTTGATCCGTATAATTACAATTCTACCAAGTGAAACCTGGAATGATAAGTCTTGCTTTGTTTCTGTATCACTGATGTCAATGAAAAATGATAATGTTGGTCCAGATGTATTCCTTTGCAGAAGAATCACTTTCCCTCACGTTATCAAAAGATTAACGATCTCCACAAATTCATGAATCACCTTGGGATGGCATGTCTGTAATTACACATCTGATTACTTCATCCTGCAACTGACAATTGCTGCAGTGTCAGCCCTGACCCATCAGCCAGCGCACTGGTATTTAGACTGACTTCTACTTCCCTACTTAACAGGCAAGGGCTAAAGTTTGAAATTACTACAATATAAAGAGAAACCAATACAGTATAACATTAAAGGACCTCAGGATAATCTGATTAAACCTATGCTCATAGCGCCCTCTCTGTTGGCGTTAGAGCATTTAAGGCCATCACTAAACAATAATTCATCAGTATCAAGTATGTATCTCGACCTACTCATTTGTGCAGATCTCTACCCATTCGTTTTATACCTGTTATCATTCTCCAGAGATGAATTAATCATTTAGACAGTGGTGTTATCAGTGTGACTAACCATGTCATTGGCTTGTTCCTCTGGGAATCTTCATCAAGTGTTTTGCATGCTGGTTGCTTCACAGGCCTCAGATCACTTCTGCTCACACAGCGATATCCCAAGATCATCCAGCATAAGATATTCGGTACAGGCCACTCCTGCCCTTTCTGACAATCTGTCAATGGTTCGGGTGTCCAGAGGTGTTCCATTAGAATCTTTCCCTGCATGTCCCGGTGTTAAAGAAAATGAAAAACTAACGAATACATTCTCATTTGTTGTCGTTTTTATGTGATGTGGGCATCGTTGGCAAGGCCATCATTTATTGCCCATCCATAATTGCCATTGAGAAGGTTGTGGTGAGCAACCTTCTTGAAACCCTGCAGTCTGTGAGGTGAAGGAACTCCCACAGTACTGTTACGTAGGGAGTTCCAGGATTTTGACCTAGGGATGATGAAGGATCGGCGATATACTTCTACGTCAGGGTGACGTGTGACTAGAGGGGAACTTGGAGGTGGTAGTGTTCCCATGCATCTCAGACCCTTGCCCTTCTAGGGGGAAGGGTTCATGGTTTCGGGAGGTGCTGCTGAAGAAGCCTTGGTGAGTTGCTGTAGTGCATCTGGTAGGTGGTACACTCTGTAGCCATGGTCCACCGGTGGTGAAGGGAGTGAATGTTTAATGTGGTGGATGCGGTGCCAGTCAAGCGGGCTGCTTTGTCTTGGATGGAGTCAAGATTCTTGAGTATTCTTGGAGCTGCACTCATCCAGACAAGTGCAGAGTATTCAATCACAGTCCTTACTTGTGCCTTGAAGATGGTAGAAAGTCTTTGTAGAGGCAGGAGGCGAGACACTCGCCGCAGAATACCTAGCCTCTGAACTGCTCATGTTGCCACAGTATTTATATCGCTGCTCCTGTTAAGTTTCTCCTCATTGTTCAGTAGAAAGAAGGACACAACCATTTCCCCCAGAAAGCTATCAATTAGCCATTTTAACTATACTTTCCTGATTTTACGATATTTTCTATTCATACCTGGTTACTCAGGTGAATTAATTTAAACAGGGACGGGAACTGATAAATACAATCTGACTTCTTCCATCATTTGAGGGATCTGTAAAGAATGGCCATTGATTAAATAATAAATGTAAGAGATTTAGAACTGAGGGTACGTGAAACTTCTTTAAATGGAGAGTTGTGAGACTGGTTTATTGGAGGCAGAAATTACGTCAATATTCAATTGTACAGATGGATGAATACAAATAGGTTGAAGTGATGTTGAGGCATTGCGTATGCAGAGATTGGAAGTAATTGTTAGGGTGGAGGGCAATCGCCAACTAGGACTTTTTGATTCGAATAGCTTGCTCGCCTGTCGTATCACTGCAACATTTTGATGGCCCGTAGAAGATTTCAGTGAATTTCTGTGAAAAAGATGTCTAGTGTCACCTTGACCAGTCAATGTCTCCATCATTAGACACTGATCAGGAGACAAGGCCCCGTTCTATTGGTCCAGGAGACAATGGGGAGCGGAGTCAGATGGGGAAACCAGCGTCTGCAACATTCACACCAAGATTACAGAAAACCTCCATTGTAACACGTTGTTTCTACACTAAAGGAAACAGTATCTGTTCATTAAACTGGGGCGATTCTTTCAAGTCCCTGTGGTGTGAGGCAGTTAACGCTGATGCCCACATATTCTACCCCACCGCTGAAGCTCAGTCATGACTGTTCTAGAAACATAGAAGATAGGAGCAGCAGTAGGACATTTCGCCCTTCGAGCCTGCTCCACCATTCAATGAGATCATGGCTGATTATCCAACCCTAGCACCCGGTCCCTACACCGACAGCCATCCCACACAAGCCCTATCCCCATAACCCCGCGTATTTAATCCCCCCTAACACTAAGGGCCAATTTTTATCATTGCCAATCAACCTAACCCGCACATCTTTGGATTGTGGGAGGAAACCGGGGCACCCGGAGGAAACCCACACAAACACGGGGAGAATATGCAAACTCCACACAGACCTTCACCCGAGGCCGGATTTGAACCCGGGTACCTGGCGCTGTGAGGCAACAGTGCTAACCACTATGCCACCGTACTGCGGGGATAGTGCTTGTGTGGGATGGCTGTCGGTGTAGGGACCGGGTGCTAGGGTTGGATGATCTCTTTTAATCTTGAGCGGGAAGGGCGCTGTTTTACGGGAATCGATTATGTTCACCCGGTGAAAACGGCAGACATCGAACACACGGCACAAAGTGGAAGAAATGTTCTCTGATACCTGTTCATTCTCACAATAACAAACCATTTCAGTTCTGACGGAGAGACAGCTATTCTAAAATGCAACACGTGCTGTAATTGAACGCTAGTTCGGACAGGATGCTTTAGATAAATTTTTCATTAAAAAAAAAATGTTCAAGGATATTTCACCACATTCTTCAGCTCTTCCCTGAATTTATTTTGGGTAGCTGCATAAATACGTGTGTTTGTACAGGAGCTCAAATACATGAGCATATATTCGGGTTCAGTGGCAATATAGGCAGGGGCTGCATAATCGGCTCGATAATGCATGGTGGTTCTCAGTCTGGTAGTTTAAAAATTAACGATAGCGGATAACCACAATGGTATAAAACTGCGCGATACACTTAACAGTAAAATGATGCCACCAGAATGCTGAAGGGAACATCACTCCCAGACACTGCGGTAGTTCTGGTGACCTCATATTAATTCTCTGAAAACTTCAGTCATCCATTGATCAATTAAATTTGTTGTGTACTGTAATGATTACTAGTGATGACTCAGCTCGAATATGACTGGTGTTGATCCGACTCCAACACTGACAATTATGACCATATTCTAACATTCATGGTGGTGATGTTATTCGAATATTACTGGTGGTGACTGTACTCCAACAGTAGCAGTGTGGAGTCTACTCTGAAATTAGTGGTGCTGACATTCATCTAACATTACTAATTCTGACCACACTCGAATATTACTGGTGATGCCATACTCTAACATTACTGGTGGTGATGCCACTTTAACATTACTCATGGTAACTAAAGGCTATCATTAATGGGAATGGCCCTATCCTAACATTAATGCAGGTGATCCTATTCCATTATTATTGGCGATGAACCTACTCTAACAATACTGGTGGTGATCCTATTCTAACATTATTGGTGTTGACGCTACTGTAACATTATTGGTCTTGACCCAACTCTATTATTACTTTTGGTGACTCTACTCTAACATTACTGGCAGTGATCCTATTCTAACATTACTGGTGGTGACTCTACTCTAACATTACTGCCGGTGATCCTATTCTAACATTATTGGTGTTGACCGTAATCCAGCAATATTGTGGTGACCCTACTCTAACGTTTCTGGTGGTGACCCTACCCTAACATTACTGGTGGTGACTCTAAACTATCATTACCGAACACCTCGAATTTCTTCACAGGGAGCAAGTGGAAGCAAAGCACAAACAGGAAGGAGTGCATGTCCACCCAAGCACTCCACCAACCCACCCTTTCAATCATCGTCTGCCCCACCTGTGACAGAGACTGTAGGTCCCGCTTTGGACTCATCAATCACCTGAGAACTCGTTTTTTGTGTGGAAGCAAGTCATCCTCAGTTCCGAGGCACTGCTTAAGAAGAAGAGAAGATTAGTGCTGCTGACCCTAGTCTAACATTACTGGCGTTGACCCTACTCCAACATTAATGGTGGTGACTCTACTCTATAATTACTGGTGGTGACTCAAACCTATCATTACTGGTGGCGACCCTAGACTAACATTACTGCTGCTGACCATACTCTATCATTACTGGTGTTGAGCCTACACTAACATTACTGGTGGTGAAGCTACTCTATCGTTACTGGTGGTGACCCTACTCTAACATTAATGGTGTTGATGTTCATTTAAAATTAATAGTCGTGACCTCACACTAACATTAGTGATAGTGAATCTACTCTAATTGTACTGTTGTTGACACTAATAAAACGTTGATGGCAGTAACCCTACTCTAACATTACTGATGGTGACACAAATCTAACATTAATGAAGGTGACCTTACTCCAATATTACAGATGCTGCATCTACTCTAACAATACATGTGGTATCTATCATCTGGCGTTACTGATGAGTACTATACTCCATCATGACTATTGGTGAATGCACTCAAAAATGAATAGTGTTAATCCTATTCTAACTTGGTGGTGACAATAATCTAATATATTGGCGGGGACCCACTCTAACTTTAATGATGGTAACTATACTGTAACATTAATGGTGATGAACGTGACTATTGATGCCTTTACACTTATTAAAGGGTTTGATAGAATAGACGTCCAGAAGAAATGTATTCACATTTAGGGTGTCCAAAACTAGTAGTCATAAAGATAAGTTAGTCACTAATAAATCCAAATGGGATTCAGGAGATTCATATTTAGTCAGAGAGTTGTTAGAATGTGGCATTTACTATATAATGGCCCAGAAATTCGGGTCGGGGGGGCTTCCCGCGGGTGCAAGCCCCCGACCCGCACTTAGCTAGCGCACCGGCCATTGAGCTGTGGGCCCCCGTGGAATTGCGATCCTGGGACTCCTCCAACTGCTGCACGCAGTGCTTGCATATCCCAGGGTCGCAGTTAGTTTGATGCATCCCCTGGGATCACGTGGGCCATGGAGAGCCAATGGTAGCAGGGAATGCTTCATTCATCAGTTTAACAGGAAGACCTGTCAAACCTATAAATACTATAAGCCCAAAAACATCACTAAATCTTCAATTAAATTTTAATAAATAGCATTTTTAAAATAAACCATAAATTACATGAAATAACTATTTTAAACAATAATTTAATTTTTTGAAAAATATAATGTTATTTTCTGACGGGGCTAAAAATAAACGTACCTTTCTTTAAAGTATTTAGAAATAATCAACCTGTGGAAATATGTTTTAATTTTAATTAATTCACCATTAATTGGAAAAAGCAGGCCTTGTGCCTGCTTTTTACATGTTTAACTTCTGGAGATTTACCTTCCTGGGAAAACCTGCAAAAAAAACGTAAGTTCGATGCACACGCACTGCCACTCCTGCGCACGCATTCCACCTCTTAACCCCTTCTTTCAGGGGAATGGAAGTGCCCGTTTCCCGCGCATGTGCTCGAAACCAGCACTTCCATTGGGCTTACGGGTGAGTACCCCATGCATACTCACCCGTGGAGACCAGAATTTCTGGTCCAATGAGTAGTTCAGGCGAGTGCCACCGATGCATTTAAGAGTAAGCTAGATAGGTACATGAATTAGAAAGAACTAGGAATAGACGATTGAGGTTACATTAAGTAGGATGGGGGGGGCAAGTGTAGAGCATAAACACCTACACAGAGCAGTATGGCCAAATTCGCCTGCTTCTGTTCTGTAATCCTATGTAATGTATAATTCTATGTAAAAAAAATTAATAATTTATGAAATGTTGGACTTTATCTCAAGGGAGCCGAAAAACAAAGGGACACAAGTTACGCTACAGTTTAAATACTTTTTCCCTCCACCACCGGCATACCATGGCGGCAGTGTGTACAATCTACAAGATGCACTGCAGCAACTTGCCAAGGATTCTTCGACAGCACCTCTCCCACCAGGAGCTCCACCAGAAGGACAGGAGCAGCAGGTGAAAAGATACACCATCTTCGCCGAGTCCCTCTCTAAGTCACATACCATCAAGACTTGGGTATATATCACTGATTCTTCAAAGCCGCTGCCTCAAATACCTGTCACTCCCTCCCTAACAGCACTGTGGGATTACCATCATCACACGGAATGCAGCGGTTCAAGAAGATGGTCCACCACCATCTTCTCAGGTGCAACTAGGGATGAGTTATATATTCCAGCCTCTCCAGTGATACCCATACCCGCGACTCACTTTCAATGCTGCCATATTTCCAGGTTAGTACGCCGAGTGAAAAGTGATCTTACTGAAGTTGATTATAATTTATGTTAAGTATAATTGCACAGTGATTACAACACAAAAAAGCCTATTCTGCCCAACTGGTCTTTGCCCGCATTTATACACCACGCCAACTTCCACCCACCCCTCTTCAGCTCACCCTATTACCATATCTTTCCGTTCCGTTCTACATCATGTGCTTATTCAGCTTTCCCTTAAGTTCACTAAATTCGCTAGGAATAGAGACGGGAATTAATCTTCATCTGGTAATTAATGATGTCCCAATACATTATGACTGGAACTATATTTTTCAAGATGCCGTGAAAGTAGACCAGTGCCAATTGAAATTGTGATCTTCCTTGGAATGAAACAAAGAATAATAAAAAGGTTTTAATCTTACACCCAGTGCTTTTGGTTTTCCCATCTGATTTCCAGGACCGGTTACTCTTCTGGTCAGTGAATAAGTCCGGTAGCCTCCCCCTCTCACTGGGACTTTCCTTGTACCAGATTGTGGGTTAATATTGGTTCTGATGACACTCCGTTCAGTGCTCACTGAAGCCTCCATGTTCCAAGTAAAGTCAGGACAATAACACCTTAGTGAATAAGAAGCAAGTAGCACAGACATTAATATGCCAACCTGTCACTTACTAATGATTAAACAATACCCTTTATGTTGTTACAGTCTGACACTGGCAATTTGTGACACTTAACCAAGCTGGCACCGAATCTATATTAAAAGATTTCTAATTTAATTAATTTTGATTGTAGTTACAAATGTGATGATTTTATGTCATGTTCATGGAGTTACTTTCTTTCCATCTGGAGAAGTGCTTCGTTTTCACAATTCATGTGCTCAGGATTTTAATATTTTTTTCATAAAACCAGAAAAAAATGAGATCTCTTAAGATAACATTGATCCCCAGTCTTGAAGTTGAAAGAAGGAATGATTTGGGCCCCAATGATCAGCATATTGTTGCTGCCTTCAGGTTTTTTTTGCTCTCTGATATTCGTCCTGAAATTGCGAGCGTCTTGCTTTTGAATGAGATTTCACTATAATTATCAACCAAAATAATGTTTTCCGGGGCACATTTATGTTAATCTTCCAATAGCGCCGTGTGCAAATCTTCCCACTTAAGTTATATCGTGGTGTCTATCATTATAATAATAAAACACTTTTGAAAAAAAAGTTATATTATTGATGTATGAGGCTACACTGTCCATTCAAATACAAAATAACATAATTGCATCAATGTAAAAATTATCTTCTTAATTTGGTTGAACCTATACAAGTTAAGACAATTCTTTTAACTCTACTTTCTGTGAAGTAGAAATTGAATAAACAGATGTTAAAAATAAATTGACAGGATAAGATCCTTCCATTTGCCGAACAGACAGATTTTGGTGGAAATATTTTCATCTCTTCTAATTTCAAAAACGCAACATTAACTCAAGCAGGCATTTTAATTCACTTCTGACGTTCCAAACAACAATCATCTAAAAAACAGATATAGAATTAGAAACGTATTGAAGTTACAGCACAACACAACATGCCAATTGGCCTTGCGAGTCACTGTTGGCGTTTAACATCAAAGCGGACAAATTACCGAAAATAATATTTGAGATAAAGGAGCTTGTTACAAACCCAGTGCTTATATTCAATAGCGCCCATTATATTCCACCGCTCAGAGTTAAAATTACTCCCATTGTTCCCAACAACAGTCATGTCTCTTCCATAAAATGAATTGGATGTTCAGAATAAAGTCGGCATAGCTTACCCGTGATTATCGATCACCGATCGCTGCTCTGGGTCCTGTTTTAGAGCCCGAGAGCCTTGATGGTTGGACAATTGGTTAATACTGCATGATTTAACTGAAATTAATTATTCGCTAGCGTTCGGGAATGGTGTGGTTCATTTTCACTGGTATTACAAGTCACACTCATTGGGTTAATCAACGGCTTTTATGTTATAACTTCTGTGCATTCTTTGGGACACACTATTTCAAAGCATGAGTCCAATACCTGTCTCCCCTGTGAAACTGTTCTAGACAGTTCAATTCAGAGGAGAACAAGAGAGCTTTGAAAGAAACATTGCGGTAACACTGACCTGTAATGTGAGCATGGAAATTAAACCAAGCCTATTAGAGGAGATACGCTTCCGGGATGGAATAGGACACATGAGATGAAGCAAACCATTCTAAATTCCATTTCCGGTCTGTAAAATGACAAGCATGATTTTCAGTTTTATTGAAGCCTCTGCGACTGAAAATCGGGCAAAACATATAACAGGCGACCTTTACGATACCAAATGTGTTCCATTCGCTCCCGAGGCGAATTTTCCACCACACCAAGTTTCCTTATTCTTCTGAGTTTTATTTTATCGGAATATTATACATTTGAAGGAAAGCCTTCGGTACCCGCACAAAAATTGGAAATCGATTGTTCATAGTCATAGAGTCATAGGCCTAGAAATTCAGTATAGCCACTTTTGGGGCGCTAAAGTCGGGCGGCCGCTAAAGTTTGCGCCCGGCGCAAACTCGAGGCCACTTCGCCGATATTCATTAGCTTCGCCCTAAGAGTTTGCTCGAGCGCTAAAACTGGTGATGCACGGCTGTCTTTAGGCGCTAAGCCGGAGGTGCTGAGCGATACCAAAGAGGCCGGGCGCAGCGCAGGTGTGGCCATTTCTTGATTGACAGCAGAC